>NC_138770.1:534719556-535449556 GCF_965119305.1 Pelophylax lessonae | reverse complement strand
TGGCCCGACTCCCGCTGTGAATGAAAACAGCGGGAGCGAGCCTCCGGCGGCGCGCAAGCGCCGCCCTGAAGGGGGAGTGTCTGACGACATAGTACTACGTCGTCAGACGATAACGAGCCACTTTGCCGCAGTAATATTACTGTGAGCGGTCTTAAAGTGGTTAAAGTTTGCCACAAGCCACCTGGGAGACACACCAAACATGTGGAAGAAGGTGCTCTGGTCAGATGAAACCAAAATCAAACTTTTTGGCAACAATGCAAAACGTTATGTTTGGCGTAAAAGCAACACAGCTCATCACCCTGAACACTTAATCCCCACTGTCAAACATGGTGGTGGCAGCATCATGGTTTGGGCCTGCTTTTCTTCAGCAGGGACAGGGAAGATGGTTAAAATTGATGGGAAGATGGATGGAGCCAAATACAGGACCATTCTGGAAGAAAACCTGATGGAGTCTGCAAAAGACCTGAGACTGGGACGGAGATTTGTCTTCCAACAAGACAATGATCCAAAACATAAAGCAAAATCTACAATGGAATGGTTCACAAATAAACATATCCAGGTGTTAGAATGGCCAAGTCAAAGTCCAGACCTGAATCCAATCGAGAATCTGTGGAAAGAACTGAAAACTGTTGTTCACAAACGCTCTCCATCCAACCTCACCGAGCTCGAGCTGTTTTGCAAGGAGGAATGGGCAAAACTTACAGCAGTAATTGCAGCAAAAGGTGGCGCTACAAAGTATTAACTTTAGGGGGCTGAATAATTTTGCACGGCCAATTTTTCGATCCCTCAGGGAGACCGATAAAACGGATGTTGTTCCGCCTAGCACGATTTTCCATATCGTCCTGTTTAGCATAAAGTTGTGCAATGTCCCTGGAGGCCTGCTCCACCGAGGTGCGAACCGGGGGGAGTTCATCCTCCACAACACCCAAACGATCCTCCACCTCGGTTATCCGCCCCCTGAGTGTCTGCATGTCCTGGCGGATCAGCGAAATATCCACCTTAACCTCCTCGATTTTTGAGGTAAGAGTGGCCTGACATTGGGAGATAGCCTCCAGGATCTTACCGCTGTCCAAGGAGCGCTCGGCCGGATCCGGAGCGGAGGGTGGATCGCCGCCATCTTGGGCCTGCGCGCCGTCCTCCTGGCGGCGGAAACGATCGAGTTTGGCAGCGGCCTCGGAGCGTTTGGACGGTGGAGACATGGCGGCAGAGAGGCACGGTAAGTAGGCAGGCACACTGGAACGGAGATGCGGTGAGTATCGGGTCACAGGATGATAAGAAACCGTTAATGCCGGGAGAGAGGAGCTCACGCACGTCTGCTCACATGAAGCTTCAGGCCACGCCCCCGCTCTATCGCACGGCCAATTTTTCAGTTTTTTATTTGTTAACAAAGTTTGAAATATCCAATAAATTTCATTCCACTTTATGATTGTGTCCCACTTGTTGATTCTTGACAAAAAAATTACAGTTTTATATCTTTATGTTTGAAGCCTGAAATGTGGCAAAAGGTCGCAAAATTCAAGGGGGCCGAATACTTTCGCAAGGCACTGTATATATTAACCACTTCCGGACCACCCGCCGCAGTTTTACGTCGGTACTTTGATGTTAAATTCAGGAGTTATGGCAGCAGATAGCTGCCATAACCCAAGTGTTTTCTTACAGAGCAGGCGATCCCTTTTCACATAAAAGTGGTCTCAGCGGCGGATTCACCCCCTCCAGCCGCTTCCCAGTCATTTTCCCCACTTACCGGAGTCACTAGTGGTGAAAATGATCCGGTTCATCCATGTCCTAGGCAGGAAGTCGAGTGAGGGCAAGATGACCCCCCACTCGACTCTATGGCCTTGGAGGACCGGAGCGACATCATACGTCGCTTCCTTTCAACAGCCTTAAAGGGCCCATTTTTTTTCATCCTGAAAAAAATGACATTTTTTTATATATTTTTTGCTTTTAAGTGTAGATGTGAGATCTGAGGTCTTTTTGACCCCAGATCTTACATTAAAGAGGACCTGTCATGCTTATTTCTATTACAAGGGATGTTTAAATTCCTTGTAATAGGAATAAAAATGATCAGTATAAAAATAAAAAATAAAAGGAAAAATAAATAAGAAAAAAAAAGAAATAAAATATAAAAAAAAGAAATAAAATATAAAAAAAAATAAAAATAAAATAAAGAAAAGAAAAGAAAAAAATCCTCTGAGCTCGCACACAGAAGTAAGCGCATAGGCAAGGCACGCCCACATATGTAAATCATGTTTAAACCACACATGTGAGGTATTGCCACCATCGTTAGAGCAAAAGCAATAATTATAGCCCTAGACCTCCTCTTTAACTCTGAACTGGTAACCTGTAGAAATTTTTAAAGCGTTGCCTATGGAGATTTTTAAGTACCAATGTTTGTCGCTATTCCAGGAGCATGTGGAATTTTGAAGCATGACATGTTGGGTATTTGTTTACTCGGCATAACATTACCTTTCACATTTTAGAAAAAAATTGGACTAACTTTACTGTTTTCTTATTTTTTAATGTTAAAAAAGTGTACTTTTAAAAAAAGAAAAAATGTGTTTGTAAGACCGCTGCGCAAATACGGTGTGACATAAAGTATTGCAATGATCTCCATTTTATTCTCTAGGGTCTCTGCTAAAAAATGATATATATATATATATATATATATATATATATATAATGTTTGGGGGTTTAAAGTAATTTTTTAGCAAAAAATTATGATTTTAACTTGTAAACAGCAAGTGTCAGAAATAGGCCTGGTGCTTAAGTGGTTAAAGTAGTTCTAAAGGCTTAAGTGTTTTGTTACCCTAATGAATTCAATGCATTAAAGGAAAAACTTTTCAGTACCTCCTTCCCCCAGCCCTCTCCAAATAATTACTTGGCTTCTCTGCCCAAGAGCAGCATCACTGGTCTCTCTCTTCACAGGCTCAGAGGCAGCAGTGGGAGCTATTGGTTCCTGCTGCTGTCAATCAAATCCTGTAAGGAGGGAGTGGGGGGCAGGGCTGAGCCACACAGCATGTGCCTATGGATACATAGAGCCTGGCTTGGGATTGAGTCCACGTGTCTGCCCACACCACCAAAGCAATCACACAGAAGAGGAGGAGCCAGGAGCTCTGGTGGGGGTCCCCAGAACGGGAGTTTGAGGCCATTCCCCAGATAGCAAGATATTGTGCTGCAAGTTTGAAAATGACTTGCTAACCTTTCGCTAGACTTGCCAGGCTTCAAGTTTGTTGCACAAAAGTGCATGACTCCAGATCAACTTTCTGTCATGCCGTGTTTGGGATTCGATCCCGAGACCTGGTGTTCCTAGGACAGTTCCCTATTGCCTGTGCCACCAGGGAACTTCCTTTTGAGTAACACCCTTGTTTTTCTAATCCTTACTATAAATCATCACTTCCTCTTCCTGTCTTTGCCCTAGTGTAGTCATGTTCCCTGGGTGTTGGTGGTAAACTTGGATTGCGTTGATTGCTGATGCCGACTCTGCCTGTTCTCGACCTTGCCTCTTGGACTACCCCTTTGGATTTCGTTGATTGCTGTTGCCGACTCTGCCTGTTCCCGACCTTACCTATTGGACTACTCCTTTGGATTTCGATGATTGCTGTTGCCGACTGCCTGTTCCTGATCATGCCTCTTGAACTACTCCTTTTGGATTTTCGCAGATCTTGGTTCGCTGACTTCTCTCTTTACTAACCGTGAGTGCTTGTTTGGTGTTCCTTGATATAGCCTGTATGCACTTTCTCTTGAGGTCCCATATTTCTGGCTGTAGGATCTCAACCACCCTTCCACCTGATACTGGGATAAGAAGACTACCAGTCAGGAAACTGGAGGGACGGTTAGAGTCTCCTGACAGATCTGACACTTTCTTTGCAAACAATCTGCAATCTGCTGCAAGTTCTGGTTCAGTTATGTTGTGCAATAGTCATCCCACCATAGAGGGCACTGTGGCTGAATTTTCATACTGTAGACTTGCACAGATCTTGCTGTAGCCTCACCACTGCAACTTTGCTCTTGCTAGAGACTTTCCATGCAAATTTGCTACAAACTGGAAAATTGTCAACTAGAACTTGTGCTTCAAGTGCTCTGCAAGTGTACAACCTGCCAGTGAAAATGTGCAGCAAGTTTACAGACTTATAATTCAACACTGCCACATATTTTTGGCAAGTTATCCTTGCTATCTGGGCCTGTATAATACATTACACAGAGCAGGTAAGTAAAACACGTTTGTTATTTAATAAAAAAATTATTGCCTTTAATAATGCTTTAATTGTTGATAAACACATCTTTTCAACAGGAATCCCTTCTGAGTGTGCATCTAGAGGAAGACACTGAGGGCGATTATCCTTACCCCTCATTTATCTACAGCGAGGATGATGAGGAAACAGACAATGTGTTTGACTATTTTAAAAAACATATATAATATACAGTGGTTGCTCCAGCAAGCTTGTACACCCCCCTTTGTCATACAAGCTAGTGGGAGTATCAACAGCGTGGCTCAAGAGTAGGGTTGCCACTTTTCCCTTAAGCCCAACACAAACACTTTAGTGGCGCACAATATATATTTTTTGTTTTAGTATACATTATAGGCAGACTTGTATAAAGTACTCGAAATTTCTACTTGAGTAAAAGTACAAGTGCTCGATCAAAAAGTGACTTGAGTAGAAGTGGAAGTGCTCACAGAAAAAGTTACTTAAGTAGAAGTACTAAAGTATTCAACATTTTTTTTACTTAAGTATTGCAAGTAGTTTTTTCAAAAAATTTGCTACTTAAGTACTAAAAGTAAAAAGTACCAGTAGTTTTGAAAAAAAATTCTACTCAAGTACTGAAAGTAGAAGTACAAGTACTGTGTTATGTAGTTATTAAAGAAAGAAGTCAAAAGTTTGAACATCATATTGTTTTTTATTATTTCAAATGATTTATTCAAATGATTAACCTGTGTTTGTTAGTAGTTTCTTGATGCACTTTAAGCGCTGTAGCACCATTTATTTGTTTGTTTCATATTTTCTTTTTATTGGAAAGATTTGGTATAGCAGCTTTTATTATACACAGCCTTTATTTTCGTATGCGCTGATTTACAAATGACATTATACACATTTTTTGAGCTTTATGCAACCTGCCATCTACTGTTCTGGCAGTGGTAATTTTTTTAAAAGTAACGAGTAACTATGCAGCACAAAAAAAAATACTTGAGTAGAAATCATCGAAAAAATGTAGTGAAGTAAAAGTAGAAGTAGGAGAAAAAAATTCTACTCTAGGAAAGTACAGATACCGCATTTCGGTACTTAAGTACAGTACTTAAGTAGTTCTACTTCGTTACTATACATCTCTGATTATAGGATTGTAACAGACCTAGAACACCTTTTGGCACTCCAAAAAGTATAGTAATGTGGCTTACATACAGCCCCCTCACTCCCCTGTTAAGCCCTGTTCCGAGCCACATTCCTGTCTGAATAATGTGTCCGAGTTTCAGGTAACCTGAACCTGGACACATGATTCAAAACCCGGACTGTCTGGGTGAATCCCAGACAGGTGGCAGCCCTAATCAAGAGATTATATTTTACACTGATAAAATATCCTGTAATACATTTACCTTGCATGTGGCATCAATGGGTCATATTTTTAACAAACAGGCCTTGAATTAAGGTCCCAATATTACCATTTTTTTTAAAAAAAGTTGCATTTTTACATATTGATACTTGTGAGACCGAACTTACAAAATAAATAAAATGTCATACATTGTTCGGAATTTCAAGGGCTAGGTAAAAGACCCCATGTCAAAAAACAGCTGCCTGAGACTTCTGAACTCCAGTGATTTTCTGTAATTCTTCCAAAAAAGACAAAGGATAGCTGAGGAAAATGAAGAAGAGTAAGAGCTAGAAAGTGTTAGGCCATACCAGGTAGTATGAATAGGGGGGGGGGGGGGGGATGTAGTGTGATGCCAACAGCAAAGAAATGCAATTGTTGCTTGCCCATAAAAGAAATTCAGACTTTTCTAGAGCCCTGCAAGTCATGTGTTACAGCTGAAATTGTGGAAGAGTGTTTGGCAGAAAAAAAATCTTACATACCAAAGTCAATAGGACTCTAAAACAAATCAGTTAGAGTACTTGCAATGTATCAGTGAAATGACTACTTGCCATTTTTAATGTGATTTATCCAGTGCCATCCTAAGAGCATTATAGACCCCCGGGCAATGCAGTGCACTGGGACCCTGCCTACACAATCACCCACGAGAATAAAAATGCTAATTATCGATAAGGCTATATCTATTGGTACCTCCAACAAAATCAGTGTTTAAACATTAACGCAACCTTTGGACAATAAAACAAGAAATTACAGACTGAAATGGCACAGTATGAAAGCACTATGAATTATTTATTACATTTACGATACTTCTTTGTAGAGAATTATTTTATAATTGGTTTCAGGATGTCATTTTCTATACACATGAGTGAAAACCAGTTCAAAAGCTGCTGCCCCACTGTGCTGCGAAGCTCATTTTTTAATACACAGCCCCCCCCCATGGACCCCTTTACATTACACAGCTCCCCACTCCACACCTCTGGACCACTTTACATTACACAGCCTCTCCCTTGGACCCCTTTACATTACATAGCCCCCCATGGACCCCTTTACATTATACAGCTCCCCACCCCACACCTCTGGACCCCTTTACATCACACAGCCTCTCCCATGGACCCCTCTACATCACACAGCCCCCCATGGACCCCCTTACATTACACAGCCCTCCCCATGGACCCCTTTATATTACACCCCCACCTACCTATGGAACCCTTTACATTACACAGCTCCTCCCAGCTCTCCCCTTCCCTACCTTGTTTGGGCATTCTGCACGCAGAGCGGGAGACACAGGAGAGTGGAGCAGGGAGAAGGGGGCACTGAGGCAGAACAAAACCGTAGCGCTGAATAGACAGACAGCGCAAGCTGCCGGAGTTAAATTTCCAAGTAATCAGCAGGTGATTGGTTCCTAGGGGGTGCTAGCAACCAATCACCTGCTCATTAGGAAGTTAACTCCGGCAGCTTGCGCTGTCTATTTAGTGCTGCTGTTTCTCTCTCTCCCATTCTGCTCTCCTGTGTTAGTGAGTGGCGGAGGCAGTCCAGCAGCCAGCCCTGGATGTCACCCCTCAGGCAGGACACGGGCGTCGGGACTAATGCTTGGCTGGGGCTGGGTCACTGGGCAGGTGGTGCCCCCCGGGCAAATAGGGCCCCAGGACAACTGACCAATGTGCCCATGCAGTAAGACAGCATTTATCCAGTTTACATGTGGCAGGCACAAATCTTTAAAATAAAAGGGCATTTTTTTTCCATGGGTATATTTGGCTGTGCATCAAAAAGTCCTTATGATAATAAAGTAGACAACACAGGAAGATTATAGAGCAAGTTTCCATATCATTATTATCCTTGTTATTATTTTAATTGTCACTAACCCAACTTTTAACATCTCAGCTTTAACACACCCATAATTAAAAATAAAATATGTATTAAGATTTTTTTTATAGCATTTTATATATGATAAATACATAGTCTGTTTCCTAGCAAGTTCCTAGCCCCCCTACTAAACCCTCAATATGGGGGCCTCTCCCCCCCATCCCTGGCTCAGTGGATGTTGGGGTCTGCAGTAAGGGACTTGTTGGAATTTCAAATTTATTGGAGGTGCTTATTGGAATCTCCTTAAGACCAATAAGCTCACAGATGTCCAGGCCCCTCCACATGTAAGGGGTAAATCACACTGCACACTCCACAAAGTCCTTTATTAAAAGAGAGGTAGGAGGTTCAAAAATAAACCTACATACTCACCACGATGCTGCAATATTGGAATGATGCTGCAGCTGTCCCACATCAGATCTAAGCCCTAGAACCCTAGTGATCACAGAGAATAGTGACTGTCAGTCGCCGCTCTCTGCTCTGCTCCTGCAGCACACACTGGAGCACTGAGTTGGAGAGGGAGCTGTGTGCTGAAAGTTGAAGGCAGCTGTCAATCGGGCAGTGGGTGGATCCCAACAATATTTTTGGTTTTATTTCAGAGCCTGGAGAACAAGCAATAGCAATTTTGACTCTGGGTCACAGGAGAGCAACAGTGAGTGTACTCCTGTGGCCTACAATGGAAGTATGGCCAGAAAAGCTTTGGCCATACTTCTCTTTTAAACAAAAAAACAAACATGTCCCAAACATGTGTAAATGTAATTGTGACGGTACTAACCGTCACTATGAGTGGAAGAAAGAAAATAATGGGTTGAATTGCTTCAGATGGGACAGTAATATTAGTCAGCAATATCTTCATATAGACATATGAAGATTTAATCCTACGTTACACTGGGAGACTTAGACTGTTATAGACCATTGCCATGAAGTCTAAATCCTAGATAATGTGTATTCCGTGTGCTTGTCTGTGAGAGAGGCACACAGACTGTCATTGGCCGACTTCCCTATTGTTTGTGTATTGGGAGGGAATGTGGATTGTGTCTGTCCCATTGTTAAATGTTAATGGCCTCACATTGTTCTGTCCAGATGGCTAGATAATTAGTTAATTCTGTTCCTGTATACACTTTCATCTGCATATGCTACAGTAATCAGGCTGAGGGGAGGGATTGTGTACACTGTATGGCAGTGTAAAACTCTGTTTCTATTGGATTGTGAATGTCATGTCATGTTCTCCACAAGGTCCACCTGAACGGTAACCTTGTGGGGGAAAACTGTATAAAAGTCTGTTTCTTGTTCAATAAAGTTTTGAGTTCTACTTCACCCTCAATCTAGAGTCCTGTCTCTCATTGGGGGAACCTGCTACAAGGGATTGCTATGCTCTTCATACTCCCTTGGATAATCACTAAGCTCTTGTAAGAGCTTGTGTAAGAGCTTGTACCTGTGCCTGCTGCCCTCTCTGGGGAAAGAGAGGTTCACCCACTGGAACCTGGAGCCTTGTCGTAGGTCGAGGGTGGGTAGAAGACGGTGAGAGCCCAACCAAGCGGCGGCGGTTTGTGGGGTCTGAGGTGGCTATGGTGTCTGGTGGAGTGCTTGGAGCCCTCGGGAAGCAATAGGAGCATCCATCAACGGAGGTACCTGGTCGGGGTGCAGGTAGATCAGTTACATTGGTGGCAAGCGGTGGGATGGCATCCTAGTGTGAGGAGAAGCAGCTCTCAGAGACAATGGTAACGTTATGGAGTGAGCTAACACCCATGCAGCATCCCCATAGGAAGAGGAGAGGTACAGCCTCCATGGAAGACGAATTCGTGAGGAGGTTGCAAGAGGTGTAGATACAACACAGGGGGCCAGTTTTAGAGCAGGTCCTGCTAGAATGGCATGATTCTATGCGCTTGGATCTCTGGAAGGAAACGCTAGCCCGTGAGCAGCGCTACCAGAGAAAAATCCTCCCCTCCATCCAGAAAAGGTACTGGTCACAGTATGAATTGTGGGAGCTGTTTTTGGGAGATGCACCACACAAGGAGCAGACAGCTCAATTAAGCTGCCAGGTCTGGGCAGAGATGCAGTTGGAAGAGAGCTATAGAGCCCTCCGGTGGCATGTATCCCAAACATGCCCTTGCATAGTGGATGACAGCCCAACAGAAGGCTTTGGCTATGGCGGCCTTTGACTGTTGTATGGGAAGCTGTTAGGGGACCCTAACTTTGGGAGCGATTTGGAGTGGCGGTTAGAGGAAATGATGGATTACAGAGAAAGGATTCTGAACATCTGGGAAGTGCTCTGGGCACTGGAAGATATGGAGTTTTTGGCCGTTCAGGAATGGGAGCTGGAGATCGCCTACAGACAGCTGCTAGACTCTGCTCAGCGCCAGGGCTGGGCTCCCCTTGCCTGGGAATATCCAGAAGAACCAGCTACCAGTCCAGAATCTTGACTGAAAAATCAACAATATGGCACAGTAACAGTGTGCTTTGCTCACCTGCACCCACGGTCTTGGATGCGGATGTCTTGTGGCGGATGCAGCAAATGCTGACTCACCTGGACGAACCTGTTTCTGCACAGGATGAGCATGGATGGAGGAATGCGTCTGTCCAGCCACTGGATAAAGCTATGGGAGAAGAGGAAGCCATCTTCATTCCCCAACCACGGATCACAGATGTAATTGACTTTTCATCTGAGAATGATATGGATGACAAGTCACCAGCCAAAGTGTTGGCACTGGGCCCAAGTGTCACCAGCCCATGCCCTGGACTTTCAGCAACTCCAGAGGCTGGGGATTTAATAGATTTTTCTGCTGAGGAGGAGCGTCCCAGTGAGTCTACAGCAGAAGAGCAGGCATCCAGGCCTGTTGCTGCTCACCTCTGCCTGCAACAATTGGTGACCCAGGAAGATGTGTGCAATGCCAGTGACTTTTCATTTTACTTTCCAGCAGAAGTGCTGGCAACAGGGCAGAGTTCTACCAACCTCTGCCCAGCACCCGCAAAAGTTAGAGTTCCAGGAAGCTGGGGAAATTGGCCCCTTGCCCCAGCAACAAGCTGATGAAGTGAATCTTCAACACCCAGCTGAAGTGCTGGCAGCCGGACAGAGAGTCAATGATCTCTGCTCTACACCTGTGGCAGTTCCGGAGGCCCAGGGTGAGAAGGGAGAGGAGGTTGTTGTCCTCCCTTCCCAGCAGTCAGTCAGAGAGGAAGAAACTGTCTTCCCTCCCCAGCCAGGATCTATGCATCTGGGAGACAGTACCAGAGAAAGGTTGTCTCAACAGCCAGATTAGGGTAAGGAAGATGGAGCAGCTGACTCCCCTTCCCAGCAGAAGAGCTGGCAACAGAGCAGACTGTGGTTGGCCTCTGCCCTCAACATACAAAATATGGAGTTCCTGTGGTAGTGGATGGGACTACAGTCTTCACTTGTATTCCCCAGGGATGCTGGACAGTCGGCCCAGATCCCAAACAGCCTGACAAAGTCAGCCCCACCACCCTGTCTTCTCTCAAGCGGCTGAAAGGACTCCCGGGAGAAGGGCCATTCCATGGTTATCCCCAGCGGTATGTGCTACGAGAGAGGCAGAGGTTGGCTGGGTGAGTAATGCTGTTTTCTGTACAATTTGTTGGGGTACTGGGTGGGTGCAGACATTGGGAGGGCCTGTGGAACACAGCCTACCTTAGAGAGGTTGGAAAACCGCTCTCTCAGCCCACTAGGCCACTCTTATGTCTAAGTCACCCTGTGTCTCTTAGGGACACAGGGTGACCAAGAAGCCCAGTCTGGCCTGCCCAAACCAGACTTTCACAGACTGATCGGCTATGAGACCTCCATGCGCCTTGCCAGGACAAACTTACAAACTATGTGGAACTTTGTCAAGAAAGCTGCCATAATGGATTGACTCTTTGGGACTCGTTACCCAACTAACTCAGGCACAGACCGATTGGAGGTCTAATACCTGGTTAGTCTACCTGTGGGAGAAAGATATGTGACGGTACTAACCGTCACTATGAGTGAAAGACAGATAATTAATGGTTTGAATTGCTTTAGATGGGACAGTAATATTTGTCAGCAATATCTTCATATAGAAATATGAAGATTTAATCCTACTTTACACTGAGAGACTTAGACTATTATAGACCATTGCCAAGAAGTTGTAATGTTCTGGTACCTCTGGTACCCTTATTTCCACATTTCTCTCTTAATATTGCGTCCCATCTTGCTATCCAAATGGAACGCATACACCTTTAAGGGCAATGACGTCATCGCCGGGCGCCGTTATGAGCGGCTATTTCAATCGCCGGCTTTCTCTCACTCATTGCTCGTTCAAACCGCATGTTGCCTTGTCTTGTCCAATGCTGCCGGAGCTTCAAGCTATTCCCCTTGCCTGAACAAGACCGGAACCTCGCTACCGATCCCGTATCTCGCTACCGGATTACTCCATTTCTCTTGGACCTTGCTACTACTAACCCATCTAGTGATAAGTACCCCGCAGGGGATTCCTTCCTAAACCTAACTTCACTATCTACTACTGCATACTAAAGGGACTATTACTATCTAAGCTATTTCTATCATCTGCATAGATTGCCAGCTCTTGGGACTACCATCATCTATCATTGCACTAGGTTACTCTCTCTTGCATACTTCATCTGCTGTCCCCTACCACCTGTTACTATACATGATTGCTAAAACCTATCTGCATACTATCATCACCTACCACTCTCCTGAATACTACTACTAAGTGCTCACCATTCTATTGCCTGTCTCTCACCTCTATACTATCATATACATTCTATCACTCCAGGAACATCATATTGAGTGTATGTATATTTGCATAACAGGCTGTACACAGTGATGAAGTCCTGAGAGTTGGATATGTTGTTCAACACATTCTCTACATGACTACTGAGTGTAATAATTCTGCAGCTGCAAATCCATTCACTAACAAAAAACGCAGGAGCGTTACAGAAGTCTGACTCCTAGATAATGTGTATGTTGTGTGCTTGTCTGTGACAGAGGCACACAGACTGTCATTGGCAGACTTCCCTATTGTTTGTATATTGGGAGGGAATGTGGATTGTGCCTGTCCCATTGTTAAATGTTATTGACCTCACATTGTTCTGTCCAGATGGCTAGATAATTAGTTAATTCTGTTCCTGTATACACTCTCATCTGCATATTCTACTGTAATCAGGCAGAGGGGAGGGATTGTGTACACTGTATGGGAGTGTAAAACTCTGTTTCTATTGGATTGTGAATGTCATGTCATGTTCTCCACAAGGTCCACCTGGGCGGTAACCTTGTGGGGAAAACTGTATAAAAGTCTGTTTCTTGTTCAATAAAGTTTGAGTTCTACTTCACCCTCAATCTAGAGTGCTGTCCCTCATTGGGGGAACCTGCTACAAGGGATTTCTATGCTCTTCATACTCCCTTGGATAATCACTAAGCTCTTGTAAGAGCTTGTACCTGTGCCAGCTGTCCTCTCTGGGGAGAGAGAGGTTCACCCACTGGAACCCGGAGCCTTGTCGTAGGTCCAGGGTGGGTAGGAGACGGCGAGACCCCAACCATGCTGTGGTGGTTTGTGGGGTCTGAGGTGGCTATGGTGTCTGGTGGAGTGCTTGGAGCCCTCGGGAAGCACTAGGAGCATCCGTCAACCGAGGTACCCGGTCGGGGTGCAGGTTGATCCGTTACAGTAATGATTCCCGCTAACACAAAACACGTTGACCGCTGACATGATTCAACCTTTTGTATTCTCACCGCCAATGACTTTCCCAGCCCTGAAGCTAAATTATTAAACTCACCTTTTCTTTACAGTCAGCTGGGGAGGTAGCAAGTGTCATTTACAGCAAAATATGGTTGGAAGTGCATCATCTACAGTGTTTGTCATGTTTTGTTCATCATGACTGATTTACAGTACTGAACGATGTGATTGATTTATAGTTACCTTTTTTGGGGGTGCATGCTCATGTAAGAGTTTGGAGTGGACTCTATCCCTCTTTTATTTTTTTCTTGTTTTTTGTGTTGCATAACCCCCTTAAAATCCATACCAGATCCTCCTCAATGGATTGAAGAGGGAACCCCACATTGTTTGTGGTGCCCCCCCTTCCCAATTCATACCAGACCCTCATCTACGAATGTGTATTTTGGCAAAATAAACAAATGATTCTGTGCTAAATGCATGAGACTGTAAACATGATGCATTAGCAAACAAGATTAGGTATAAGCATGGCTATGTGATATTAAAGTAATTGTAAAGTCTTTCTTTTAAATAACAAACATGACATATATAACTACTCTGTGCAAAGGTTTTGTACAGAGCAGACCTGAACCTCCTCTTCTTGGGTCCCCTGCCAGCACCCCTGGCTCCTCCTCTTCTTGGTGGTACCCGATAGGAAGTCGCTTCCTACTATCTGTGGGCTTGCTCCTAAGCTGCACCACCTGCACCCATAGACACAGACTCAGCAAAGCCTTTCAGAGCAGGGGGAACAACTACAGATGGGTGCAGTGCTGGATTTTCTAAGGGTTCAGGTAAGTATAAGGGGTGAGGGGACGATACTGATACCTAAACATGTTTTACCTTAATGCAGGGAATGTGTTAAGGTAAAAAATGTTTAGGCTTTAGAAACACTTAATGCAAAGATAATATTTTATCAATTGTGTTTAATAAAATTTTAAAGGTGATGGTGCATGCTGTACCTAGTGCTGAGTCAGGGATGGTGAACCACAGAATCTGCACAAATAATAACATAACACCTTGAAACACCTACATAAAGATTTTATTACAGTTACTGTAACTAGCTCATGTTACAGCAACATTTTAGGCAAATTAGGCAAACTCTTGACTATCTGCATTTTATAGACTTTTAATTAATTGCATCTGCTTATTTTTCTATTATAATGATAAAGTAGCATGGTAAGAATAATCCAGCCTGGGACCTTACCTAATTCTACAGCTATCACCCAATTCAAAATCTAACAGGGTCAGAAATAGCTATTCCTTTCAAAACATCAAAAGTTGCTTTGGGACATGGTAGATGAAAATCTGCATGCCCGCTTGTAAGAGCTTGATTTCATGTACTGTAGCTGAAGAAAAATTATATATATATATATATATATATATATATATATATATACACAGTATCTCAAAAAAGTGAGTACACCCCTCACATTTTTGTAAATATTTTATTATTTTATTATATCTTTTCAAGTGACACTGAAGAAATTACACTTTGCTACAATGTAAAGTAGTGAGTGTACAGCTTGTATAACAGTGTAAATTTGCTGTCCCCTCAAAAAAACTCAACACATTAAATGTCTAAGCCACTGGCAACAAAAGGGAGTACACCCCTAAGTGAAAATGTCCAAATTGGGCCCAATTAGCCATTTTGCCTCCCCGGTGTCATGTGACTTGTTAGTATTACAAGATCTCAGTTGTGAATGGGAAGCAGCTGTGTTAAATTTGGTGTTATCACTCTCACTCTCATACTGGTCACTGAAAGTTCAACATGGCACCTCATGGCACGGTGGTCAAGACCATACAGTAGTTTAACAGGACAGGTTCCACTCTGAACAGGCCCTGCCATGATCGACCAAAGAAGTTGATTGCACATGCTCAGCGTCATATCCAGAGGTTATCTTTGGGAAAAAGACGTATTGCTGCAGAGGTTAAAGGGGTTGGGGGTCAGCCTGTCAGTGCTCAGACCATACGCCGCACACTGCATCAAATTGGTCTGCATGGCTGTCATCCCAGAAGAAAGCTTCTTCTAAAAGTGATGTACAAGAAAGCCTTCAAACAGTTTGCTGAAGACCAGCAGACTAAGGAGACCAAATTAACCTTTTTGGTTCAGATGTTGTCAAGCGTGTGTGGCGGCAACCAGGTGAGGAGTACAAAGACAAGTGTGTTTTGCCTACAGTCAAGCATGGTGGTTGAGTGTCATGGTATGGGGCTGCATGAGTGCTGCCGACACTGGGAAGCTACAGTTCATTGAGGGTACCATAAATGCCAACATGTACTGTGACATACTGAAGTAGAGTATGATCCCCTTCCTTCGGAGATTGGGCCGCAGGGCAGTATTCCAACATGATAACGACCCCAAACACACCTCCAAGATGACCATAGCCTTGCTAAAGAAGCTGAGGGTAAAGGTGATGGACTGGCCAAGCATGTCTCCAGACCTAAACCTTATTGAGCATCTGTGGGGCATCCTCAAACGTAAGGTGGAGGAGTGCAAGGTCTCTTAGGGGTGTACCCACTTTTGTTTCCAGCTGTTTACACATTAATGACTGTGTAAGTTATTTTGAGGGGACAGCACATTTACACTGTTATACAAGGTGTACACTCACTACTTTACATTGTAGCAAAGTGTCATTTCTTCAGTGTTGTCACATGAAAAGATATAATAAAATATTTACAAAAATGTGAGGGGTGTACACTCTTTTGTGAGATACTGTGAAAGATTGATTCTATATACAAATATATATATATATATATATATATATACTGTGTATATATATATATATATATAATGTGTGTTTTGTATATATTTTCATATACTGTTTTTAAAATGATGTATTGTTAATATGTTGTTAAAAATAAAGCCATAATATGTTAGGACTGTTCCATTTAAACAAGAGAAACATGAGGTTACAAAACGGAATTGTTGAGTTTAGTGGCCAATCTTGCTTAATATTTTTCTAAAATGCAAAACTTTATTGGTTGCTGTAAGCAATATTTTGTCCTAATTTGTGCTTCTCTAATTTAAATCAAGTAGTCCCGTTGTGTTTAAATCTTTTATATATATGTTAAATGTCAAACCGAAACCATTATGCCCCTAAAAGCTTTAATTTCTAGTTATTGTAAGCAACGGTTATAACTTCTACTGTCACAGAAAGCAGAGCAAATTGGGTTTTTTCACAGAAACTATAATATATCAGTATTTATTACATGTTACATACAGTATATCGCCATCTGGTGTTGAATTAATTGAACTGAGATTTTAGCCCATAATTTTATTATATTATGAGCTTTAAAGGAAAGTGGTTACATAACTTCCACTTATAATAACTAGTTTATTAACAACAGTTTATTGACTCTTTTATGAGTTAATTAGTAAACCATGACATGTCAGCAGATAATTAAGTGCTCAACTACACATTGTTTGAACTGCTTAGGTTAATTCAATTAACCACTTGTTGATAATTGACACATTTAAATGCTTATTCTGTTAAGTTATTAAAATCTCACATTTAATTGATTCCAGCCTAACCTATTTTACAGTTTGTGCTATTTATGTTTGTTGAACAAGAGAGCTATCAGTAAAATAGTTTCCAGGCCTTTAGTAGCCCAGCTACTTAATTTTACCAAATGGTAAGGTTACCAAATGTTCAAAATAAAATTCACAAAGGTCAGGGTTCAGATTTAATGTAATGAGCTCAGGGGTCAGATTTACGAAATGGAAAGAGTTCAGGGGTCAGAATTAGGTAAAGCATAGAGCTCAGGGATCAGGTTAGGAGCAAGCAGCGTTACCAACCATCAGTATTTTAACTGGCAGCCAGTAAAAAATGGCACTTTTCTCCTGCCAGTAAATGCCAGTGACAGCAAAAGGTTGCCAGTAAAAATTATGGCTGTGACAATTGGCTCAGAGCTGCACATGCGGAGGTGGTGCCGGAGCATGTCATGTGATGTCATGATGCAAGAGAGCAGAGCAGCAAGAGCCCCATGTGCAGGTCTGCGGGACGGGAGCAAGACAAGCCAGGAGTGAGATTGTCAGTGCTGTTGAGATTGAAGTGGACTGAAGTGACAACCTGGCTTGGAGAGAGACTGTCACTGTGACTCAGGAGGGGACGTGTCGGTGATCTGTGCTGATGCACACTGCTGTCAGTCTCACTGTGAGAGTCAATTTCATGTGTGTGTGTCTGCCCATTCTAATTTCTTGTTCTCCTGCGTCCTGCTCCTGAGCTATCTACTTACTATATCCAAAATAAAATAAGAAATATGTTTTTTGCCTTGATATCTACATTAAATCATATTGCTAATTGCATATTGTCCTTATTTGTAGCCTAAATACAAAAATTTGCAATTGAAACTGACATTTTTTTGACTTTTGGAAATACCAGTAAAAACTTGGCTGTGTCAGTAAATGTTGGGTGTCGTGTCAGTAAATTTAAATCAGGTAGGTTGGCAACACTGGGGGCAGGTACCTCACAAAGTGTGAGTGGTGTCCTCCACGTTTGGTGTCAGAACTCTTTTCACTCCCCTGACTATACTTTTTGTCATCCACGGTTTAGTCTGCAGGAGCCGGACACCATATAGTAACCGTGGCAGTGCGCAGGCTCTAACTGAAGTTAAACTGTGCAAGCATCAATCCTAGCAACAGCAGTATGCCCCCTTAAAATAAATAGAAACATCTAGTACATCCTAGGGCACTACGGGCAAGGCAATGCCTTGTTAGCTAGTTAAAAAAGGCTTTACTTTATTTAACCAAGCTTTCATCTGCACTGTGCTTTCAATCCCAACTGGGATAAAGAGACAGTTTAACAGCCCACCACATCTTGCCTGTTTCCCTCTACCCAAATATACTGTATGGCTTCATTATGATAGAAAAAAACTATTTAATTTCAAACTCAAAGTGAATTTGCTATGTACATCTAGAAATGTTAACTGTACCAAAATAGTACCCAGATGTATTTTTTTTTTTGCACTTCTCCTGAAAAATAGGTATAAGAATACATGGAAATGATCCCTCAAGTGAGTAGGTGATGTGGGATCACCTGGAGCACAAAGTCTTTGCACCATCCAATTTTCACCAGTGTTTCTGATGGTAGAGATGAATTCCAATGTGTGGTGATGCCAAGTTAAACCTACTGCAGTTGCGGAGACAAGCCGTGCGAGAGGATAAGAGTACGAGCAGAGGTACAGGCTGGCAGTGACAAAGATAAGAGGCTCAGGTAACAGGACAAGGGCAGGAAACAGATGAAAGAATCTGGGAAACAAGGTTTGTACAAGGGTTTGTATACAGAAGGTCAACCCAAGGTAACAACAGGAAGGACGAGGAGTAGCAAGAGGGCGCCCAAAGGCAAATGAGCATATTGCATAGGCAATAGGCGCTGGTGTGAGCATGACTTAAATAAAGTGGGAGAATGGGAGTCTGGACAAGGAGTGGCCAGGAAGCAGTGTACATTAATCAGCAAGGGAGGTGGTGTTGCTCATAGCTGTTAGTTCTCTGCAGCAATGAAGCAAGAACAGAACACATGATTGTAGAACCACAAGTGCCTCTGGTGCCAGCAAGGAGGTGTTTCTTCTCACACATTCTCTGGTCTTCCTGCTTGCCTTTCTAGTTGTATAGGTTTTGTCCTGATTAATGTATTATAGGGGTTTGCTGCGCTATTAAACACGAATAAAACATTATTAAATCATATGATTAAATGGACAAGCTGCTACACAAATGATTCTAAATAAAAATCAATATAAGCAATATAGGTGTAGGTGTAGCGCTGGTCTAAAGACTAATAATTAAAAGTCCATAGCAGGTGATGCAATTTCGTGTGATAATGAGCCACACTAACAGTCTTAATAGTGCAAAACCAGTGAAGAAGATCCGCCACCAGAAATGACCTTAAAATGCCCTTACCAGACACATAGAACAAACAGGTCATAAGGAACAGATTGTAGGTAGCTGAAAGCCAGGTGTCTGAATCGCCCAATTCTTCAGTCACTGCATACCATCTAGAGTCGCCTGTTAGTCTTAATGGTCTCCAAAGATACAAGGAAAAAAGCCTCTCATAGCGTAATATGTTTCAAAGCAATTTATTAGTAAATAGAAATGCAGCTTACACATATGCAGAGTGGCAGCAGCGTATCTTGGTATATTGGCACCGGCGTGGTATTGTTTCAAGCCAAAAAGATGGCCACCGTTCTTCCCGATCGAGCATGCGTCCGTCCGTCCACCAGAGTCTATTTGTCCTAGTTAGCCAAAACTGGCTGGACATTGAAACTGGTTGGCTCCTTGACATCTGAGTTTCTATTGATATCTCAGACTAATAATTTAGGGCAGGACTGAAGTGGGGAGGTTTCTATTTTACTCTCCTACTCTGAAGTCTCTCAACATCTCTGTGTGGGGAACTTCTCATTCTGCATCCTCTAGGCCAATATCACCACCACAGCAGCCAATATCTTCAGGGAGGCCTCTCAGAAGGAAAGGCACCTCAAACCCTCCTGCTGCTCCGTGAGGACGTCGAATGACAAAACTAGTAGGGCGGGACCAGGACGCTGGACACTACCACGCATGCTTGATTCACGCTTGCAGCTATGATTGTTGCAGCCGGAGGCGAAGAGCACATTGTAATATACACGCTGGAATCCTTAGTGTCGGGAAGACAGTTGTCAAATGTGAGTTTTATTTCATTTTTAATAAACAAATTAATTATTTTATGGAATCACACTATGTGGATACATCTTTCCTCCAAAAATATGGTACATCTCTACCTGCTCCCATAAGAGTGTGTCTTCATGATGGGGACAACATAGAGTGTACTGTGGACCTGTATGCTGGATATATTTTACATATAGAAAAGGCACATTAGCTGGTTTTTAACATTATCAGCCACTCCATCTGGTGAGTCAGTTTGAGGTGATTGGTGAAAGGAGCAGACAGGGTGTTTTTTTGGCACCCATTTAATCACAGAAGATTTGTTGCACAGAATTTATGCTCTTTTCTGCACTTTGTTGGATTCCTTTTGGGACTTTCAGGAATATTAATGAATGGACATTGTTTATGAATTTTTGGATTTTTTAACACTTATTTATTTCACTGGACTTTTTCACTGATATGAATTGTTTTGTTTTTTTGTTTTTTTTTTGTTTTGTTTTTTTAATCTATAGATGATTATTTTTTCACTTTTTATCATTATTTGATAATTATTATAATTTATTAGGATTATTGCACTTGCACTTTTAAGTTGGAGATAATAGGATATTATAATACTGAAGGGTAGATTTGTGCTGATTTCATAGTTTGTTGGTCCACCTCAAACCCTTAGGCCCCATTCACACATACGGTCCATTTTTCATCCACCCGTTGAAAAACGGACATCAATGCATCTCTATATAAAAACGGATGACAACGGATAATCATCCGTTAACATCCATTTTCATCCACTTCCTTCAATGTCCGTTTTTTGGAATGGATGAATTTTTCATCCGTCAAAAAAACGGATCGGACGAAAAACGGATGTAAACGGACAAACGGATGAAAAAACTGATACATTTTGACGTGACTGAGCTGATGAACTGAACGGAACGTATGTGTGTGAAAGGGGCCTCAAGCTCCAAAGACAATGTGCCAGAAGTGCCTCAGATATTTAATCGTTCTCCCAGCATTCACAACAGATCCCCAATCTGGCTGATTGATCAGGTATCAAATATACCCGCTCTCTGATTGGCCAGGAGGAGGATCAGTGTGACAATAGCGAATTTTCATTCGCTATTGTCACACAATGGGCGGGCTCGGGGGGAGCAATGCTCTGCTCCTCGGCTCGACTCGGCTGCGGCGGTTTTAGGCATGGGCGAACGGGGCTCGGGTGGTCCGGTACCATTTGATCCATGGACCGGTACCGGTCCGCGGCCCGGGCATGCCGCCCCCCACGTGTTATGAAAAAATGCCCCCCCCCGGCGGCTGCCCCATTCGCCCATGCCTAAAACCGCCACTGACCCCATCCCCCACATACACCTGTACTCTATCAGTGTCCACTATCAAGTAGATATAGGAGGAGTCCCCTGTAGTGCATTAGCACATCTTTCCCAGCAAGGAGTGTTGTCTCCAAGGGTTAGAGAGGCTGGATTCACCCCTTCTTTATGGATAGTGTAGGACCCACTGATAATGGGGTACTTTGACGCAGTGGTGGGCTTGAGCACGATATGGCCATATGGTGGGACTAAATCCCCATTTTTATTTATGGATTGTCTCCATATTTAATAGTCATTTCTTTTGCATGTGTGCGCTATTCTTTTTTAATATAACATGTTTGTTATTTTTAAAGAAAAAAAAAAAAACAGACTTTAGTATCACTTTAAGTTTTGTAAGTTGCAATGTGGGGTCTCCATAGATTAGACTTGTTTTTCCAGCATATCCCACAGATGCTTGTTTGGATTGAGATTTGTAGAATATGGAGGCCAAGTCAGCAACTCAAACTTGTTATTGTGTTTCTCACACCACTCTTGAATTAATCAGATCAGGCTACCGTCTTCCATTGCTCTGAGATCCAGTTCCGATGCTCATGTGAATATTGTAGGCACTTTTTCCTGTGGACAGGGGCCAGCAATGCATTATGTGTTCATACACCTTTCTATTGGAACTAGAATTAACCTTTTCATCAATTTTAACTATAGTAGCTCTTATTTTGATTGGAATACATGGGCCAGCCTTCCCTCCTCACATGCATCAATTAGCATTGCCACCTATAACCCTGCTGCAGGTTTGCCAGTTTTCCTTCCTTGAGCCACTTTTGGTAGGTCCTGACCACTGCAGACTAGGAACATCTTACAAAGCTGCAGTTTTGGAGATGCTCAGTCCTCTAGCCATTAGTTTGTCAGAGTTGCTTAAATCATTACGCTTGCCCACATCACCTTCAAGGACAACATGTTCACTTAAGGCCTAAAAGATCCCACCCTCTTCCAGGGGCCATTGTGATGAAATACCTAATGGACTTCATTTACACTTGTAGGACTCTAAAGATGGGGGACTTTGGAGTGCAACTTTGAGGCAACTGTAACGCACCCTCTAAGAAGCCGCAATTAACTGGGATTCCCCACCCTGCACAGCCTGGAACACCTAATTTTCACAGGCACTCTTAAATCAGAGAACAGTCTGTGACTTTTTTTTTGTTTATTGAAGGATAATAACTTGGATAGGGATGGAAGGTCATGGCATGCCCATTTGACTCTAACAATAAATTCAGGGACGACTCTTCATATATACAGTCTTTATATACAACATATACAACTCCTCTTCTTCACCCCAGCACACACTTGCTTGCAGAACCCGGCTGGAACACTGTGGATACTTGACAGTCTCTCAGTCAGATGAAGCAATGGTCCATTATAGGCAGGAACCCCTTAGATATGTAGTGGGATTTCAGTTTCCAGCTTGCATCTCCCCTGTGGCTACTGATCTCGGCACCACCTCCTAAGGCACTGCCAGCCCACCTGACTGCAGCTGCCTCTTCACTAGCCCTCCAGGCTAACTTCTCCCACAGTCCTCCAGACTGACCCTCAGGAGATCTCCCAGACATGCTGACCTGCTCCTGCTGTCCTCTCTCCTTGTTCCTGTGCCTCCAGGAAGGGTTTCCTCTGTGTGTTTTAGGGGGAATTTTCCAGTACCCGAGCCCCAAGTTCGAGGTCACCCCCCCCCCAGTCTAGAGGGCACCCTCAAAGGCCACCAACAGCCTCCTTAGCTCTCCAACTTCATCTGCCACCTGACTGCCTCCTCCTGGCATGGATTAGGCCCTCATAAATATGGCAAGCAGCTCCTCCTAACCTCCACCCACTACATCTAGAACATTCTCCAGTGTCCCAGAAAGCAAGGGGAGGCACCAGAGAAGCTGGATTAGTCACCCAGCCCTGAGCCACTAAACCCTCACCCAGATTTACAGCGTAGGCTTAGCCCTCAGACAAGCTAGAATTTTCCTACAATAGCAGCTACTTCTAGCACTTACTAGAGGGTGCTACACTAACACCCCCCCACGAAAAACAGCCTGCCCCTACAGCTGGAAAGAACACTTTCCTGATCCCAGGAAAAAAACAGGGCATCAAATGTGTAGCAGAACTTCCAGGCATTGGGCCTGATGTGGGTCTGCCATGGTTACCGGAAACTCCAGCAGCCCATTTAGGCTGAATACCCAAGTGTGAGATCTGAGACAATGAACAGTCCGGCATCTTTGTTTTGTTTTGTTTATTTTATATGGGGATGGGAGAAGTTAATGAGTGGGATACTCCTCTGGCTCAACTAGGTACAAATTGGGACTCTTGAAGAAAAATGCCTACTGATGCTGCCTTGACGTTGGCTGAATGCCGGTCAACGCCCGTGAATCTGACTTGCTGTCTGTGAACTTGAGTGTAACTTCCAACACTTCTGGTAAGTTTAAAAGTCAAGCACTGTACTGAAGACTGACTTCTGACACTGGTTAGCTCAAAGGTCAAGCACTGCTCCCTCCAGTCCTTCCTGACTGAGGTAGCCTCTGTAAACTGCTTCTGCTGCAACTCTCAACACTGTACACACCACGCTGTACACTTAACACTTCAGGGCCCAACCGCTGGCACCCCCTTTACACTACTGTACACTGCAGGCTGTGCACTTAACACTTCAGGGCCCAATCTCTGGCACCCTCTCTACTCTTCAGGGTCCACACTGGCCCGCCCTTTTACTCTTCGGGGTAAACACTGGCTTCCGGTCCCTCTGACCTTCTTCGGAGTGGTCCCCCCTCACTAGGCAGACCCCCAGGGGCAGTTTACAATACTCACGACTGGGAATGCTATCCTGAAACTTGACCCCTCTCAGCTCCGCTGGTCCTCTGAACACCGGATCCTCTCTGCAGCTCAGCTCAGCCCTTTGTCCCCTCAGGCCAGCCGCTTGGGACACCCGATTCCTCTTGACAGGAGGAAAGACAGCCATACTCTCCCTTCTGGGACTCTGCTTACCGCCAAAGACACTGCGTCATGTTCTCCCCTAAAACTTATACCCACTCCCAGAATGCTCTGGGGCAGAATCTGCTGTTCTGGGGTAGATACAAGCCTGGGTGAGCCATTGGCTGGGTTTCCTCCACTGCTCAATGAGAGCCCTCTCATTGAGCACAGTGGGGAGACTCCCCATCTCAACAGCCACACCCAGGAACAATGACAGCCCAGCTGAAAATCATGGCCCTGCTGATAAGCAGACAAGGCCCGCTACACTTTGCCTAGCACCTACCTTTTAGGGTGCTACACATAAGAGAATAAGGGAGGGGAAAAAAGGTAAACAACTTGGAAGGGGTTAAATACATAGAAATATCAGTATCAAAAATAGACATTCGTTTTTTAAAGAATCATATGTACATTACATATAATATATACACCCGTCACAGTGCCCACACAGGATCCAGGCACTGACTACTGCGGTAGGCCTCCTGTAGCCAGGACATAGCAAACACAGCCTCTCTGTCACATTGATCAACCCAAGGTTGAATCCCTCTTGATGCTCTAACCAGACACAGGTGTACACCAATGTTACCTCCTGCACATCAGGCAACCAGGTCTGCACTAGGTACACACGTGCACCATCTGCCATCTTGCTCCTCACTCTCTCTGCAAGCAGAGCACGCTGAGTCTCCTCCATGGTGTGGCTCCACCCCCAAGCCTCCAGACTGGTATGGGCCGCAGCCTTGACAAGCATGCCTGTTCCCACACCCTCTGCTGCAACCCCGGTTTGACTGAACTGAAACTTGAAGGTACAGGCAATATATTGTTGGTTGCGATGTACATGCTGAGACTTGCAGAACTTGTCAGGACATGCCACTCAGCACCGACTGTGCCCTGAGCAACTGAGAGCAGGTGGTAGTAAGCATTTACTGCGGTTGCCAGGAGCAACACCAAAGTCTGTAACACATGTCACACTGTAGTTAGCAGGGTTAGGACAGTCCCTAACATTAGCCGTGGTTGGGAAACTGACAGACCCCCTCCTGCAGGCACCCACTGGCTTCCTTTGATCACCATGGGAAACAGCAAACAGTTTGGTGCACATTTTACTGTTCTCAGCAGGACATTTCAGCATACAGTCACTTTTTCCATGTTTATGCAGATCGCTGTAAATTTCGCAATTCATCGGGGCGAACGCCTGCCATGGTTGCCACGTATGATAGCACACAACACAATTCTCACCGAGCAGCAGCACCGACAAGTATCCACACCAGCCGCAGTTTGGGGCAACTGGGTATGCGGTGCAGTACTGCCTTGGCAGCAACTCCCACTGGTTGCTATGGACAACAGTCTCTTAGTTAAATAAAGGAATGGCCCATTATAGGCAGGAACCAGAGGCCCCTTAGATGCGTAGCAGAATTTCAGTGCCCAGCTTCTATCTCTCTTGTGGCTACTGATCCCAGCACCACCTCTTAAGGCACTGCCAATGCACCTGGCTGCAGCTCCTCCTTTCCTTACCCACCAGGCTAAATTCTCCCACAGTCCTCCAGACTGTTACTCACCAGCTCACCCAGCTGACTCTCACGAGATCTCCCAGACATGCTGACCTGCTCCTGCTGTCCTCTCTTCTTGCTCCTTTGCCTCCAGGAAGGGTTTCCTACGTGTGTTTTAGGGGGAATCTTCCAGCACCCAAGCTCCAGGCCCGAGGTCACCCCGCCTAGACTAGAAGGCACCCTAAAGGGCTACAGACAGCCTCCTCAGCACTCCATCTCCATGTTCTACCTGACTGCCCCCTCCTGGCATGCCTATTTATGTGGTGAATCTGCCTCTTGCCAGCCCATTTTCTGCGGACTAGCTGAGGCCCTCATAAATATGCTAAGCAGCTCCTCTTAACCTCCACCCACTATGTCTATAACATTCTCTAGTGTCCCAGAAAACAGGGGGAGGCAAGAGGGGAACTGCTGAGATGAGTCGTCTAGCACTGAGCCACTAAACCCTGATACAGATTCACAGCTCAGGCTTGGCCCTCAGCAAAGTTAAAATTTTCCTACACTAACAGCTACTTTTAGCACTTACTAGATGGTGCTACACAACTTTGACGCAACTCCGGATTGGTGTGACTTAGATGTGAATTGTTTTCCCTCTGCAAATTCGGACCCACTGTTGCATGTAAAACATTGAGGTACATGGTTCGTGCAACTTTTGAGGGTTGAAATTTAAGTATATTGCCCTCAAGTTTAATGAATGTCGGACCAAAGTAGTGCATTAACTTTTTTGAAGTCGCTGCAACTTTAGGTTGCACATATATGAATGGTTATCATTGGAGAACATGAGTTACGACTTGTCATATAAATTTGATGTCCAAAGTTGTATGACAAGTCGCACAGGTGTGAATGGGGTGTTACTCTCAGTGGTCATAAAGCTTGGCTGATCGGTGGTATATACTGTATATACACCTAACATATAAACAGTCCTACATAAAACAAGAGTGGGGTAGGAGATGGGGGGGGGGGGTATTTCAATAAAGACATAAACTCCACTGAGCCACCAATAGGCTTTTATTAGGTGTGTTGTGTGTTTTATTACTTTTGCTAAAATGAAAAATGGGATCAAAAACAAATTAGCAACATAACTCATACCCAGCTATAAATTTGTTTTCAGTAATTGCTGATTAAAACAGCAGTTTCTTGCACGTATTAAACATTAAATATCATTGTGTACAGAAATTTGAAGTAGTTCCTTCAGAAAGACCTTTTGTCCCTCAAGCATTGGAACAAAGAATGGTAAAGCTTATGCTACTGTAAACACCAAAATCAAATGTCCTTAACAGGTAGCCATTGGATATGGTTATGATGGAGCAGCACCTATGAGGGGGATAGTAAAATGGAGCTACAGCTGAACAGTTTATCCTAAGGCTATATTTATATATGCATTTGCATATGCTGTACTGTAGTTTGGCTTTATTTAAGTAACCCTGTCACCAATTTGATAAAAAAAAAAAAAACCCTGCAAAATAAGACCATGTTTACCCCCAACTCCTGCTGCCCCTTGTTCATTTCCTCAGATCTTTGCTTTGTTCAAGGGCTATGGCCTCCAGCAGAATCTTTACATCTGATACACTTTCTTTTGGGTCAGACGAATGGTCCTTCACTGCATGCTGTGATTCCATCCAGAAGCCCTTACATCACTACAGGACAAAATGACAAAGAGGCCGGCAGGTAGAACAGCATACAGCAAGGGATGCTTGCATCTGACAGTGCTGGAAGTGCTGGTTGTGAAGATTTTGTCAGATGCCATAGTTCTTGAACAGGGCAAAGATTTTAGGAACAGACAGGTGCATATCTAATGATTGTCAAACAAGCACAATAACATTTTGAGGGCTTATATTAAGAATTACTTCACACCCTTGGGATACAGTAATGGCCACGTTATTGCAATGTACACTACTGTAGCATGTTACTACATGCACACATTAATGCACTGGGGTATCATTCATAGAGTGGAAGCAACCACCTGCATTGTAGCACTCTTCAACATGCCGTAATGCGCTACCAAGCGTTGTGGTGTGCTGTTTGTTCAAAAAGGGTCAGGTCCCATTTTAAGAGTGCTGACAGCCTTTTAAAATGAATGGGCTCCCTTAATGCTACATGCGTTAACATGCTTGCAGTAACACACCACCTCAACATTTGAAGATGTGAAAGGGGCCTGCATGTTGAAACTCATTGTTAATAACTATGACTAAATCCTGAGTAGTTATGGACTGTGAACACAAATGTTGGATATAGCGGAGCCCCTGCCTCAGCCTTTCACTTGCAAATTGCTTTATAGTTTCTGCTACTGTAAAGTTAATAAAAGGTCCAATGTAAAAAATATCAGAGAATGCACATCAAATAGCTAATAAGGTACTACAGCAACTGCAACATTTACAGGTTGCACAATTCCTCTTTTCAAGCATATCCAGCAGGTAGCCTGATATCTTATAGCAGCGTGTGACCATTCCCTATTATACTTCTGAGGTGTGGGAATATATTTCAATTTCCTTGCTTATATCACTGTACATTTTTGAGATTATTTAAATGACCACAGACAAATCATTAATTAATTGAACAGATCTTACTGGATGTTTAAACTTGTATTATACGCTTTTTTCTAATTTGGACACCTTTTGGGTATATGTTCCAAAGTCAAAATGGCCAGCAGATGTCCTTCTGACACTTTCTATGTGTGGTGTATTCAAACTCTTCATTAAATTAGAACTATGGGCAAAACATTTTATTTTATTTTGTATAGCACAAGTGGGGGTTATACTGTAACCCCTGTCAAATTTAATTTTTTTGTCATCTGTGTCCCATTGCGGAGATTTCTCTTCACTTCCTGTCTGATTGTCAAACAGGAAGTGAGAGGAAATACCTGGAAATTATGGGAATTCCTTGGGGACCCCCTGGTCACCAGAACTAGTGTCCCCATTGGAAGAGTTCCCATCAAATACTTTTCTGGGGACAACCAAAAACTTTGGATATTCTTTTACTTTTACTTCCACTTTCAATGATAATGCTAAACAGGACAAATAGAGAGAGCGAATCTCCCTAACGGGGACACAGACAACAATAAAAACATATAGGTGTTCTAATTCCCCATGCGCTATCTCCAAAAAAAAAAAAAAATATTTGCCTTTAGTTATACTTTAACACTGATATTCTAGTTGAAATGTTTACCACATAACCTGAACTATCTTTCCTACATCAAGTCATCAAATGTCTGTACAAGGAGAGATTGTGACACCCCTTACCCCACATGAAATTAGGCCAATGCCACCACTGGTCCTATGTTTTGGCCTGGAACTTGAATTTATATAGGTTGCACCAGTGGCGTCGGCAGGGGGGGGCTGACCTGGGCTATAGCCCCGAGTGTGCTCCCCAAAAGCCCCGGGTCTCCTGTTGCTTTTTTAAAATGATTAGCCCCGAGTCCCAAAGCCTGGGTTTGGCCGAGAACTCGGGCTACATACCTCAGCAGTGTAAGATTTATAAAGCACATCCAATGATTGGTGGGCAATCCGGGGCAGCCGCAAGGAGAGTGAATGCAGCTGTCAAGTTTCAGCATTGATGTCGGGTGTGGGCGGGGCCGGTATGCCACGCCCACCTTCCTCCCCAGACAGCTTCTGTTTCTCTATGCACGGAACAATGGGGCGGAGCCCCGCATACCGGTCCCGCCCACACCCGAAATTAATGCTACTTGACAGCGGCAATCACTCTCCTTCCTTGCGGCTGCCCCAGATCGCCCACCAATCACTGGATGCAGTGGCGTAAAGGGCACTGTGTAAAGGGCAGGCAGTGGCAGCTCCTTCAGTCCGGGGACTAGCGGGGGAGGAGCCGCGGCGGGAAGGGGGCGGGGCCTCTGCGGGGAGAAGGGGCGGAGCTTCGGCGGGAAGAAGGGGCGGAGCCTCGGCGGGAAGAAGGGGCGGAGCCTCGGCGGGAAGAAGGTGAGTGCCCATTGCCCAAGTGTGTGTGCTGGGTAGTAGAGGGATGGGGAAGCTGCATATAGAGGAATTCATCTTTCCCTATTATTTCTGCAGCTGCTGAATAACTGATTGTCCTCCTCTCCCTCCTGCAGGAAGAATAGGGAAAGATCAATTCCTCTATATGCAGCTGCTCCATCCCCTCCTATACAACTTCTTTTGCTGGCTCACCAGTGCTCTTAACCCCCCCCCTCCAGTGTTCTAATCCCCCCTCAGTGCTCTTATCCCCCCCCTCGGTGCTCTTATTCCCCCCCCTCGGTGCTCTTATTCCCCCCCACCCTCAGTGCACTTATCCCCGCCTCAGTGCTCTTATCCCCCCCCCCCTCAGTGCTCTTAACCCCCCCACCCAGTGCACTGGACTGCCCCCTGTTCTTTAGCCCTCCCCTGGTGCTCTTCAGCTCCCCACTGTGCTTTTCATCTCCCTCCCCCCTATGCTCCCTGTCCCCCCCAGTGCTCTCCATCCCCTGCGCCTTCCAACCCCCCTGCAATGCTTTCCAAACCCCCTCTTAATACTCTCCAGTCCCCCACCCCCACCCCACCGTGCCCTTCAGCTCCTCCAGTGCTCTCTGCTTCGCCTGTGCTCTCCGGCCCCCCTAGTGCTCTTCTATCTTCTATCATGTCCTCAGTCTCTGACCGTCTCCTGAACCATGTCCTCAGTCTCTGGCCATCTTCTGTTTAATGTCCTCAGTCTCTGACCATCTCCTGTATCATGTCCTCAGTCTCTGACCATCTCCTGTATCATGTCCTCAGTCTCTAACCATCTCCTGTATCATGTCCTCAGTCTCTGACCCTCTCCTGTTTAATGTCTGCAGTCTCTGACCATCTCTTGTATCATGTCTGCAGTCTCTGACCATCTCCTGTATCATGTCCTCAGTCTCTGACCATCTCCTGTATCATGTCCTCAGTCTCTGACCATCTCCTGTATCATGTCCTCAGTCTCTGACCATCTCCTGTATCATGTCCTCAGTCTCTGACCATCTCCTGTATCATGTCCTCAGTCTCTGACCCTCTCCTGTTTAATGTCTGCAGTCTCTGACCATCTCTTGTATCATGTCTGCAGTCTCTGACCATCTCCTGTACCATGCCTGCAGTCTCTGACCATCTCCTGAACCATGTCTGCAGTCTCTGACCATCTTCTGACCATCTTCTGTAACATGTCCTCAGTCTCTGGCCATCTTCTGTTTAATGTCCTCAGTCTCTGACCATCTCCTGTATCATGTCCTCAGTCTCTGACCATCTCCTGTATCATGTCCTCAGTCTCTGACCCTCTCCTGTTTAATGTCTGCAGTCTCTGACCATCTCTTGTATCATGTCTGCAGTCTCTGACCACCTCTTGTATCATGTCTGTAGTCTCTGACCATCTCCTGTACCATGTCTGCAGTCTCTGACCGTCTCCTGTATCATGTCCGCAGTCTCTGACCATCTCCTGTACCATGTCTGCAGTCTCTGACCATCTCCTGTACCATGTCTGCAGTCTCTGACCATCTCCTGTACCATGTCTGCAGTCTCTGACCATCTCCTGTACCATGTCTGCAGTCTCTGACCGTCTCCTGTACTATGTCTGCAGTCTCTGACCATCTCCTGTACTATGTCTGCAGTCTCTGACCGTCTCCTGTACTATGTCTGCAGTCTCTGGCTTTCTCCTTTAGCAAGTCTCCAATCTCATACTCAAACTTAAACACATTGCTAATAGTATTAGCTATCTATTTATGCTGAAGGTGGAACTATGCAGGGGAGGGAGGCAGAGAGTGCAAAAGGGGGGACTGTGATTAGAGAGACGGAGGGCAGACTGCAAGGGGCACTGTGATGGGGGGCTGTGAAATGTGTGCAATAAATATTCTTGAAAACATTACAAATTTTTGTGGGTGTTTTTACATTTTAAAGTTGGGGGTTGCCAGATATAGGATCCGCCCCGGGTGCCAAATGCTCTAGGTACGCCACTGACTGGATGTGCTGTAATACATTTTCTTTCTAAAAAACCCCAGTGAGTCGGCGCACAATAGAAGAGATCTCAGAAGAAACTCAGACCGAGTCAACCAATCGCAGCAAGACCTCCCAAACTAAAATAAGAAAGGGGTCTCACCATAAATATGTACCAATGTTTAAGAATGACCAAATAAATAATCTATAAGCAGCTAAAAAATCAACTGATTGAAGCAAACAACATATAAAATCCAACTCTTGTAGGCTGATCCGATTCCTTAAAAAAATTCTTAAAAAATCCTTAAAAAAATTCCTATATTCGCCTAGGATATATGAAGATAGGAAAATATATCCAACGTATAGACAACTCCCAATCTATATTAAAAGACGTGTATGATGCGAATCCTAAAATTGATCCAATTCCTTAACACTAATCATAAATAAGTAATCTAAATATCTGTTCCCAGTGGAATTATGGCTTCTTTTCCTAAAACAATATGAGATGAAAACAGGCTAAATAGTCGCAACAGCCGACTGGATTGCAATACTAGTTCGTAATTCACAAATATAGCCAATATTCTCACAAATGAATCAGTGATGATGCATGTGTACCCAAAGATCGTAAAACTGTTGCAACTATTTAGCCTGTTTTCATCTCATATTGTTTTAGGAAAAGAAGCCATAATTCCACTGGGAACAGATATTTAGATTACTTATTTATGATTAGTGTTAAGGAATTGGATAAATTTTTGGATTCGCATTTACACATCTTTTAATATAGATTGGGAGTTGTCTACAAGTTGGATATATTTTCCTATCTTCATATATCCTAGGCGGATATAGGAATTTTTTTAAGGATTTTTTAAGAATTTTTTTAAGGAATCGGATCAGCCTACAAGAGTTGGATTTTATATGTTGTTTGCTTCAATCAGTTGACTTTTTAGCTGCTTATAGATTATTTATTTGGTCATTCTTAAACATTGGTACATATTTATGGTGAGACCCCTTTCTTTTAGTTTAGGAGGTCTCACTGCGATTGGTTGACTCGGTCTGAGTTTCTTCTGAGATCTCTTCTATTGTTCTCTAGTGAGAAATACTAGAGTTGGCTGCATGTAGAATCGGATTGAATCCGAATCTCAGAGTTATATATTTGTCACCGGCTGCAAAAAAACACATTAGAGGAATCCTCCTACTCAGATACACACGTGACAGCGCATATATCACCCTATACTTTTTTAATACATTTACTTTAAAGCAGTCCTAAACACTAATGCCCCATACACACGTGCAGATTATCTGCAGACTTACCAAAACCATATAATATGAGGACAAACCTAAACACTTTCAATTTGTATGCAATCCGGCAGGCCCTTGCACTACATAGAAAAGGTAAGTCTGCAGACAAAAGTCTGCAGATAATCTGCACGTGTGTACATGTGTACGGGGCATAAGATATACTCTGAATGTCTTTCAAACATTATTATTGCTTCTGAAAGCATTAAAATCTCTTATTGGGCATATGCAGGTTTCTTTGGGCTCTAGAGCTGGTAGAGCAGGGGTGGTATCAGTTTGTAGGCAGAGCTATTGATTGGCTGTGAAAAGATATCCAATTATTGGCTGCAGCTGCACACAGATCCCACCCTCCTGCACCAGATTGTTGAGCTGCCCAAAGAAAGTATTACAGTTGTCTTCATCATTCTGGGTTAGACAGCATCAGAGGGAATTTAAAATAGATTTATTGCATATTAGGGCTCTGGTAAACTTTAAACTACACTTTGAGCACAGCCACGTTTCCCATGCAAACATGTATGTGCAAGTACTGGATGTTGAGTAAGTGAACATGAAGGGAGATTGAACATTAAAATCTCTGGCAGTTTGCCTTTACTAATCACTAGTGGCCCAAAGTCTGACACCTGACGATCATACCTATGGTATATGAGATTGTTGGACATCCCTTTTAAAAACTATGGGCAAGAAAGTAGACTTTCACCCTCTGAATGCACTTGGCATCGTTATTTTTTTCTCTGGTTTGTTCTCCTTTTTTCATTTTTTTTGTACACCCTGTCTTGCGGCTGCCATTCTTGTCTAGGTGAGAATGACGTCTCTAAGACTTTGAAATGTGTTCACCACATATACCGGGATGCTTCGCTTTCCATTCACAGGCCTGTGGAAGAGGTGCTGGAAATCACAGCAGGACAATACTTGCTGGATCTGTTGGGTTGGGCAGGTGAGTGTTCCCACGTATAACATGTAAGAGGAGGGAAAATAAATGATGGGACAATGGTCAGACATGGGGTGGTATGGAGAGGAGTACAGGGGGTCAGACATGGGGTGGTATGGAGAGGAGTACAGGGGGTCAGTCATGGGGTGGTATGGAGAGGAGAGGAGTACAGGGGGTCAGACATGGGGTGGTATGGAGAGAAGTACAGGGGGTCAGACATGGGGTGGTGAGGAGAGGAGAGGAGTACAGGGGGTCAGTCATGGGGTGGTATGGAGAGGAGAGGAGTACAGGGGGTCAGTCATGGGGTGGTATGGAGAGGAGTACAGGGGGTCAGATATGGGGTGGTATGGAGAGGAGAGGAGTACAGGAGCTCAGTCATGGGGTGGTATGGAGAGCAGAGAAGTACAGGGGGTCAGACATGGGGTGATATGGAGAGGAGTACAGGGGGGCAGATATAGGGTGGTATGGAGAGGAGCGGAGTACAGGGGGTCAGTCATGGGGTGGTATATTGAGTTGGTCTCACCTTTGCATCTGTAAACAGCTTCCACTTTTCTGGGAAGGCTTTCCACAAGATTTTGTATTGAGCTTGTGAGAACTTGTGCATTTTTGAGGTCAGGTACTGATGTTGGACAAGAAGACCTGGCTGTTTACATTTACGCCAAAGGAGTTTAATAGGATTGAGTTTAGGCTGCATTAATTTATGTTCCATCTGATGCCGGCAGTACTCCTCTCCATACCACCCCATGTCTGACTCCCTGTACTCCTCCCCATACCACCCCATGTCTGACCCCCTGTACTCCTCTCCATACCACCCCATGTCTGACCCCCTGTATTCCTCTTCATACCACCCCATGACTGAACCCCTGTACTTCTCTCCTCTCCATACCACCCCATGACTGACCCCCTGTACTCCGCTCCTCTCCATACCACCCTATATCTGCCCCCCTGTACTCCTCTCCATATCACCCCATGTCTGACCCCCTGTACTTCTCTGCTCTCCATACCACCCCATGACTGACCTCCTGTACTCCTCTCCTCTCCATACCACCCCATGTCTGACCCCCTGTACTCCTCTTCATACCACCCCATGTCTGACTCCCTGTACTCCTCTCCATACCACCCCATGACTGACCCCCTGTACTCCTCTCCTCTCCATACCACCCATGACTGACCCCCTGTACTCCTCTCCATACCACCCCATGTCTGACCCCCTGTACTCCTCTCCATACCAACCCATGTCTGACCCCCTGTACTCCTCTCCATACCACCCCATGTCTAACCCCCTGTACTCCTCTCCATACCACCCCATGACTGACCTCCTGTACTCCTCTCCATACCACCCCATGTCTGACTCCCTGTACTCCTCTCCTCTCCATACCACCCCATGACTGACCTCCTGTACTCCTCTCCATACCACCACATGACTGACCCCCTTTACTTCTCTCTTCTCCATACCACCCAATTTCTCACCCCCTGTACTCCTCTCCATACCACCCCTTGACTGACCCTTGACTGAGGGGGGCCATTGGGTGGAGCTTGGGCGGTACTTACTTTTAAATATGGGAGGAGCTTGGGCGGGGCTTACTTTAAAATGTGGGAGGGGTTATAAAATTTATCTTCGGGCTGAAGCCCCTGGTCTTTTTCCCACCTAGCAACGCCCCTGGGTTGCACTATATTTCTATATTTTCCAAGCACTATTAAACTCTTATATACAGTAGGTATGTTATGATGCTCCCAAGTCACGGGACTGGACATGTTCCCCGTCATTAACTGAGGCTGTAGAGAGGAAACCAAAGGGAAAAAGCAGAAAAAAGGCATTCAAATCTTGCACCATGGCAAAAGTAAACATATCAACAAGGCAAAAAATGGTCATTATCATCATCATCATCATCAACCTTAACCACTTAAGGACCAGCCTATTTCTGACACATGTTGTTTACAAGTTAAAATCAGTATTTTTGCTAGAAAATTACTTAGAACCCCCAAACATATTTTTTTTTTTATCAAAGAGAATATAATCTTTTTTTGTCACACGGTATTTGCGCAGCGGTCCTTCAAACACAATTTTTTTTTTTTAAATACACTTCACTGAATTTAAAAAAAACTAAACAGTAAAGTTAGACCAATTCTGTTGTACATTGTGAAAGATGATGTCACACCAAGTAAATAGATACCTAACAACATGTTATGGTTTAAAATTGCACACACTTGTGGAATGGGGACAAACTATGGTACTTGAAAATCTCCATAGACAACGCTTAAAAAATGTTAACAGTTACCAGTTTGGAGTTACAAAAAAGGTCTTTTGCTAGAATTATTGCTCTCGGTCTAATGATCGCAGTGATACCACACATGTGTGATTTGAACACCGTTTACATTTGCGGGCGCAACTTACACATACGTTTTCTTTGGTGCACAAGCTCACAAAAATTTCCCTATTATTTTATTTAAAATCTGATCACTTATATTGCTGTCACAAGGAATGTAAACATCCCTTGTGACAGTAATAGGCAGTGACAGGTACTCTTTATGGAGGGATCTGGGGTCTAAAAGACCCCGAACCCCTCCTCACACTTAAAAATATTCTAAATGCCAAAATCAGCATTTTTGAATACTGTCACTTTTTTTAAATCAGCGCCGTTGGCAGCCGTGTAAACCGGAAGCGACGTCGCTTCCAGGTTACATGATTGGAGACCCAATCAAAGCCGAATCCAGCTTTGTTCGGGAGTCTAACGCTGGCTGGTCGCTCGAGTCTCCCGGTGGGACAGGAGACACGGGCAGAGCGGAGGGAGGAGGCGAGAGGGGGGGGTGGTCCCTTCCTGCTCCCTGTGATAACGGCCGCATTGTTTGTTTTTATTAGAAAGGCGACTGCCTGCTCTAAAAAACAGTACCGGGTAATGCCTGCAGCTGTAGGCATAACCCCGGTACAACCACTTCTTCAAGCCAACGTACAGTCTGTTTATGGGTAGTGATTATAAACAATCACCTTGTAAAATAACCCATTTAGTTTAAAATTGAAACATAAGGCAAAACATTTACAGTATGTATAGATATAAAAAAAAAACATTATAAATATCTTTTTCCTCCTTTTTATAAGTGATCACATTCCCTCTTCTCCCTCTGTTCTCAGCTGCATAATAGCTGGGGGGAGGAGAAGCAACAGTACAGTTTCTCAGTGAAAGGCTGTCAACGGGGGTGTGGCAGGACAAGTCTGGTCATTGGAGGAGAGCAATCTGTTTTGCTAGCCCAGTTAGAGAACTGGTCACGGCGTGGTCTCCTGCTTGGTGTGGTCAGTTTTTAATAGGAAAGCAGAGGGACTGGCAGGAACATCAGGGATTTCACAAAAAGAAAGCAATACAAAGAGAACTGGATACTTTTTCATCCAAGTACACGGTGCAGTGGGCACATATCAGGAATATGAAATGATGGGGTAACAAGGTTGCTTCCAAGCAGGCATTATAGACAGTTGTTTACAGATGTACTGTCCAAGCTCTTATGCAGAGGCACAAACACATTGACAAGCTTTACTTGAGCATAGTCAATGTAATAATCAAACACAGAAACTGAATGCACTAGATGAGAAATGCATCAAAGATACTTTTCTTTGAAACCAGAACTAGTTCATGTTCAGGAAAAGCTTCTGCAAATCTAAAAGAGAAATGTTTTGGAAAAACAAATACCTTGTTTTTGGGCTTAGGCTGTGACCATTTTCCAGCTGGCTGGACAACAATTTAACTGCCAGCTTACTTAGGTAGCCTATAGATGTGATGAACCAGCAGGTTGGCTGAAAAAACTGACCAAATTCCCTCAACAACGGAAGCCTGCGTTGCTGACAATATCTGTTTTAGCAAGCCAACTTTTACAAAACGTCTGCAACACCCACTGACTTGCCAGCCAGGGGAGAAACAAGGTTCAGTCTATGGTAGCTTTCTTCAAGAGGCAAGAATTCTTTAAGTTCTGGTAAAGTTCCACTCATGATTAATTAACCAATTTCCACCCCCACCCTTAAACCTGTATACATTTAGTGCACCCTTAAGGGTAAGCACATTGCTGGGGTAGCACATTGCTGGGCATCTTTCCTTTAAGGCTTCTTTCTCTAAGTGATTCTTTCTACAAGTGATATGCACTTCAAGCTCTGTACTTAAGCGATTGCACAAGGCGAACATACACAGCAAACTACACCAACAAGCACCAAACTGGCTGCAGGTGACCTTGTCTCCCTATTCAGCTCTTTGCACACTCTGTAACATGCACTCCCTACCACTCCTGCTCAGGGCCGGACTGGGAATAAAATTCAGTCCTGGAAAAAATTTCATACCAGCCCCATAACATTATTATACTGGCCCAACAGCATAAAACCATTATTTTCTTGTTCATAAAAGGGAAAACCATGCATTTTAAAGCAAATTTGAAGAGTGTACTATACATAGATAAGATAGATATGAAAGCATATAGGGCTTTATATATAAAAGAGAAAATTCTAGTTAAAAGTGGTAAAAGTGCGGACATGGTAAAGGAGATGTCATAGGCTATGCGGACATGATACAGGACATGTCAGAGGCTGTGTGGACATGCTACAGGAGATGTCAGGGGCTGTGCAGACATGGTACAGGAGATGTCAGGGGCTGTGCAGACATGGTACAGGACATGTCAGGGGCTGTGTGGACTTGGTACAGGACATATCATGGGCTGTGTGGACATGGTACAGGAGATGTCAGGGGCTGTGCGGACATGGTACAGGACATGTCAGGGGCTGTGCGGACATGGTACAGGACATGTCAGGGGCTGTGCGGACATGATACAGGACATGTCAGAGGCTGTGCAGACATGGTAAAGGATATGTCAGAGGCTGTGTGGACATGGTACAGGACATGTCAGGGGCTGTGTGGACATGGTACAGGAGATGTCAGGGGCTGTACGGACATGGTACAGGAGATGTCAGGGGCTGTGCGGACATGGTACAGGAGATGTCAGAGGCTGTGTGGACATGGTACAGGACATGTCAGGGGCTGTGTGGACATGGTACAGGACATGTCAGGGGCTGTGTGGACATGGTACAGGAGATTTCAGGGGCTGTGCGGACATGGTACAGAAGATGTCAGAGGCTGTGCGGACATGGTACAGGACATGTCAGGGGCTGTGCGGACATGGTACAGGACATGTCAGGGGCTGCGCAGATTTGGTACAGGAGAGGTCAGAGGCAATGTGTTCTGGGGAAATGCCTCCGCCTTCCTCAGGGCTGAAACCACAGGTATGAAGGAACTCATGATAAAGTACAATTAGAAAGTTTTAAAATGTAAGGGTCAAACCTGAGTTATTTCAAGCTGCTGGTTTAGTTGAAGTTACTGACCCCCTCTTTATAGTCTCCCCCTATTACTCTAGCTGTCCTATTATGATTTATGATTTGGGTATTCAGACCTCACCTGCGATCATGTTGCTGGCCTGCTGCTGGCGCGTCTCGTCTATGTGGGAGGGATCGGCTTCGGCGCCATGACAGTCTTGCAGCCAGTCAATTGATCCACCGCCGCGCTGCCCCCCCGCCGGATGTGATGTCATGCCACTCACAGCGGCTGACGTAGAAAGAGTATATCGGACCGTCACTCTGGAGTGCAGCGGGCGTCGGGGCTGCAGCGCTGCGGCCATCATCACAGCGGCCCCATCCCCAATGCTCAAAGCGGCCGGCCCAATGCTTAAAGCGGCCCTATCTTAAAGCAGCCCCAGGGCCGGCGGCCCACCGGGAAATTTCCGGCCCTGCTCCTGCTGACAGTTCCGGCCCTGCTCCTGCTGACAGTTGTGTCCTCTCTTCTCAAACTCACTCACCTTAACACCTCTTCTCCACCCCACAGCTTATATATATCACCCTATCTTCTGTCCTCTCCCTATTACTGCTCCTACCAACTCTTGCTAATTTTACATCCACACACTGAGAAAACTTCCAGGACTCTGGGGCATGTCCCTTCATATAAATCGCACTCCCACATTTTTATAAGTATGGGTGGTTCCTGCGCTATCTGAGGTAGTATGTGTTTCCTTCTTATTGCTGCACCACGATACTGGTACCAGGAACCAGTTAATATAGAATTAAAAAAGTGTGGGTTTGTGGCGCGCTTCAGAAGTGAAATAGTGTAAAATATAATAAATATATATGCTTAATTAATAATCCAAGTAAAGTGCCGTTTTTTAAGGTGGCGTATTCTTATAGCTGGAGGTGTATTCCCACTTCAATATAACCGTGATGAAGTAAATAAATAAATAAATAAATAAACAATCTGTATTGCCTCTATACCGTGTTAAAACATATTTCCTAACTTAAAAGTGCTGAGTGCTTACAATCTTCAAAAAATAGCTAAAGACAGCAAATAAATAAATACATATTCCAGTAGATATAATGTGAAGATAATTAATCCAAGATATAAGGTGCTGTGTGCTTTCACTTTTCATTAAATATAAATTAATAAGATGCAGTGTTCATTAGTGTCCATTTACTATAATCCACAACAAAGTGAAATTCAACTCAGTATCTTCAACTTAAAAACCAAAAGTGCTTCCGTGCAGATAAATGTGCTGTGACTTGCTGCCTCCACCAGGTGTCACATCTAGGTGCTCTAAACTCTCACCTTGTTGAGGTGAAAAATACGCCTGTGCATATAAATTGCCCTCCGGGGTGGTGATCAGGGGCTTTCACTCTTTCCAATCTCCTATTCGCGCTTCCGGGTGATCCTGTTGTATCCGTTCCTAGGGTGCTTATACTTTATGGGATCCTCAACTCCTATCTCGACCTCGGGCTCAGTAAACATAGAGGGCCATCATGGTGTAGTATTTAAAATCAATTTATTTATTAAAATAATCAGTTGCACTTACAATTAGACGATATCTTATACGCATGGAAATGCAAAAAACAGCGTTGGGAGAACTTCGCTCCGATCTTTAACGTCACTTCCGGTGTCTGGCGGCTCCTCCTACGCGTTACGTCACGTCACGTGACTTCCTCAGGGAGTGGAGAACTCCCACATTGACTCCCTCACCCTTCTCCTTGCCTTTGGTGACATATCCCCAAACCCAGGGCCTCCATTTGGTTTTTTACTACGCTCCCACCACCCTACACCCTCTGCCAGTAGCCGCAACCCACAGAACCTAGTCTCCATTCCCCTTCTCCTGCGCCCTCTGGAATGCCCGCTCCGTCTGTAACAAACTTACCTCCCTCCATGATCTCTTCATTAAAAATTCCTTTAACCTATTCGCCATCACCGAAACCTGGCTTCATAATTCTGATACTACTTCTCCTGCTTCCCTCTCCCATGGCGGCCTCCTCTGGACACACTCCCCTAGACCAGGTGGACAGAAGGGAGGTGGAGTGGGAATCCTTCTAGCCCCATACAGCACCTATCAGGTACTTTACCCCCTCCCTCTCTGACAGTCTCCTCTTTTGAGGTGCATTGCATTTGTTTATTTTCTCCTGTTTCTTTAAGAATCGCTGTCATCTACCGGCCCCCTGGACCAGTATCAACCTTCCTTGATGACTTTTCTGCCTGGCTACCCTACTTTCTCTATTCTGAAATCCCCACAATCATTCTTGGTGACTTCAACAATCAACATCCCTGTTAATGCCAATACTACTACTACTGCTTCTAAACTTCTCAGCCTATCCTCATCTCTTGACCTGAAGCAATGGATACAGGCTCCTAAACACTCCACTGGCAACACCCTTGAGCTTGTCTTCTATCTATGCACTCCATATAACCTCTCCAACAAAACCTCTCCCACTCTCTAATCACCACCTTATTAGTTTCACACTCTCCCTGTCTTCCACCTCCTCTTCCTCCAAACGCCTAACAGTTACCTGTAGAAACCTTTGCCACCTCAACCCTTCTATGCTCTTCTCTGCTACTGACCCTCTATATGACAAAATATCACCCCTGTCATGTCCCAACCTAGCCACTTCCATCTATAACAGCTTACTGTCATCCTCCCTAGACAAGCTTGCTCCCCTCACTACACGCAGAATTGGGCCCCGACCCCTACAACCCTGGCAAACAGACGACACCAGAAGTCTCAGAAAACGTAGCCACCCTCTTGAGCGCCTGTGGCGTAAGACTAAGTCCCTGGAAGACTTCAACCAATATAAATCTGCCCTTCTAAAATACTATTCCTGCCTCCTCACTGCCAAACAAACCTATTTTATCACGCTCATCCAAACATTCTCTTCTAGTCCCCGTCATCTCTTCCCTACCTTTAACTCTCTACTCTGTCCTCCAGCAACTCCGCCCTCTAATTCGCTCACTGCCCAGGAGATTGCTAATCACTTCAAAAATAAGATCGATACAATTCGCAAGGAGATTTCCGATGTGCAAAAACCTCCCCCACTTAACAACCCATATCCACAAGTACAATCATTACTTCCCTCGTTCCACCCTACTAGTATCAATGAGGATGCTGTACTTTTATCTAACACCCATCTAACCACCTGCCCCCTGGATCCTGCTCCCTCGAACATGCTACGCTCACCCTCTGACTCTATTCTACGCTCTCTAACTCACATCTTCAACCTCTCCCTCTCTTCTGGCATCTTCCCTAATTCTCTAAAACACACGCTAGTCACTCCCATCCTTAAAAAGCCCTCACTGGACCCCACCAACCTTCACAATCTACGCCCCATCTCCTTACTCCCCTTCTCTTCCAAACTCCTTGGACGATTGGTCTACAACCAACTGAGTGGTCATCTGACTAAGAACAATCTTCTTGATCCCGTTCAGTCCAGTTTTCGCCCTCAACATTCCACTGAAACTGCTCTCCTTAAACTCACAAACGACCTACTAAAATCAAACACCAATGGACACTATTCTGTACTACTCCTCCTGGACCTCTCCGCTGCCTTTGACACAGTAGACCACCCCCTCCACATCAAAAAACTCCACTACTTTGGCCTCCGTGACCGTACTCTTCACTGGTTCTCATCCTACCTATCCAAACGCACCTTCAGTGCTACTTACAACTCTACTACCTCCTCTCCTCTTCCTTTCTCTGGTTCTGTCCTTGGACCACTCCTTTTCTCAATCTACACCTCCTCCCTGGGTCAGCTGATTGCCTCCCATGGCTTTCAATATCATCTCTACGCTGATGACACCCAAATCTATCTCTCCACCCCTCAGCTCACTCCATCAGTCTCCTCAAGCATCACCAGCTTACTAACAGACATATCAGCCTGGATGTCACATCACTTCCTCAAACTCAACCTATCCAAAACCGAGCTCATATTTCCTCCCCCACGGTCCTCCTCCCCTGACTTCTTTGTCAACATCAATGGCACAACTATCAACCCGTCCACCCATGCCAAGGTCCTAGGTATAATCCAGGACTCTGAACTATCCTGTCTGCCACACATCCAGTCACTGTCCAAAGCTGATCAAAAGTTTTTGATGCCTCAAACCAAGAGGAGGTGGGATTTTTTGGGCAAAAAAGTAGGGGTAATCTTATGTTTTTAGTAAAACAATTTATTAGAACATTTAAAACAATACACATGTGTGTGTAGGGCTATAGGCCCTTTGGTGTGAAGAGGTGATTAAAGGTTGAAATCATAGTGACAATGATGACATGGTGACTTATATGAATGTGTTTCTCTGTGCTCCGTGCTTGATCACAAGTCTTTGGATAGGACAGAGAGAACATCCGTAATATCCGACGCGTTTCGGCTTAGATGCCTATGTCAAGGATATCACCATATCTGGAATTATAACAGAGAAATTTAAATACACCTACTCATCCAAGTGAAAAATTTCCATTGGGTGGTGTTTACATAAATACACTTACATATTGTTTTGCTTTTCCGTGTATGGAGACCTTTACCTCTGACTGTCTTGTCAGTGCACCATACTTATATACTTACTGTCTCTCCTTGCTCCTTCCCTCTGGTATGAATCTTTCCACTGCCCCTTGTGTTAGGATCATTCAATTTTCTGAGCACCCAGCCCAAGGTAATCCCCCCCCCTGGTAAGGGGTCCCTCAAGGGCCACCGACAGCCTCTCCTCAGCACTGCTTCTCCATCTTCCCCCGGACCCACCCCCGGTCAGGTATATTTATGGGGATTCTAGTTCCCTGGCAGCCCACGGATTTGCTCCAAACTTTCAAATACCAAGGGGAGGCACCAGAGAGCTGCCAGAATGAGTCCTCCAGTCCTGACTTCTAGTAACCATGACCCAATTCAGTGACTCAGGTTTATTCCTGGCCAGAAATACAGTATGCTTTTAGTTACACTTACTTCTGGTAGCATACACTAGAGAACTACAATACAAAAGTACTTAACAATGTTTTCATGGTCTTGGGTTCTAGCAGGGTCCAATTAAATACAGCATTAGTCCAATCATCAGAATCACTTACCCTCAGAATGATTTTTAACATTCATACATCATTTCAAAGGAAAAACTAAAGCTCAGAGCTGCAGTTTGCAGCAGCTTTACTGGTCTCTGGGGAGGGCATTTACAGAAACGGTACAACCAATCAGAGGGTTTAACAGATGATCTGTACGTGTGCAGAAGCATTTCTGAAAATTTCAGCAGACCTTACTTCCCTGTCCGATTTATGAATCCATATTTCCAAATGACCACATCTGTAGCACCCTCTTATGTAGGTGCTAGAAGTGAGAGTATAGTTTTTGGGTCTTTCTGATTACCAAAGAGATTGCCAGGTAAATCTATATTGCTCTCTGCCTACCAGAGAGCAGGATCTATTAGTGAGGTCTGGTCATGGTGCTCAGGTGCAGCTCAGTTTGTCTGATGTGTTTCACACTGATACAATAGGGAGGTATATTGGACAGTGGGAGGAAACCTGAAAAATTAGTGCACAGGCATTTCGTATCAGCCCTGCTGATTGGCAGAATGAAAGTGCCTTGCTGCATGCTGGGATACTGTATAAATACCAAGGGCACATGTGCCTGGGGTCTTTCAGCTGGAGAGCGGGGTCTTGGAGGGAGGGAGCAGCTGCCCCTCTGTAGAAGCTGTCATGCGGTCTCAGGTGGTCGACCTGAGGGCCTGAGAGTCAGAGAGAAGCTGGACCCAGAGGTCCTGCAGAACTGACTGGAAGAAAGACACTGTAAAGTATCTGATTCTGCCTACAGTGAGTACAGATCTGTCATTGGGCCTTTCCTGTGAGGACCACCATTTCTGCTAGAAGAGTCAATGGATGGGTGTCAGTCAATGGGATGCTAGAGAGTGTCCTGAAGATAATGTAGTTTCATCAAGTCTGCTGCTATATAGAGCAAGAAGACTTAATTCTTCCATACAAGTGGCAGTATGGTCAAAGCAGTGTTTCTGCTTCCACAAATAACCTGGTTAGGCCAAGTGAGAGTTGTCCTTATCTACTGTGAATAGTTCAAGGTGGAGTATCCCACTATTGCCTTCTCCCATCCAAGCTCCACAACAAATGTAAAACCAAATCCCCTGGACTGTTTATTGAGTAACGAGCAACTGGGAGTAAGGATGGATGAGTGAACTGTCCCTTAGCAACTGTCTGCAGGTAATCAGAGGAGACCCACAACATCCTCCTACAGCAAGCCCTACAGGGACAGTGCTACACATGTTACAGCCTGAAAACCAATATATATTTGCATAACAAGTCATCATAGTTTGATAAACTAAACATGTCTAAGCATAGGGTACCCCTTAGATATGGCTTCCTTAGAAGATGTATTGTGTCCCATCAGCTCTCTGCACCTTATGATATGAGGGTGATTTCTATCTAACTGATAGTTATTTTTTTATACATTTGTATAAATGCTCATATAAATATAGCTTAATCATAGTTGGGAGTATGTGAATAGATTTTGGTCCTTGCGTTTTGACCTCAGGTTAAAAAAAAGAGAAAGCCAGATTCAGAGAGTGTATTGTTCTAAACTGTTCTGCTAAGGTACTTATGAAAGCTTTAAAAATACCTTGCTAATTGGTTTCATGACCTAGGCCTTTGCCCTGGCAAAACATGATGTGACAGAAATGTTGCTAAGTGAAGTGGGACAGGCTTTAATTAAAGTCTCTAGTTATCATAGTTCTAGCTAACTAATGCTTACGTTAAGGACCATGGTTGCAACGCTCATTAGCAGGCTTGCTTAAATAACACTGGGCTAACCAGAATATATCATAGACTGTTTTTTGTCTGAAACTGAACTATTTAACCCCAAAACTTGCTTGTGAAATTATGAATTTTGATTATGGGACCCTCTTCCCAACTAATTTTTGTGTTCTTAGACCTTATTATCACCACAGAGGTTGCAAGTTTTCATGGGTGTGTAGAGGAATGGCAATGTAAATGTAAATAGGAGTAAAAAGCACTCTCACTGTTAATTCTAGTTTAAATAAATTACTGGTATCAATACACATAAAACAATTCCAAAAACATTTTATTAACCACTTGCCTTCTGTGCACTTATACCCCCTTCCCATCCAGACCAATTTTTAGCTTTCAGTGCTCTCACACTTTGAATGACAATTGCGCGGTCATGCTACACTGTACCCATATGAAATTTTTATCATTTTTTTCACACAAATAGAGCTTTCTTTTGGTGGTATTTAATCATCTCTGGGTTTTTTATTTTTTACAAAAAAAAAAAGAAAAAAGACAGAAAATTTTGAAAAAAAAAAGTTTTTCTTATTTTCTGCGAGTAAATTTTGAAAATAAATAAATTTTTCTCCTTCACTGATGTGCGCTGATGAGGCGGCACTGATGGGCACTGATAGGCTGCACTGATGGGCACTGATGAGGTGGCACTTATGGGCACTGATGAGGTGGCACTTATGGGCACTGATGAGGTGGCACTGATGAGGAGGTACTAATATGCTGCACTGATGAGCACTGATAGGCGGCACTGATGAGCACTGATAGGCAGCACTGCTGGGCACTGAGAGGTGGCACTGCTGGGCACTGAGAGGTGGCACTGCTGGGCACTGAGAGGCGGCACTGACGGGCGGCACTGATGGGCACTGACGGGCGGCACTGATGGGCACTGGCGGGTGGCACTAATGGGCACTGGTGGGTGGCACTGATGGGCACTGGCGGGTGGCACTGATTGACACTGATGGGTGGCACTGATGAGCACTGATGGGCGGCACTGATGAGCACTAATGGGCCGCACCATCAGTGCCCACACTCAGTGCCCATAGTGCTGCCAGTCAGTGCTCATCAGTGCCTAGATGAGCAGGCACTGATGGGCACTGACTGGCAGCACTATGGGCACTGATTGTGTGCACTGATGGGGGGCACTGATGGCGGGCACTGTGGGCATTGATGGTGGGCAGTTAGTGTGTTTGGTGTACCTTGTGTAATCAGGGCACTGGTGATCAGTGCCCTGATTACTTTTTTCTTTGTCCCCGACGGCTGATCTGCTCTCTCCTTCCTCACACTGCAGTCTCCGTGTGAGGAAGGAGCGCTGGCAAAGAGAGATGATCTCATATGTTTACATATGAGATCATCTCTCATTGGACGGTCCGATCACGTGGTGAATGGCCGCTGCGATTGGCCATTCACCACGATCTGTGATCGGCTGTGTCCAAGGGACACGGCCGACACAGATTTTCCCCGGTGCGCGCTCGCGGGAGCGTGCGGGGAGCGTTTGTCGTTTAAAGACGGCCTCCCCGAAAATGTGAGTCCGCGCTGCAGCCATACTTCGGCTGTAGCGCGGATGGGAGGTGGGTAAACTCATATCTTCAATTAACCAAATGTCCAAAAAAAGTCCATCATTATTGACGATCTTCTTGGTAAAACAATTGAAGTTCCATCCTGACTAAAGTGCTGTAGTGCCAAGTGCTGTAAATATAAATTGGTACAATCCGTGCTCCCCTCCTGTGTGCCCACTCACTCACCAACTGCCATAGACTCCCATGACAGAAGTCTTTTTTGCTTTGTAAATTGTCTCAGATGCTGGGCTTTGTAGTCCTCCTTCCTCCCGTGATCGTCAGTAAAACGGAGATAAGATTCGCCTGCCCCCCACCCCCCCCCCCCCCCCACACACACACACACAGTCAGTTAGCACAGAAGGCTCACATTTAATCCCTTCCCTGACAATGTCATTATTACAGTAACAGTGCATATTTTTAGCTCTGATTACTGTAGTAATGTCACTAGCCCCCCCCCCCCCCCAAAAGTGTCAAATGTAAGTCAGGGGTCCGATCTGTCCACCGCAATGTCGCAGTCCCGCAAAAAATCGCAGATTGCCGCCATTACTAGTAAGAAAGAACAAAGAACAATAAAAATGACATAAAACTTTCCCGTAGTTAGTAGACGCAATAACTTTTGCGCAAACCAATCAAAATACGCTTATTGTGATTTTTTTTTTTTTTTTACCAAAAATATGTGGCAGAAAACAAATTGGCCTAAAATGTTAAAAAAAAAGTTGATTTTTCATTTTTTTTTTTTTTTTTTTATGAGAATGTCATACGGTATAACAGAATGTGAAAAATATTGTTTATTTTTTCAAAATTGTTGCTCTTTTTTTGTTTATAGCGAAAAAAATAAGAATCGCACAGGTGATCCCTGTGAAAGCTCTATTTGTGGGGGAAAAAAAAGACGTAAATTTAATTTGGGTACAGCACGACCGCGCAATTGTTCGTTAAAGTAATGCAGTGCCGAGTCGCAAAATTGGGCCTGGTCAGGAAGGGGGCAAATCCTTCTGGTCTTAAAGTGGTTAAAAACAGAAATCCATATATTGGATTTGTAAGGGGTGACTGTGTTGGCAGATAGTGATGGTAAACATGCTTTATAAATCAGGCACATATTCATATCACAAATGTATACAAATTAGGGATCGCCCGATTATCTGCAAAGCTGATATATCGAAGGCTGATATGCACTTTCCCACCAAGGTGGCCGATATTGCTGATATTTTGGAAAGTGCTTGTACTGGAGTGATGCCTGCAGCTAGAGGCATCACCCTGGTACCGGCATCCGTAGCCGAAGGTAGGCTGTCTTGTAATGACAACCAATGCAGCTGAGAAGCCACTCAGCTGCCATTACAAGGAGCGAGAGGGGACGTCTCCCCCCCTCCCGCGACTCTCCCTGGTCTCCCGTTCCACCGGGAGAGCCGGGCAACCAGCCTGCACAGCCGCCAAAGACCCGATCAAAGCCGCATTCATCTCTGTTCGGGTCTCCATGCAAAAACCTGGAAGTGATGTCATGACATCACTTCCGGTACTGGCGCCAGATTAAAAAAATGACAGCATTCAAAACAGCCAAACTTGCCGTTTTGAATGCTTTTAAGTGCAGAGGAGGGGTTTGGGGTCTTTTAGACCCCCCAGATCCTTCCACAAGAGTATCAGTCAAGTAAGAAAAAAAACTTTTTTTAAATGTATGAAAATATCGGCCCATATTGACCGATACCGCTACGTGATGACAAAAATATCGGTATCGGTAATGTAAAAACGATATCGCTCGATCACTAATACAAATGTTTTCATCTTGGATGAATTTACCCTTTTTAAGAGACCCTATAGCCCTTCCTTCCAATGCATGCTAATTAATAGATTAAAATAGTAGTGACCTTAAACATGCCACGTCTCTAGCCATATAAAGAGCTTACTTGCACAGTATGGATGGGATTTTTGAGGCACTCATAATTAAAAACCAAAAATAAAACAATGACAGTTTATGTTCGAAATAGACTCCTCAGCTGTCAAGATACTTGAGGAAAGTTGTGTATTTTCTTTGAAGTAAAGCAAAACATATGAAACAGAACAAAACAGAAAAGTTTCACGCATCAAAAGGATAGAGAGAGATGATACATGTCTTCAGAGTGTAGGATGTTCTTTTCTCATCTCTGCTTGATCTGTAGATATAGTTGTCTTTTATACTATACGTATAGACGATGTCAGCAAAAAGTGTGTCCCAAGAAGGTAGTAATTCTAAATATAAAAGTAACGCCCACTCTTGCATATATGGATTGAGTCTATACTTAAGACACATAACTCCAACTAACATACTGCCATAGAAACTCAGAATAGAAATAAATACATAGCAAAATTGTTTCCATTCCTTGACAAAGACATATTGAAGTAACCTTCAAAAACAAACATATTACATTATAAAATGTATATGTATTTCAGAGACTTTTATCATTTAAAATAATATTAAACTCTAAATCTCTAACAATTCCTCCTCAATGTACTATAATCAACTAATAAAAGTGCATTTATCTTAAATAAGAAATGTCTCTAAAAATGTATATATATTTTTTACAATACAAACAAATTATAACAAACAATACAATAATACAATTGGAAATGTCAGATAATGTACATAAGCACTTTTCCAATACCCAAGAGATTTTCCTGTGAAAAATGTAACTATTTTATTCCATCAAGAGACTATAAATCATTATATTATTTATTAATTTTAGTTAATTTTCTGTCCAAATGATGTAATATCATCAAAGATTTTCTTCCTTCAATTTCATAAATTTATTTAACTTTTTGTAAAACTCCTACATCTTTGACCATATCATAAAACGATTTTCCTATTTCAGTGTACGGAAGAAGTAAATAATATCTTTGATATGTAAAATTATATTACTCCATGATATAAATTATTGATTAATAAATAAAATCTCTTCTATCCCAGGAAAATTCTATAACTAAATGATTCGTACAATATAAGCCTTTATATATTATTTTTCACACCAAACAATTATAAGCATGATAAGTTATCGTAACTCTCCATTATTCAATTGCCATATTCATTTTTATATATTCTATCTATCTATGACCAGTAAGCAACTCTTTTCTATGCTCATTTTCTCAACATTCTATATTATTTAGTTCAACAGTAACTCTGTTTAAATACATTAAATCAGATCCATCTCTTCCACACAAGCCTGTATGTACTTTAACTATATATATTTTTTTTTTCATCTAGATATAATTAGCATCTTCTTCAATAGAAGTTTATATCCATAAGTCATGCAACATTCCTAAATCTATTCTTTTAAATTAGATAAATCTATCCTATAATTGGTAATAATGCTTCAAATGTACAATTTGTGTACATAGCAACCCAACCATCTAACTTTCCCAAGTTGTGTGTGTTCTAACAAAATTAGTAAAATAAAATAAATTCTATGTTTACAAGTTTATCATAATATATGTTTCTGTAAAAAAATTAAGAAACCTAGATGTAATAGCTATAATGTAAACTAAAATAGTATCATTAATATTAGCTGTTGCTGTGATATCAATCTTCCAAGAATCTACTAAACTAACAAAGGTTGTGTAGGAGAAAGTATTAAATTTCTATGTCAAAACAGAGTCACTTATGTTTTCTTCTATCCTGTCACTACCATCAAGATTAATACAGCAGATTTTACACATAATATTCCCATAATTAAATAATCCATTCTATTTAATTAAGCAACACAATGTGTAAAATATGTTAAGCTCTAAACACTCATATTTTCCTATATCAGACAATTCATAAAAAAATGAATAAATAAGAATCGCATCCCAGCTCCCTCTCTCATAATGATCGAATGATCAAAATGTCTCTTATGAAACAAGTCTATATGGGGAAAACATTGAAGTCCATCCAAAAAATGATCGTTCTTTGATAACACAATTAGAAAGGAAGTAATGATAAAAGCAAAAACAAAACAATAGTGACAAATCGAGGTTCAGTTGTGCTTGTCTCACGATCATAGAAGAATTCAAAAATCCAGAAAAAAAATAAAATATTTTTCTTAAACTTAGAAACAAAAGACATATCTAGGAGAGAAAAAAAAAACAAGTATCAAATTCTTATCAAAAAAATTATCTGTTTTTCTTAAGTAATTTTCATTGATCAATACGGACCATTCTATGCTCATAGACCTTTCTGCGTTGTTTATCCATTCTTTGAATAAAAAAATGAACTATAGTCCCAATTAACCTAAGAATAACAAAATAACCTCCCCAGCTGGCATCCCAAGTACCTTCAGATCTGTAATTCTTAACCATAACTTAAGCTCCTGGAATACATTTCTTGACATACTCAGAAGTAGAAATCTTATTCAAAACAGCATTTCTTTTTAAATCTAGCAAGGGTCTAGCCATATTTTGTGCAAAAAACTTCTGAAGTTCCTGTACCTGTTGTTGCAATGTTTGCAACCACACTTCTTTCTATACAATAGATTGTAAATAACTAAGTATGCTAATATCAAAAGATAGAAGAATAGACATTCCTTGTCCTGTCATCAACTCAAAAAGTGACAAACCTATACTAGAAAATGCTAAAGCTCTTAAGCTAAAACATTGCAGGTAAATAAGTCACCCAATCTTAAATGTAATCTTGTAAAGGAGTAGTTTTATCGGATTCTTATATTCTTTTGATTACTACACTCACAATTTTTTTTTTTCTGAAGGACCACTGAATTGGTTTGATCTTTCCTATATGTTCAATTACTGAAAGGAATTTGATCATCTTGAAGTGGAATGTTTTTGAAAACCAACCATGCCTGTCATGCAACGTACTGTATAGAAAGATACAATGTGAGTGAATGAACCACATTTGCACTGTCACTCAGATTGCAAAACAAATTCTTGGCAGCCTGAGGTTCAGCTCTTTGTGCAGACATATATCCAGGATGCTTATATTGTAACAAAAGTTGCTGATCTGGAATCCAAACAGCAAATCCCATCACATTCGCTCCATTGTGCCAATATCTTGATCCATCTACTATATATAGGCACAATAAATTTATTCCCGACAAATGTCCACTAAAAGGTGAAGGAGTGACTATTTCATGTTCAATTACACAACTGTGGCTCTGTCGCTCACATTGCGTTATTTGAGTCAAGAAATATTTATCTCTCACTTCAACTGACAAGCCTTTCTCCTCAAGATCCAATTGTCACTAGGCAAATCTTTGTGAAGTAACACCTTTTGTTTTTCTTTGTAATAACACCTTTTAGTATAACCGGAGGTGTTGGCAAAACAAGTGGTGCAAAACCCACAATGTGTCTTGGAACATGGTACAATGCTCTCAACACATTTTTGTAAAAGTACTGATAAAATTGTTCCATTACCCACATACACTAGAATATAAAATGGTTGAGAGAGATCTACATTAATCAGAAATACTGACTTTATAAGGGCTTTCTTTAGATCTTCAAATGATTGTATACAAGGCTTATCCTATTATTAAAAATATTACCCTATATCATCAGTAAGCCTCCATAATTCATTAAGATTTACTCAGATAGATGCTTTGTTTGCAAAAATCTTAATGTATCCTCAAAAAAAATTGACAAGGCCTTCTTAAGACAGTTGCATTAGTAGGTAATAGTACCTTTTTAAATATTTTTTTTTTCTTTTCATTTTATCCATTCACTCTATTCCATGTATCAGAAGGGTTGACACAAAAAATGACATTCTTTGAGCCACAGAAGAAATGAAAACTGTCATTGGATAGCTAGCTAGTTTGTGTAACTGGATCATTGCTACTCTGTAAGGACTGATAGTGCATGCCTTAAATGACACATGGTAACAATCTCGTTTATCGAGTTGATCATTTTTATCCTTTTTGACAGATTTTAATTATACATCTGCAAAAAAACGTGTAAACTGCTTTTTATTTATGACTTTCCTGATTCTAGCAAAAACAAAGAAATTGTTTGGAGACTGATTTTCTCGTGAAACTCACAGACTGGGGCCTGCCCATGAACTGCAATTGGCCAATTCCCTGAGAGACTAGTCCCACAACCAGAGTTTTTACTCTTATCAGAAATGATTATTGCAAAGACTTTTAACAGTTGAACTTTAAACTTTGAACTTTAACAGTTGAAACTGCAAGTTGTGCAAAACATTTACGTACATTTCAACATTTGCTGGGTAGCCTCAAGTAAATTAGGACAATCTGCTACCTTTAATTTAATATCCAAATCCAAGTTTGGAATCTTTTGTAAAAATTGCTCAATTATGAACTTATTGTTTCCTGCAACCTCATCTGTAGGATTGTTGTTAAACACTAAACACCAAGTTCTTTCCATTTATGTATTTTGAATACAGTTCTTTCCACAATCTAAATTAATGGATTCTCCTGTAAGCTTTGTTCTGCCCCTTGTATGTGTTTGGAATGACCACATGTAAGGACACATACTGTATTCTCTTGTTGCTTTCAGGGCTTAAACATACAGAAAAGGATAAATAATTTACATGCAGCATTAAACTTAGTTGTTTGTCCAATAAAGAACTTATCTACACTCTGACATTGTTCCATAAACCAGTGCATGTCGTTATTCCATACATGGAATGTATCAATTCCCGATAGTACAGGGACATGTTTATACTTCTGAGCTTGAGGTGTTAACCATTCCATTTTAACTGCTTATATGAACAAACACACTCACCCTGTAAAGAATGACAGTCCTGTGTGCACTTTAAAGAAAAACAGGCGAATCTGAACAGATGCCCCATGCATATCTATGGGGAATCGGATGTCGGCGGAGACATGTCCGCTGACATCCGATCCGTCAAATCTGGACGGATGTAAACCCTATTTTCCATCCGTCCAGATGGGATCGGATGAGAATGGACAGACGTTCCGTTCCCATTCGATTCCCCCATAGAAAACAGTGGGGACCTGACAGCTCGGAGACAGAGCAGCCATCCGCCTGCTCAGCAGGGGATCAGCTGATCGATCCCCCGCTGAGAAAAACGACGGACTCCGATGTGTGAAAGTGGCCTTACTTTGGGTGCTTATTGATGGTTTTGGAAGCATAATATTATACCAGATTGGGATATTTATATTCTTTTGTTTTTAGATATGTGACTGCTGCACTGTCAATTTTTGTATATAATATAACTATAGACAGCTATTGAAGTACTTTATTGGTGAGCTGCAGTACAGGAATTTTCACATTTGACTTCACATTGTCTAGATAGTTCAGAATCCTTTTTATACACATCATTCTCCACAGTGACAAGTGCTCATATTTTGGATAGAGTACATGCAGAAGTCAGCATTCTGTCTCTTTTTTCTTGTTTGTTTAATTGGATCTGTTTGTCAATTCAAATGTAAATAGTCTGGATTGTGACTAATATATTTTGGAAACCAAATGTTAGTTTCAGTTATGCTACATAGCACTTTAAGACCAATTTAATAGCTGCTAACTGATTGTCCTTGAGGCAGTATGTAGTCATTTTTGCTGCCATTAGTGGTGCTACTATCTCCTGAAAAAACCTTGAAAATATTTAGCAGAATACATAGTGGAGATGGAGTTACTTATTGGTCCAGGGTTCATTTAGTGAAGATTGGACAGCAGAAAAGCCATCATTTAGCTGTTCTCATTTATCCTGAACCAGTGTGCAATGGAGATACTGTTCAGCAACAGTCTTGTCAGAACACACATTGAAGGTAGGAGCTCCTGCAAAGTGAAATGTTTGCAAATAGAACAATAATAATACACAAAAAAATACAATGCCACAATAGCAACCTTACGATTACTATTAAAGCGTTTTTTACCCCAACACTTCATATTCCTGATATGTGCCTGCTGTACAATGTACTTGTATGAGAAAGTATCCTGCTCTCTTTGTATTGCTTCCTTTGTGTAAAATCCCTGGTGTTCATGCCAGCTCTCTAAGCAGGAGCAAAGTGTGGTCAGTTCTATATACTCTTCTCCAATGATCAAACTTGTCCTGGCACGCCCCCGCTGTACAGCCAGTCACTGGGAAGCTCAGTGTACTGCTGTTTCTCCTCCCCCAGCTCTTATGCAGCCGAGAACAGAGGGAATGTGATCACTTATAAAAAAGGGAAAATGGTGCAATGTGCTTTTTGAAAAGGTGTAGGGCTTCTTTTGGTGCAGCATATTGTGATTTTGGCCCCATAAACGTCAATGGAAGCACATAAAAAGAGCATGGAAAAATAAATTTGCATGTATTTTTGGTAGAGCTTTGTGTTTAATAACCAGTTTCCTCCTACAATAATAAAAGAAAAAACATGATAGCATGATGCATGACTATACATCAAAAATGCATGCAAAAATATGCTACAGAAATGCACTGAAAAACGCATTTAGGCAGGTGCAGTCTGTACTTCAAACTGTAGGTGGCGCTCAATTGAAGTGGTAATACAGAAGGGGAAGGAAGTTGTGAGGAACTTGGTTCCTCTATGATAGTGGTCTTCAAAGTATTGCCATCCAGTTGTTCAGGAACTACAATTCTCACCATGCCTAGTCATGGCTGTGAATGTCAGAGTTTTACATCCTCATGGGATGTGTAGATATGCAACAGCTGGAGGGCTGTGGTTTGACTCTATGACTTAATCCGATTGGACGCTAGCACCCCACATGACCTCGGGGGCCATTTTGAGTCAGGGCAGTGTCTATTAAAGACTCTGGCTCCCGAGATTTGGCGTACTTTGTGTGAGTAGCTAGTGTAGGGATAGGTTCCTTGTCTGGCAGGAACAGTGCATATCAACAGGGAAAGGTTCCTGAGGAGAAGGGAAAGTGCAGGGACTACACTACCTCCACTAAGGCAGCTTCCCATTTAGGGGGGGACCAGCCAAGCCACAATCCTGCTCCTCGCTGCAGAAGCTGCCGGCATTATTTCAAGAGTACGATACTCTGCTACTGCTTTGATTGGCTCTGGTCAGCTGTACCTACCCCCTAGGCCTGATTGTACATTCGTAATATACCAATCTCATCCACCTCTACCTCTAAATGTTTTATTTGCGCTGCACAAAACTCACACGCATGATTATGCAGCGGCACTAGTGTGTACCTAAGCTAAGTTAGATAACAAAACTCATATTTACCATTCTTTATCATTCTTGAAGGGGGAAAAAAGGTGCCATATAATTTTTATTTTGGGTCTTGTATTTGGGTTGTAAAAGTTATAACCACACAAAAGGTACAATAAGCAGCAAGTTAATTTACCCAAAATGTATACATTGTGATATTATGCTGTTTTGCCAGTTAACTGCTCCCATGTTCTAGATGATATTCAATGAGTTATTCATGGTTAGCCTTGGACTGAACTGGTATATTGTATATTATAACATCTGTTTTATCCGGTAACAAGAGAAAAGCAGTGTGGAAAACCCCGAACCTGTTACCTGGTATGCAAAGCACAATAAGACTGATTTACAAAAGGAGTTAGGAATATGAGCTCAATAAATCCAATAAATATCAATTTCAATTATCCAATTACATGAAAAGCAAACCTCTGGTTACTTATTTTTATCAGCAGATGACTGGGTAATCAAAGCGAACAGGAATTTCTCAACTCCTTTAGTAAATCAGTCTCGGTGTTTGCCTGGCCTACCTGGCCCATCAAAGTCTATAATTGCAGATTTTCCTTTTTGCAATTTGACTATGTATAGGGATAGGTTTAAGGGCATGTTTGGGGAGAACAAACAATCGGTCCACCACATGGAAAAGAAATAGCCCATTAGCTAAAGACATTTTTAAATACACAGTTCTTCATTTTTTTTTGTTACATAGTTAGTCAGGTTGAAAAAAATCCATCTAGTTCAGCCGAAAAAAAAACAAAAACGCAACCATACAATCCCATGTACACAACCCTATACCCACAGTTAAACCAGAGGAAGGTGAAAAACCTCAGCAAAGCATGATCCAATTTGCTGCAGCAGGGGAAAAATTCCTTCCTGATCCCCCGAGAGGCAATCAGATTGTCACTTATCTTGTAGCAGAGCCTGACGTGCAGAGGGAGACCTCTCGTACAGCCCTGGCTCAGGCACCACTGGAGTTACAACAGTGGATGCGAGAGCTCAGTGAGGTAAGAGTGCCTGTGCTGGTCTTCTGTTGGCAGTTGAGAAGAGTAGCTGATAAGTCACTGAACACGGCTGGATTGCTGAGCAGCAGGAAGAAGCGGGTACAGAGGTGCGGATGCACAGCGGATTCAGGACAGCTTCTCCAGGAACTGGAAGGAGCTGGATGGGCAAAGACTGGAGCAGGGTCAGACAAACCGGTTTCAGACACAGGTAATCCGATACAGTTCAAGCAGCAGGCAGAGAGTAGTCGGTGTACACAGGCAGGGGTTGGCAGCAGGATATCAGGCAAGAAGCAGGTATAGCAGAGTCAAGGCAAGCCAGGGTCAGGACTGGAGATAGCAACGAAGTCAGACAAGCCAGGTCAATACAGGAATCAATACAAGCACAGGAACAGAACTCAAGGTAAAGCTGCAGATCAGACAGCAAAGACACAGTGCTGCTGAGGTGTTTAAATAAGGCAGCCTGTTGCCAATCACTGAAATAAGTCTGCACTAAGTTAAACCTTAGGTGGCAGACCCATGACATTGCCCCCTCCCGACGGGCAGCCTCTGGATGCCTAGCTGGTTTTCTTTTTCCGGATGGGAACGGTAAAAGGCACAAACTAGCTCTCTAACATGGACATTACATTTTGGTTCCCAAGAGCTCTCCTCCGGACCATAACCTCTCCATTTAATTAGATACTGAAATTGGTTCCTCCTCCTTCTGCAGTCTAACACTGCTTCCACCTCATATTCCTCTTCTCCATCAACCAACTGGTTCAGGTGGGCCTGCCCCCCTATTAGGAAAGGGATCTGGTGTTGCAGGTTTCAGTGACACATGAAATACGGGATGAATTTTAAATGAGTCAGATAAGGATAGCTCATACGATACCTCGTTCAATTTCCTCTTCATCGGCGAACGGACCAATAAACCTGGGTGCAAGTTTCTTCGAAGGACACGCCATTCTGAGGTTTGCTGTAGATAGCCATGCTTGATCGCTCAACTGAAGACTTAGTTCCTCTCTTCTTTTCTTGTCAAATGCTCTCTTGTTGTCTGCCTGTGCTTTTGTTACTGCTTCTTGTAGTACTTGGTTATTGTGTTTGAGGAAGTCGACTGTGCCCTGGACAGCTGGAACTGTAGATTCTGGAATAAAATCGGGCAAAAGACAAGTGAAAACCATAATTGGCATAAAATGGTGATTGTCCTGTAGCTGAGTGACTGGCATTATTATAAGCAAATTCTGCTAATGATAATAAAGACACCCAGTCGTCCTGAACAAAGGAAGTGAAACATCGAATGTACTGTTTAAGTGTCTGGTTAGTCCTTTCCATTTGCCCATTAGTTTGAGGGTGATAAGCTGAGGAAAGAGATAATTCAATTTTCAGGACCCCACATAAGGCCCTCCAGAAACGTGATGTGAACTGCACACCTCGATCAGACACTATGTTTGCAGGGATTCCTTGCAACCTAACAATCTCTTTAATAAATACTCGGGCTGTTTCCAAGGCAGATGGTGTATTTTTTAAGTGCAGAAAATGGGCCATTTTAGATAACCAATCAACCACTACAAAGATTGCTGTGCAACCTTCAGAAGGTGCAAGTTCTACTACAAAATCCATAGAGATCATTTTCCATGGCCTGTCAGGGACAGGCAAAGGCTTGAGTAAACCCCAAGCCCTGCTTCCTTCTTGCAGTCTTGCTTCGGATACAGACAGAACATGAGCTCACTTATCTCTCGGTGTACAGGCAGTGGTTGGCAGCAGGATATCAGGCAAGAAGCAGGTATAGCAGAGTCAAGGCAAGCCGGGGTCAGGACTGGAGAGAGCAACGAAGTCAGACAATCCAGGTCAATACAGGAATCAATACCAACACTGGAACAGAACTCAAGGTAAAGCTACAGATCAGACAGCAAAGACACAGTGCTGCTGAGGTGTTTAAATAAGGCAGCCTGTTGCCAATCACTGAAATTAGTCTGCACTAAGTTAACCCTTAGGTGGCAGACCCATGACACAGATATTCCCTGGATCAACTTTAGTTATATGTTAGTACCCAGTTATATTATGTACACCTAGGAAAGAATCCAGGCCTTTTATAAAGCAATCTACTGAACTGGCCAGAACCACCTCTGGTGGGAGTCTATTCCACATTTTCACAGCTCTTACTGCGAAGAAACCTTCCCATATTTGGAGACAAAATCTATTTTCCTCTAGACGTAAAGAGTGCCCCCTTGTCCTCTGTGATTACCTTAAAGTGAATAACTCAACACCAAGTTCACTATATGGACCTGTTATGTATTTATACATGTTGATCATATCCCCCTTTAATCTCCTCTTCTCAAGAGAGAATAAATTCAGTTCCTCTAATCTTTTTTCATAGCTGAGCTGCTCCATGCCTCTTATGTAAAATTTTATCTGAAGTGTGGCCACAACAGATGTAACCAGACTCCAGACTGTAGCTCTCTTAAACATTACTACAATAGTTGAGGATGCCTGTTCCCAATACATTCCACACAGCCCCACCCAACTTAAGAAACACATTAACCACTTGCCGACTGCTGCACGACTATTTACTGCGGCAGTCTGGCTCTCCTGGGCAAACCGAAGTAGGGCTACGACGCTCGCCCAGGAGCCTCTAGGGGGCGAGCGCGCGCCGCCGGAGGTGCGCTCCCGCCCCCGCTCGTTCCCTGACATCCCCGCACGAGTGACCGGTGGCTCCGATGGCCACCGGTCACTCGCAAGATGGAGAAAGGCAGGCGGCTGATGTAAACAAAGCCGCCTGTCATTTTCCCTGATCTAACTGCAGAGACTACACGATCCTGCTATGTAGGATCGTATGTCTCTGTGGTTACATCACTAGCCACGCCCCCCCACAGTTAGAAACATGCCCCTAGGGATACATTTAACCCACTGATCACTAATAAAGTTAACCCCTTCTCTGCCAGTGTCATTTTTACAGTAACAGTGCATATGTATAGCACTGATTACTGTAGTAATATCACTGGTACTCCCAAAAGTGTCAAAAATGTCAGTCAAGGGTCCGATCTGTCCGCCGCAAACTTGCAGTCCCGCAAAAAAAAATTGCAGATCCCCGCCATTACTAGTTAAAAAAAAAAAAGCAATAAAAATGACATAAATCTTTCCCATAGTTAGTAAACGCAATAACTTTTGCGCAAACCAATCAAAATACGCTTATTGTGATAAGCAAATTGGCCTAAATGTTAAAAATTTTTGATTTTTACGTTTTTTTATTTTTTTTTGGGGGGGGGGGGGGTATTTCATATAAAAAATGTGAAAAAATATTGTTATTTTTTTAAAATTGACGCTCTTTTTTTGTTAATAGCGCAAAAAGTAAAAATCGCACAGGTTATCAAATACCACCAAAAGAAAGCTCTGTTTGCGGGGAAAAAAGGACGCCAATTTAATTCGGGTACAGTGTCGCATGACCGCGCAATTGCCCGTTAAAGTCAAGCAATGCCGAATCGCAAAATAGGCTCTGGTCTTTAAGCAGCCAAATCCTCCGGGGCTTAAGTGGTTAACCTTTTAATTTATCATTCGTTCGGCAGAACATTTCCAAACTTGTCCTTCATTTTTTGGCTCAAAAACGTCACAACCGATGACTGATTTGTACCCATTAACTGGCCGAAAAATGAAAGCACTGTTAAAATGACCGAATTTCGGCCAATTTATCGCATAGTGTATGGCCAGCATTACTTTTAAATTAATGTTACAGCAGTGCAAAGAGACAATAGGGTGGGCCTACTAAAACTGGAGCACACAGAATTTGGTGCAGCTGTGCATAGTAGCCAATCAGCAAACACTTTGCAGACAGAACGGGTTGCACCCGAGCACAATAAGCAGACCTCACTAACAGATCCTGCTCTCTGGTAAGCAGAGAACAATATAGATTTACCTGCAGTCCTTCTGGTAAGCAGACAGGACCCAAAACTATACTTTCTCTCTAGCACCTACCTAGGAGGGTGCTACATCCACCCCCCGCCAAACTCAGCCATGTCCTCATTGGCTCTGGGCATCCGCCTCTACAAAAATAGCTGTACAAAAATTTACAAGGAGTATCCCACAAACTTGGAAAGGGGGAAAAGGGAAATAACATATGTACAGAACCATGGGGCATACCCCATATGTGGCCAGTGAATACAATAAGTTACGTGAACAAATATATATCTCTGCTGTACAATATTTACACATAGAATGGTACTGGGTACATTTGGACCAATGCCCCACCCGCCAAACAAAAATCAGCTTGACAGGTAAAGGTAAACATCCTAACTGACTAAACTACACATGATGACTTTACATATGTACATTGAGGACAGTGGATGGCCTCTCCAAGGCCTGAAGGTCCTCTGCAAGCCTGCAAAGGAAAAAGAGTACACAGCAATTTACACATCCTATACACTCACAGTGAGACTGCCCTCTCAGTAGAGGCAAATTTCTCACCAGCATCATCTCTAGCTCTAACATTCCCGTAGAGATCTCCAACACTGCCAGCCCCTTAAGGTCACACTTGACTCGTCGCTCTGTTGTGCACCTGTAATAGACAAAACAGAACAAATCCTGCCAAGCTAACTAACACATTATCACCGGTTTCATCTGGGAACCATGTTAGACTTATAATAGGTACAGTCCCTTTCAGATACCCAGGCACTGACTCTTTCCAATTCTAGTCAGACCCACAAGTTAGGATGAAGAAATGCGGAGTCCACCCGACTGGTATTCAGTGTCCTTTCCTTCTGTAACACCGAGACATAATATCTTCTCTTGGCGACAAGCTATTCTTGCTGGAGCCTGAGCAAAGCTTGCGTTACTTGTGAGTCTCTGTAGCACTCTTTAAGGGATCCTTCACTCTGGCACCCCCCTCTCTGAAGAAACAATGAGCCGCCACCCTTTTCTCACAAGGTGGCAACTCGCACAAAGTTTCCTTCAGCATTTCTCTGGCTCACTGGCCCAAGGAACCTTCGCAAAGTGTCCTTTAAACAAAGAATCTTCGCAAAGTGTCCCTTCTCTTACACTCAATTAACCTGTCCCGTTGACCCAGAAAGTATCTTCGCAAGTGTCCTTTCTCTTACACTTAGTTATCCTGGCCGTTGGCCCAAAGGATCTTTGAAAAGTGTCCTCTTTTAACACTTCTTCTTGTGACAACAGTGGTCCAAAGACCAAGAAGATCTTCACAAATGTCCTTTAAACAGGATTTCTCTGTGAAGTAGGGGTTTTGCCCCCCTCCAGGTAGCAGCCACTGGCTTTAACAGGAGAAGTTCTTTGTGGCAGAAGTCCTTCTCCAAGGTTGAGAAACTTTAGCAGTTTCACTGAATCCCATCTTCTTTTGCAAGGATAGAAGGGGAGGGAATCCAGGAATAGGGCCTCTGCCCTAACAGCAACTTTGATGTCAACAGTACTCTTCAGGCACAGTGGCCCATTTGTAACTCTCTCTCCAATCAACATTTTACACTCTTCACGCTAGCTAGCCCCTTTAGAAACTCAATTTTCCTGACAGGGACATGAACTCTGCACACCACAGTAATAATGATCCAGATGCGGTATACGGATTATCTTTCCCTCAGGATTTTAGGTGCTGATGGCCCAGGCTTGGTCTTTTGCATCTGGTCGGTTGACTTCTACTCGGTCAATATAGATGGACTGCCCCGGATTCCAATTTGCCTTGACAGATTTCAAGGTGTCCCATGGTTGAGGCTTGAACTGGTTTCTGTAAAGTTTAGGGACATAGAGAAAATCCCAAACGGCTTCATCACACCAAGCCCCTCTCTTTTCCTCGATCTCCTCCATTATCTCCAGAGGGGCGTATGGATAGTCGCACCCATATTCCAGGGACACCTTCTGCACAAGATGCTGAAAGCGAGAGAACCTGGAAAGTTTCTCCCTGTCTCTTCTTCCAGGTGGTGTATATAGGGTCTCCACTGTTTTGAGGCTGGAGTAAACGTTGTTTTAAACCCAAGCCCGGGCGTATTTGCGAGGCAGGGACAGATCTGGGATCCTTGTGGTGTAGGCCTCACAGAATCCCAGATTCCTTGAACACTGCATTCTGACGACGGCCACCTCAGTCTCTTCACTGAGGGAACTGGAACTCACAGGGTTGCTTCTCTCCTCAGTTCCCCAGTCCCACTCAGTCTCCACTTCAGAATTCCAATCATCAATTCCCTCTTCCAGGGACCCACACTCATGTTGGAAACTGGGGGACTCTTTGTCAATGGCCCCAACTTCCTCCTCATTGGACACACTGTAAGCCTTCAACTTCTGGGCCCATTGATTCCCCTCTGCCTCTTTAAGAACTAGACTGCCTATTGTAAATGTTGCCGATGCATCTTGCGGCCGCTGCTCGGCCCTCATAATCTGTATACACTGCACCTCTGAAATATGAGTCTCCCTGGTTTTGCAGATGGTGATACAGGTGTGCACCACTGGTCCCAGCCCCAGCAGTGCTTGCGGCACTTTCTATCCACTTACCACAGGGATCGCCATCCTTGGTGTCCGCAACTCCTGTGTGATTCCTGTTTTCCAGCTTACATACAGTCTCCTGGGCTGGCAATCACTCCATTTTCAACAACATGTCGCCGTAGCGCCCACACTGATCCTGCACCCGCAGCCGCATTAATACATTTAGGCATCGGCTACATACCAGTCCCAGATGCTCTGTGACCCCTCTGCTGCACAGGGCCAGACTTCCTTTGGGCACTAGGTGCACCCTGGAGTCCTACAGGGTCGAGCTAGGTGACTCAGTCTGTTCAGCAGGTACTCCGCCAACACGTGGGATAGCCCTTGCACTCCGTCTCACTCTGGCATCCGTCATCTTGCTCATCCACACATGTGTCTGCTCCTCAGCTACACCGGATGGTGGAAGTGATGTCTCAGCTCCCTTCCTCCACTCAGATTGGCAGCCTGCAGACGGCGACTCTACCCACGGCTCCAGACTAGCTGACTCTCTGTTGGTGGCTCCTCCTGCAAGTCAGATCTCTTTAGTGGGCGCTTTCCCACGCGGTGCAGTAACCCCTTTGCCGCTGCTATAACTCTGCATAGCCTGCACAAATGTTACTGCAATGCAGATTGTGTTCTCTGCCACAGATACACATACATCTGCCTCTTTTGTCTGTACTTGAGCTTCAGTTGAACTTCTCCATTCACAAGCCAATCGAACGCCCTTGTTAGAAATTGTCCCACTGTAACCGAATGGACGGCAGACATTTTCTTTCACAGTACATGTACAGACACAACCCCTGACGCGCCGATCCCTGCATCCCGGGTCACTGCTTTCTTTACCATCACTTGAAAGCACACTTGCCCCGATTACTGTAAAGCAGACATGATTTTCTCTCACAATACAGCACATCTTTCTCCCGTCGACACTCCAGCACTTTACTTGGGAAGACATATTGTTTCTTTGGTAAATGTCCGGTTGTTGTCGATAGCAACCACTGTCATAATCATGACTCAAAAGTACACTTTCACTGGTCACTGTAGAAAAGACATCACTCTCTCCGCTAACACTCCAGTACTTTGCTTGAAAAGACATAGCTTTACTTGGGCAAATACTCGGCCGTTGTTGGTAGCAACCAGTGCTGTAACTCAGAGGAAATAGAGGATGAGACCCTGAATGTAGCCCTGTCCCCGTAGAGCTTGCTGTATGATGACTTGTTGGGCCTCCTCTGATTACCAGTACACAGTCACTTAGGGAACATTTCACACATCCCTCTTTACTTCCGATGGCTCGTCACACAATAAACAGTCCAGGGGTATTGGTTTTTTAATTTTTATTTTGGAACTTGGATGGGAGAAGGGAATAGTGGGATACTCCAACTGTAACTATTCACAATGGAGAAGGGCAACTTTCCCTTGGCCTCACCAGGTTGCTTGTGGAAGCAGCAGTGCTCCTTAATCCATACTGCAACATGTATGGAAAGGGTTAAGGCTCCTTGCTCCTTTCTCTCCAGCAATAGACTTGGTGATCTTACATTATTTTCAGGACACTCACTAGCATCCCCTTTACTGACACCTATCCACTGACTCTTCTAGCTGCAGGGGTGGCCCCCTCAGGTCAGGCCCCTTGACACAGATATGTACTCACTGTACTTCAGAATCAGATCCTCCAGTGTCTCCTCTTTCAGTCAGCTTTCCTGGACTTCTGGGTTCAGCTCTTAACTAGCACTCTCCAGGCCATCAGGTCGACCACCTGAGGCCTCATGACCCCTCTACAGAGGAGGAGGCAACCGCCCCCGTCCCTCCGGGACTCCGCTACCCAGCCAAAAGATCCCAAGCACATGTGCTCCCGGTTTTTATACAGTATCCCAGCATGCACCAAGCCACTTTCCCTCTGCCAAATCACCGGGGCTGTATCAAAAGCCTGTGCACTCATTAGTCAGGTTTCCTCCCACTATCCAATATGACTCCCTATTGGACCAGTGTGAAACAATCTGCAGACAGAATGAGTTGCACCTGAGCACAATGAGCAGACCTCACTAACAGATCCTGCTCTCTGGTAAGCAGAGAACAATATAGATTTACCTGCAGTCTTTCTGGTAAGCCGACAGAACCCAAAACTATACTTTCTCTCTAGCACCTACCTAGGTGGGTGCTACAAGAACAAAATACAAAATATACATTGAAAAGTTTTTTTTCTCTATTTTATCTACTTAACTTTTGGTAGTCATATCCCAAGAAGTATCTTTTTTTTTAATCTCATGGACGAAATGTGAGAAATAACATATATATCATACAATTATTCCATAGACACATACCACATACACTGCATATATAATTTGAGGAGAATATGCTTATAAAATAGTTTACCAGTTGCCTTTAAATAACTATGTCCCCGGATTTAATTTTAAAAATCTGGTCACTTTATGCTAAGGAGACTGCAGGTGGCCCTCAGAGGTGCCCCCTAGTCTGGGGGGGGGGGACCTTGGGCCGGGGCTCGGGGACTGGAGGATCCCTGCTAAAACACAGAGGAGGAAGTCTTTCTGGAAGCACGTGAGCAAGAGAAGAACAGAGTGAGTAGCACTGTGGGGACTACAAAGGGGGGAGAATGCCATATGTAGTCAGTCTCCCTTGCTACGGTATTGTCAATGGACTACGAGTTCCTGCCTGTAATGGCCTATTGCTGATTTGATAATCAGGCCCTGTCAGCTCCCCTCAAGGAGTGAGCCAGCAGGAACCAAGCATGTGCAGGTGGCTGAAGAAGAGGAAACTGCATAAAGAGACTGTATATAGGAAGTTGACCCTGAAGTTATTGAAGTCAAGTGGGCATCCCATAACCTCCTTTCCCTATCCAAGTTAAAAACTCCATAATAAAACAAAGCTATGGACTGTTCTCTGTCTCTGGAGTGCTGGTGAAGATTTGGTGTGCTTAGCTGTGCAGGAGTGGGGGATCCCTTTAAACTGCAGCCCCTACGTGGGGTGTGCTACATGTATACCAAATAGCTGCAGGACAGAGAATGACCCTGCCCGCAGCTCATTGGTGAACAGAAAAGCAGGAGTTCAGGTTAGAGATGGGTTCACAGGATGCCCAAGCTCATTTCTAACAACAGTGTGCTGTGCTGTAGCACATTAAAAGAAAAAAAATTGCGTGGCTATGTTATTTCTTAACTCAGCATTTAAATTATTTTCACAGCAAAAATATTTATCACAGCAGAAAAGGAAATATTACGCTAAAAACATCACAAATATTGTACCTAAAATCTTAGCACCTAAAAGCAGGGCGCCAAAACCTCCACGTCCAAATTCTACCATTATTAATAATTTACAGGATTTATATAGCGCCAACGGTTTGCACAGTGCTTTCCTCAGAGCCGGCAGGTGGTGCTGTGCTGCGGTATCAGAGCGCGGGATCAGAGGCAGCTGAGCGTGTGTGCGAGGGAGTGAGTGAGCGCCGAAACCGGTGAGTGTTTGTATACAGTACCCCCCCCGGAGAGCGAGCGGCAAATCCAGGACCCCCCACGAGACAGAGAGAGAGCGGGGAGTGGAGGAGACGGGAGGGACCGACAGCATACCCCACTAGCTGGCTGGCTGGAAGAGGAGCCGAGGCAAGACCAGGAAGTTACAGATGCGGGAGGTGGGAGCAGAGCAGAAGACTGACTGACTGACTGAGGGAGGAGGGAGGAATTGCTGACAAGCACTGTAAGTGTCGGGTTACAGGCGCACAGGGACAGACTTGGTAAGTAAAGACTGTGACTGTGACTGTGACTGAAGACTGTGACTGAGGGCGTAGTGTAGTACCTGGGTGTCAGTGAGTACTGAGTACCTGAGTGTCAGTGAGTGCCTGCGTGTCAGTGAGAGCTGGGAATGTACCCGTCAGGTGCAGGCAGAGGCCTGCACAGAGGAGGGCGGAGATACAAGGGTGCAGGCATCAGAGCAGAGTAGTTGGGTGACAGTTAGGAAGGATAGAAGGGAACAAGGCAAGGAGGCCGGTCCTGGGCAGGAGCACCCCAATAAATACGCCCTGTTGCGTGATGTTGGGGAAACCAGTCAGGGACCAGCATTGCTGGAGCAGAGGGAAGCCCCTAGCTGCCAGGGGAAGAACTCCTCCAGTGAGGGTGGGAGCAAGGAAAAGGAAAGAGAGGTTCTGGTGGTAGGGGACTCAATTATTAGAAGGACAGAGAGGGCAATCTGTCAAAAAGACCAAAGTTGCCAAACTGTCTGTTGTTTACCAGGCGCTCGGGTGCGGCACATCACGGATCTGGTGGACAGATTATTGGGTGGGTCTGGGGAAGACCCAGCTGTCATGGTACACGTGGGTACCAATGACAAAGTCAGAGGCAGATGGAGAGTCCTAAAAAACAATTTCAGGGACTTAGGAGCTAAGTTGAGGACTAGGACCTCCAAGGTAGTATTTTCAGAAATACTACCTGTACCTCGAGCCACACCAGAGAGGCAGCGGGAGATTAGGGAAGTAAACAAGTGGCTGAGGAGCTGGTGTAGTAAGGAGGGTTTTGGGTTTTTCTCAGTCGGCTACCGGCTCTTTAGTAGGGACAGTTTGCACCTAAATGGGGAGGTTGCAACCGTATTGGGAGAGAAGATAGCCAACAAGTTAGAGGGGCTTTAAAAGTAGGTGATGGGGGGGAGGGTACAGATGTAGAATTAGCCAGCGGGGAGCAAGGTTCAGCGGGCACAAAAGTGGACATTAGTGGTAGGGTGTTCAGAGTTCCTAAACCCAAGGTGGGTATGGGGAAAAATCGCAAGAGCAGCCTAAAAACAACATCAAATGAGGATATAATATGCATCCGGACAAAATGATGAGGTTTTTATACCAATGCTAGAAGCCTGGCCAACAAGATGGGAGAGCTGGAGCTGCTGATGTATGAGGAGGACTTAGATTTTGTGGGGATTTCAGAGACTTGGTTTGACAGCTCTCATGATTGGCTGGCGACCATTCAGGGGTATTCCCTATATCGCAGAGATAGAGAAGGTAAAAAAAGGGGGAGGGGTATGTCTGTATACATCAAGAACAGTGTACAGGTAAATGTGAGGGACGATATTAATAATGGAGCTAAGGATGAGATAGAATCCCTATGGGTAGAACTTCAAAGAGAAGGGATTATGGGGAAAGTAATATTGGGTGTATGCTATAGGCCCCCCAACCAGAGGGAGGAGGCGGACCTACTATCACAGCTTGGAATGACAGCAAGGATGGGAAATGTAATTATAATGGGGGACTTTAATTATCCAGATATACAGTAGACTGGGCAGAAGGAACCGTGCATTCATCCAAGGCTCGGCAGTTCCTAAATGTTTTGCAGGACAATTTTATGGGTCAAATGGTGAATGTAAAGACAGAAAACAATGCGGTACTAGACCTACTGATTACCAACAATACGGACCTGATCAGGGATATAGAAATACGGGGCAACTTAGGAAACAGTGACCAAAGGTCAATTCGTTTTAATATGAATCATAGTAATAGGAAACACAAGGGTAATATAAGGACACTGAATTTCAAAAGAGAAATCTTCCCTAAACTGCGCTCTTTGCTAGACAATATTAATTGGGATAGAAATTCTTTAAGTATATAAATAGTAAGAAAGCAAGGCCAGAACACATTGGCCCCATAAAAGACAACAAAGGGAATCTGGCCACAGAGGACAGAGAGAAGGTGAAAGTGTTAAATCATTTCTTCTCTTCAGTCTTCACAAAAGAATTGGGAGGCTACACTAACCCAGCTTGTAATGATAAATTAAATAATACACCTCAGGAAGTACCCCCATGGTTAACAGAAGATAGACTTAGAACCAAACTAGAGAAACTTAACAGAAATAAATCACCGGGACCAGATGGCTTACACCCGAGGGTTGTTAACCACATCCATACCGGCGCATAGTAATATGACGCCGGCAGGATGGCTTTACCGTTCCGGGCGGCCGTCATATGACGTCCGCCCGCTCTAGCTGCTACTGCGCGCCCCCGGGGCGCGCAGCGCAGCGATCTGGGATGAGGCTCGTCCCTCGGACATAGCCCATCCCTGATCAAGGTAAACAGCCAATAGAAATTGGCTGTTTACCATGTGATCGGCTGTGTCAATCACAGCCGATCACATGAGCGGCTCCAGCACGAGCCGCTCTTTCTCTCTGCAATGCGCGCCCCCGGGGGCGCGCAGAGCAGCGATCGGGGACGAGGCTCGTCCCTCGGACAGAGTCGATCCCCGATCTTGGTAAAGAGCCAATGAAATTGGCTCTTTACCACGTGACCGGCTGTGTCCAATCACAGCCGGTCACAAATGTCAACTGAGAACACGGTAACTAGCTGTCACCGTGTTCTCCTCCTCACACACTGATCCTGTGTGAGGAAGAGAGTGTGGTAACAGCTAGTTACCAATTACAGTGTACCCCAACCACACTGATTGCCCCCCCCCCCCAATAAAGAGCACCTGACACTAGCCCATCAAAGTACCCGAGTACCTGTCACCAGCCCATCAGGTACTCTGATGACAGGTACTCGGGTACTCTGATGAGCTGGTGACAGGTACTCTGATGGGCTGGTGACAGGTACTCTGATGGGCTGGTGACAGGTATTCGGGTACTCTGATGACGGGTACTCGGGTACTCTGATGACGGGTACTCGGGTACTCTGATGATGGATACTCGGGTACTCTGATGACAGGTATGCAGGTACTCTGATGACAGGTATGCAGGTACTCTGATGATGGGTACGCAGGTACTCTGATGACGGGTACCCGGGTACTCTGATGACGGGTACTCGGGTACTCTGATGACAGGTACTCGGGTATTCTGATGATGGGTACTCGGGTACTCTGATGACAGGTACTCGGGTACTTTGAGTACCTGTCAACGGAGTACCCATCATCAGAGTACCCGAGTACCTGTCACCTACCCATGAGAGTACCCGAGTACCTGTCACCTACTCATCAGAGTACCTGAGTACCTTCCACCTGCTCATCAGAGTACCTGACGCCTGAAGTACCCGAGTACTTGCCGCCTGCTCATCAGTACCCATCACTACTCATCAGTACTCATCAGTACTCATCAGTACCCATCACTACTCATCAGTACTCATCAGTACCTATCACGTATCAGTACAGTATCACCTATCAGTATCAGTACTACTCATCAGTACTTATCACCTGCCTGTCACCTGCCCATCAGAGTACCCGAGTACCTGTCACCTGCCTATCCGAGTACCCGAGTACCTGCCACCTGCTCATCAGTACCAGAGTACCTGTCACCTGCCTGTCACCTGCCCAGCAAAGTACCCGAGTACCTGTCACCCTTCATACAGCCACCATGTCCAAGTCCAAAAAGGTTTATATACGTCCTCCGTTTAAACCTAAATACCGGTGTTATGGCAGCAGATAGCTGCCATAACCCTGGTATTTTTTTAAACGGTGGACGGTTGGCTTTCCGATAAGGGTGGTCCCAGCGGCGGATTCGCCGTGGGATCACCCTTCCGGGATGGCGGAAGATGCGCCCCCCCCCTCCCGCCGCGTTCCGGTCCTTTTCCCCGCTTACCGGACCCACCGGCAGCGGGAAAAACGATCCGGTCCTGGATCCTCACAGACAGGATGTCAAGTGAGGGCAAGCTTGCCCTCACTTGACTCTATGGTCTTGGAGGACCGGAGCTACAGAAAATGTTGTTTCCTAGCAACCGGTTTAAAGGTCCTTTTTTTTTTTTTTTCATTTTATATAATAATTTTTTTTTTTCCTATCTTTTAGTGTACTTGTGAGATCTGAGGACTTTTTGACCCCAGATCTCACAAAAAAGAGGTCCTGTCGTGCCTATTTCTATTACAAGGAATGTTTACATTCCTTGTAAAATTGTTTACACAATTTTTGCTTATATCACGAAGAAAAAAAAAACCCAGTTGTGATCAAATACCACCAAAAGAAAGCTCTATTTGTGTGAAAAAAAAAAAATTGTTTGGTTACAGTGTAGCATGACCAATTGTCATTCAAAGTGTGAGAGTGCTGTGAGGGAAGAAAGGGGGTCTAACTGCTCTGTATGGAAGTGGTTAAAGAAGGTGATAGCCAGACCATTATTCTTGATCTTTATGGATAGTCTACAGAGGGGTATGGTGCCAGCTGATTGGAAATATGCCAATGTGGTACCAATATTTAAAAAAGGGCCGAGATATATCCCGGGTAACTATAGGCCGGTCAGCCTAACATCAGTAGTCTGCAAGATTATGGAGGGGATGTTAAGGGACTATATACAAAACTTTAGTAATGAAAACGGTATTAGTAGTAATCAGCATGGATTCATAAAAAATCATTCTTGTCAGACCAATCTATTAACATTCTACAATGAAGCGAGTTGCCATCTAGATAAAGGAAAGTCTGTGGATGTGGTGTATCTGGACTTTGCAAAGGCATTTGACACGGTTCCCCACAAACTCTTACGGTACAAACGAAGGTACATAGGTTTGAACCATAGGGTGAGTACCTGGATAGAGAACTGGCTCCAGGGGCGAGTCCAGAGGGTGGTGATAAATGGAGAGTACTCGGATTGGGCGGATGTGGAAAGTGGGATCCCCCAGGGTTCTGTCCTGGGACCAATCCTGTTTAATTTATTCATAAACGATCTAGAGGAGGGGATATCTAGCACAGACTCGGTATTTGCGGATGATACTAAACTAAGCAGGCCAATATCTTCTATGCAGGATGTGAAAACCTTACAAGCGGACCTGAACAACATAACGTTGTGGGCAACTACATGGCAAATGAGGTTTAATGTTGAAAAATGTAAGGTAATGCACTTGGGCGTTAGAAACACGAAAGCAAGCTACTTGCTAGGGGCGGGGGGGGGGGGGATGGCCTCTGGGTGAATCTAAAATGGAAAAGGACCTGGGGGCCCTAGTAGACAACAGGCTTGGCAGTGGCATGCAATGCCAAGCCGCTGCAAGCAAAGCCAACAGAATACTGGTATGTATAAAAAAAGGGGATTCACTCCAGAAATAAAGAGATTATTCTCCCACTTTACAAGACTCTGGTATGGCCACATCTGGAGTATGCCGTCCAGTTCTGGGCACCGGTTCTCAGAAAGGATGTGCTGGAACTGGAGAGAGTCCAAAGAAGGGCAACAAAGATAATTAGGGGAATGGAGGGCATCAGCTATGAGGAAAGACTACAAGCATTGAACTTATTCTCTCTGGAGAAGAGACGATTGAGGGGGGATATGATATCAATGTACAAATACTGTACTGGCAACCCTAGCATAAGGAACAAACTTTTCAGGGAAAGGGAATACAATAAGACACGTGGCCACTCACTAAAACTAGAGGAAAAACGGTTTAACCTTAAAATACGTAGGGGGTTCTTTACTGTCAGAGCGTTAAGGATGAGGAATTCTCTTCCACAAGCAGTCGTATCAGCGGGGAGCATCGATAGTTTAAAAAAACTATTAGATGGGCACCGTAAAGACCACAACATAAAGGGGTATACAATGTACAGTTAACATCACACACACACATCATAGGTTGAACTGGATGGACTGATGTCTTTTTTCAACCTCACAAACTATGTAACTAAGAAATCGTACAGTTACAATACAAGAGAGTTAGGAGGGCCCTGCTCGTGAGAGCTTACAATCTAATAGGGTAGGCAAGTAACCAACCAATGTATTGTGCCAAAACTACTGATCAATATATACTGCGGCAGAGCGAGGCCGGCTGTGCGAAATCACTTACATGTATGTGATTTTGATCACAATGTCTGGGGCGCGTGTGCGCATCGCCAATAACCCGCTCCCACTGTCAATGGACACAGTGGAAGCCAATCAGCGGGTCCAGTGGCCACGATGGCCACCGGGACCTGCCGATCATTCAGAGGAGAGGCAGAATGTCAGTCTGCCTATGTAAACAAGGTCAAGATCGTCATTCTGTGATGGAGGAAAATGGAGATCTCGTGTTTTTGCTAAGCAGAAACACAGATCTCTGTTTTCCTCCCGTCACAGCATTCCCCGCATAGTTAGAAAGCACTCCCTAGGAGCACACTTAACCCTTTGATCGCACCTGATGTTAATCACTTCCCTGTCAATGCCATTTATACAGTGACAGTGCAATTTTTTTAGCACTTATCACTGTATTGGTGTCACTGGTCCCCAAAAAGTGTCACTTGGTGTCAGATTTGTCCACCGCAATGTCGCAGTCCCGTCAAAAATGGCTGATCGCCACCATTACTAGTAAAAAAAAATAAAAATGTGATTTGCACTGCTGTGCAAATCACATGCTATATCTGTGCAAACTAATTCAGCCATACACATTGTATGGCTGAATTTGCATTGCACTGAGACCAAAGTTGTACATGACCCTTTTTTGGACCGCACCCATGCAATCCGATGCCTATGCGAATTGACAGTTCGCACTGCGATATGCGAACCAATCTGGGGGTGTCATTACCTTTGTATTTACATTCCCAGTTGTAGGCAAATGGCAGTGTGAGTCGGGTGCAATTCGAGAACCCGCCGTGGATTTGCTAGGTTTCCCACATCGCGCCAATGTTAACAGAGCCTTTTAGTGCAAAAAAATAAAAACCGCAGAGATTATCAAATACCACCAAAAGAAAGCTTTATTTGTGGGGAAAAAACATCAATTCTATTTGGGTACAGTGCCGCACGACCGCGCAATTGTCAGTTAAAGCAAAGCAGTGCAGTATCGCAAAAAATGACCTGGTCCGGGGCTGAAGTGGTTGAACTGACTGCTATCTGCTAGTTTTTTTTTTCTTTTTTTTTTCTATGACAACAGAAAAACCTATGTTATTTACAGCAGACTGAGAGCCCCGAGTAAAATCTCACATATCACTAGCAGTTTACGAAATAGCGCGCCATGTGTTACAGCCTTTCCAGCAGCGAGGGGTTAACATATTCATCTATTTACTACTTGCAAAGTGTTGCAAACTTGCTGGCGCTGTGCAGATCAGCGCTGATAAATAAGTGTACACTCTGCAGCCTGAGACACACAGCCCACTGCTGTGCTGTTGATTGCATCTCGCTCCTCTTTTAAACCAAAACAAAATAGCTTGCCAAGTCTTTTGTGGTTCCTGTTTTTCGCTTTCCTGTGTGGGGTGTGTAAGGATTGTGAACACAGCACATTTGATGAAGGTTCTGCCTGCTCTGAAAAAAAAAAAAAAATCACTGTTTCTTCTGACAAGCTTTTCTAGGCAGCTTTTTTTTTTTTTTTTTTTAATTTTCACATTGATTTTTTTTTTTTCCCTCTCCTGTTCAAATGCTTCCTCTGCCCCCTCTACTGATCGAATTTCGGATCAGCCAGGATTTGCAACTAACCTTCAGGGCAGCTACAACTGAACCTCACTGACTCACAAAGATCAAAAGGCTCTCCTGCATTCATTAAAACATTATTATTTTTTTTATTTTTTTTTAACAACGCTGGCAGGAACTCATCGACAGCTATAGCTACACCCATCACTATTTTGCTTTAATCAGGTTTTTCTTTTCCCACTACAGAGACGCGACTAAACCTTGGTCGAGGGGGTTTAGTCGTTAGCACTTCTTCCTTGCAGCACTGGGGTCAGGACGCTATCCGCATGGAGTTTGCATATTCTCCGGATGCTTGTGTGGGTTTCCTAATACACTCCAAAGACAGGCTGGTGGGTTAATTCGCTCCTGTCTAAATTGGCCCTAGTATGTGTGTGTATGTGTGCATGAGAAGCTCTCCAAACAGCAACTCTTTTGACCACAAAAAAAAAAAAAAAAAACAAGGGACAATAGAGAGGATTTTTTAAACCTGTGACGTCAAATTGGTTAACCCTCTTCTTTTCCTTCTTTGGAAACTTTGTTTTAAAGCATTTTAACTTTGCTAAAAGCCAAACTGCTTTTTTTTTTTTTTTGTTAGTGTGCCAAACCAAGCAAAATTAAAGTTGTGCTTCATATGATCCTCCTGCAAACCTTTATTTTTATTTTTATTTTTTTAGTGCACCAAATCAAGCAAAATTAAAGTGGTACTTCATAATATCCTCCTGCAAAGCTTTATTTTTGATTTTATTTATTTATTTTTTTAATGCAACAAAAAAAGCAAAATTAAAGTGGTGCTTCAAAATATCCTCCTGCAAAGCTTTATTTCATTATTTTTTTTTTTTTTAATGCAACAAAAAAAGCAAAATTAAAGTTGTGCTTTATAATATCCCCCTGCAAAGCTTTATTTTTATTTTTATTTATTTATTTTTTTGTTAGTGTAACAAGCCAAGCAAAATGAAAGTGGTGCTTTATAATATACTCCCACAAAGCTTTATATATATATATATATATATATATATATATATATATATAATTTTTTTTTAGTGCAACAAATCAAGAAAAATTAAAGTTGTGCTTTATAATATCCTCCCACAAAGCTATATATATATATATATATATATATATATATATATATAATTTTTTTTTTTTAGGGCAACAAATCAAGAAAAATTAAAGTTGTGCTTCATAATATCCTCCCACAAAGCTATATATATATATATATATATATATATATATATAATTTTTTTTTTAGGGCAACAAATCAAGCAAAATTAAAATTGCGCTTTATAATTTCCTCCTGCAAAGCTTTATTTTTATTTATATTTTTAGTGCAACAAATCAAGAAAAATTAAAGTTATGCTTCATAACTGCTGCAAAATTAAATTTGTGCTTTATAATATCCTTCTGCAAAGCTTTACTTTTATTTATTTTTTTGTTAGTGTAACAAACCAAGCAAAATTAAAGTGGTGCTTTATAATATACTTCCACAAAGCTTTATATATATATATATATATATATGTATATACACACATTTTTTTTTTTTTTTAGGGCAACAAATCAAGCAAAATTAAAATTGCGCTTTATAATTTCCTCCTGCAAAGCTTTATTTTTATTTATATTTTTAGTGCAACAAATCAAGAAATATTAAAGTTATGCTTCATAATATCCTCCCACAAAGCTATATATATATATTTTTTTTTTTTAGGGCAACAAATCAAGCAAAATTAAAGTTGCGCAAAGCTTTATTTGTTATTTTTTATTTATTTGTTTTTTTAATGCAACAAATCAAGCAAAATTAAAGTTGTGCTTCATAATATCCTCCTGCAAAGCTTTATTTGTTTATTTTATTTTATTTATTTTTTTAATGCAACAAATCAAGCAAAATTAAAGTTGTGCTTCATAATATCCTCCTGCAAAGCTTTTTTTTTTAACTGTGTGGGAAGAAAAACAAGTAGGGGGGGTTGGAAAAGCACTTTGAACAGCTCATCGCAGAGCAGGGAGAGGACATGCTCAAAGCACAAGAATGCTGAGCATCAGCAGAGAAGGTCACATTCACTGCAAATAGTCCCCAGCGTTTGGCTTTCTGGAAGACTTGGTTTGTCGAGATAACGATTTTCCCGTCACCATTTGCTCATTGGAAATGTCCGCCGTATTTACGCAACGGCAGCGATCTGGTCTTTCCACAGCATTTGCAAATCTGACTTTGCAGTAAACTAGAGAGCGGAAGGATACGCTGTGCTATGTCTTTATATCATTGCGCTGTGCTATTGTAAGAGAAGGGAGCAGAGTGGAAATCCTGGAGTGGAGTAGCTGGGGGGAAGGAAGGAGCAGGGAAGCTGAGACCACATGAAATAAACAGCCTCTGGCATGTGCTAAAAATCTTTATGCGTGGAAAGCTGATCCATGTCCTACATTTTCTGATTAAATTACTTTACCGGCGATAACCACAAAGCCAGTTTTTTTTTTTTTCTTTTTTTTACATTTCAATAGGAAAGTACAGTTTGAGGGATGATATTTTATTTGACAGTCTGCAAATTTACTGCACCATCATATATATATTATAGGTACACATAAAAAAAATGAAATACTGTTTTCAGAAGGATTAACGGACTTATTGTTTTTATCAGAACTTTATGGGAAATAAAATATCACTCCAATATTATTCAAAACTTTAGGAAAAATTATCGCTAATTCAAAGTGGTATAAGGCTGGGTTCACACCGGTGCGATGCCAACCTTCGCATCTGATTCACACCGCATGCCTGTGCACATTACATGCAAAGTCTGTGCGGTGCGAATTCAGCTGTACAGTTTGTAGGAAATCGCATTCGCACCAGAATGGTGCAGTAACCTTTTTTGTTGTCTGCACTAGAATCGGATCGCATGGGTGTTCAGACCCAGGTGATCCAATTCCAGAGTTTGCATTACATTCTGCAAACCAATTTGGGGGTGTTATCGGCTGTCGGGGGCTGCCGCCGCCATTGCCGTGAAGAGAACCCTGCAGTGAAGCAAGGTTCCCTACTGCGCATGCATGAAGCACGCTGCGCATTCTAAATGGTGTAGCAGCGGGGTGGCGAAGGAGGAGGGGGCTGGGTTTGTGATGTATTTCGCCATGGCCAAATCCACCGGAAGTAGGGATGGGTACCTGTCAAAAAGAGGTACCTGCTCCCCCCAGAAAGGTGCCAATTGTGGCACCGTAGGGAGCAAACAGATAAGCGGAAGTTCCACTTTTGGGTGGAACTCCGCTTTAACCTCTTAACAAACGCCCGCCGCAGTTTTAATGTGGCAGGTCGGAACTGTCCCATGAAATGACGTAACTGTACGTTGCTTCGCAGGGCCGCTAGCACCCATTCGTCACAGGGGAAGCCGATAAGCGTGTTCGGCGGCTGCGATTGCCGTTAGACCCCTACAATCGTTGCTCGTGGAGACAGAAAGGCGGTCTGCTGTGCTTACTGTTCTCTCTGTTTTGAACACAAGGATCCTGTGTTCCTCCTATTTAGGTACATAGGTCTCTGTGTTAATGTAGAAATCCCACAACCCCAACCCCCCACCCCCCGCCACAGTTAGAAAGCACCTCCTTGGGCAGTGATGGCGAACCTTTGCACCCCGGATGTTTTGGAACGACATTTCCCATAAAGCTCAACTGCAATGCAGAGTGAACGAGCATAATGGGAAATGTAGTTCCAAAACATCTGGGGTGCCAATGTTCACCATCACTGTCCTAGGGACACACTTAACCTTTTGATGGCCCCTGGTGTTAACCCCTTCCCTGCCAGTGTCATTAGTAACAGTGCATATTTTTAGCACTGATTACTGTAGTAATGTCACTGGTCCCCCCAATAGTGGCAAAAATGTCAGTTAGGGGTCCCATCTGTCCGCCGCAATGTTACAGTCCTGCTAAAAATCGCTGATTGCCGCCATTACTAGTAAAAAATAAATAAATAAAAATGACATAAATCTATCCCTTAGATTGTAGACGCGATAACTTTTGCGCAAACCAATCAATATGCACTTATTGGGATTTTTTTTTTACCGAAAATATGTAGCAGAATACAAATTGGCCTAAAATGATGAAAAAATGTGATTTTTAAAAAAAAAAATTTATTGGGAATGTTATATAGCAGAAAGTAAAAAATATTTTTTTTTTCAGAATTGTCGCTTTTTGTTTTTTTTATAGCGCAAAAAATAAAAATTTCAGAGGTGATCAATCACCACCAAAAGAAAACTCTATTTGTGGGAAAAAAAGGACATCGATTTTATTTGGGTACAGCGGCGCACGACTGCGCAATTGTCAGTTAAAGTACCACAGTGCCATATCGCAAAAAATGGCCTGGTCATTAACCACTTCCAGACCGCTTACGTTATATTTACTGCGGCAGGCTGGCTCGTACAGGCAAAACGACATAGGTCTACATCCATAGGTGTGCACAGTCTAATGCATTAGGGTGTGCACACCAAAGCTCAAACACACACTACCGATCACTCACGATGTTCATTCAGAAAGGGAGTCGGCTAGCAAATTATAAATTTACCGGCCCCTTTCCCTACTCATCCTAAAACATCCCCACTGCAATAGCCAGGTGGAGAGGAGAGGACGGATGCCGGAAGAGCTGTGGGGGTAACGGGGAGGGGAGCCAGGGCAGTTGGGGGAATCTGTGCTGCACAGGGTGATTAGGGTGTGCCTGGGCATACCTGGCATACCCTGTGCGCACACCTATGTCTACATCTCTCGCCTGGGGGCAGCTAGCGGGCGAGTGCGCGCCGTTGGCGGTGCGCTCCCGCCCCCGATCATCAGCGGGGAAGCCAATTGCTGCCTGACACCTGCGATCGTTCCCCGCTGAGAGAGAAGGACGGTCGGCTGTTGTAAACACAGCTGACCGTCCTTCTCCCTGGGATGATCACAGAGCTCATGTGATCCTGCTATATAGGATCGCATGTCTCTGTGATCATTTCACAAGCCACGCCCCCCACAGTTAGAATCACTCCCCTAGGCTCACACTTAACTCCTTGATCACCCACAGGGTTAACCCCTTCCCTGCCAGTGTCATTATTACATACTTGCCAACTGTCCCATTTTTGTAGGGACAGTCCCGGTAAATAGGAGCCTGTCCCGGGTAATTTACATTGTCCTAGCAATGTACTTATTTTACACTTTGCACTTTATTTATATTTACATATTACATTTTTTGTATGGTCACACCTGAGCACATTTCACACTTTAGAATTGCAGGGAATTGTGATGAGAATTTTAAACTTTAGGCAGAAGTAGTGCAGCTGAATGGGAGAATTATTCCAACTCTGCTACATTGGCCCCAAGTTTAAAATTCCCTTTTCAATTTCCTGTAATTTTCTCTTTATTGAGTAGACCCTATAATCTGATAAGTAGGCGGAGATTATGTGGAGTAGGCGGAGCTTCAGGGAAGTGGGTGTGGTAAGTAATTGATAGCTGTGCTGCAAAGTGTCCCTGGAATTTTTTTTCAAATGTTGACAACTATGTTATTACAGTAACAGTGCATATTTGTAGCACTGATTACTGTAGTATTGTCACTGGTACCCCCAAAAGTGTAAAAAATGTCAGTTAGGGGTCCGATCTGGGCGCCGCAATGTCGCAGTCCTGCAAAAATCGCAGATCGAGTTTGCAAAAGCATTATGTACTATAAACAATTACCAAGTTTTTTAATACTGTTTACACCTTTTTTTTTTCTTTGCTGTTGCATCTTGGTGTCGCTGATTTCCTTCTTTGCAGCCATTTCCCGAGAGGGATGCATGGCATCTCAAGGTGGGTTTCCTGTTGGTGACAAATGTGGACCATGCCTATGTACAAGTGCACACAAAAAACAGTTGTCACACTGAATATATAAAATCCTGAACATTTTGAAGGAAATTATTGATATAACCAAGGGGCAGATTTATTTATTTATTTTTGCAGTGAAGAGGCCCCTGAACATTTTTAAAACAAACCATTGGGGCAGGTTCACACCATAAATCGCACAGGAATGTGCTGTGTGTTCCTGTGCAGTTCACACGCCATCCGAGTGCAGTGCGATTTCAGATTATTCATTTGGATCGGCTGAAATCGCACCAGCCGCAACCGAAAGTAGTGCATGCATATTGTACTACTGTACTATAGGATCTGGTTTCAGGCAAGCACTCTGTGTTTGGGGTGTCGATAAGTTGCCACTGACACCCACTGAAAATCGCAACTTTAGTGTGTTTTGACTCCAATGTAAGTTGAATGAAAAACTGGCTTCAGCTCAGATCGCAGCCCATCTGTCAGGGAAGAAGAAGTAAGCCCAGGCACATAGTTATGTGCAGATGGAGAATGTTTGTTAGCCAATGGAGAAATCCTATTAACCAAACCTATGGACAGAGAATTCCTGTTCACATGACTCGCGGACGCGCGCCGCACCAGCGTTCACTTCAACCACTAAGTGGCGCCAAATGGGCTATATAAACACCTCTGCTGCACTAGGACCTTGCCTTATGGTCTACTCTACAGCGTTCTGCTTCTTGCTACCTGTTCCTGGTGTTTAAACTCTGTTACCGTCCTGATCCGTCTGACCAGGCTTGTACTCTGCCTGAACCGACCCCTGGCTTTCTCTTCGACTATGTCTCTGCCTTATCCCTCTGTCTGCCGTTGCCAACTCCAGCCTGAACCTGACTACTCTGCTGCCTTCTGCCCTGTTCCTGATGTGCCTGCTAGTTACCGACCTGACTTGCCTGAAACTGCTGTATAACCGGCCATCCTTATACCTGCTGTCTGCTTCCTGCCAGCCTGCCAAATGTCTGCTGCCTGTGACCTGCCAGCCTGCTAAGCATCTGCTGCCTGTGACCAGCCAGTCTGCCTAGTACCTGCTGTCTGCCACCCGCCAGCCTGCCAAGTACCTGGCTGCTGCCCTGCATCACGTTCCAGCCTGGATCCAAGTACTCACAGACCTTACATCTGCAGCCTTCACCATCTGAACTTCTAGGCACTCATGCCACCCCAAGCTTCCATGGCTCCTGTTTTCATTATCAGGAGTAACAGGCCGGAGGTGTAAGAGATTGCCTTCCTCTCCATGTCAGGCTCCTTCTCCAGGTATGTGACACCATCAGTCACGCCACTATGACATGTTTTACCCACATGGGGCTTAATTGACGATTAAGCCCAATGTGAGTGAAACATGTGATAGGGACATGACCAATGGGCTGGGATCTGAGCTGAAGACACTTTTTCATTCACCTTACATTGGAGATGAATACAGTGTGCAGCGGTATCTGCATGCTATAATACATTTTGAAATGAGATGTGCTCTATTTCTGCCAGCACCTGAAGTGCATTTTGAATGCAGTTTGGGAAATGCGCATGTAACGTAGGTTTCCGGCACCGCATTCTGTTATGAACTAGTCCTCAAGGTGGCCATAGATAGATCAAAATTTTGTTGGTTTAACAGGGAGGAGCTGAATTTCGATTAATGTGTAGCTGTTGCAGTTGAACAGAAATGGATCTACCAATTGACTTCTGTCGAACCGCCCTGTCGGATAAAAGCTGTTCGATCAGAGGCTGGACAATTGATCTGTGTATACAGTGGGGGATTCTCTCTGCTGTCAGATTAGAATAGCGCCACAGGGAGGATTCCCCCATATGCCTTGAATGTTTGGATGGGGGAATCAGTTCAGTGTTTTTCGTTCAGTCTGCCATTCAGAAATCATGTATAGCTAGCTATAGCTTGCTTTAACCCTTTCATTGCCATGACATTTGCCATACACCCTTAAGTATCTATATTGGTTACCTCTACCACACATAGTGGCAGGATGGTAGAGATTTATTTTTTTAAATTATACTGTTGCTGGGTAGCAGAGTGTCCCTTTGACTCACCATGCTTAGATGCAGGAGTGGGTTCCTTTAATTGTTTTTCTACAATCCCTTCGGTTCCCACAATCCCCTGGGCTTCTGAGCATGCCCAGAAAACACGTTTGCTTGTTTCCTGCCCTCTAAAGCTCAGAGAGACAACACCTGATAAGGCAGATGTGGCTAAGCATGTGATTTGCAGACAGGTGTATGGTCCAATAGCAGTTCAATAGCATTCAGCTTCTATGGAGGACCCAGGCACTTGAGGGGGGGTTACTGCTGTAATTGCTACAAGCGTACTATGCTTTAAGTAGGGTTGCCCTGCGTCTCCAGGTGCGTGCCTATAGTATTAGCTCTGGGACTCCCCTAGCCACTCACCTGTGGTGCCAGTCCAGAGATCCCTCAAGCTGTTTGCCTGTGTATACAGATCTATCATGGAATTCACTGTGAAAGATGCTGTTGCAGAAGCTAAGCACCAGCAGTAGTTTATGTACTGTACTGTTTACTAAAAAAAGTGATTGTTCTCTAGTATCTGTGGCTACAGAGCCTTATAGAGGCTGTGCTTTGCTGCCTAATGTCCTCGTTGAATAGCAGAGACATTGCACTTATGAGCACCTGTTTGTATAGCTTTATAAATGGTTTAACATTGCTCTGTATTTTATAAAAATCCTTTTGTCATTTCAGCCGAGTTTGCATTATTAATTCTACTCTGCACCTGTTTAGGAAAGTTCAAGTTAAAGCTACCCTCTATCCAGAGGCAGCGCCAGGGGGGTGATTGGGTGTGCTATAGCACTTCCAAAAATATTGCTAACACCCCCATAGCACCTCCTTCTCTGTCGCTAAGGGGGCTGAAAGGGTTGCCTTCGGCTTTCTACCCTGCTGCAGCATATCTCTTGTACCCAGCACGCAGCATCCTGAGGCTGGCAACTGGTGGAGCCTCCCTCTCAGCTGTGCAGATTCTGACAGAAGTAGTGGACACGGCAGCGTTGTGGCCATATTTTCCCTTATGCACAGGTGGCTGCCAAGTCTGATCTAGCAGCTAAAAATAGGAAGGAGGAAGAGTAGAGATGGCAACCCAACAGTTTTCTATCTCCGACCATGCAGTATGTGTTAATGGGGAGAAGTTTTCTTTTTCCCCTGCAGGAATTCCATCCATCTCTGCTACTTCCAGCCTCCCCAATACATACTGTTCACTGGCGGTCCCTACTGCATTCTGCACATTGAATGCATCCATTAAATACTGCCCATTGACTGCATCCACTACATACTGCTCACTGATTGCCCCCATTACATACTACTCACTGTTTGCCCCCAATACATACTGCTCACTGTTTGCCCTCACTACACACTGCTCACTTTTTCCCCCACTACATACTGCTTACTGATTGCCCCCACTACATACTGCTCACTGACTGCCCCCACCGCATACTGCTCACTGACTGCCCCCACTGCATACTGCTAACTGTTTGCCCCACTACATACTGCTCAGTGATTTCCCCCCCACTACATACTGCTCACTGACTGCCCCATTGCGTAATGCTCACTGACTGCCCCATTGCATACTGCTCACTGCCTGCCCCATTACATACTTCTCACTGACTGCCTTGTCACCACATACCGCTCACTAACTGCCCTGCCAAAACATACTAGTCACTGACGAGCCTCACTCCCCCCCCCCCCCCCCACACACACACACACTTCCATGTACTTCTTGCAGCAAAGCCAGTTATAGGTGGGGGGCAGTGGCCATTTGTTTTTACTGTTGGAATACTGGTGGGGGAAGGCACTGGAAACCTTTAGTGCCAATGTGCTATGTGCTGGGTGTCCAGTGTGCTCCTGTGTCTTTACAGAGAGGTGGGCTCCATCCAGGCTCACCTGTTCTCTGCCTATCCATTATAATGCATGTGCTTCCACTATGGAGGCTCTCAAAAATTAGAGTTAGGACTGTAGATAATATTGGAGTGCTGTGAAGAGGCTCTGCAGCTTACACATGTTTTTGCAAATGTGTGCAAACTAAAAACGTAATTTTTAATGCAGATTGTTAGACAGGTTCATTTTGTTGGTTGCAGACTGGTTGGAAAGTAGAGCTAGAAATTTTCTTTGGTTTTGTTTGACATGTGACATCCTTCCATGTGCTCCTTGCTGCAAAGGCCAGTTATGGGTAGGGACAGTGGCCATTTGTTTTTACTGACTGCCCCCACTACATACTGCTCACTGACTGCCCTCACTACATACTGCTTACTAACTGCCCTCACTACATACTGCTCACTGACTACCCCCACTACATACTGCTCACAGACTATCCTCACTACATACTGCTCACTGACTGCCCTCACTACATACTGCTCACTGACTGCCCCCACTACATACTACTCTCTGACTGCTTCATTACACGTTGCTGACTGACTACCTTGTCATCACATACTGTTCACTAACTGCCCTGACAATACATACTAGTCACTGACTGGCCCCACTACATACTGCTCACCGACTTCCCCCACCACATACTACTCACTGACTTCCCCACCACATACTACTCACTAAATGCCACCACCACATACTGCCACTGACGACTGCCCCACTACATACTGTACACTGATGGCCCACCACACACACACTTTTCACTGACTGCACTCCACACACTGCTCGCTGACAGTCCCCCACTACATAGTGCTCGCTGGCTGCCCCACCATTATGAGCTGCACACTGACTGCCCTACCCATTTACACTACTCACTCACTGCACCCACTACATCCTGCTCACTGATTGCCTCCACTACATACTGTTCACTGACTGCCCCCAAATACATACTGCTCGCTGGCTGCCCCACCATTATGTACTGCTTATTGACTGCCCCACCACTATGTACTGCTCACTGACTGCCCCCACAACATACTGCTCACTGACAGCCCTGCCACCACATACTGTTAACTAACTGCCCTGCCAATACATACTACACACTGACTGCCCTCACTTTATACTGCTCACTGATTTCCCCCCACAACATACTGCTCACTAACTGCCCCCACAACATACTACTCACTAACTTTGCCCACAACATACTGCTCACTGACTGCCCCACCACTACTTACAGTTCACTGACTGCTTCTCCTCTAGGTACTCCACACTGACTCTCCCCCCCCCCCCAGTATGTATTGCTTGCTGGCTGCCCTGCCACTGTGTACTGCTTGCTGACTGCCCCACCACTGTGTACTGCTTGCTGACTGCCCTGCCTCTACCTACTGCTCATTGGCTGCCCCACCACTATGTACTGCTCACTGACTGCCCCCACTACATACTGCTCACTGACTGCTCTGCCAATACATACTACCCACTGACTGCCCTCACTACATACTGCTTACTGACTGCCTTCACAACATACTGCTCAATAATCCCCCCACTACCAACTGCTCACTGATTGCCCCACCACTACATACAGCTTATTGACTGCCCCTCCATTACCTGCTGCAGACTGACTGCCCCCCAATACATATAGCTCGGTGACTGCCTCCACTACATACTGCTCACTGACTGCGCTGCCACCATGTACTGCTCACTAACTATCCCACCAATACATGCTACTCACTGACTACTCTCTCTACATACTGATCATTGACTGCCCCCACAGCATACTGCTCCCTGCTCCCTAAATGCCCGCACTGCATACTGTTCACCAACTGCCACCACTACATACTACTCTCTGACTGCCTTTATAACATACTGCTCACAAAATACCCCTTTACATACTGCTCACTGACTTCCCAGTCACCACATACTGCTAGCTAAGTGCTGACTGACTGCCCCACTACATAGTACCCACTAACTGCCCCAGTTACATACTGCTCACTTACTGCTCTGCCACTACATACTGCTCACTGATTGTCCCCATTACATACAGTTTACTGACTGCTCTCCCCCCACATACTGCTCACTGACTGTCCCTCCACCGCATATTGCTCTCTGACTGCCACCCCCCCCCTACATACCTACATACTTCTCTCTGGCTGCCCCACTACTACATACAGCTCACTGACTGCCTATCCATCACGTGCTTCACACTGTCTCTCCCCCAATACATACTGCTTCCCGACTGCCATGTCACTGTTTACTGCTCGCTGACTACCCTGCCACTACATACTGCTCCCTGACTGCCCCGCCATTACATACTGCTCACTTACTGCCCCCACTACATACTGCTTACTGATTGCCCCACCACCACATACAGCTCAATGAACTGCCTCTCTATTATGTCTTGCACACTGACTGCCCCCTAACATATACTGCTTGCTGACTGCCACACCACTGTGTACTGCTCACTGACTGCTCTTCCACTACATACTTCTCATTATCCTGCCACTGGATACTGTTCACTTACTGCCCTGCCACTGCCAGTACATGCAGCTTCTGGTCTGCTCTGCACTGCCACTAGGAACTGTGCAAGGCCCTACTACATACTGCTCACTGCATGCTGGACACTGCCTTGCATTTTCCTTCTGTTACATACCACACATTCCACACTGCCATTTCTTGCTGCTCACTGCATACTGCTCACTGCACTTTCTGTATGTACTGCTCTGCACTGACACAACACATCCCAGGCACACATTGCACGCACTAGTATAGACTGCAAAGAGGAGCAGTCTGCACTAACAGGGAGGGGGGACCTGTTAGGAAGACTGTATGGGGCCCCATGATTTCTCAGGGTTAATCCTTCTCATGAAGCCACATAACCCTTTGATTTGATTACGAACTAATGTATTATTGGGACTTTTATGTTTATGATAGTGTTTATTTACATGATTGGATTATATGTGGTAACATATTGTTAAGTGCAACACTAGTTGCTAACCACTATTGTGCCACCAAAATGCAGAGGGCACACTGACCACCAGTATACAGGGGGCACATTGACCACCAGTATACACAGGGCATCCTGATCCTCAGTATACAGGGGCACCCTGACAACCATTGTACAGGGGAGCACACTACCCACCCATCAGTATTAGGGGGGGCACACTCACCGCCAGTATATAGTGGGCAAACTGATCACCAATGTACAGAGGGCAAAATGACCACCAGTATACAGGGGGCACACTGAAAAAGTCAAAAAGTCTTGATGTCCACACACTATACCCTACATAGTGCTGACTACTTCACTCTATACACTATATTGTATGTTTCATAATTAGGGGGGCACACTCACTGCTGTACTCTTGGAGGTTATTTATGCAATGTTGGGGAATAATTGTGTAGTTCTGGTGATTAATAATGTACATCCCTGCTTGTTTATTACTGTGGCGAGTTGGGAGTTAATTGTTGTGCCATGCTAAAGGGTTAATTGTTGTGCAATGTTGGGGGGGGGGTTACCTATTGTGCAGTGCTGTTATTTTATTAAATTGCCATGCTTGAGTTTTTATTATTGTGAAATGCTAGTGGTTAATTATTGTGCAGTGCTGTGGGTTTATTATTGTGCCATGCTTGGGTTTTAGTATTGTGCCATCCTGATGGTTAATTATTGTGCCATGCTTGGGATTGATTATTATGTCAAGCTGGGGGTTTATTGCTGGCCCTGACATATGCTGAGTATTATCATTACTGGCCCTCACACTTGCTGGGGGTTATCGTTGGCCCTGATACTTACTGGGGGTTATCATTGCTTTTGCATGATATATTTTAGTGTAGTGAAATCACTAGCAGTGAACAGCAGCAACTGATAACACTGGAAAATAGTTGAATTAATATAGCATTTTATCACTAATGGATATATGTGAATAATTGATCATGAGGTTTTCAACGAGGATCACAATTTTCAGATCCCATTGTAAAGAGATATTCCCTTTACCTGTCAGTTGTCATGATGTTATGGCTGATCGATGTATTTGGTTATACTCTCAAGGGGCCCACAGACCTATTGGCCACAGTGCCCATAGTGAAGTGGACCACAGTGAAGAACTTGAACACACTCCAACTTCCTGGCATTGGAAATATAAATGGCACCTATCTGAAGTCCGACAGTTTGTTACAAACCGGACATGGATGGCGCTAGGATAATTTGAAGTGTCAGACTTTGAACCTTCAACTGAGGGACAGGGTACTAGTCAAACATGCCAGAAAAGAAAATTGCAAAGTCCCTGGAGTCATCTGCTGCAGCCTATTACAGATGTACCAGGCTACGCTGTCTAAAGAGTAGGAATTCAAGAAAACGCCTACACCGTAAACTCTTTAAACACATTGAGAAACACAGATGGGTCCATAAGGAAATGTTGAAGAGACTGTTTAAGCCTGTGAGCAACAAACATCTCTGACACCAGCAGTTCAATGGTGGCTGTCTCCTGCTCTTCCATTATTATCTCCAGGAGAAGCTATGGATCCTGTCATTACACTGTCCAATAGTCACTAAGCTCAGATCCATTGTCATGCTATGGAGGCTCTGAACCATTATCAACTGATATGCCTGAAGATAGAGATATGTAGCTTTTCATGCTGGAAAATGGAATCAAGGCCTAACCCCTGACCCACTTCCAAAGATCTAACTTTCAGCAGAATAAAGATAATAAGCGTAAAAACTTTGCAAAAACAGCAAGTTCACCTGGGGTGGAGTGTTGTGGAGTGTCCATTTTCTCATTATGCTCAGATGCAGGCGCAGGCACAATAACGGCATTTTCCACAAATCCCTTAGTTCCTGGATACATCCAGGGAAGCTACGTTTTTTGCTTCTGTCCCTGAGCAGCCTAATAGCATGCAGCTTTACGAAATTACCCAGCTACTGTGAGGGCTCCTCCCCAGTTGCTGCCAGAGTGCTCCAGTTGCAGTGGGTGACACTTTATCCTTGGCCCTTGGATCCCCCTGGCTGTTCACCTGTTACCAGAGCTACCCTGGACTTCACTGTGAGGGACATTGTCTATGAAGATAATCTCAGGTAGCTGTGTTCCATTTTTTTTTTTTTTTATAGAACAGCTGAAAGTGGATCTCAACTTGACTCAGCAGGTGAATTTCGCTGCATGCTGGTCCCAGGTCACGACCTTGGATGAACCAAAAAGCAAATTTCTTTACGGTGCAGAACACTGATCTATAGAGTTAAAGAGGGGGTTTGAAAGTGGATAGCCAGGGGGAGCTGTTAACTGTGGACACTGAGAGAGGAAAATTAAAGACGACAAAAGGAAAGCTCAAGGATTGTTTAATGAAGTTTCTGGCTGCTCCACATTTGGATTGTGGAGTGGAGTGGGGATTTGATAAGCATTCTGCGAACAGTGAATAGAAACGAGTAGAGTGAGGTGAAGAAAGCTGGTTGAAACAAAGCTTCAGTCTACATTATCTCCCCCTAAAAAAAGCTAGACATGAGAGATTTCCAGATGAGCTGGGACAGATCCTCTACATGTGACCAGTGGCACCACAATAAAGGCAAAAACCTTGGTTGGGGAGATGAGTGTGCTCTGATGATGTGAGGCATGTACAGGGTGGAAGCAGAAAAGGATGGAGGGGGTTCTAGAGTCTTCTGAACAACTGAAGCTAGCCAGCCAGAATGAGGGCAACTTAGAAATGACCTCCAAAGAGTCTGCTCCTGGAAATATACATCAATCTAGAGGTAAAGATCAGTCAAGGCATCCAACATTGTAGGAACATAACTTTAAGTGAGCTTATCCCTAAAACATTTGGACAAACCATGCTAAAAGTTAGTGGTAAGAGCCTCATTAGTCCATGCAAACTCTAAGGCCAGGGTGCAAAATTGAAATTCATTGTGTCCTAAATACATCCCCTCCTACAGAAGATGTAAAAGAACTGTTGCAATGGATAAGGATCTACCAGGCTTATCAAAGGTTTTCTAGAAGGTGTCCAGGAAGGCTGAGAGGTTAGAGATCAATGAGTCCTGTTATTCTCACAATGGAGAGGCCCATGTTAGGGCATCCCTGCAAGTAAAAAAAATCATATATGCAACCTTAGAGCAATTGGCAGGGAAGTGGTGTCCTGAAAGTTCAAAATTAATGGAGCACTGATAAAAAAGCCGCAGCATGCCTTAGGGTCACTAGAAAAGAGATGTGGTACAGGGAAGGGATGTCAGCTGTTGTATGGTGGATTGGCAGCTACAGGGCCTAGTAAAAGATGGGGTTGCCAGGATACCTGTGGCTTGCAGATGGTCAAACTAAGTTAAGAGCTTAATGTGCTCTTGGTTGATCTGCTGAGAATCTAACCTTTGTGACATCCACTACATCTGGTCGTGGGCCAATGATGGTGTCTCCATTGAGCTCATGGGCTGAACAAACTGTTATGTAGCTACAGGAAGTGAGCTTGCATGTTAGCAGATAGTGTGGGATTCCCCAGGGCCAGCCTGAATGGAAGTGATGCAGAAGTATTGGTGAGTTTGAGGTGGAAAGAGAAACAGGCTAAGGTCAGGGCAGGCACAGACAAGCAAATTTAACAAACAAAGTTTGGGTCAGTACATAGAAGACCAATCCAAGAAAACAACAGGCAGGAATAGTTAAAACTCAAAAAAATATATGATAGTCTTTCAGGCAAAACTGTATGTTTATGGCCCTATAGGCCTATACAGAAGAGAAATATGTTTTTTATTTTTTTTAGAATCATACTTACCTAGGTGGATGCAGAATCAGTCTGATGCTGCATCCATCCCCTGCCGGCTCTAACACTGAGAACCAAGCAATCAAACACCGCTGATCGCTCAGTTCTCACAGCTCCCTAAGTAGACAGTCGTGACCATATCATGACTGTCATGATATGGTCACGATCTTGCCTGAGCCTGAACCAGCTCTGTGATGTCAGCCGACAGCGGGCTTCGGCCCACTGTCTTCTGAAAACAGGTCACAGGAGTGCAGAATGAACAGCACTCCTGTGATCCACAGGGGGAAGTACAGCCAAAGAAGCTTTGGCTGTACTTCTCCTTTAATAGGAATGCCTAAAAAATGCATGTTTATTCACATTTTTCAGATGCTCCTATTTAAATGTCTATGAGGCCAAAAACATGAGATTATGCTCCTACTATGCCTTTTCTACAATTAAAAATATGCGAATGAAGTGTATACAAACACGTTAAAAAAGACTCTAAATCACTTAACTATGTTCAAAGTGTGAATGGAGCTTGGAGTTAGATTTTGAGTCTTGTGCCGCCAGATCCTGCTTTCCACTTTTACCATAGGGGCCAAGTTTTTTGGGTATTTTAATTTTTTTATGTTTCACTGTTCTTTTACTTACATCTTTGAAAGTTTGTAAAATATACCCCAAACCATACATTTTCTGAAAGCACAGGGCTCTTATAATAAAAAGAAGGTGCTCCACAAATATTTATCAGAGCAATATTTTCTATAAAAATACACAAAATTCATTCCTAGCAAACACAAACACAACATAACTTAAAATAAATTCCCACTAAATATTAAGTATAGTAATAGGTAGTAATAAGTAGAAAATATTTGTATATTGTATATATGTTGCTTTTTATGAAACATTGAAAATGGAGAGTACACAACACTGTGAATAAAGAAAAAATGCAGGCTATACTGTCTATGCCTTGAATTTTGGTTGATTTCTGCTGAATCAGTTGAAATTCAAGCCATGGGTGGCCCTGCTGGCACTACTTCACTTGACTAACCTCAAATGAAAAGTCAAAGGAACCATTTGAAAAATTTGTTTGGTGAGCAGTGACTGTATCCAATCCAATCAAGCCACTGTTAGTGTGTTCAGACAACTGTGGCCACTGCATGTGTGTTTCAGCATAAGTGCATTTCAGTGCACCACAATGCACACATTGGAACCCTCTGATTGCGATATGTTGTTTAGAATAGAAGGTTCACATTTTAGTTTTGTGAGTTATGGTGCACTGGCACTGCATTAAAATTGCATGTTAAATGGTCATTGTCACCTTACCCATTCAAAGCAACATGTCAGTGTGTGTTAGAAGTCCCCCATTCCCCCCAACCTACTCATACTCCACTTTACAGTGATCCCCTGCTGATCCCTAATCAATTGCAGCGGCAATCTAAATAGTCAGTTGGTGACTGTGACTACACGTTACATCCCAACCGGTATTATACTGCAATGCAAAAGTAAAGGGGGGCTTACTGCTTCTTCTATTTAGCATTATACTAGGGTAAAGCCCCTGAGGGCCCTTTGGGAAAGTGTAGTTTAAGATTAGAGATAGACCGATATGTTTTTTTCAGGGCCGATACCGATATTTTGGTCACAACATATCGGTATCGGCCGATATGAGCCGATATTTTGTACATTTAAAGTTTTGAAAAATAAAGACAATTGTTGACACAAATCTGGTACTGAACATGTTAATTTTTGCTTACTGCTTAATGGCTGGCTTGCTGGCACCCATTGGTGGATGGCTGGCTGGCACCCTGTGGTGGGTGGCTGTGGCACCCTGTGGTGGATGGCTGGCTGTCTGGCACCCTGTGGTGGGTGGCTGTGGCACCCTGTGGTGGATGGCTGGCTGTCTGGCACCCTGTGGTGGCTGGCTGTCTGGCACGCTGTGGTAGGTGGGTGGCTGGCACAGGGCCTGTGGGTGGCTGGCTGGTACAGGGTCTGTGGGCAGCTGGCTGGTACAGTGCCTGTGGCTGGCTGGTACAGGGCCAGTGGGTGGCTGGCTGTCTGGCACCCTGTCTGTGGGTGGCTGGCTGTCTTGCACCCTGTTATGGGTGACTGGTTGTCTGGAACCCTGTGATGGGTGGCTGGCTGGCTGTCTGGCACCCTGTGGTGGGTGGCTGGCTGTCTGTGATACACTACCGCGAAACTAGTCCCAACTCCAGACGAGGCTGTCCAAGGCGAAGAAGGCGGCCTAAGAAGGCAGAATGACATCACAAAAATATTGGCAATATCGGCCAGTTCCGGGGCCGATACCGATATATCCGGGAAAGTGCATATCAGTCTTTCCCTATTTAAGATACGCATGAAAATGCATGCTTACCTTATGTTACTGCAACATGCTTCAACACATGCCTCCAGGTGTGGTGCTTTGTAGTGCCATTGATTGTGAATGGCACCTAAATACACGAAAGAGTAGTGGGCAATGCACCCACAATGCAGCACACCAAAATGCACATTCTGTATTTTGCGGTGCGCTGTATTGAAAAAAAATATTTTGTCGTGAATTTTTGGGTGTGTTACAGTGAATTGGAATCCAATTCAAAAGGAATAATCTGTTTTAATGTAATCCACATTAACATGCAACATAAGGCATTATATTGTGCATGCAGTAATGCAATGAAATGCAAAAGCACTGCAGTGTACCAACACACATAACCTGTATTATCACAATATGTGTGTGGGGAGGATTTGTTTTATTTTTTTATTTTTTTTTTTATCGATTTACCAAAAACTAAAGTGTACCTCCACTTTTGTTGAGAAAAAACATTCCCCTCTGGGTGATCTCTGTACATTGCAAGGGTTATAACAACCTTTGCTGCAAATTCCTACCTTTTGTTATTCTGAAGAAATCCCTGATTGTTCCTCTGTGCTGAGTGGGTCTAATAGGAGTGGTTTCATAATTATCAACCAGCTGTGCAGCTGCAGAGCACTAAGGAGGAAATCTGCTGGGCCTGCATCCCTTTAGACGTGTTTCTATTGGGAGTATCTCACCAAAAATGACATTTTTGTTGCAGGGGATACCTGAAATCTGACTTGTATCTTAGAGCAGACTTCTGGGAAAATTGGTGAGCCAATCACACAAGCAGGAAATTATGTTTCTGGAGTGTGGTCAGTACACATTCTGTGTACAGAACACCTCCAGGTAGCCATATTGCATTGTATTTTCAGAAAATTACAGCGGCTGCAGATTGAAAATGAAAGGTACATTTTAATAACATTCAATTACAATATGACTTGTGTCGCAATTGTATACGCTATATTTTTCCCCACTAAGGAGTTACCCTTTAATTACTGTCACCCGTACAATCTACAGAAATTACAAGCCCCCTGGAGACAATAAATACACCAACTGTGACCAGTTGTGGTTGTACAATATTGGGGCATGGGCCTACCCCCACGGTAATTTTTCTGTGACCAGTCTTCTTTGGGAAAGTATACAGTTCTAAACAAACCTAAATTTTTACTTTAGAAAGTAAAATAGAGAACAAAATGGAGAACAGAGTCTGAAATCTCCTTCTCCTCCACCAAGTACTGAAATCTCCTTCTCCTCCACCAAGTACTGATCAAGACTAAACCCAAAATGCTCCATTCTGAGCACTCTAATGTTCATTTAGAGACTGAAGGGATCAGTAAACATAAAATGTTTACCAATCTGCCTGCTTGTCATCCTGAAGAAAAAAATCGGTGATGGGACAGGATGCTGACTTTATTACCTCTAAAAACTGGAGAAGAGAAGTAGGGATTGGATGGCACACAAATGGGGAAAAGCCATGGGGATCAGAGGGCACATAAATTGCAGAGATGGCAGGTTGTGGAGGGTACATAGAAGTGATCATATTTTGGGTGCACAACATGGAAGATCTGATGACAGGCAGCAGAGTAAAGGGCACACTGCAGGGCAGTGCCAGTGATGGTGGAGGACCTAAGAGAATGTGGCAGACGTAAGGGTTCCTGAGCCAAACTACTGCAAACAGTTCACTTGCAATGTGGCAATAAATTTGTGCAGCAAAAGAGGTTAACGGGGAACAATAGTGCATTTTCAGTAAGTATACTGTATATTTGATTTATTATTGTAAGTGTTGTAAATGTCCTTTCACATTCATTCCATTTTCTTGTATTTTATATACTGTAGGCACATACTCCCTCACAGGGCCGCTGATAAGGCAGTACAGCCAGCCCTCCTGTACCAGGGCCAAGCCCCATCAGTTCGAAAGGGGGGCCCAGGCACCTACTGAGCAGGATCAACTGCTGTACTGCTTTATTGCCAACTCTTGTGGCTCACCCTGCAGCTCTGCCAGCTTCTCATCTCTTTTCTTCCTTCAGCTGCGCTGCAGGGGGATTGATATCCGGGCCCCCCTCCTGTGTGGCCCTCTTCCCTGAAGCATTGCCAACTTCTTTCCTCTCCTCTGCCACCAGCGGCTGCTGAGGGCACACAGGGGGATGTTTCAGGATAGAGAGGGGGTGTGTGAGAGGGGGTAAATGTTCTATTTACCAGCCTCTTCCCTTCCTGAATTGACACAGTGAGCGATTGATACCGATCACTCATTGTGTCCATTCAGCACTGAAGCATAGTAAATTGTGTACATATGTACAAATTGGAGGGGGGGGCCTGTCAGGTAGGCTGTACGGGGCCCATGGATTTCTAAAAGCAGCACTGCTCCCTTCAGTGAATATTTGAAGACCAGTGAATGTGCTTTACAATGGTTGTTAAAATAAACTCAGCCTTATAAACATCATCTTTTTACAGAATCTGTTTTATTTATTTTAAAAATTAAGAATACAAACTGCATACGTTGAAAGTGATTGCAATTGATGTAGTTTTTTAGCAGCCTATGGAGAGATGAAAGAGACATGCAAACGAACAAAGACTGTATCTATGAAGTCCAATGCAAAACTGAAATTACTTTAGGATAATTATACACTCTGCAAAACATTTTAATATGGTTAATATTTTAAGAGTGAGAATTTGACCTTGGTTGGGCAAATATATATTTCAAAGTGTGAATACTTTGTAACAGATGGAACATTTTAAGAAATGTTTATCTATCAAGTCCAATTTTCTATACACTAGTTTAAATGGAATAAAGATACAAATTCTTATACAGTAAAACCTTGGATTGCGAGCATAATTCGTTCCGGAAGCATGCTTGTAATCCAAAGCACTCTTATATCAAAGCGAATTTCCCCATAAGAAATAATGGAAACTCAGATGATTCGTTCCACAACCATTTATTCATAAGTCCTTCAGTTTATAGTCCATATAAAAAGATTATAGCATTGCGATAGGTTATATAACCATAAAATGTCCATCAACAAATAGCCGCTTCCACAAGGGGATTAGAAGCAAAATCCAGCAGGAGCTACAGAGTATCAAAGAGAAGAGAGGCGCCTCTAAGTGTAGCAATATGGTTCCATTTAATGAAGGTACAACATTTAGCAACTCACATGGTTGATGAATAAAACAGGCACATCTAAGTATGCAGGCATCCAGGGTAAAGCTGTCCACATAGACTATCTTCTGCACCGCCGGCTGCCAATCTGTAATCCTGACCGGGAAGACCACCCTGCAGTAAAGCGATCTGAAAGCGAGGGGCAGCATGGAAGGGATGATGTAGATGGCGGTGCGGAGGATGGACTATGTGGACAGCTTTAGCCTGGATGCCTGCATCCTTAGATGTGCCTGTTCCAATCATCAACCATGTGAGTTGCTAAGTGTTGTACCTTCACTAAATTTAACCATATTGCTACACTTAGAGGCCCTTCTCTACTCAGCTGTGACTTGAGGCTACTTGTATATCAAGTCAAAATTTATTTGAAAATTTTGCTTGTCTTGCAAAGCGCTCTTAAACCAAGTTACTCTCAAACCAAGGTTTTACTGTACTCATACTTTGTCTTTTGTTAGGTTGTCACATTTGGGGAAACGATGTCAGAAAAAGAATCTGAATTTTAGATTTATACATTTTGTTCAAAATTGTGAACTATTTGGAAAGTATTCAAACCTCTAAAAAGCAAGATTTAAAGCATTTAAAGCAAGTTAAATTGTATCCTTGTGAAGGTTAAAAATAATATATAACAAAAATAATAATCAATGTCACTTAAAGCTGAACTAGGCACCTTGTAAAATGCCTGTTTGGTAGCTCAATCCTACAGTAAGGTTCTATTGCTCAAAAAGTGAAAAATTGCTATGTTAAAGTCAACAATTTGAAACATTACTTTGCCTAAGCAGTAATCTAAAAGAATTGCATTTTGTCTTGATCTCCTCCTAAAAACAGCACTGCATTTCCTGGTGAGGGTGCCTAGGTCTTCCAGTTCCAAACTTCTTTCAGCTATATACAACCAATGTGAAATCTAAGGGACCACAGCTCTTGAGTGCTGGTCTCAGAAAGCTTGGAGTGAGATTTGTTGATGTTGCTACTGTGGTGCATACAGGCGGTCCCCGGGTTACAAATGTGATAGGGACTATAGGTTTGTTCTTAAGTCTAATTGGTTTGTAAATCATAACAGGTACATTTTTTAAGCGTAGCTCCAGCCAAAATAATCATTTTTAGGTTTTTTGGATAGCATAGGGTAGGGTTAACACCCCTGTACAATTTGTTTTGCTGTCTGTACCCCTGTTCAGAAGATTTCACCTCACTTTCTGTCCCTATGACAACTTTATTTTGAAAATTGTGGGTTGTTGTGGAAACAAGGATTGGTGATAAAGCTTCAGTGGAGACAGCTTTTTCCACGAGAACTCTTACAGGAGTGAATTTCCCATCCTAGGGGGAGATTTCTCCTCACTTCCGGTTGTCTCCCTTTGTTTGTAAGTAGTCGTTTGTAAGTCGGATGTTTGTAACCCAGGGACCGCCTGTACTCTTCTTGTTTGAGGTTCTGACATATAGAACATAAAGAAACAAAGCCCTGCCACTACCAAGACAGAGACCCCCACACGTATCATACCTACCTTAGTCCACATTACCCAGTAACTGGTGCTCTTCTCTGTTCCCACAATGGGGAGGGGGGGCTTGATGTACTTGGATACAGTGCAGCAGCTCTAGTTACCCAGTAACAGGGTGGCTGCATTGTACATAAATATATCAGTAACGGGGTGGCTGCACAAACGGTGAAGAGAAGCAGTTTTGCGGAACTGTTTGTCCAACAGAGAGGAAACCTGTGGAATGTAGAAAGGGAAGGGAATAAGGTAAGTTTTACTGTCTGCTAAAGTCTCCTAGATTTAACAAGCTTATTAGAGCCTTACTATATAGAACGGGGATCCTCAAACTACGGCCCTCCAGATGTTGCAGAACTACACATCCCATGAGGCATTGTAAAACTCTGACATTCACAGACGTGACTAAGCATGATGGGAATTGTAGTTCCTGAACACCTGGAGGGCCATAGTTTGAAGACTCCTGATATAGAAGGTAGACACTAATAAAAGATAATTTGTACTAGCCAACCAAAGTGGTGGTTTATTATAAGTCATAATCATTAGAAAGGGATTATAATCAGGCCCTCTAGGGTTAAGAATACCATTGCAAGTCTGTATCAACTTCAAAATCCAGTTTAACAAGGAACTCGTTTTTACTTTTTAGTTAAAAGAAAAAAAAAAATCACCAGGGTGGCTAACCATTTGTACAGACAGTTTGTAAAAAAAAAAAATACAGTAGCTGGCATGACCCCTCTCTCTGCATTTGTCTTCCTCCCACCTCTATCTCAGGCCCTTCCCCTCCCTCTCTCTCCCTTCACCCTCTTTTTCTCTCCTTTCCCCTCTCTCTTTCCTCTCTCTCTCTCTCTCTCTCTCTCACCCTCTCTCTTCCACTCTACCCATTTGTTTCTCTTTTTCCTCCCCCCCCCCCTCTCCCTTTTCTCTCTCACCTTTCTCTCTCCCTTCCCCCTGTCCCATCACTATCTATTCCCCTCCTCTTGCACTCCTCTCTCTTGTTCTATCTCTCCCCTCTCTCTCACTCTCCATCTCTCTTCCTCCATCACTCACCCCCCCCTTTCTCTCCCTCCCCATCACTCACCCCCCTTTCATTATCTTTCTCTTTCTCCCCTCTCACTCCCTCTCCCCCTTCTATCTCTAATTCCCCCCCCTGCGTTTCTCTTCACTCCCTCTCTCCCTCTAACCCTTTTCCCCCTCTCTCTCCAAGCTCTCTCCATCCCTCTCAATCTCTCTCTCTCCCCATAACCCCTCCCTCCACCCATTTTTGTTTTCACACTTCTGTCCTCTTTCTCCCTCCCCTCCATTTTTCTCCCCCACCCTGCACTCTGTGCCACCTTCCTTCTCATCATACCTCTCTCTCCCCCTTCTATCTCTTTCTCTTCTCTCTCTTTCTCCTGACCCCTCCTCATACTGATTGCTGCACTCTATACACTCTATATCCCTCCATCTCACATCCCACTTTCTCTCTCTCCTCATCACTCTATCTTCTCATTATCCTATATTTCCCCCCTCTCCCTCCCTTTCTTCCCACTCTTTCCCTGCCCCTCCCTCTCCCCTTCTACATTTACCTCCCCCATTTCTCGCTCTCTCCCCACTAGCCCCTCTCCCCCTCTCTCACCCATCTCTCTCTGTCTCCCTCCCTCTCTATCCCCACTCTCCCTTCACCCCTCCCTCTTTGCCCTCCAACCCTCTCCCCCTCTTTCTCTCTTGACTATCCCTCTCCCTCTGCCCATCTCTTTATTGCCCTTTCCCCTCCCTTCCTTTCTCTCTCTCTCCCTCCCTTCTCCTTCTTCCTCTGTCCCTTCCCTTCTCTTTAACTCTCTCTCCTCCCGTCCCTCTTTCCCCCCTCCCCCCCCCTCAATCTTTTTCACCTCCCCCTCCCTCTTGCCCTCATCTCTTTCTTTGCCTCCCCCCCTCTCTCTCTCTCTCTCATCTTCTACCCCTCTCTTTCACTTACTCTTCACCTTCTTCCTCTCATCCCTCTTTCCCTTCCTCCTCCCCTCTCTCTCCCGCTCTCTCTCTCTATCAAACAAAGTGACATCTTTTTGTTCGAAGAAAAGCATATGCAATTGAAAATGTAATTTGTTTTTTATAGGATACTTTATCCCGAGGTGTCTGTAAGACTGGCACAGTAATTAGTATTTTATATTAATGAGTATTTTGTGGCACAGGCTTGCAGTGACTAGGCTCTGGTTTTGTTTAATCATCCATCCCACTGTTAGGTGCAATCTGACCTGAGCCACCATTTGCCATAGTGAGTGCAGTTGTTCTTCTCCATCCTAGGGTTCCCCTAGTCTTTCATATCCAAACTTTTTTTACATTTTGTCACACTGTTTAAACATTTTTATAGTAAAGCCAGGAAGATTACTTGCTAGGGGTATTGTTAATGTTTACATATTGTTTCTATTGTTTAAATATCAATATTTTAGTTTCTAATAGAAGTTTTTGTCATATTTCAGTTTTTGAAATAAATGTGTGTAAAGGAATTGCTGCTTACAGTGCTCATAAAAATCAAAACTGTTTTAAAACTCCTGGTTATTGTCCATAATAGATGATGCCAAAAAAACAGTCCAAAGCAATGATAAAAAAATAGGCAAACAAACATATAAAGTCCAATGTGACAAATCCTAACACCAAACAATGTGCTTCTATACACGGATGTTTTCTATTTCTTTCACCATGGGTGCTCAAAGAGTAGGTGGCAACTCACCAGAGGTGTTGGACCCCATTTTACAGGACGGTCAAAAAACACATTTTGGAAAGCCAGATTGGTTCCACTGCTATCACCACTCCAATTCAATGTTCCCTTAGGATAGGATTAGGAAATTAAATGACTGCACAGGAGACACAATTAGAAGAACTTCCTAGTGTAGTATATTTATTAAATGTATAAAAGCACGCAGTAAAAGATTTCACTCACATGTAGCTGTGCCTCTGTCCCGGCACTAGGTGTATACAGCGTGTGCAGATTTGGCTTATTCCAACGGCGCTGGCATGCAATTCATGCCTTGTTCTGGGTAGTAGGGCAGAGGAACACCATGTAAAGTGAACGTATGACGGAGTGTGGGGATTCGTCACTTCCGGGTACCGTGTAACAACCCATCTGGCCTACTACGCAGAGCAAGGCGTGAGTCGCATGCCAGTGCCGTTGGAATAAACCATATCTGCACATGCTGTATACATCTAGCGCCGGGACAGAGGCACAGCTACATGTGAGTGCAATCTTTTACTGCTTGTTTTTATACATTTAATAAATATACCACACTATGAAGTTCTTCTAATTGTGTCTCCTGTGGAGTCATTTAATTTCCTAATCCTATGCTGAGGAACATTGAAGTGGAGTGGTGATAGCAGTGGAACCAATCTGGCTTTCCAGAATGCGTTTTTTGACCATCCTGTAAAAAGGGGTCAAACTTCTCTGGTGAGTTGCCACCTACTCTTTAAGCACCCATGGTGAAAGAATTAGAAGACATATGTGTATAGAAGCACAGTATTTGGTGTTGGGATTTGTCATATTGGACTTTCTATGTTTGTTTGCCTATTTTTATCATTGCTTTGGACAGATTTTTTGGCATCATCTTTTATGGACAATAACCAGGTGTTTTAAAATAGTTTTGATTTTATGAGCACTGTCAGCGCCAATTCCTTTACACACGTTTATTTCAGCATTTCGGTGACAAGTTCACCTAATAAAGGGGCAGCTGCACGCATGTTTTTTTTTGGTGCCATTCTTTGGTAATTTGACACATATTTCAGCTTTTGCTGTCAGTAAATTTTCCAGGTTCTTTTAGTAAAATAATATGCAGGTTGTTGGCAACCTTGGCCAGCACAGATCAAATAAAAAAATTAAAAAAATGTTTTTTTCTGCAATACTTATGATTAATCTTAAGCAGTACCCCTGCTAGATGGTGCATAACTTTTTGGATGAAATGGTAACCAGTGTCATTCCATTCACATTTTGCAAGCACAGAAGAGATGGGATTAAAGCAATAGTTGAATACGCAGTGAAATAGTATCTACAGCTAAAACAAAAACCATTGTTATGTTAATAAAATTATATAAATAACAATGTAAGCAAAATATCTCAGGCCGTCAAACCAAATATGGTAACATCTGTTTTTTGAAAAACTTTCCTCAATAAAAAACTTATTCTGCAACATAATACATTCAATTTTAAATGTTAAATATACCCTATGCACAGAAGATTAGTATGTTAATGACATCTTACATACAAAATAATATGAGAAAAAATAAGTTTTATGAGCAGATATCAAAACGTATTTACAGCCCATGAGATGATTACATCTGTAGGGAAATATAAATGGAATTTTCCTCAAGTGTGGTGGTTCTGGCTCTAGGTTAAATTATCATCATAAAACAGTCTTATCACTAAACCTTAGGTTTCATAAAAGGGAAATGTAATTGGGTGAGATTCAACTGACAGAAATGAACGATAATCAATTAGCAGATAACAGTGTTGTCAGAGCGAGACTCCCAATGCATAAACAGGAGACAGCTTTGATGAGGAGTCAGTAAGACTTAGGTGACATTTTTTCACAATGTATATATTTAATTCGTCATCCATGAGTTTTATAATATTTGACCAGTTCATTGGGGGAATTAATAGAAGGAGTTTTCTGAGGATTTGGAAAGCGAAAAAATGTTTCCCAACTATAAGACAGGTGTAAAAATAAAAGCCCATGAACTAACCTCTAGTAGGAGAAAAGGCAAAGCATGGTATAGGTTAGTCCCAAATCTGCTAAAGCTACATTTTGTTTTGTATATAAGCAGGATTTACATTTGCTGGGGCTTAACAGAGCCGAGAAACAAGTATGTAAACAGCAAACATCTGGTAGGTTATGTATGTATTACGACAGCACAATGCCCTATAACAGTATGAGAAGGGTTAAAGTGGCACCCAGAGTTCTCATCCATACTGTTGAAGGGCTCCATAAAACAAGTTTGATACAGAGGAATTTGGTTGTTCATTGTCCTCTGGGATAAGTAAAGCCCCGTACACACGCGTCGAAAATTGGCAGGGAATTTTCGGCCAACGTCCAATCTGCCGATTTTCGGCTTGTTAGTATGATGCTTCCGACAACCGACTCCGACTTTTCGGCCGGAAAAAATCTGGTGTGCAGACTATAAAATTTTTGTTGGCCGTCAAAACACGGCCGATTTTCGTGCAGTCAGTACTGATTTCGACAGGGAAAAATCTGATGAGCAAGTCTGGGCATGCTCAGAGAAGAAAGAACACAAAGAAAGCAAACCAACACATGACATCACTTCTGAAGTAGATTTTTGTTGGGCGAGAAAATTCGAGTGCAGTCTAGGCACATTCCAACCAACAAAAAAACACTCTGGACAAAAGTCGGACGTTCGGTCGGCTGATAATAGTTGCGTGTGTACGGGGCTTTAGTCCTTGAATTGGTCCTGGAGCCCAGAGACTTTGTAAAGACTTGGGAGGGATGAAGTCTCCAAAGATGGGCTCGTGTTTTGCCAGCAACCAGCACACCAATTTTGTATAGGTTTGAAAAGTAATGAAAACATTTCCCAGTTATAAGATAATTTGTTGACACACATTAATGTTTGAAAGAAGCATATACAATATGCTGATTTGCATTGCTTTGCACTGATTTGAATGCAGTAATGTTTAGCAGGTGTGGAATCCTGTAGACATCTATAGTAAAAAAGGCCACCGAAAATTTTGAATTGCTTCCCAGGTGGCTAACAAACACTATAGGGGCTTTGAGAAGTGTTTGAGAAAATTGGTTTTGATTTTCTACAATTCTAAAGAAATAGCACAGTTAATTGAAATAGCACTTGGATGTCCAAAAAGCCAAGATTCAGACCAAACTTGTGTTTAGACCGAACTTGTGTTTAGACCAAACCTTAAGCTCTTCCCAACTCTTGGCAAATAAAAAAATATCCTAAAATCCAACTTGGATATTTCTTTCAATACTAGCATTTTGTATTCTCTTGCATAGCAGACTGGGAACGGGAGGGTCTGTACTTCAAGCCAATCAGGCACATCTGCATGCACCGGAGCTTCCAAGAAACATATTGACATTTAGAGAGAGATCAGTAAGTAAGCTAATTACCTCATCAGTCTACTGCTGCTGTTTCATTTTTCTATGGTAGGCTGTGGGAGGAAGCTGACCAAGCTGAAAATCCTTTGACTCGGTTCACATATTTGCAAATTGGATGCGTTTTTAACCTTATCCAATTCGCATAACATGTGAATCGGACTGGCTTTTAATGAAGCCGGTTCACACATGTGTGGAGCGCCCGTGGCGCTGTTTCAAAAAGGGTCCAGTGCGATTTTGGGTTCGGTTTAGGTACGATTTCAGGTAAATACTTGCACCTGAATCGCACCCGAACCAGTAGAGAGAACCTCACCAGACTGCTGCATTGAAACCGTGGCTACATATGTGTAATCCAGCCGCATATAGCATTATTTTAAAATCAGACCACAATACATGGTAGTTTACAATCATTGTAAATGTAGTACATAGAACTCTATGTACTACACTAACAATGATTGTAAACTACCATGTTTTTAATGATTAGTGCCTAAAAAAAACTATGATGCGGCCCCTTCGCCCTTGCCACCTATGGGCTTGGTCAGTGGATGGGTGGGGGATGGTGTCGCCATTGATCATGGGGGTGGTGCCTGGGAGGCCCAGGGATATACACTATTACCAAAAGTATTGGGATGCCTGCCTTTACACATATATGAACTTTAATGGCATCCCAGACTTAGTCCGTAGGGTTCATTATTGAGTTGGCCCACCCTTTGCACCTAAAACAGCTTCAGCTCTTCTGGGAAAGCCATCCAAAAGGTTTAGGAGTGTGTCTATGGGAATGTTTAACCATTCTTCCAGAAGCGCATTTTTGGGGTCAGGCACTGATGCTGGCGAGAAGGCCTGGCTGACAGTCTGCGCTCCAATTCTAGTTTTCTATTCAGAGCTGCACCAGATTTTGCACTCCCAATTTTAGTAAATCAACCCCATTGTTTTTTATATGTAATAGCAGCTATTTTCTGATGTTTGATGGTGGGTTTAGTTGTAGTATTTTCCTGTCCTTTATTTACTTTATTACTTTTTCTGACCTCCCCTTTGTTTCTTTCCTACCCCCCCCCCCTTTTTTTCCTTCCTCCTTCATATTTTCCTCCTTTTCTTTCCAGCCCTTTCTCTTTTTTGTGGTGTATTTGCTTTTAGTTTTGTCTGTGAGTCTATGTTAGCATGGCCATTTGGCACCTTATAGACATATATAGTGTTGAGCGAACACGGACTGTATTATTCGTGTTCGTACCGAATAATTGGATTTTTTTTACCCGAACACGGACACGGACACTTTACTGTATGTTCGGGTAAAAATCCGTGTTCGGTCGTTTTATTTCCGGGTTTTGCATGCTTTGGCGCTCTTTTCATGGCGGGCTTTCAACAGCCAATCAACAATCGTTTAACTGGTGTGCCTTAAGCCATCCCAGCCATGCCTGCAAATGTCTTAGTAGCTGTGATTGGCCGTCTGAAGCATGTGACCAAGTCTTTATAAGTTCGAGGCAGCCGCCGCAGCAGCGTCATTCTGCTGCTTAGCTAAGGGACAGAGCACACATCAATGTGCTGGCTGCTGATTAGGGAAAGATAGGCAGGAAAAAACCATTTGTGTCCGGATAGAATTGAGGGACAGGTCGGAGTGTTTAGGCAGGGCGAGTTGTAGGCATTTTAGGGATAGAGTCTGCTGAATTATAGGGTCAGTGTCTTCTACAAACTACAATCGATATTGCTGTGTGGGGGGTGGGGTGAATCTGCACTCAATCCTGATCTACGATCTCTTCTCAATCCTGTTAGGGACAGAGTCTGCTGAATTTTAGGGAAACTGTGTTCTACAAACTACAATCGATATTGCTGTGTGGTGTGGGATTGGAGATAGGCAGGTGTCAGTGATCCACATCCATTTTTCTGTGTGTGAGCTGCAGTGAACACAATCTTTTTGGGCTGCAGTGAACACAATCTTTTTGGGCTGCAGTGAACACAATCTTTTTGGGCTGCAGTGAACACAATCTTTTTGGGCTGCAGTGAACACAATCTTTTTGGGGTGCAGTGAACAAAATCTTTTTGGGGTGCAGTGAACACAATCCTTTTTGGTGTGCAGTGAACACAATCTTTGTGGGGTGCAGTGAACAAAAACCTTTGTGGGGTGCAGTGAACACAATCTTTTTGGGGTGCAGTGAACAAAATCCTTTTTGGGGTGCAGTGAACAACATCCTTTTTGGGGTGCAGTGAACACAATCTTTTTGGGGTGCAGTGAACAAAATCCTTTGTGGGGTGCAGTGAACACAATCTTTTTGGGGTGCAGTGAACACAATCTTTTTGGGGTGGAGTGAACAACATCCTTTTTGGGGTGCAGTGAACAAAATCCTTTTTGGGGTGCAGTGAACAAAATCATTTTTGGGGTGCAGTGAACACAATCTTTTTGGGGTGCAGTGAACAAAATCCTTTGTGGGGTGCAGTGAACACAATCTTTTTGGGGTGCAGTGAACACAATCTTTTTGGGGTGGAGTGAACAACATCCTTTTTGGGGTGCAGTGAACAAAATCCTTTTTGGGGTGCAGTGAACAAAATCATTTTTGGGGTGCAGTGAACACAATCTTTGTGGGGTGCAGTGAACACAATCTTTTTGGGGTGGAGTGAACAACATCCTTTTTGGGGTGCAGTGAACAACATCCTTTTTGGGGTGCAGTGAACACAATCTTTTTGGGGTGCAGTGAACACAATCTTTGTGGGGTACAGTGAACAGAATCTTTGTGGGGTGCAGTGAACACAATATTTGGGGGGTACAGTGAACACAATCTTTTTGGGGTGCAGTGAACACAATCTTTGTGGGGTGCAGTGAACACAATCTTTTTGGGGTGGAGTGAACAAAATCATTTTTGGGGTGCAGTGAACAACATCCTTTTTGGGGTGCAGTGATCAAAATCCTTTTTGGGGTGCAGTGAACACAATCTTTTTGGGGTGCAGTGAACAAAATCCTTTGTGGGGTGCAGTGAACAGAATCTTTGTGGGGTGCAGTGAACACAATCTTTGGGGGGGTACAGTGAACACAATCTTTTTGGGGTGCAGTGAACACAATCTTTGTGGGGTACAGTGAACAGAATCTTTGTGGGGTGCAGTGAACACAATCTTTGGGGGGTACAGTGAACACAATCTTTTTGGGGTGCAGTGAACACAATCTTTGGGGGGTACAGTGAACACAATCTTTTTGGGGTGCAGTGAACACAATCTTTGTGGGGTGCAGTGAACACAATCTTTGGGGGGGTACAGTGAACACAATCTTTTTGGGGTGCAGTGAACAACATCCTTTTAGGGTGCAGTGAACACAATCTTTGTGGGGTGCAGTGAACAACATCCTTTTAGGGTGCAGTGAACACAATCTTTGTGGGGTACAGTGAACAGAATCTTTGTGGGGTGCAGTGAACACAATCTTTGGGGGGTACAGTGAACACAATCTTTGTGAGGTGCAGTGAACACAATCTTTGTGGGGTGCAGTGAACACAATCATTGTGGGGTGCAGTGAACTCAATCTTTGTGGGGTACAGTGAACACAATCTCATACTTCTGAAGATTTGAGGGTGCTGCCTGTTCCATACTCCCCCTACTCCTCATCTAGCCTTTTAGGGGTACAAACAATAGTAATTGGGGCCTAGTGTGGTTGTGTACGTGTGATATACATACACTTTTTTTGGATCATATTTTCTATTCCGCTATTTAATCAAAAACCTTTGGGGATCAGTTAAATTGGGGGATAGTCTGTGTTGGTACGTGTGAGAGAGATCCACCTTTCCAAGTTGTTGGGGTTCATCTCATACTTCTGAAGGTTTGAGGGTGCTGCCTGTTCCATACTCCCCCTACTCCTCATCTAGCCTTTTAGGGGTACAAACAATAGTAATTGGGGCCCAGTGTGGTTGTGTACGTGTGATATACATACACTTTTTTTGGATCATATTTTCTATTCCGCTATTTAATCAAAAACCTTTGGGGATCAGTTAAATTGGGGGATAGTCTGTGTTGGTACGTGTGAGAGAGATCCACCTTTCCAAGTTGTTGGGGTTCATCTCATACTTCTGAAGGTTTGAGGGTGCTGCCTGTTCCATACTCCCCCTACTCCTAGCCTTTTAGGGGTACAAACAATAGTAATTGGGGCCTAGTGTGGTTGTGTACGTGTGATATACATACACTTTTTTTGGATCATATTTTCTATTCCGCTATTTAATCAAAAACCTTTGGGGATCAGTTAAATTGGGGGATAGTCTGTGTTGGTACGTGTGAGAGAGATCCACCTTTCCAAGTTGTTGGGGTTCATCTCATACTTCTGAAGGTTTGAGGGTGCTGCCTGTTCCATACTCCCCCTACTCCTAGCCTTTTAGGGGTACAAACAATAGTAATTGGGGCCTAGTGTGGTTGTGTACGTGTGATATACATACACTTTTTTTGGATCATATTTTCTATTCCGCTATTTAATCAAAAACCTTTGGGGATCAGTTAAATTGGGGGATAGTCTGTGTTGGTACGTGTGAGAGAGATCCACCTTTCCAAGTTGTTGGGGTTCATCTCATACTTCTGAAGGTTTGAGGGTGCTGCCTGTTCCATACCCCCCCTACTCCTCATCTAGCCTTTTAGGGGTACAAACAATAGTAATTGGGGCCTAGTGTGGTTGTGTACGTGTGATATACATACACTTTTTTTGGATCATATTTTCTATTCCGCTATTTAATCAAAAACCTTTGGGGATCAGTTAAATTGGGGGATAGTCTGTGTTGGTACGTGTGAGAGAGATCCACCTTTCCAAGTTGTTGGGGTTCATCTCATACTTCTGAAGGTTTGAGGGTGCTGCCTGTTCCATACTCCCCCTACTCCTCATCTAGCCTTTTAGGGGTACAAACAATAGTAATTGGGGCCTAGTGTGGTTGTGTACGTGTGATATACATACACTTTTTTTGGATCATATTTTCTATTCCGCTATTTAATCAAAAACCTTTGGGGATCAGTTAAATTGGGGGATAGTCTGTGTTGGTACGTGTGAGAGAGATCCACCTTTCCAAGTTGTTGGGGTTCATCTCATACTTCTGAAGGTTTGAGGGTGCTGCCTGTTCCATACCCCCCCCTACTCCTCATCTAGCCTTTTAGGGGTACAAACAATAGTAATTGGGGCCTAGTGTGGTTGTGTACGTGTGATATACATACACTTTTTTTGGATCATATTTTCTATTCCGCTATTTAATCAAAAACCTTTGGGGATCAGTTAAATTGGGGGATAGTCTGTGTTGGTACGTGTGAGAGAGATCCACCTTTCCAAGTTGTTGGGGTTCATCTCATACTTCTGAAGGTTTGAGGGTGCTGCCTGTTCCATACTCCCCCTACTCCTCATCTAGCCTTTTAGGGGTACAAACAATAGTAATTGGGGCCCAGTGTGGTTGTGTACGTGTGATATACATACACTTTTTTTGGATCATATTTTCTATTCCGCTATTTAATCAAAAACCTTTGGGGATCAGTTAAATTGGGGGATAGTCTGTGTTGGTACGTGTGAGAGAGATCCACCTTTCCAAGTTGTTGGGGTTCATCTCATACTTCTGAAGGTTTGAGGGTGCTGCCTGTTCCATACTCCCCCTACTCCTAGCCTTTTAGGGGTACAAACAATAGTAATTGGGGCCTAGTGTGGTTGTGTACGTGTGATATACATACACTTTTTTTGGATCATATTTTCTATTCCGCTATTTAATCAAAAACCTTTGGGGATCAGTTAAATTGGGGGATAGTCTGTGTTGGTACGTGTGAGAGAGATCCACCTTTCCAAGTTGTTGGGGTTCATCTCATACTTCTGAAGGTTTGAGGGTGCTGCCTGTTCCATACCCCCCCTACTCCTCATCTAGCCTTTTAGGGGTACAAACAATAGTAATTGGGGCCTAGTGTGGTTGTGTACGTGTGATATACATACACTTTTTTTGGATCATATTTTCTATTCCGCTATTTAATCAAAAACCTTTGGGGATCAGTTAAATTGGGGGATAGTCTGTGTTGGTACGTGTGAGAGAGATCCACCTTTCCAAGTTGTTGGGGTTCATCTCATACTTCTGAAGGTTTGAGGGTGCTGCCTGTTCCATACTCCCCCTACTCCTCATCTAGCCTTTTAGGGGTACAAACAATAGTAATTGGGGCCCAGTGTGGTTGTGTACGTGTGATATACATACACTTTTTTTGGATCATATTTTCTATTCCGCTATTTAATCAAAAACCTTTGGGGATCAGTTAAATTGGGGGATAGTCTGTGTTGGTACGTGTGAGAGAGATCCACCTTTCCAAGTTGTTGGGGTTCATCTCATACTTCTGAAGGTTTGAGGGTGCTGCCTGTTCCATACTCCCCCTACTCCTAGCCTTTTAGGGGTACAAACAATAGTAATTGGGGCCTAGTGTGGTTGTGTACGTGTGATATACATACACTTTTTTTGGATCATATTTTCTATTCCGCTATTTAATCAAAAACCTTTGGGGATCAGTTAAATTGGGGGATAGTCTGTGTTGGTACGTGTGAGAGAGATCCACCTTTCCAAGTTGTTGGGGTTCATCTCATACTTCTGAAGGTTTGAGGGTGCTGCCTGTTCCATACCCCCCCTACTCCTCATCTAGCCTTTTAGGGGTACAAACAATAGTAATTGGGGCCTAGTGTGGTTGTGTACGTGTGATATACATACACTTTTTTTGGATCATATTTTCTATTCCGCTATTTAATCAAAAACCTTTGGGGATCAGTTAAATTGGGGGATAGTCTGTGTTGGTACGTGTGAGAGAGATCCACCTTTCCAAGTTGTTGGGGTTCATCTCATACTTCTGAAGGTTTGAGGGTGCTGCCTGTTCCATACTCCCCCTACTCCTCATCTAGCCTTTTAGGGGTACAAACAATAGTAATTGGGGCCCAGTGTGGTTGTGTACGTGTGATATACATACACTTTTTTTGGATCATATTTTCTATTCCGCTATTTAATCAAAAACCTTTGGGGATCAGTTAAATTGGGGGATAGTCTGTGTTGGTACGTGTGAGAGAGATCCACCTTTCCAAGTTGTTGGGGTTCATCTCATACTTCTGAAGGTTTGAGGGTGCTGCCTGTTCCATACTCCCCCTACTCCTAGCCTTTTAGGGGTACAAACAATAGTAATTGGGGCCTAGTGTGGTTGTGTACGTGTGATATACATACACTTTTTTTGGATCATATTTTCTATTCCGCTATTTAATCAAAAACCTTTGGGGATCAGTTAAATTGGGGGATAGTCTGTGTTGGTACGTGTGAGAGAGATCCACCTTTCCAAGTTGTTGGGGTTCATCTCATACTTCTGAAGGTTTGAGGGTGCTGCCTGTTCCATACCCCCCCTACTCCTCATCTAGCCTTTTAGGGGTACAAACAATAGTAATTGGGGCCTAGTGTGGTTGTGTACGTGTGATATACATACACTTTTTTTGGATCATATTTTCTATTCCGCTATTTAATCAAAAACCTTTGGGGATCAGTTAAATTGGGGGATAGTCTGTGTTGGTACGTGTGAGAGAGATCCACCTTTCCAAGTTGTTGGGGTTCATCTCATACTTCTGAAGGTTTGAGGGTGCTGCCTGTTCCATACTCCCCCTACTCCTCATCTAGCCTTTTAGGGGTACAAACAATAGTAATTGGGGCCCAGTGTGGTTGTGTACGTGTGATATACATACACTTTTTTTGGATCATATTTTCTATTCCGCTATTTAATCAAAAACCTTTGGGGATCAGTTAAATTGGGGGATAGTCTGTGTTGGTACGTGTGAGAGAGATCCACCTTTCCAAGTTGTTGGGGTTCATCTCATACTTCTGAAGGTTTGAGGGTGCTGCCTGTTCCATACCCCCCCTACTCCTCATCTAGCCTTTTAGGGGTACAAACAATAGTAATTGGGGCCCAGTGTGGTTGTGTACGTGTGATATACATACACTTTTTTTGGATCATATTTTCTATTCCGCTATTTAATTTAACTGGGCCTCCATGCGAGACCTGTGTGCCTTGTTGCGCTGTTTTGAGTACTCCACCAACATGGCCAGTGGCAATGACGCCGTTCTCAGCTTAACTATCCCACTTCTATGCCTCCTTGAAAAAACAATTCGGGCGATGATGGAAGAGGATGTGGCACAGGATGAGGAGGAGGAGGAGGATGAAGAGGTAACATTTCCAAGGCTTTCAGGGCAGTCATTCGCAAGGGGCTCCGAGGGTGGGTTCCTGCACACGCAAACGCCAGGGACGCAATTGTCCAGCAGGGGCACAGTTCTGGAGGATGAGGAGGATGAGGAGGAGGAGGAGCTGGAGGAGGAGATGGAACCATGTTCACAGCAGGGTGGCACCCAGGCCAGCTCATGGCCATCACTGGTGCGTGGCTGGGGGGATACAGAGGACACGGACGATACACCTCCCACAGAGGACAGCCTTTCGTTGCCTCTGGGCAGCCTGGCACACATGAGCGATTACATGCTGCAGTGTCTCCACAACGACCGCCGAGTTGCCCACATTCTAACTTGTGCTGATTACTGGGTGGCCACGCTGCTGGATCCCCGTTACAAGGACAACGTACCGTCCTTAATTCACTCACTGGAGCGCGATCGCAAGATGCGCGAGTACAAGCGCACGCTGGTAGACGCCATGCTGCTGGCATTCCCATCTGACAGCGGGGCCACAGTGGAAGCACAAGGCAGAGGAGGAGGAGGAGGAGGTCGCCAACGCAACCAGGGCACCGCCAGCACCTCAGAAGGCAGGGTTAGCATGGCCGAAATGTGGAAAAGCTTTGTCAGCACGCCACAACAAACAGCAGCACCAGCAGCTCAGATGGAACGTCTTAGCAGGAGGCAGCATTTTACCAACATGGTGGAGCAGTATGTGTGCACACGCCTACATGTAGTGAATGACGGGTCTGCCCCCTTCAACTTCTGGGTCTCCAAATTGGGCACATGGCCTGAGCTTGCCCTTTACGCCTTGGAGGTGCTGGCGTGCCCTGCAGCCAGTGTATTATCTGAACGGGTATTTAGCACGGCTGGGGGCGTTATAACAGACAAGCGCAGCCGCCTGTCCAGAGACAATGTGGACAAGCTCACGTTCATTAAAATGAACCAGGCATGGATCCCACGGGACTTTTCCGTACCTTATGCAGAATAGCAATGGATACCGACCTTACCCACCCATTGTTCCATTTTTGCTCTTTCTCACTCTTTTGGGGTGTACCCTCATTTAAAATTTTTGAAAAGAAGCAGTGTTGGCTACCTCGTCCTCCTCCTCAGGGCCAGATTAATGTAGGGGCTATTGGAGCTGCAGCTCCAGGCCCCTACCTTTTATATAGGCCCCGGGTTGGCCATATTCACTGTTACCGCTCTTCTGTCACTTGTAAACACAGAAGTCTGGCTTCTATGCTCGCTTCCCCAGGCAGCACCCTCAGAACCTCCCCACACAGCGTGAAGGCCGGACAAGGAGGGACAGTTGGCGATGCATGGATGTGTTTATGGGCTTCAGAGACAGCATCCCATGTTGAATTAGGCATGCATGGCTGCACCCTTCCTCCTCTGGGTGCATGGCAAGGCACGGCCCTTAAGGCCCTTCAAAATCCTCAGCACCAAGCCCATGATGCTGTTAATCCGGCCCTGGTCCTCCTCCACCGCCGCTTCCACCTACACCGCCCATAGGTGTGCGCAGCCTATTGCATTAAGGTGTGCACCCCAAAGTTGAAATACACATGCATGTGTTTGCCAGCAGGGAGAGTAATGTATCGGGGCCATGTACCTGTAGGCAAGGAGAAATAGAGCAGAGCAGGTCCCAGGGAGATCTTTCCCATCTCCTCACTGGCAATGCTATGTGCCCTAGGTGATTAGGGTGTGCCCAGGCACACCCAGCACACCCTGTGCGCACGCCTATGTCACCGCCACATCCACCACCACCTCAACCTCCCTCCTACTCCATATGGGCCTCGTCCTTCAGAGATGAAGAAGAACATTGTTTTATTTTTCTGTTTTTTTTTGTTGTTTTAAGTTATTTCCCTATCCACATTTGTTTGCAGAGCACTTGCCATGCTCTTAATTACGTTTTGCTGCCATTTGCAGCACTCTAGCCCTTTCCTTTGGTGTTTTAGAGCCATTTTAGTGCCTTAAAGTTCGGGTCCCCATTGACTTCAATGGGGTTCGGTGTCCGGGAAAAGTTCGGTAAAAGTCCGGGACACGGACCCGGACTTTTTTTTAAAGTTCGGCCGAACCCGTCGAACACGGACATCTAGGTGTCCGCTCAACCCTAGACATATATGTACATCCATGTTAGGAGCTTGTGAACCTGGCCAATTTATCTGGTGAAAGTTAACCACTTTCACCCCTTTCCTGCTCAGGCCAATTTTCAGCTTTCAGTACTGTCGCACTTTGAATGACTATTGCGTGGTCATGCAACGCTGTACCCAAACAAAATTTTTATAATTTTTGTTAGACAGATAGAGTTTCCTTTTTGGTGGTATTTCGTCACCAAAAAGGACGTTTGCTAAACAAACGAAAAAAGATCAACCATTTTGAAAAACAAATATGTTTTTCTTGGTTTCACTTAATACATTTTCTAAATAAGTAATTTTTCTCCTTAACTGATGTGCGCTGATGAGGCTGCACTGAAGTGCACTGATAGGCCGTACTGATGAGCACTGAGGCGGCACTGATGGGCACTGATGATGCAGCACTAATGGGAACTGGTGAGGAAGCACTGATGAGGCTGCACTAATATGTGGCACTGATGGACACTGATAGGCAGCACTACAAGGTGGTACTGATGGGCACTGATTGATTGCACGGATGGGCATTGATAGGTGGCACTGATTGGCATTACTGATGGGCACTAAAATGCATCACTGATGGGCACTGATTGGCACCACTGATTGACAGCATTGATAGGCACAATTTGCAGCACTTATGGGCACTGTTGCGGCAGGACTGATAATCAGGACACTGATTATCAGTGCCCTATTTCTCCTGTGTGGATTTGCTGGTTATCAGTTCTCCTCTCCTCACGCGCTGTCAGCGCGAGGAGAGAACTGCCGATAACCTGCAAATACTGTTTACACTGTGATCAGCTGTGATTGGACACCACTGGTCACATGGTAAATGGCCACTGTGATTGGCTCTTTACCCCAATCACAGATCCCCGCCAAAGCGTGCTGCAGGGGGCGAGCGGTAAGTGCAATCACGGGAGGACATCTATAGACACCCTCCCGGCAATGTGAGCCCACACTGCAGCCATCTTTTGGCTATAGCACAGATAAAAAGAAGTTAAAGGATAGTCCTGAAAATACATTTTACAGACTCCTGTTGTCCCCACATTTTTATAGGTGATTTTTTTTCTGATTATTGGATATTTAATAGGACAGCTTTATGTATTTGGAGTATTTTTACCCAGGTACAACACACTATATATACATCTACATCATAGCTATTTCTTCTCTGTTTGTTCCCTATTGGCCTCCCCGCAGCCATGAAGGGTATAATGACCCTTTTCCTTTCCTTTGCACCCTTTTTCTCTATTTTGTTTTATATCCCTGTCTCCTGACGGTCAGGAATGCTTTAGATATTTGATATGATATAATATATTATTGTATATGCTTGCCTATATATGACTGTATTGTTCTTTCTAAATTTTTGAATTTTGACATAGTATTACAAGAAATATGACACATATTAATGTGAAGAAGAAGAAGAAGAAGAAGCGGCTTGTGATTGTGAAACACGTTGACTATGTAATATGTGACAGTTGGATACTAACATGAAACCTTCCCTAATGTATGATACAGCTGCAAGAAAAAGTATGTGAACCCTTTGGAATGATATGGATTTCTGCACAAATTGGTCATAAAATGTGATCTGATCTGATCATCATCTAAGTCACAACAATAGACAATCACAGTCTGCTTAAACTAATAACACACAAAGAATGAAATGCTGCCATGTTTTTATTGAACACACCATGTAAACATTCACAGTGCAGGTGGAAAAAGTATGTGATCCCTTGGTTGAACCTCCTTTGGCAGCAATAACTTTAACCAAACGTTTCCTGTAGTTGCAGATCAGACGTGCACAACGGTCAGGAGTAATTCTTGACCATTCCTCTTTACAGAACTGTTTCAGTTCAGCAATATTCTTGGGATGTCTGGTGTGAATCGCTTTCTTGAGGTCATGCCACAGCATCTCAATCGGATTGAGGTCAGGACTCTGACTGGGCCACTTCAGAAGGCGTATTTTCTTCTGTTTAAGCCATTCTGTTGTTGATTTACTTCTATGCTTTGGGTCATTGTCCTGTTGCAACACTCATCTTCTGTTGAGCTTCAGCTGGTAGACAGATGGCCTTAAGTTCTCCTGCAAAATGTCTTGATAAAATTGGGAATTCAATTTTCTTTCGATGATAGAAATCCATCCAGGCCCTGATGCAGCAAAGCAGCCCCAAACCATGATGCCCCCACCACCATACTTCACATTTGGGATGAGGTTTTGACGTTGGTGTGCTGTGCCTCTTTTTCCCCAAACATAGTGTTGTGTGTTTCTTCCAAACAACTCAACTTTGGTTTCATCTGTCCACAGAATATTTTGCCAGTACTGCTGTGGAACATCCAGGTGCTCTTGTGCAAACTGTAAACGTGCAGCAATGTTTTGTTTTTACAGCAGTGGCTTCCTCTGTGGTATCCTCCCATGAAATCCATTCTTGTTTAGTGTTTTACGTATTGTAGATTCGCTAACAGGGATGTTAGCATTTGCCAGTGACTTTTGTAAGTCTTTAGCTGACGCTAGGATTCTTCTTCACCTCATTGAGTAGTCTGCGCTGTGCTCTTGCAGTCATCTTTACAGGACGGCCACTCCTAGGGTGAGTAGCAGCAGTGCTGAACTTTCTCCATTTATAGACAATTTGTCTTACTGTGGACTGATGAACAGCAAGGCTTTTGGAGATACTTTTATAACCCTTTCCAGCTTTATGCAAGTCAACAATTCTTAATCGTAGGTCATCTGAGAGCTCTTTTGTGCGAGGCATCATTCACATCAGGCAATGCTTCTTGTGAAAAGCAAACCCAGAACTGGTGTGTGTTTTTTTCATAGGGCAGCTGTACCCAACACCTCCAATCTCATCTCATTGATTGGACTCCAGTTGGCTGACATCTCACTCCAATTAGCTATTGGAGATGTCATTAAATGGGGGTTCATATACTTTTTCCACCTGCACTGTGAATGTTTACATGGTGTGTTCAATAAAAACATGGCAACATTTCATTCTTTGTGTGTTATTAGTTTAAGCAGACTGTGATTGTCTATTGTTGTGACTTAGATGATGATCAGATCACATTTTATGACCAATTTGTGCAGAAATCCATATAATTCCAAAGGGTTCACATACTTTTTCTTGCAGCTGTTTATGATCTTACTTTTTGGAAGATTTTTATGCTTTGTTTATTAAGTGATGATTTTAAAACATTTAACGACTGCCCGCCGCAGTTTTACTGCGCAGGCTGGCCATCCTGCACGAACCAATGTAGCTCTAAGCAGGACGTGTACCACTTGGCAGTGGGGACTCTGATGCACATGATCGCTCCCCGCTGAGAGAGAAGGACGGTCAGCTATTGTAAACACAGCTGTCCGTTCTTCTCTCTGGAATGATCACAGAGCGCCTGTGATCCTTCTACACTGCCTTGCGAAAGTATTTCGGCCCCCTTGAACTTTTCGACCTTTTGCCACATTTCAGGCTTCAAACATAAAGATATAAAACTGTAATTTTTTGTGAAGAATCAACAACAAGTGGGACACAATCATGAAGTGGAATGAAATTTATTGGATATTTCAAACTTTGTTAACAAATAAAAAACTAAAAAATCAGGCGTGCAAAATTATTCAGCCCCTTTACTTTCAGTGCAGCAAACTCTCTCCAGAAGTTCAGTGAGGATCTCTGAATGATCCAATGTTGACCTAAATGACTAATGATGATAAATAGAATCCACCTGGGTGTAATCAAGTCTCCGTATAAATGCACCTGCACTGTGATAGTCTCCGAGGTCCGTTTAAAGTGCAGAGAGCATCATGAAGAACAAGGAACACACCAGGCAGGTCCGAGATACTGTTGTGGAGACGTTTAAAGCCGGATTTGGATACAAAAAGATTTCCCAAGCTTTAAACATCCCAAGGAGCACTGTGCAAGCGATAATATTGAAATGGAAGGAGTATCAGACCAGTGCAAATCTACGCCGCTGCTCTTCCCCGATAGTCGGGGAATCGAGTTTGGAGATCCGCACGCTTTTGTAAACAGAGCGGGCGTATCTCCTAAGTGACAAATAGTGACAGATTGCGATCTGTCCCTGTGTCACTCAGTCACCTCCCCCCACACACGTTAGTAAGCACCAGGCATACATTAACCCCTCCCTCTCCAATAAAATTAACCCCTTCCCTACCAGTGTCATTTTTACAGTAACAGTGCATATTTATAGCACTGATTACTGTATAAATGTCACTGATACCCCCAAAAGTGTAAAAAATGTCAGTCAAGGGACCGATCTGTCCGCTGCAATGTCGCAGTCCCGCAAAAAATCTACGTCGGCAGTCAGCCCCTCACAGGCAAAGTGACGTAGGGCTACGTCACTAGCTTGTGAGGGTCTAGGGAGCGAGCGCGTGCCCCCGGAGGTGCGCTCCCGCTCCCGCGTGGTCACGGACCCCCCCGCGCGTGTGACCGGCGGACCCGATGTCCGCCGGTCACTCGGCGATCGGCGGGGGAGAGGGAGAATGTCAGGCAGCTTGTGTAAACAAGCCACCTGTCATTCTCCTTGCTGTTAGGATACTGATCACTCGGATCTAGTATGTAGATCCGTTGATCAGTGTCCATACAGCTCAAGCCCCAGCCAATCACAGTAGAAAGCACGCCCCTAGGGATACACACAGCCCCTCCCTCCCAAATAAAGTTAACCCCTTCACTACCAGTGTATTTTTACATTAACAGTGCATATATATAGCACTGATTACTGTAGAAATGTCACTGGTAACCCCAAAAGTGTCAAAAATGTCAGTCAAGGGTCCGATCTGTCCGCCCCAATGTCGCAGTACCGCAAAAAAAATCGCAGATCGCCGCCATTACACGTTAAAAAAAAAACAACAAAAATGACAGAAATCTTTCCCTTTGTTAGTAAACGCGATAACTTTTGCGCAAACCAATCAAAATACGCTTTTTGCGATTTTTTTTTACCAAACATAGGTAGCATAAAACAAATTGGCCGAAAAAGTAAAAAAATTTTGATTTTTAAATTTTTTTTTTGGGGGAATTTCATATAAAAAAATGTGAAAAATATTGCTATTTTTGCAAAATTGACGCTCTTTTTTTGTTTATAGCGCGTGATCAAAAAATCGCACAGGTGATCAAATACCACCAAAAGAAAGCTCTGTTTGTGGGAAAAAAAGGACGCCAAATTCGTTTAGGTACAGCGTCGCACGACCGCGCAATTGTCCGTTAAAGTCACGCAGTGCCGAATCGCAAAATACCCCCTGGTCGGAATGGGGGTAAAATCTTCCGGGGCTTAAGTGGTTAAAAAAAAAGACACCAAAAATGACAGAAATCTTTTCCTTAGTTAGTAAACGCAATAACTTTTGCGCAAACCAATCAAAATACGCTTATTGTGATTTTTTTTTACTAAACATAGGTAGCAGAAAACAAATTGGCCAAAAATTTAAAAAAATTTTGATTTTTACATTTTTTTGGGGGGGAATTTCATATAAAAAAATGTTAAAAATATTGTTATTTTTTCAAAATAAACACTCTTTTTTTGTTTATAGCGCAAAAAATAAAAATCGCACAGGTGATCAAATACCCCCATAAGAAAGCTCTGTTTGTGGGAAAAAAAGGATGTAAATTTCGTTTGGGTACGGCGTCGCACAACCGCGCAATTGTCAGTTAAATTCGCACAGCGCCGAATCGCAAAAAGTGGCCTGGACGTAAGACAGCAAAATCCTCCGGTGGTAAAGTGGTTAAAGTTTGCCACAAGCCACCTGGGAGACACACCAAACATGTGGAAGAAGGTGCTCTGGTCAGATGAAACCAAAACCAAACTTTTTGGCAACAATGCAAAACGTTATGTTTGGCGTAAAAGCAACACAGCTCATCACCCTGAACACACCATCCCCACTGTCAAACATGGTGGTGGCAGCATCATGGTTTGGGCCTGCTTTTCTTCAACAGGGACAGGGAAGATGGTTAAAATTGATGGGAAGATGGATGGAGCCAAATACAGGACCATTCTGGAAGAAAACCTGATGGAGTCTGCAAAAGACCTGAGACTGGGACGGACATTTGTCTTCCAACAAGAAAATGATCCAAAACATAAAGCAAAATCTACAATGGAATGGTTCACAAATAAACAAATCCAGGAATGGCCAAGTCAAAGTCCAGACCTGAATCCAATTGAGAATCTGTGGAAAGAACTGAAAACTGCTGTTCACAAACGCTCTCCATCCAACCTCACTGAGCTCGAGCTGTTTTGCAAGGAGGAATGGGCAAAAATTTCGGTCTCTTGATGTGCAAAACTGATAGAGACATACCCCAAGCGACTTACAGCTGTAATCGCAGCAAAAGGTGGCGCTACAAAGTATTTACTTAAGGGGGCTGAATAATTTTGCACGCCCAATTTTTCAGTTTTTTATTTGTTAAAAAAGTTTGAAATATCCAATAAATTTCGTTCCACTTCATGATTTTGTCCCACTTGTTGTTGATTCTTCACAAAAGATTACAGTTTTATATCTTTATGTTTGAAGCCTGAAATGTGGCAAAAGGTCGAAAAGTTCAAGGGGGCCAAATACTTTCGCAAAGCACTGTATATAGGATCACAGGTCTCTGTGATCATTTCAAAAGCCCAACCCCCATACAGTTAGAAATACTCCCCTAGGCTTACATTTAACCCCTTGATCACCCACTATGTTAACCCCTTCCCTACCAGTGTCATTATTACAGTAACAGTGCATATTTTTAGCACTGATTACTGTAGTAATGTCACTAGTCCCCTCAAAAGTGTCAAAAATGTCAGTTAGGAGTCCAATCTGTCCGCTGCAATGTCGCAGTCTCGCTAAAAATCGAAGATTGCCTCCATTACTAGTAAAAAAAAAAAACAATAAAAATGACATACATTTTTCCCGTAGTTAGTAGACGCTATAATTTATTGCAATTTTTTTTTACCAAAAATATGTAGCAGAAAACAAATTGGCCTAAAATGTTAAAAAAATAATAATTTTTAATTTTTTTTTTTTTTGGGAATGTTATATAGCAGAATGTGAAAAATATTGTTTTTTTTCCAGAACTGACGCTCTTTTTTTGTTTATAGCGCAAAAAAAAAAAAAATTGCGGAGGTGATCAAATACCACCAAAAGAAAGCTCTATTTGTGGGAAAAAAAGGACATCAATTTTATTTAGGTACAGCGTCGCACGACCATGCAATTGTCCGTTAAAGTAACAAAGTGCTGAATCGCAAAAAATGGCCTGGTTATTAAGGGGGCAAAAAAACTGGTTAATATTTGCGCTTGTCTCAGTCATTACCAGTGAGTCACGTTAGACCACCCGGTTTTGTTACTCTGTTGCTTGTTTCTCGTTTTGGGTTTATGATTCATGGATAACAACTCTGAGTCCCTTCCACAACCATTTATATAAATATAGTGCCTACAAAATCCCATCCAAAACTCAAAACAATTCCTAATTTACCCAGGGATGTGGTGCCTTTGTTTTCAAAATCAGCACGAACATTGGTAAATTCAGCTAACGTATGTTGTTTTAACTTTGTGTTTAACTGTTTTCTGAAGTTCAGCTTTAAAGTCACTCTCTACACAAGAAGAGATGTGCATATACTGTAATATCAGCTGCCTATATCTCTAGATCTATTGATTATTTTGACACACAGTTTTCCCTGCTTATACTTTTGTCATCATATGTTCAATTTTTATCGGCCACATTTGTGAGAAGTCTGCTTTAAGTAAAAAATATATCATGCATTCAAGCTTTCTGAACAACTTGAAATGTATTATAGTATTATAGCAAAGATAAGATGTCCCTAAATAGTTGGCTAATGGAGCAGACCATGGGTGAAGTACCTGTTGAAATTCAGCCAATTACTTGCCACACAAGGTGCAGTCAGACGTTCACAGTGATATATGAAAAAAGCCAAAAACATTAAAAGCTGAACTATAGGCAATTAAAGAAGACACAAGGTAATGGAGGTTTGTATTAAAACACTGTTAAATGTACTGTAAGTTTTAAATGCAAGCAGTATAAGTGCCTGAATCTTACCAGGCTACTTGTTGAATTCCTGAATTACTGATCTCGGGGGATCAGGAAGGAATTTTTTCCCCTGCTGTAGCAAATTGGATCATGCTTCGCTGGGTTTTTTCGCCTTCCTCTGGATCAACTGCGGGTATAGGATTTTGTATATGGGATTGAATGGTTGGGTTTTTAATACTGTTTTTTCTATTTCTTTTTGTAGGTTGAACCAGATGGACTTGTATCTTTTTTCAACCTGACTAACTATATAACTATGTAACTATGAATTCTCTGTAAAGTAGAGCTGGAATGTAAGAAAAAAGAAAAAAACAGAACAAGGAGCCAATCAGTTTATGTGTTGACAAGGAGCATGCTGATAGGAAGCAAAAGCAGAGTGACAGAAACAAAAAGATAGGTTCATCACTGGGCTACCTCTTCTATACTATCCAGACCCAGTCTGTGGAGGATCCAGGACAACCTATGCTAAGAGGAAATGGGTTGAATGATGATGTTCATCAGACTGAAGACATTTAGTAACGGGTGGGTGTGGAAAGCGGGGTCCCCCTGGGGACAATCCTGTTTAATTTATTCATAAATAATCTAGAGGAGGGGATATCAAGTTAAATCTCAGTATTTGTGGATGATACTAAACTAAGCAGGCCAATATCTTCTGGGCAGGACGTGGAAACCTTACAAGCGGACCTGAACAAAATAATGGGGTGGGCAACTACATGGCAGATGAGGTTTAATGTTGAAAAATGTAAAGTAATGCACTTGAAACCAGAAAGCAAGCTACTCATTAGGGGGGGGGGGGACCTCTGGGTGAGTCTAGGATGGAAAAGGACCTGGGGGTACTGGTAGACAACAGGCTTGGCAGTGGCATGCAATGCCAAGCCGCTGCAAGCGAAGCCAACAGAATACTGGGATGCATAAAAAAGGGGATTCACTCCAGAAATAAAGAGATTATTCTCCCACTCTACAAGACTCTGGTCCGGCCACATCTGGAGTATGCTTTCCAGTTCTGGGCACCGGTCCTCAGGAAGGATGTGCTGGAACTGGAGAAAGTCCAGAGAAGGGCAACAAAAATAATTAGGGGAATGGAGGACATCAGCTATGAGGAAAGACTACAAGCACTGAACCTATTCTCTCTGGAGAAGAGACGATTGAGGGGGGTTATGATATCAATGTACAAATACTGTACTGGCAACCCTAGCATATGGAAAAACCTATTCAGAGAAAGGGAATACAATAAGACACTCACTAAAACTAGAGGAAAGGCGGTTTAACCTTAAAATACGCAGGGGGTTCTTCACTGTAAGAGCAGTAAGGATGTGGAATTCTCTTCCGCAAGCAGTCGTATCAGCAGGGAGCATTGATAGTTTCAAAAAACTATTAGATGGGCACCTTAAAGACCACAACATACAGGGGTATACAATGTACGGTTAACAGCAAACACATCATAGGTTGAACTGGATGGACTGATGTCTTTTTTCAACCTCACTATGTAACTATGTAACAGAAAAGTACTGCTGGGGGAGAATGTAGATTGAAGATCGATATTGCAGCCAAAGTTGCTTTTGTTATTTTGGCCCCTTTCACACTTGTGCGACCTAAAAGTCGCACGATTTTGCCGCAATTTTTTGCCAAGATTTTGACTTGACTTGAAGCAATGCCTGTGTAATCTTGAGGTCTATGGACCTCAAAATGCATCAAAGTCAGACCAAAGTAGTGCAGGGACTACTTTGAAGTCGCAAAGATATGAACGGTGCTTATTGGAAATAATGGAGCATGACTTGTCGTGACTTTGCCGTCCCAAGTCGCGCAAGTGTGAAAGGGGCCTTAATCTTGTAATGGGAAATTCATTTGTATCTCATTGTTCTTGGCTGGGCTTTTACTTGAAAGCAGGGCTTTTTTTCTCAGAAAATAGGTACAGGAACTCAACCACGAACCCCCAAAAAACCCCTCCCAACACACATACAAACCTTCCAAACCGCTTTAAATAGTGTGTGTGGTCCAATTTCACTAACAGTGGGAGGGTCTTAAAAGGTCATTGAATACAAGGAGTGTATTACATACAGAATGCAGAGTTGGGGGTGTTTGCACACAGAATGACGGGATCGGGAGTGCACTACATACATAGTGAAAGGTTCAGGGGTGCACACTATATAGAGTGCAGAGTTTAAGGGTGCACTACACACACAATACAGAGTTCAGCCTTCTTCCACAGCTGCTTACCTCTGAATTTTAATCCACATCGAATTTTCACCCCTCTTCAGCTCTGACCTCTGCTGCAACCCCCTCTCCACTACCCCATCTTCTCCCCACCTCTTTAAAAGCTCCACAATCTTCCACATGTCTTACTTTTGTTGCTGTAGCACCAAGTTGGCTCTAATGTCTCCCCGCACACTGTATTTGGCCCCGCTTCTCTCACACTCTGAGAAATCATCCAGTGAGGGTGTAGGCATCTACAATGCACCCCGGGCACCTGCATCTCCACTGTCCCCATCCTGCATTCAGTGGGAGCCACTCAGAATATGAGATCTGCGGAAGACAAGCTGTCACTTGTAAACACTGAAGCCGGACTTCTGTGTTTACAAGTGATAGTGTTTAATAGGGAGCAGAGGGTCTGAGCCAGTGGTGGTGGAACTGAGTTCCACCAAGTTCCAGCTAAAAAAAAAGGCCTGCTTGAAAGTATTTTTAAATGCCAACCTTCATTTTAATTTTGGAGTGATGGATAGTTGCTGTGAGTGTTTCCATTAGGGGGATTTTTCTTCACTTCTTGAAGACACAACAGGAAATAAAAGGAAAGCTTTGCAAACAAGAAAAGTCCTCTGTTATTACTAGCACTCAGTTGAACATTTTCCCTTGATTCGTGCCTCAGTGATAACCCCAAATTTAGATTTCAGTCCCAGGGACAACGGTTTCCAGGACTATAAAATGGTGTGAATCTCACCAGTCTGGATGCAGAGAGCAATACAAAACCTGGACAGAGGTTGCCAAAACATCCAAAAATGGTTTGGAGATCAAGGGCACAACTATTAGTTCCTCCCCACATGCCAGGGTGCTAGGTGTAATCTTGGACTATGAACTCTCCTTTTGTTTCCACATTCAATCACTGTCCAAACCTTGTCACATAATCCTTCGTAACATCTCTAAAATATGCCCCTTCTTAACCACTTGCCGACCAGCCATCATACATATACTGCGGCAGGTTCCTGCGAGCACTCGTGGGGGCACGGGTGCGCCGCCGGAGGTGCACACACCCATTCGCCAGAGGGGAAGCTGATCTGCATGAGTGGTGGCCGCAATGTCTGCTGGGCACCTTCGATCGCTCCCTGTGGAGACAGAACAGTAGTTTGCCGTTGTAAACACGGCAGATCGCTGTTCTGTCAGTAATGAACACAGGGTTCCAGTGTTCCTCCTATTTAGGAACACAAAACCTTGTGTTCATTCCATAAGTCCATCCCCCACACAGTTGGAAAGCACCGCCTAGGGACACATTTAACTCTTTGATCGCCCCTGGTGTTAACCCCTACCCTGCCAGTGTCAGTACAGTAACAGTGCATATTTTTAGCACTGATCTGTCCGCCGCAATGTCGCAGTCCCGCTAAAAATCGCTGATCGCCGCCATTACTAATAAAAAAGATGAATAAATAAATAAAAATGACATAAATCTTTCCCCTAGTTTGTAGATGCGATAACTTTTGCGTAAACCAATCAATATTCTCCTATTGGGATTTTTTTTACCAAAAATATGTAGCAGAATACAAATTGGCCTAAAATGATGAAAAAATTTGATTTCCTGACAGTCTCCATGGCAGCCTACGTGTGGGTTAACCCCGCCTCCACTCCAAGGGTATAGGACCCCCCTCCCATAAATTTCAGCTCTCAGGTACAGCCAGTGTTCCTTTTTTGTCCTCCTCCAAGGACCTACATTTTGGATGTCTTATTTATGGCCGGCTCCCCTCAAGTTACTTCGGATGGTGTCTGTGTGTCCAGGGCCCAGCCACTGGCGGGTGAGTGACACTTGAAAATCCCCAGCGCTCTGCGGTTGACTGAAGTTTGGCTGGCATACTATGACAGGGTCTGAAGATTGTCATTACAGCTCTTCATGGCAGCGGTATTTGTCATATATGTTTGCTTTGTGTGTTTCTTTCACTGGTGCTAGCGGCGTTTTTGGCCCCAATGGCGCTGGAACGCTTCCTGCGTTCCAGCATACCTTCCTCCTCTGCTGTCTGTGGCCAATCGGACAGCCGCTTTCCGTTCCCGCGCATGCGCAATGCGTCGTGAGCGAAGCCGAGGCTTGGTTCGCGCATACGCACTTGCGATCGCGGCCGCATCACTGCTGACGTCATTCCGGCAGGTAATTTAAGCAGCTGTCAGTTCCCTGTACCTTTGGGAAGTACTGTGAGCATTGTGGCAGCTTCCCTGTGTCTCTGGATTCCTTGCTACAGGTATGTGCAATGGATGTTTGACTTGCAGAGGGGGAGCTGGAGTATGGTTATCTTACACTATCCACTGTACTGTTCCTGTGTGTGATGTGTTACCTTTCTTTATCAGTCTGGTTGTTTGGCCTGAAGTATGGATCCTGCTTCACCACCCTCCTGTGGCCAGCCCTCTCATAACAGGTGGGTGCTGGCATTTTTCAGGGGGGCGGGGGAGGGCTAGCTGGTCCCTGTTTCATGGCTAAATCCAGTATCTCCCCAACTTTCTCTTTCTCCATCAGCTCTTCCAGGCCTGGAGTACCTCAGGATAGAGACCCTGTCAGACCACGTGGGAGTTCATCCTCCAGATCGAGATGCCAGGAATCTCCATCAGGGAGTAGGCATCAGAGGAGACGCTCTACTTCCTCCTCCAGACACCATACAAAGCATCAGGTAGCCGCACACACCAGAGAGCCTGTTGGGGTTGTGGGACGCGTGTCCCGGAGGACAAGTCCCTTTGCGAGCCATGTTTTGCTCGCGCAGCCGGTGAGAAGGAGCCCGAGGACCACAGATTGGGATCCCTGGTGAAGAGGGTTGTGCAACAGTCCCTGAAGGAGTGGGCTACGGTTCCAGCACATGGTCCCACCACATCCAGTTCTCCAGCTGAAGCTCCAGAAGATCAGGGCCCCTCTCAGCCGAGCATTACTTCAGCAAAATCATCTGACAGTGATTCGGAAGAAGGGGCAGCGGGTGGCTTTGAGTTTGCCCTAGTACCACCCTTGATCAGAGCCATTAAGGAAGCTCTAAAATGGCAGGATCCTGTGTCTCCCCAGAAAAAACAACGGAAGTTTTTCAAGCACCTAGGTAAGGAGCGCATTAACTTCCCTTCCCTCTCTGAGCTGCAAGATGTGATCACTGAGGGGTGGAGCAAAGAAGATAGCAAGTCTTCCCTATCCTCCAAGCTGGGGAAGCTCTATCCCTTCAAAGCTGAGGATCTAGCCCGCTTGGAGTCTGCTCCCGTTGTAGATGCGGTAGTCACAAGATTGGCAAAGCATGTTACTCTGCCTCTGGATGACGCGGTTTCCTTTAAAGACCCCTTGGATAGGAAAATAGACTTAGATCTGAAAAGAGTCTATGTTACGGCTGGGGCAGCCTGCAAACCTGTTATGGCACTAGCGACCATGTCTAAAGCCATGGAGGTCTGGGTGTCTGATATCGAGACCAGACTTGGGAGCATCTCGGATGAAGCCATGGAGAACTCTCCCATTAATGAACTCAAGTTGGCTTCTGTTTTCTTGGGAGAAGCATCCATTGATGTTCTTTGCCTCTTGTCCAGATCAATTTTGGCTTCGGTTACAGCAAAGAGGGCCTTGTGGCTCCGTCCCTGGCTTGCTGATCCAGCCTCCAAGCAGGCATGGTGTAAAATCCCCTTTGAGGGTACATCTCTCTTCGGCAATAAATTAGACAGCACCATTGCGAAGGCCACTGGTGGGAAATAGGGTTTCCTTCCACAGGATTGACACCTGTTTGGCCAGAAGAAGCCTCAACCTATACTCTGAGAGATCAAGAGATGCCCGCTCCTACAAACCTGCTAGAGATTTTCAGAGAAATTGGAGAGGAGGCCAATCTTCTTCTCGAAGATCGACCAAAAACCCAGCTCCTGCTGGGCAAGAAACCACTAAGTCTTTTTGAGATTGGGCCCGTTCAGACATGCCAGGTGGGGGCATGTTTACTCCACTTTCAGCGTGTCTGGGCGGCCTCAATCTCAGACTTCTGGACCGTCAGAACGGTCTCTACAGCCCACAAATGGTCTTTTCTGGCGGATCCGAATCCCGGTTTATTCCAACTCACTTGCCTTGTGAAGAAGAGAGAAGAGAAGTCTTGCTTATGTAGACGCTTTGGTGGCTCAAGGAGTGGTACCAGACCAAGAGAAGTTTCAAGGCGTGTACTCACCCCTCTTCCTGGTACAGAAGAAGAACAGTGCTTGGAGGCCCGTTATAGACCTCACATATCTGAACAAGTTCATAAAGAATGAAAAATTCAAGATGGAAACTCTCTCCACCATCCAAAAGGCGGTGATGCCAGGGGACTGGCTCGCCTCAATAGATCTCAAGGATGCGTACTTTCATGTACCTGTGGCAATCGACTTTCACAAATATCTCCGCTTCTGTGTCTCGAACCGGCATCTGCAGTTCATCTGTCTGCCTTTCGGCCTCTCTACCTCGCCAAGAGTGTTCACCAAAGTTCTCCTAGCCATTGTGGTTCTCATAAGGCTAAAGGGTATACGTCTACACCATTATTTAGACAATCTCCTGCTTTTGTCTCAAGACAAAGATCAGTTACTGGCACACAGAGATCAGGTCATAGCGACACTCAAGTAGTTTGGCTGGCTGTTGAACCTCCAAAAGAGCCAGCTGGAGCCCACTCAATGCCTAGTCTATCTGGGGGTGCAGTTCAACACCATCGAGAACTCAATCTCTCTCCCTGTAGAGAAGATACCGGGAGTGCGGGAGAGAATCCTCCCAGCCCTTTCTTCCTCCCAGTTAGGAGCCTCTCAGTGCCTCGAAATCATTGGCGCCATGGTGTCCACGGCTCCCATGGTCAAATGGGCCCTTTGGCGTATGCGGCCTTTTCAGACGGGGTTCCTTCAGCAGTGGAACACGGAAGAGCGGGAGCAATCCATCTACATCTCCTCCAGCATGAGGACCAGTCTTCTTTGGTGGCTCCAACGCAAGAATCTGCTGGATTGCCATTCTCTGGTTCCAGTCTCATGGACTGTAATTACAACAGACGCCAGCAACTCAGGTTGGGGGGCTCATTGTCTGTCGGAAGTGGCCCAAGGGAGGTGGTCTTCTCAGAGACACACTCCAGTCTCCAACATCCTGGAACTCCGAGCAGCATATCAGGCTCTTCGAACCTTCCAACACCTCGTGGAAGGCAAATCGGTCATGATCAGGATGGACAACACCACGGCAGTGTCTTATGTGAAGAGACAAGGTGGGACGCGGAGCCTTTCCCTGCTTCGGGAAATGGACCCAATTATGACTTGGGCTCAGGCTCATCTAGTCAACATTTCAGCAGTCTACATTCCAGGACCTCAGAACGTCCAGGCAGATTTCCTGTCCAGGGTCCAGTTGAACCACAACGAATGGTCTCTTCATGTGGAGTCGTTCAACTGGATTCTGTCGTTGGGAGTGTCTCCCGAAGTCGACCTGTTCGCCTCTCCTTGCAACCACAAGTTGGAGAAGTATGTCACGAGAGGCAAATGCAATCAAGCCTATGGAACAGATGCCCTAACCGACAGGTGGGAGTTCAACAGGGCATATGCCTTTCCTCCAGTACCCATCATTCTCAAATTTCTGCAGAGATTTCAAGTGGAAGATGTCGATATAGTGATGGTGGCTCCCTTCTGGCTGAACAGGCCATGGTTTCCGCTACTCCTACAGCTCAGCTATCGGGACCCAGTCCCTCTTCCCCTCAGACCAGACCTGCTCCTACAGGGAACATCAGTACACCCCTGTCCTGCAATACTCCGGTTGACGGTCTGGTTCTTGAGAGGGAGAGGTTGGAATCGCTCGGCTGTCCGCCAACAGCCATTCCCACCTTAATGAACTCTAGAAGACCAAGCACAAATGTGATATACCGCAGAATATGGTCAAGATTTATAAAGTCCGCATATCCGGAAGGAATGTCCTCCTCAGTCCCTGGGATTCAAGAGGTCCTAAAATTTCTTCAGGCTGGCTTAGATATGCCCCTTTCAGTAGGCACTTTAAGAGTCCAAATATAGGCATTATCCGCCTTCTCTGGGATCATGTGGGCCCAGCACCCACTTGTTCAACAGTTCTTTAAAGGAGCAGCCAGGCTCAGACCTCAGAGAAAACCTAGGTTTCCAAAATGGGACCTTCCTCTTGTCTTGAATGCCTTCTCAAAAACTGGCATAGAACCTTCTTCTCCTATCAAGGATCTGACCATCTGGACAGTCTTCCTGGTAGCTATCACTTCGGCTAAAAGGGTCTCTGAAATAAGTTCCCTTGGCTATAGAGAACCATTTCTGACTTTCTTCCCAGACCGGGTAGTGCTGATACCCATGCTAAATTCAAATCCGAAAGTTACCTCAGTGTTTCATCAAAACCAAGAGATCGTCCTTCCTACTTTTCGGTCTTCTGATGAGACTAGCCCTCATCCGTTGGATGTGGGTGAATTCTTAAGAGTCTATCTTCAAGCAACAACGTCGTTTAGACAGTCAGACAACCTCTTTATCTTGTTTTCGGGAAAAAACAGAGGTACAAGTGCTTCATCTAGAACCATTGCATCATGGATAGTGGCAGCTATCCAACAGGCCTATAGAGCAGAGGGTTTGACTCCCCCAGAGGCGGTGATGGCGCACTCTACAAGGAGTATTTCTACGTCCTGGGCGGCCTCGCGATAAGTGGCTCCAGATGTGATTTGCAGAGCGGCTTCCTGGTCTTCGGTCAATAATTTTATGACTCACTATTGTGTGGAGCCTGCTTCACTGTCTTCAGTTAATTTTGGTTTGACTGTTTTGTCTGCGAACAGCATGAATTAAAGTTTCTTTGCTAAAGCATTCCCACCCGTGTGGCGTGAGCTAGTTATTTCCCACACGTAGGCTGCCATGGAGACTGTTAGGAAAATGGAAAATTCCTATCAAATACTTACTGTAATTTTCCTTTCCTGGTGGTCTCCATGGCAGCCGGAGTTCCCACCCTCTCGTCTTGGATTCGGCTCAGATATGGAACACTGGCTGTACCTGAGAGCTGAAATGTATGGGAGGGGGGTCCTATAACCTTGGAGTGGAGGCGGGGTTAACCCACACGTAGGCTGCCATGGAAACCATCAGGAAAGGAAAATTACGGTAAGTATTTGATAGGAATTTTCCATTTTTTTATTTTTTTTTGTTGGGAATGTTATACAACAGAAAAGGAGAACAATCCGGTCCCAGTACCTCAGAGACAGGAAGTTGAGTGAGGGCAAGATGGCCCTCACTCGACTCTATGATCTTGGAGGACCGGAGCAACATCAAACGTCGTTGCCTAGCAACCTTTTTAGAGGGCTGATTTTTTTTTTCAACTTTTTTTTTTTTTTCTTTTTTAGTGTAGTTGTGAGGTCTAAGATTTTTTCAACCCCAGATTTCACAATAAAGAGGACCTGTCATGCCTATTTCTATTACAAGGGATGTTTGCATTCCTTGTAATAGGAATAAAAATGATGAAAACTTTTTTTTAAAAAACTGTGTAAAAATAATAAATAAAATAAATAGGAAAAAAAATTAAAGCGCCCTGTCCCCGTTAGTTTGCGAGCAGACGCAAACACATATGGCGCTCACATATGTAAACGGTGTTCAAACCACACATGTGAGGTATCGCTGCGATCGTTAGAGCGAAAGCAATAATTTTAGCCCTAGACCTCTCTGTAACTCTAAGCTGGTAACCTGTAGAAATGTTTAAAATGTCTTCTATGGGGATTTTAAGTACCAACGTTTGTCGCCATTCCGCGAGCGTGCACAATTTTGAACCATGACATGTTGGGTATCTATTTACTCGGCGTAACATTATCTTTCACATTATGGAAAAAAATTGGGCTAACTTTACTATTTTCTTATTTTTTAATTCAAAAAAGTGAATTTTCCCCCAAAAATTGTGTTTGGAAGACCGCTGCACAAATACGGTGTGATAAAAAATATTGCAACAATCTCCATTTTATTCTCTAGAGTCTCTGCTAAAAATATATATATATATATATATATATATATATATATATATATATATATATATATATATATAATATTTGGGGGTTCTATGTAGTTTTCTAGCAAAATAAACTGATTTTAGCTTGTAAACACCAAGTGTCAAAAATAGGCCCGGTCTTAAAGTGGTTAAGTGGGAAAACCTTCCTGTCCAGAAGTGGTTAAACAATGACAGCAAAAAGCTTCTACTACTCCCAGGTTATCTTTCACCTTGACTATTGCAATTCCCTCCTCATTGGTTTACTTTTACATAGGCTACCCCTCTTCGATCCATCATGAATGCTGCTGGCAGACGTATCCACTTTACCAACCGTTTGGTGTCCTCTACCCCCTTTGCCAATCTCTCCATTGGCTTTCACTCACCCAAACAATAAAATTCAAAATACTAACAAGCGCCAAAGTCATACACAACTGTGCCCCCAGCCTACATGTCTAACCTTGTTTTAAATTACACACCAAACCATTTTCTTTTCTTCCTCCCAAGACCTTTCACTTTTAGCTCCTTTGCATTTTCTTCTGTTCTTCTTTCCCCAGAGGTACATCATCCATCAGTGCAGCCTCATCAGTGCCTCCTGATCAGTGCTCTCCAGTGCTGCCTCGTCAGTGCCCGTTAGTATAGCCTATCAGTGCTCAGCAGTGCAGCCCATCAGTGCAGCCTCATTAGCGCACATCAGTGAAGGAGACAAATTACCTGTTTGTAAAATTTTAGAACAAACTATAAAAAATGTTTTGTATTTTTTTCAAAATTTTCATTCTGTTTTGCTTGTCTAGCAAAAAATAAAAACCCCAGTGGTGATTAAATGCCGCTAAAAGAAAGCTCTATTTGTGTGAAAAAAAATGATAAAATAGTCATATGGGTACAGTTGCATGACCGAGCAATTGTCATTCAAATGCTGACAGCACTGAAAGCTGAAAATTGGCCTGGTCAGGAGGGAGTAAAAGTGCCAAGTAGGCAAGTGGTTAATAGAACCAGGATAATACAGAGCTATGCTTCCTGGACTAGTGACTCTATGTACCTGACTCAGAATAATATGATTCCCAGCTGTTTGTTTCAAAAGGGAACTAAGAATAGCACATGTTGTGGTTGATTTGTCATTATTAGGGATGATTGGAAAGGAAAGTTTTTGCTTGTCTTATATTTCTGAGAAAATTGTGTCATATGGTCACTATTTTGCATTTTGTACAAAATGCATTGAAGTAAAAGAGAAGGATCAACTTTGATGCAATAGTTTTAAATGGAAAACACCAACCTTTTTTGTTTTATTTCATTTTTCTAATTTTTTACATTTTTTTTCAACAATTTTCATGAAAATTATTTATTTTTAGATGCACATCAAGTGTATCTAGAAAGAAATACAGTGGCAGCTGTCAGATACATGATGGGTGACATTTACTAAAACTGGAGCATGCAAAATCTGGTGCAGCTTTGCATTGAAACCAATCAGCTTCCAGGTTTTATTGTCAAAGCTTAACCACTTGCCGACCACTCACTGAGCTGGTACTGTGGCAAAGGGGCTCGCTATCGTCCAGCGACGTAGACCTACGTCAAGAGCGCGATCACGGCTCACAGGGCACACTCCTGCACGCCGATCCTGGTCTGATTCGGCAGAGAACCGATCAGTCACCAGATACAGACCAATGATTTTTGGTCTGTATCTGGTGATCGGTTCTAGCCAATGGCATCATGTCCCCTGCCTGTGTAATGTAAACACAGGCAGGGTAAGTGATGTAACTCTCCCTCCTGGAGCCCTTTCGGTTCCAGGAGAAGAGAGAGAGACATCAAAAACGTGAGTTCCAACAAACAACACACTAACACAAACACACATAGGCACATTTAACCCCTTGATCACCCCTGATCACCCCAAACCCCTCACAGTGAACACTATATACAGTGGTATACAGATCTTTTACTGATCACTGTATTAGTGTCACTTGTGACCCTAATTTGCGCTTGCGTTAGGCCCAAATAGGGTTAGGGCACTCGCCATCTATCCCCTAATAAAGTTTTAACCCCTTGATCGCCCCCAGTTAACCCCTTCACTAACTATCACTCTGTGCACTAAATACAGTATATAGGTAAATACTGATCACTGTATTTAGTGTCACTTGTGACCCTAATTTGCGCTTGCGATAAGCCCAGATAGGTTTAGGCCACCCGCCATCTATCCCCTAATAAACTTTTAACCCCTTGCTCTCCCCCAGTTAACCCCTTCACTCCCTATCACACAGTGCACTAATATATACAGTAAATCAGATAACTACTGATCACTGTATTAGTTTCACTTGTGACCCTAATTTGCGCTTGCGCTAAGCCCAAATAGATTTAGGCCACCCGTCATCTATCCCCTAATAAACTTTTAACCCATTGATCCCCCCAGTTAACCCCTTCACTCCCTATCACACAGTGCACTAATATATACAGTATATCAGATAACTACTGATCACTGTATTAGTGTCACTTGTGACCCTAATTTGCGCTTGCGCTAAGCCCAAATAGGTTTAGGCCCCCCGCCATCTATCCCCTATAAAGGTTTAACCCCTTATTATCCCCCAGTTAACCTCTTCACTGCCCTGTCACAGTGTTCACTATATACAGTGATTACCGATCACTTTATTAGCGTCACCCATGACACTACTTAGGCTAGTTAGTGTCAGGGTCCCACCACACCACCGTTATTTAGCATCAGTTAGGGTCAAGTACATTAACACACATACACACACACACCTCCATTACTAGTATAGTGTTTGAACAGTTCAATATCTGATCTGATCAGAACTATACTAGCGTCCCCATAGTTTAGTGTTCCCAAAACACAGCGTTTGCACAATCAGCACTGATTCCTGCCAGCACCTGCGTTTAGCCCCTGCGCCCAGCCCACCCTACCCAGGCAAGTGCAGTAATCAATAGATTACTGTCACTTCCAAAAAACACAAATCACACAAAACCGCTGCGTTAGCAGAGTCAGGCCTGATCTCTGCTAGCACTAGCAGTTTTTTCTGTTTTTGTAGCGACCAAATAGTCCTTGACAGCCAGGTGCTTTTTTACCTGTTAGTCACACTACTGTACCAGTAAATTTAGTTACTAAAAATGACCAAACGTTGGTACAGTAGTGCAGAGGCTTACAGTATACTGACCATGTCAGATGAGAGCGATGGGGAAGCCTCACTGACAGAATCAGGGTCAGTATACGGAATTCAAGTGGAAACAGCTGGTTTTAATCCCATTAACTTTTTTGAGCTGTTTTTCACTGAAGATCTTTTCAGATCTATTGTGGATCAATCAAATTTATACGCACAACAATTCATCGCCGCCAACCCAAATTCACCCCTTGCCAGACCATTCATCCGGAATCCTATAATGATTCCCGATTTTAAAATCTTTCTGGGCCTATCCTTCAACACGGGCATTACAAAAAAGAATGAATTGCGGTTTTATTGGTCCACTGAATCAAATTCATCAAATGCACGTGTTCTCTGCTGCTATGTCCAGGGCTCGATACGAACAAATATTTTGGTTCATGCATTTCAGCGACAATGAACTCTGTTGTCCTCGGGGAGACCCTGAATATGATCGGCTCCACAAAATTCGGCCCCTCGTAGACCACTTCAATCAGTGGTTTGCAGCCTTGTTGACCCCCCAGCAAGATGTCTGCGTTGATGAGTCCCTGATAAAGTTTACTGGCCACCTTGCTATCAAACAGTATCTCCCCAGCAAGCGTGCCAGATACGGGGTCAAGCTGTATAAGCAGCGAGACAGGGCCACAGGCTATACAGTTAGTTTCCCTGTCTACGAGGGAAAAGATAGCTCTGTGGAACCCCCCGACTGCCCAGACTACATAGGGAGCAGCGGTAAGGTAGTTTGGGACTTGGTGTCACCCTTATTCGGAAAAGGGTACTACTTGTACGTGGACAATTTTTATTCAAGCGTGCCACTTTTTAGACACCTCTTTCAATTGCAAATTGGCGCTTGTGGCACCGTGCGATCTAATCGCCGGGACTTCCCCCAGCGGCTAGTAAATGCCCCACTGAGCTCGGGGGAGAGAGCCTGCTTGAGGTGCGATGAATTGCTTACAGTGAAGTGGAGGGACAAATGGAACGTTTTCGTTCTGTCCTCCATTCACCCAGACACGGCAGTCGAAATTACTACGGTCACCGGTGTTGTTGTTGAGAAGCCCCTCTGTGTCCACGACTATAACCGTAAAATGGGAGGGGTGGACTTCAACGACCAGATGATGGGACCGAACTTAATTGCCGTAAGGCCAGATGCTGGTACAAAAAAGTGTCTGTATACATTTTTCAATTGGCTATTTACAACGCTTTTGTCTTATACATAGCATCTGCCAGAACATTATCCTTCTTTCAATTCCAAGAAGAGATAATCAGAGCCCTTTTGTATCCAGCTGGTGCTCCTGCCCAAATTCCCCAACCAGATGCAGTGAGCCGGCTGCATGAGAGGCATTTTCCAGAATTCCTCCCGAGTACTCCTACCCAAAGATACCCCCAAAAAAGATGCCGTGTCTGCAGCAAGCGTGGATTTAGGCGTGACACCCATAATTATTGTCCCAACTGTCCTGACCGACCTGGTCTTTGCCACGGTAACTGTTTCCGTCGCTACCACACACTAGTGGAATTTTAGCGTAGGGTACAGCACGGCACAGTTTAGGGCACATTTACACAGGGTCTCAAAAGATGTTCGATGGCTATCGTCATTTTGAGAGACCCTAACCTGGAACCTGAAACTCTAACGTTGAAGAAAAAAAAGTGTAAAAAGAAAAATACATAAAAACATAAAATAAAAAAGCCAAAAATAGTTGTCGTCTAAGTTATTTTTATGTTCTTCTACACTTCCTACTGTACTTTTTCTGTACTTTGTTTGTTTTTCATTCTTTTGTTAACCTGTTTCTCTTGCAGGTGCCCGTGGGCTGCCACACTGATTTTATATATTCTGACACAAACAGCGTTTGCGCTCAGCATATATGGATACCTCTGATGGCAGCAGCTATGGTAGGTTGATTTCACCACTGCAGTTAAAATACCTTTAGGTATACGTGGAATATTGTCATGTACAGTATACCCACCTTTAAATCAGTGGGTTTGGCTGTTGGGCGGTTAATGATGTGTAATACTACACAATATTCCTGTGGTGGGGGTCAGAGGAGAGGGGGGGGGTTGTGCTGTCTTGGCATTTCATGGCCTCTGAAACTGTGATAGGTAGTCAGGAGTGAAATCAATAATTTACGCCCTTGGAAAGCCTGAAAGTGGTGATTGATTTTCGGGGTCCTGTACTCGGCTAGACTGCAAAAAAGTCTCACACATGGGGTATTCCCATGTGTGAGAGAAGCAGAAGAATGTATTTTGGGGTGTAATTTCACATATACCCATGGCATGTGTGATAAATATATAATTTAGTCACAATTTTAAGTAAAAAAACAAAACAGAAAAAAAAATATATATATATATTTCCCGGAACTTGTGGCAGAATATAAAATATTCCATGGACTCCCCATGCCTCTCAGCAAATAGCTCATTTGGGGGGGGGGGGGGGTTGTGCTATCTTGAAATTTTAGGGCCTCCGAAACTGTTTCAAGTAGTGCGGAGGTGAAATGCACAATTTATGCCATTAGAAAACCTGAAAGTGGTGATTGATTTTCGGGGTCCCGTACACAGCTAGGCTCCCAAAAAGTCTCACACATGTGGTATCCCCATACTCAGGAGAAGCAGCAGAATGTATTTTGGGGTTTCATTCCACATATACCCATGTCATGTGTGAGAAATGTATCTTTTAGTGACAACTTTGTGTTAAAAAAAATGTAAAAAAAAAAATGTAATTTTCCCAAAACATGTGGCAAAATATAAAATATTCCATGGACTCACCATGCCTCTCAGCAAACAGCTTGGGGTGTCTACTTTCCAAAATGGGGTCATTTGGGGGGGTTTGTGGTATCTTGTCATTTCAGGGCCTCCTAAACCGTTATAGGTAGTGAGAAAATGCAATGAAAAATGTACGCCCTTTGAAATTCTGATGGTGGGGATTGGTTTTCGGGGTCCCGTACACAGCTAGGCTCCCAAAAAGTCTCACATATGTGGTATCCCTGTACTCAAGAGAAGCAGCAGAATATACTTTGGGGTGTAATTACACATATACCCATGGCATGTGTGAGCAATATATCATTTCAATGACAACTTTGTGTAAAAAAAAAAAAAACTTTTGCGCAAACCAATAAAATACGCTCACTGGGATTTTTTTGTCAAAGACATGTAGCTAAATGCATTTTTGCCAAAATATATGACATAAATTGAGTATATTGGATATTTTTTAAAAGACAAGGTTGAAAATGTCATTTTTTCTCCAAATTTTTGCTCTTTTTTTTTTGCAAAAAATAAAAAGCGCAGAGGTGATCAAATACCACCAAAAGAAAGCTCTGTTTGTGGGAAAAAAAGGACGTAAATTTAGTTTGGGTACAGCATTGCATGACCGCACAATTGTCAATTAAAATCACGTAGTGCCGAGTTGCAAAAAGTGGCCTGGACGTAAAGCAGGGAAATCCTCCGGTGGTAAAGTGGTTAAATGAACAAGTTGAATTTAGAAGCTGATTGGCTATCATGCACAGCTTCATGAGATTCTGAGTGCTACCGTTTTAGTAAATCTCCCCCATGGTCCTTGTTGATAAACAAAGCCATATCCCTAACATGCATTTGTTTTTTAACAAAGCCATGTGGTCCCTCTGTCAGTGCTGATATGGTGATCACATGGTTTTGGTGATAAACAAAGCCATTCATCTGTCTTATACATCTGTTTACTGTGGAGGTGATTGCTGGAAATCATGAGTTCCTGATTGTCCTACCATAAAAGAAAAATAAAACCTTAGTAGGCAGAATATTTAACCGGTTGCCGACTGCCCACAGTATATTTACTGCGGCAGTCAGCCCCGGCCAGGCAGAGTGACGTAGATCTACGTCACTCGCCTGTCATCCGCTTTAGAGCCAATAGCGGGCGAGCGCGCGCCCGCTGAGGCGCGCGCCCGCTGAGGCTCGTTCACGGAGGAGTGCGGGAGTGTGACCGGCGGACCCGATGTCCGCCGGTCACACTATGATCGTTGGTAGAACGGGAGAAAGGCAGAGCGGCTTATGTAAACAAGCCGCCTGTCATTCTCCCTGTGTAAAAATGCAGATCAGACGGTTCTACTATGTAGAACCGTTGATCTGTGTTTTTACACTAGTAGACCTGTCACACCACAGTTAGAAGCATGCCCCTAGGACACACTTAACCCCTCCCTGTCCAATATAGTTAACCCCTTCCCTGCCAGTGCCATTTTAGCAGTAACAGTGCATATATATAGCACTGATTACTGCAGTAATGTCACTGGTAACCCCAAAAGTGTCAAAAATGTCAGTCAAGGGTCCGATCTGTCCGCCGCAATGTCGCAGTACCGCAAAAAAAATCGCAGATCGCCGCCATTACTCGTTAAAAAAAAAAAACACCAAAAATGACAAAAATCTTTCCCTTTGTTAGTAAACGCGATAACTTTTGCGCAAACCAATCAAAATACGCTTTTTGCGATTTTTTTTACCAAACATATGTAGCATAAAACAAATTGGCCGAAAATGTTAAAAAATTTTGATTTTTACTTTTTTTTGGGGGGGAATTTCATATAAAAAAAAGTGAAAAATATTGTTATTTTTGCAAAATTTACGCTCTTTTTCTGTTTATAGCGCATGATCAAAAAATCGCACAGGTGATCAAATACCACCAAAAGAAAGCTCTGTTTGTGTGAAAAAAAGGACGTGAAATTCGTTTAGGTACATCGCACGACCGCGCAATTGTCCATTAAAGTCACGCAGTAAAAAATCGCAAAAAACCCCCTGGTCAGGAAGGGGGTAAAATCTTCCGGGGCTTAAGTGGTTGAATGTCATAGATTTAATTTAACACAATGTAACAAAACATTTTCTAGGAACCACTCCCATGCCAGGCAGTTATTAGTGATGATTCAACATTAAAGTCCATCCAGATCCTCTAGGTTTTTTTTTCTAAGAATGTTGGAAAACAGAATTGTATTTTGTACAACAACGACATCAATACATCAGTATTTAGTAGAGATATATTCTTAAACTTGCAAATGGCAGTGTTTTGTAGCTGCATCTATAGTATGTGCCATGTCTTTTCCCTGAATAAAGTTTTCTGTTTCATGTCTGCAGTTAAGCTGCAAAGTGCATGTGGACTGTAAGGATATATACAGAATTTCTAACACAGAGAGATGAACCAGGCATTTTCAAGCCAAGTTGACAAATCATAAAAAATGTAATTTACCTCTTTTTTTAATGGTACGTCAATTCCTCAAACTCCTGCAGATAGAGCAATGCACTGCCATATTAAAGGGCTGTGGGTGGAAGTAGGCAAGGCTATTTACTAGGGCTATTAGCTGGGTCAGCATCTAAGTATTTCTGACAGTAGGAAGGGTGACAACACTTCAATGATTTTACTGCAAAAGGAAGAGCATTGTCACCTTATCAAAAGAAGTGCCTATCTCTAGCTTCTCCTGCCAGAATCAATGGGTATTTACAAAATGTTCTAGGGAGTACTTAGAAAAGGAAGGGTCCAGTGTAAATTATTTTTATAGTTTGACTACAGTTCTATTTTCAGGATACATTTCTAAAAAATGCATTGGTATCGGCTAGAGCAACATTTCTCCCCTAGCCTCTAATGCTTTCATAGCTAACTAGGTTGACAAAAAACATCCATCAAATCAAACTTCACAAATCCTACAGTGTAGGTTCAAAGAGAGGCAAAAAAAGCCTGGAAAACTGGGGCAAATTTCCCCTCGCAGAGGACACAACATAATTTCCAAATTCACAAAGGCAGATCAGATAAAGGGATATGTTACCTAGATCAAAATATTCCTATATTATCTTCTGGTACATACTAGCAAAAGTCTTAACATTAGTCAAACAGGCTGAATATGGAGGGAACTGTGGTGGAGAGCATTGGTACAGGGGCAGCAACTGGAGCAGCTAGCGTTGGTTCAGTGGCAAGAGGAGAGGAGGCATGTGGTAGAGGTGGTGAAAGGAGGAGAATGGGGTTCCAGAGCATTGGTAAGAATGGGGGTTGGTGTGTAGGTGTGGTGAAAGAGAAGGATGATGGGGTCTTTCCCAGGGAAGCTGGTGTAAAGGCAATGTGGCAGTCCTGGTTCACGTATGGTAGTGAGAAACGGGATGCAGGCATAATGGTGACGGTGGTGCTGACGCAGTAGTGGTGAGAAGGGGTGGTTGCAAGGGCAGTGGCAAATTTAGTCTCAGCGAGAAGCTGTCAGCTGTAGCTTCAGATGCTGGCAGCAGTCCTCCCAGCCAGTAGCAGAGGTGGGCAAGGGTTAGGTGGTGTGTGTTGCCAAGCCAGAATTTATTGTGCCTGTGTTAGCTACAGCAGAAGCGGGGGACAGGGTTAAGGATATGATGTGAGCTCACAAGCTCACAAACCAAAAGATTAGAAGGCCATATCCTCTGGATATGTTTGATATTGTTGTTGTGGATAGCGCTGGTCTTTATTTAACTGTAAATGCGCTGCACATGCATAGTAGCAATACAATGTTATTACCCTTCTGTCGCTGCACCAGGAAATGGCCCCATATAGTTTTTTCCTAATGATTCCACACTTCCCTAAGAGTGGAACTGGCATTTAGTAAAAGTGTTGCTCCTCCAACCTCCAGAAATCTTTGCAGATACCAGTAATTAGCCACCCCCCACCCACGGGTTGCAAGAAAGAAACTCGCACAATTCCCCCCATCAACACAGACAGTGTTGACAGGGGAACCAGTATTTGTCTTATCCAGACGGGACGGACGGACGGGGGGGGGGGGGGGGTTGCTAAGCTGTAACCACCAAGAGAAGACAGTGATTATCGCCAGCAGCTATAGCAATAATTGAAAGAGAATCGGGCAGGCTGGTTGTACCCAAGTTGATCGATCAACCTACTTGGTACATTTAGCCTGCCCATTAAAGGTTCGAAACTCAGCCGTTTCCAGCTGAGATTCAAACCATGTATGGTCGGCCTTGGTTATAGCAAATGGCTTCTAAAAAGAGATATTAGGTATTGTGAGTTTACTACTGCTTTAAAATGAACATTTTCAAACTAAATTCTACTAATGTATAGCCAGTTTAGGAGTCACAGATAAACAAAGCAATTGTAGCGGTAACCCCGTAGGGGCTACTGGTAAATGTGGTCATCTCCCACCCTGCAAAGGCAGGCACACGAATTTCCGGTCACTCAGAGACAAAAATCAGTCCTTGCAGCTTTGTTTTTTTTTTTTTTTATTTATTTAGAGAATTGAACTTGGATGGGGAAGGGTGCATATGGGTTGCCCATTTGATTGATGAAACTCTGTAGGGAATTTGAACTATATACACTCCAGTATGTACATTCTCTCCTCTTCTACTTCCAGCACACACTTGCTTGCAGTCTATCACTCCCAGGACCAGCTAGCACAGGTTTCAGACTCAGCACAATCTCAGCTGAGTCTAGACGACTGCCCTTTGCAGGCAGGGACCACAGGCCTCTATGGTGTACCATACATTGAAGTCTTTAGTTCTAGCTGTCCTATCTGTGGCTACTGCTACCAGTACCACTTCTTTAGGCACTGCCAGCCCTGCCCCTTTCCACTGCCTGTGCCACCACAGTCCTCCGAGTCCTGACTGGCTCTGGCCCAGACTGCTCCATCCCAGTCCTCTTAGGGGTGCCTCCCAGTCCTCCTGACTGTGTGTCACTAACCAGCGCTCTTGGCTGTTCCCTGTTCCTCCTGGAGACTTGCCTTGCCCACTGTCCTCTCCTTGCTCCTGTACCTCCAGGCCAGGACACCTCCATGTGTCTGTAGAGGGTCCTGCCCGCACCAGAGCCAAGGCTCAAGGTCACCTCCCCCCAGACTGGGGAGCTCCCTCAAACGCCACCGACAGCTAACATTCTATCTCCCGCTTCCACCTGAATAACTGCACCCACAGTATTTGGGGGGGGGGGGGCCTGTTCTCTGCCAATCCGTGTTGGGGATTGGTCAGGGCCCTCAGAATACTCCAGGCATCTCCACCTTACCACCCTTCCCATCCTCCTGGAAGTTTCCAGTAAGTTTGAGAAGTAGGGGGAGGTCTCACCGATGCTGCCTGTGACTCATCCAGCTCTTCCTGGATCTCTGCCCAGCCAAGGAAAAAAAAACACAGACAGGCTTGGCTGCGAGCCAAGCATGCACAAATGTACCTACACTTAAAAAAACACACACTTATATGTATACATACCCATACACATATATAGGGGTGAAAGTAACAGAACACTATACTTGCGCTAATGAAATAATTAACACCAATATGGTTACGCTCCTATCACACCTATATATGTGTATGTGTAAAATACATATAAGTGTGTGTGTGTGTATATATACCCCTATACAGAAGTTGAGATGTCATGCCTGCCTCCAAAGAACCCCAAAAAATGCCCAAAAAAACCCCTGCAATAACACACCTGGGCGTTTTCTTTTGGCGCAGGCTTTTTTTTGGGCATTTTTTGGAGGCATGCAAAACATCTGAACTTCTGTATAGGGGTATATATGCACACACACTTATATGTTTATATACCCATACACATATATAGGTGTGAAAGTAGCAGAACACTACTTGGGCTAATGAAATAATTAACACCAATATGGTTACGCTCCTATCACACCTATATATGTGTATGTGTAAAATACATATAAGTGTGTGTGTATATATATATACCCCTATACAGAAGTTCAGATGTTTTGCCTGCCTCCAAAGACCTCAAAAAATGCCCAAAAAAACGCCTGCTGCAAAAACACACCTGGGCGTTTTTTTTTTTTTTGGCGCTGGCGTTTTTTTGGGGATTTTTTTGGGTTCTTTGGAGGCAGGCAAAACATCTGAACTTCTGTATAGGGGTATATATATATACACACACACTTATATGTATTTCACACATACACATATATAGGTGTGATAGGAGCGTAACCATATTGGTGTTTATTATTTAATTAGCGCAAGTATAGTTTTATGCTCCTTTCACACCTATATATGTGCAGGTGTATATATACAGACATGTGTGTGTATATATACCCCAATACACAAGTTTAGATGTCATGCCTGCCTCCAATAACCCCCAAAAAATGCCCAAAAAAACGCTTGCTACAAAACCGGCAAGGTGTGAAAATAGCGAAGCCATATCCCTGTTCTATAAGTGACCTAATACAAACAATCTTTTTTTATGGTTCTGGACATGCTACAGAGCTGAAACTTCACAGGTACACTTTTTAGACCCACAGACACTAAATCCAAAGTCAAAATCAAAAAATCTATCTTTTTTTTTTTTTTTTTTTCAATAATTGGCTCTCTATCAAAAATGACAATTTTTAAGAACTTTTTTTTTGTGTGATTAATAGTCCCTGGGGCATGACCCAGAACCCTAGGCACTTTTTAGGGGCATTTATTGGGTTTTAGGGCTTCAAAATAGTTTTTTTTGATTACCGAAGTTCGGGTCCCATTGATTTCAATGGGTTCTGAAATCCGGGCCGAACTTTTGGGAAGTTCGGGTGTTCTGGTCGAACCAAACTTTTCAAAAGTTCCATCATCCCTACTGCTAATCAGACACAACTTCACAACAAGCTGACTCTTACACAGTAGTGTGAACTCATGGAGCTTATCCAGTCACAGGTAAGGATCTAGTAGGCAGACAGCTTCTTCTCCTTGCTGCTGCCAACACATCCACCTAAGCTACCAAGTGGGTCACTTTAGATTCATCAGCTGGGAAGTTCAGATAAGGATTATGTCATAGGGCCTGCATAATATGAGGATATAGGAGACTGAGACCTCGTGTCCGGGGGGGGGGGGCAATGGGGAACCTGCCCTGGGCGCAGTGTTGAGGGTGGCGCAGTGGGCGCTTCAGCTTCTTCTGCATATTACTGAAAGGTTATTGAAGGGAAAAGGGAGGAAAACATGGGGGGGGGAAGGGAAGGGAAGAAGGGAAGGGGGGGGGGAAGGGAAAAATGAAGGACAAGGGAAGGTATAGGAGGATTGGTGGGACTTTAAATGAGACTCCTGCCTTGGGTCTCCATCCCTATGTCTACTTTATCATGTAGAGCACATAGTGCTCAAAAAATGTTTGGGACTTTGTATGAGATGTGGCCACTGGGCACATGGTGTTATATATGATATTGCATATACCTGGGCTGGTAAGCACAAAACAAGTATAGAATCAATTAACATCATGTGTTTTTAATATTGTATAAATGGCAGTTGACAATGATATATAAATACAGTACAATGAGGGTAAAAGGGGTATGTATATATAAGGTTTGATAAAAAACTGTAACAACATAAATAAACATTCAAGGAGGTACTACAAAACATTCGTGTATGCCAGGTGAAACTTGTGGGTATATTGTTTGCCTCATAGGCTCGACGCGTTTCGTGAATTGCATTTTTCACTTCCTCAGGAGCAGGCATGGTAATGGCATCTAAAAATATATACACATATAAATGTGATATTACGTTAAATAAAGGAATGTTTTGTAAAGTTAGCGCAAGAGACTGAAGCTTACACATGAGTATGGAATGTCAATCAGGTGATGGAATCGCCCGGAATTGAGTCCCCAATGGGAACTGAGAAAGCGGCCTCCACAAACACAGCCAAGGCGCAAGATCCATTGTGTGGTGAAGAAATCAGGAAGAGGTATTGAAGGGCTCGATTTGGTAATAACATGACACTGTACAAAGAGATAGAAATATGCATATATGCATAAACCAAGCCAGTGATCCATACATAAAATTCATAAGCATAGAATGGTAAAGAAAGATGAGCCCAAACCATATGAAAAAAGATGAATCCAAATCAGAATACCAAAGTGTGAGGTAGAAGTATGTGACTGTATGGACATACCAAAGCAGAGAGAGAAAAAGGGTGAGACATGCATAAAAAGTGTTTGAACTAAAAAGACCAGTGACATCCCTAAAACATCAAAGAAAACAGTGCTAAAAAATGAAAAGATAAGTGAGAATCACAATTATTAGGGAAGGAGAGTCCCAGGGGTGAGGATACTAAAAAGTGTGACGAAAAGGAGGACGATGGTGAAGCTAGGACAATTAAATGAAGTGAGTCAAGGGACCTACGCTGGGACCGGGCGGGAGGCAGCTCTCAGCGTCACAAAGCTGTTCAGTACGGAGGGAGTCCATCGGGCAAGCCGGTGTTGCCCAGGACGGTCTCCCTCAAATGAACGCTGATGGAATCACGTGCAGGGACGCCAACAAGCGTGTGACGTATTGCCCTGCACGGAAAGATGTGACGCCGATGCGTCGCGGCCACGGCCGAAGATCCCGCCCCCACCTCGGCATCTATCCGGAGGGGGGGAGAGAAGGACGGACGCGGACGGGGCGCATCGCAGTTCCCAAAAGGGACCACACGGGAGACACACAACCCAATGGCATGGGTGAAAAAAAGTAAAACAATGAGAACCAGTATTGAATAAACATACAAAATCAATATACAATACCCAATGCATATGTAATTCGTATATATGGTGCCAATTTGGGATAATACATAATTATATTACAATGATAAAACCACTGGTTTCACATCTCCATCCCTGAATCAATGTTATTGAAGGGAAAAGGGAGGAAAACATGGGGGGGGGAAGGGAAGGGAAGAAGGGAAGGGGGTGGGGAAGGGAAAAATGAAGGACAAGGGAAGGTATAGGAGGATTGGTGGGACTTTAAATGAGACTCCTGCCTTGGGTCTCCATCCCTATGTCTACTTTATCATGTAGAGCACATAGTGCTCAAAAAATGTTTGGGACTTTGTATGAGATGTGGCCACTGGGCACATGGTGTTATATATGATATTGCATATACCTGGGCTGGTAAGCACAAAACAAGTATAGAATCAATTAACATCATGTGTTTTTAATATTGTATAAATGGCAGTTGACAATGATATATAAATACAGTACAATGAGGGTAAAAGGGGTATGTATATATAAGGTTTGATAAAAAACTGTAACAACATAAATAAACATTCAAGGAGGTACTACAAAACATTCGTGTATGCCAGGTGAAACTTGTGGGTATATTGTTTGCCTCATAGGCTCGACGCGTTTCGTGAATTGCATTTTTCACTTCCTCAGGAGCAGGCATGGTAATGGCATCTAAAAATATATACACATATAAATGTGATATTACGTTAAATAAAGGAATGTTTTGTAAAGTTAGCGCAAGAGACTGAAGCTTACACATGAGTATGGAATGTCAATCAGGTGATGGAATCGCCCGGAATTGAGTCCCCAATGGGAACTGAGAAAGCGGCCTCCACAAACACAGCCAAGGCGCAAGATCCATTGTGTGGTGAAGAAATCAGGAAGAGGTATTGAAGGGCTCGATTTGGTAATAACATGACACTGTACAAAGAGATAGAAATATGCATATATGCATAAACCAAGCCAGTGATCCATACATAAAATTCATAAGCATAGAATGGTAAAGAAAGATGAGCCCAAACCATATGAAAAAAGATGAATCCAAATCAGAATACCAAAGTGTGAGGTAGAAGTATGTGACTGTATGGACATACCAAAGCAGAGAGAGAAAAAGGGTGAGACATGCATAAAAAGTGTTTGAACTAAAAAGACCAGTGACATCCCTAAAACATCAAAGAAAACAGTGCTAAAAAATGAAAAGATAAGTGAGAATCACAATTATTAGGGAAGGAGAGTCCCAGGGGTGAGGATACTAAAAAGTGTGACGAAAAGGAGGACGATGGTGAAGCTAGGACAATTAAATGAAGTGAGTCAAGGGACCTACGCTGGGACCGGGCGGGAGGCAGCTCTCAGCGTCACAAAGCTGTTCAGTACGGAGGGAGTCCATCGGGCAAGCCGGTGTTGCCCAGGACGGTCTCCCTCAAATGAACGCTGATGGAATCACGTGCAGGGACGCCAACAAGCGTGTGACGTATTGCCCTGCACGGAAAGATGTGACGCCGATGCGTCGCGGCCACGGCCGAAGATCCCGCCCCCACCTCGGCATCTATCCGGAGGGGGGGAGAGAAGGACGGACGCGGACGGGGCGCATCGCAGTTCCCAAAAGGGACCACACGGGAGACACACAACCCAATGGCATGGGTGAAAAAAAGTAAAACAATGAGAACCAGTATTGAATAAACATACAAAATCAATATACAATACCCAATGCATATGTAATTCGTATATATGGTGCCAATTTGGGATAATACATAATTATATTACAATGATAAAAGCACTGGTTTCACATCTCCATCCCTGAATCAATGTTATTGAAGGGAAAAGGGAGGAAAACATGGGGGGGGGAAGGGAAGGGAAGAAGGGAAGGGGGGGGGGAAGGGAAAAATGAAGGACAAGGGAAGGTATAGGAGGATTGGTGGGACTTTAAATGAGACTCCTGCCTTGGGTCTCCATCCCTATGTCTACTTTATCATGTAGAGCACATAGTGCTCAAAAAATGTTTGGGACTTTGTATGAGATGTGGCCACTGGGCACATGGTGTTATATATGATATTGCATATACCTGCATATGATAAAGTAGACATAGGGATGGAGACCCAAGGCAGGAGTCTCATTTAAAGTCCCACCAATCCTCCTATACCTTCCCTTGTCCTTCATTTTTCCCTTCCCCCCCCCCTTCCCTTCTTCCCTTCCCTTCCCCCCCCCATGTTTTCCTCCCTTTTCCCTTCAATAACATTGATTCAGGGATGGAGATGTGAAACCAGTGGTTTTATCATTGTAATATAATTATGTATTATCCCAAATTGGCACCATATATACGAATTACATATGCATTGGGTATTGTATATTGATTTTGTATGTTTATTCAATACTGGTTCTCATTGTTTTACTTTTTTTCACCCATGCCATTGGGTTGTGTGTCTCCCGTGTGGTCCCTTTTGGGAACTGCGATGCGCCCCGTCCGCGTCCGTCCTTCCCTCCCCCCCTCCGGATAGATGCCGAGGTGGGGGCGGGATCTTCGGCCGTGGCCGCGACGCATCGGCGTCACATCTTTCCGTGCAGGGCAATACGTCACACGCTTGTTGGCGTCCCTGCACGTGATTCCATCAGCGTTCATTTGAGGGAGACCGTCCTGGGCAACACCGGCTTGCCCGATGGACTCCCTCCGTACTGAACAGCTTTGTGACGCTGAGAGCTGCCTCCCGCCCGGTCCCAGCGTAGGTCCCTTGACTCACTTCATTTAATTGTCCTAGCTTCACCATCGTCCTCCTTTTCGTCACACTTTTTAGTATCCTCACCCCTGGGACTCTCCTTCCCTAATAATTGTGATTCTCACTTATCTTTTCATTTTTTAGCACTGTTTTCTTTGATGTTTTAGGGATGTCACTGGTCTTTTTAGTTCAAACACTTTTTATGCATGTCTCACCCTTTTTCTCTCTCTGCTTTGGTATGTCCATACAGTCACATACTTCTACCTCACACTTTGGTATTCTGATTTGGATTCATCTTTTTTCATATGGTTTGGGCTCATCTTTCTTTACCATTCTATGCTTATGAATTTTATGTATGGATCACTGGCTTGGTTTATGCATATATGCATATTTCTATCTCTTTGTACAGTGTCATGTTATTACCAAATCGAGCCCTTCAATACCTCTTCCTGATTTCTTCACCACACAATGGATCTTGCGCCTTGGCTGTGTTTGTGGAGGCCGCTTTCTCAGTTCCCATTGGGGACTCAATTCCGGGCGATTCCATCACCTGATTGACATTCCATACTCATGTGTAAGCTTCAGTCTCTTGCGCTAACTTTACAAAACATTCCTTTATTTAACGTAATATCACATTTATATGTGTATATATTTTTAGATGCCATTACCATGCCTGCTCCTGAGGAAGTGAAAAATGCAATTCACGAAACGCGTCGAGCCTATGAGGCAAACAATATACCCACAAGTTTCACCTGGCATACACGAATGTTTTGTAGTACCTCCTTGAATGTTTATTTATGTTGTTACAGTTTTTTATCAAACCTTATATATACATACCCCTTTTACCCTCATTGTACTGTATTTATATATCATTGTCAACTGCCATTTATACAATATTAAAAACACATGATGTTAATTGATTCTATACTTGTTTTGTGCTTACCAGCCCAGGTATATGCAATATCATATATAACACCATGTGCCCAGTGGCCACATCTCATACAAAGTCCCAAACATTTTTTGAGCACTATGTGCTCTACATGATAAAGTAGACATAGGGATGGAGACCCAAGGCAGGAGTCTCATTTAAAGTCCCACCAATCCTCCTATACCTTCCCTTGTCCTTCATTTTTCCCTTCCCCCCCCCTTCCCTTCTTCCCTTCCCTTCCCCCCCCCATGTTTTCCTCCCTTTTCCCTTCAATAACATTGATTCAGGGATGGAGATGTGAAACCAGTGGTTTTATCATTGTAATATAATTATGTATTATCCCAAATTGGCACCATATATACGAATTACATATGCATTGGGTATTGTATATTGATTTTGTATGTTTATTCAATACTGGTTCTCATTGTTTTACTTTTTTTCACCCATGCCATTGGGTTGTGTGTCTCCCGTGTGGTCCCTTTTGGGAACTGCGATGCGCCCCGTCCGCGTCCGTCCTTCTCTCCCCCCCTCCGGATAGATGCCGAGGTGGGGGCGGGATCTTCGGCCGTGGCCGCGACGCATCGGCGTCACATCTTTCCGTGCAGGGCAATACGTCACACGCTTGTTGGCGTCCCTGCACGTGATTCCATCAGCGTTCATTTGAGGGAGACCGTCCTGGGCAACACCGGCTTGCCCGATGGACTCCCTCCGTACTGAACAGCTTTGTGACGCTGAGAGCTGCCTCCCGCCCGGTCCCAGCGTAGGTCCCTTGACTCACTTCATTTAATTGTCCTAGCTTCACCATCGTCCTCCTTTTCGTCACACTTTTTAGTATCCTCACCCCTGGGACTCTCCTTCCCTAATAATTGTGATTCTCACTTATCTTTTCATTTTTTAGCACTGTTTTCTTTGATGTTTTAGGGATGTCACTGGTCTTTTTAGTTCAAACACTTTTTATGCATGTCTCACCCTTTTTCTCTCTCTGCTTTGGTATGTCCATACAGTCACATACTTCTACCTCACACTTTGGTATTCTGATTTGGATTCATCTTTTTTCATATGGTTTGGGCTCATCTTTCTTTACCATTCTATGCTTATGAATTTTATGTATGGATCACTGGCTTGGTTTATGCATATATGCATATTTCTATCTCTTTGTACAGTGTCATGTTATTACCAAATCGAGCCCTTCAATACCTCTTCCTGATTTCTTCACCACACAATGGATCTTGCGCCTTGGCTGTGTTTGTGGAGGCCGCTTTCTCAGTTCCCATTGGGGACTCAATTCCGGGCGATTCCATCACCTGATTGACATTCCATACTCATGTGTAAGCTTCAGTCTCTTGCGCTAACTTTACAAAACATTCCTTTATTTAACGTAATATCACATTTATATGTGTATATATTTTTAGATGCCATTACCATGCCTGCTCCTGAGGAAGTGAAAAATGCAATTCACGAAACGCGTCGAGCCTATGAGGCAAACAATATACCCACAAGTTTCACCTGGCATACACGAATGTTTTGTAGTACCTCCTTGAATGTTTATTTATGTTGTTACAGTTTTTTATCAAACCTTATATATACATACCCCTTTTACCCTCATTGTACTGTATTTATATATCATTGTCAACTGCCATTTATACAATATTAAAAACACATGATGTTAATTGATTCTATACTTGTTTTGTGCTTACCAGCCCAGGTATATGCAATATCATATATAACACCATGTGCCCAGTGGCCACATCTCATACAAAGTCCCAAACATTTTTTGAGCACTATGTGCTCTACATGATAAAGTAGACATAGGGATGGAGACCCAAGGCAGGAGTCTCATTTAAAGTCCCACCAATCCTCCTATACCTTCCCTTGTCCTTCATTTTTCCCTTCCCCCCCCCCCTTCCCTTCTTCCCTTCCCTTCCCCCCCCCCATGTTTTCCTCCCTTTTCCCTTCAATAACATTGATTCAGGGATGGAGATGTGAAACCAGTGGTTTTATCATTGTAATATAATTATGTATTATCCCAAATTGGCACCATATATACGAATTACATATGCATTGGGTATTGTATATTGATTTTGTATGTTTATTCAATACTGGTTCTCATTGTTTTACTTTTTTTCACCCATGCCATTGGGTTGTGTGTCTCCCGTGTGGTCCCTTTTGGGAACTGCGATGCGCCCCGTCCGCGTCCGTCCTTCTCTCCCCCCCTCCGGATAGATGCCGAGGTGGGGGCGGGATCTTCGGCCGTGGCCGCGACGCATCGGCGTCACATCTTTCCGTGCAGGGCAATACGTCACACGCTTGTTGGCGTCCCTGCACGTGATTCCATCAGCGTTCATTTGAGGGAGACCGTCCTGGGCAACACCGGCTTGCCCGATGGACTCCCTCCGTACTGAACAGCTTTGTGACGCTGAGAGCTGCCTCCCGCCCGGTCCCAGCGTAGGTCCCTTGACTCACTTCATTTAATTGTCCTAGCTTCACCATCGTCCTCCTTTTCGTCACACTTTTTAGTATCCTCACCCCTGGGACTCTCCTTCCCTAATAATTGTGATTCTCACTTATCTTTTCATTTTTTAGCACTGTTTTCTTTGATGTTTTAGGGATGTCACTGGTCTTTTTAGTTCAAACACTTTTTATGCATGTCTCACCCTTTTTCTCTCTCTGCTTTGGTATGTCCATACAGTCACATACTTCTACCTCACACTTTGGTATTCTGATTTGGATTCATCTTTTTTCATATGGTTTGGGCTCATCTTTCTTTACCATTCTATGCTTATGAATTTTATGTATGGATCACTGGCTTGGTTTATGCATATATGCATATTTCTATCTCTTTGTACAGTGTCATGTTATTACCAAATCGAGCCCTTCAATACCTCTTCCTGATTTCTTCACCACACAATGGATCTTGCGCCTTGGCTGTGTTTGTGGAGGCCGCTTTCTCAGTTCCCATTGGGGACTCAATTCCGGGCGATTCCATCACCTGATTGACATTCCATACTCATGTGTAAGCTTCAGTCTCTTGCGCTAACTTTACAAAACATTCCTTTATTTAACGTAATATCACATTTATATGTGTATATATTTTTAGATGCCATTACCATGCCTGCTCCTGAGGAAGTGAAAAATGCAATTCACGAAACGCGTCGAGCCTATGAGGCAAACAATATACCCACAAGTTTCACCTGGCATACACGAATGTTTTGTAGTACCTCCTTGAATGTTTATTTATGTTGTTACAGTTTTTTATCAAACCTTATATATACATACCCCTTTTACCCTCATTGTACTGTATTTATATATCATTGTCAACTGCCATTTATACAATATTAAAAACACATGATGTTAATTGATTCTATACTTGTTTTGTGCTTACCAGCCCAGGTATATGCAATATCATATATAACACCATGTGCCCAGTGGCCACATCTCATACAAAGTCCCAAACATTTTTTGAGCACTATGTGCTCTACATGATAAAATATTACTGAAAGGATAAAAGCTGTCGGCTTCTGTCCTCGTCCACCAGCCCTCGCACCTCCTGTAAGGCTTTTGTATGCTTAGATCTAGTTGGGTTTAGTCTAAGCATCTTCTGTCTGCTTCTGTCCGCCCACCACCTGCATTGCTTTAGAATTCTTAGCTCTTTCCAGGTTGAGTCCCAGGATTTTCTGCATCTTCTGTCCCCGCCCACCTCCTATCAGACCTGTAGAACATGGTCCAGTGAAGTGCTACAGGTGTTGGGCGGGCCAGTAGCCGGCAGAAGATGCAGAAAATTTGGGGATTACATCCCCGGCAGAGCTAAGGATACTAAAGCAATGCAGGTGGTGGGTGGGCTGATGAGTGGGGACAGAAACAGACAGAAGATGCCGAGACTAAACCCAGGGACACCGATGAATTACAAGTACAATGCAGTAATGTTCTGCTCTTTTCAGCTGAGCACTGTGAATATGATTGCTAAATAGGGGAGTACTCAGTGGAAATATTTTTTAAGTGACTTTGTGCTATTAAGTGAAATATGTTGGAGGCACCTTGCTGTATGTATTTTCCTTTTAGCTGACTATTATGTCATGTTTACACTAATGCATTTGTTGTGACTCACATTTGCACAGGCACAGCAGCCCATTCGTTTAAATGGGCTGCTGTACCTGCAGGAAACACAGAAAAAAGGTCCCTGCACTTTTATGAAAACGCAGCCGCAGGGAAATCGCATGGTGATAAAGCACCATGCGATTCCCTTCACCAAAAATTGTGCTGCATTTTCAGATGCGTGAGAGTGCCAATAAGAATAAATGGCAGCCATGCACATCTGTGAGAGAACAGGGAATTTTGCCTGCAGGTAGTTGTGGGTGTGGGAATAGGTGGATGCTGGAATAGGTGGAGATTTTCCTTCACTTCCTGTGCCATAGCCAAACAGGAAGTAAGAGGAAATCCCTGCACTTAAAGGGAATTCCTTGGGGACCCCCAGGTCACCATAATTAGTGTCCTCATTGGAACATTTCTTTCCTATTACATTTCTGGGGACAACCCAAAATGTGGGATTTTCTTTTACTTTCAATGATAATGGTGAACAAGACAAATAGAGAGGGGGGATCTTCCTATCGGGGTCACAGACAGGAACAAAAACTGGCAAGAGTTCTAATCTTTTTCAACTCTATCCAAAATGGGAAAAAAAAAGTTTTGCCTTTAGTTTTACTTAACCTTTACATTTGGGCCTATTCTGAACCCTGACATCTTCCTATCATCCAGCAACCCTAAGATGGACCCACGACCCCACACCGCTGATTGTAAAAATCCCTGCCTCCGAGCACCCCTGTCACTGAACCTCTACACTCCAGGCACTACTGAAAGTTTCTGCCAGCTAGCTACTCTTCCACTGCAGGCTCCACTAGTGATCCCCTTGTCTCTGTCCCCTTGTCAGGGACATGAATAGAAGAGGACTGGTTGGGTCTGGAATATCTGGCATTCCTCCTCACTTCCTCCTCACTCTGGTGATATCACTTCCTCCTCAGTGCAGACTGTAGAGACTAGTCAGTTCTACAGTCTCTGGGGGAGCAATGCGTAATATGTATGTTCCCAAGGGAGGGGGAAGGAGGTGCATAAAAGCCAAACACTGAACCCAACCACCTCCATCATTACTTTGGAACCTTTCCAATGTGGCAACCCCTTTCTAGACGTTCAATATCCAAATGGATTCTTAGTTATTTTATTTTAAATATAACACCTCAATTTATCACTCCTCCTTCCTAAAATCTGAGTCTTTGATTTTATTATTTTGAACACACAGTCTCTATATCAGGCAAAAATTAGGGGGCAATTAAACTGTATTTTACTTCCTGTACTTTTCTTTTACAATAAGTACAGAATAATTGTGGTTATCATTCATTTTAGGAAAATTATACCGTCTGTTTTCTTTCAATGCCATTATTGATTTTGCACAACAGCCTAACGTGGTAGGGAAATCCACAACTTAACCACTTCCTAAACTGTAAAATCTTTCTTCTTCCATACAAATCTGAGGCATCCTTGTCATTTATCATTGGCTCTTGTAAAAAAAAAAAAAGTTAATTTACTGTTTCTATACATATAACTTCCCTGATTATTATGGGTTTCATTCTACCAAAACGTCAGTTTAAATAAAGCTGGAATCATTTTTATTTCCTATGCAAGTCCCAAGAGAGCTTCTTTCCTTGGCTTATACAATGACCTTGAATATGTGTTTGCATATTTAATTCATTCATTCATTAAAGGAAACCTGTCATGAGGTTGCCAGAATCAGCTTCTGAAAAGGCTGGATGCTGTCATGCTGACCATTTTGCTTCAAAGACAGTGTCCTGGAAGGTAAGGATGTCTAACTTTCTCTGACCTCCATGATCTGCATGCTTGGTTCACTTCATTGACTTAAAGTGGAAGTTAACTTCCATCACTGACTTTTACCTATAGATATGCCTATAATAAGGCTTATTTACAGGTAGTATAAATATCTCCTTAACGTGCACCATTTAGGAGATATTTACTGTACATGCAGCCAGTGACATCACTGGCGCATGCGCTCTGAAGAAACCTGTGACAGTCCTTCAGAGCCCTGTGCTGTAAACGGTGGTTCCAGCCAGTCACAGAGCCGGAGTCCACGAACCTGGAAGCTAGACGAGTGAAGATGGAAGCAGCCTCCAGCTCTGCCATCTCGGCGCGAGAGGGCTTAGTTTTAGAGTAAGCTTGCCATAATGTGCTGTATGCAATGCATACTAGCAGATTATGGCTTTAGCTTGCAGGGTATAAAATACAAAAAAACAAATGTCCAGCAGTTTACAACTGCTTTAAGAAATATTGTTGCCAGAGATCCAGAATAAAAGCCAGCCAAGTAGAATTAAGTAGGAGGTAAACAAAAGATGCCCCCTATTTCTCTCATGACATTTGCTGCAAAACACAACTCTAGCCAAACCTTTTAGTTTTGTTTTGGATAGAATGGAGAAAAGTTAGAGCCCCTGTACATTTTTTTTTAATAAAATATGTTTCACTGTAAGATTTTCATTCATCTTTATTAAAGTAAGGAAGGGTTATAACTTCTGATAATATTATTATTTCAGTCTGTTCCTTCCAATTTTGAAGACACGTGCACCTTCTATTTCTTAGGATGTCCTCTTTCTCTAGTCCAAGAAACGAGAGAAAATCTCAATGGGTTCACAGATAAAATCAGGAACATGACAAAAATGTTCACTCTATCCAATAGGGAAGAAATTAGCTGAAGTTAGACATTAAGGCTAGGAGATCTTCAGCCATTTTATTAGCTTACAAATAGAACCACAGCGCAAGGTGGGGGGGGCCAAGAATGGGAAACAATGTAAGTGTGTTGGATCCTGAAGAGTTATAGGAGATCAAAAATTCTAGGAACAGGTGGAAGAAAAAGTATAAAAAGCAGGTTATATTATTTGTTTTATTCATTTTTTAACTGATTACAGATTCATTTTATTTGCTCACCTTTGATCTTCTCCAAAACAAATTTGTCCTTTATAATTGAACTTTCATTTTCTTGGCTGACAAGAATCACCCTATCTGAGAATACATGGTATGTGTCTATGAATCTCCACATGGAGCTATCCACCCAAATACTTTTAGGAAGCAATTAGGTCACCTGAGAGCATGACAGGCTTTTATATTTCTTAGATTGAGAGGGTCTTAGTAATATTTTGTGGAATAAATTAAGAACAAGGCCCCACCAAACCCTATATTGTTTTCCACTGGAATGTGTGAGGTGTTTCTACCCTCACCTACATTTTTTAGCTTTGCAATCACTACTGTGGCTTTTTTCATGCCACTTTTGATATTCCATTGTCTGTGGCTGGACAGAGAGAGCCTGCCCAAGGGGCCCCCCATGGAAAATGTCCCATCAGATGAAATGTGCTTGGGGCAGAGATTAGCGGTGACATTATCACACGCGCCTGGAGAGTCGGCGGTGCTGTGCAACATGCTTGTCATACTATCTGTTTTGTGAGTACCTACTTGGTTTATTATTAAATGTTTTTTTAAATAGTACTTCACTGTGAGATTTCCTTGCTTTTTTCCTTGGTATGTGTTTTTGCTGCTTAGACCAGTATATGAGAAGCAATCCAGTGACCACTTTTGGGGTATGCCATTCATGAGAGATTAAGGCTTGAGACTTGTTGAGGTATGACTGGAAGAGAGCTGGTGCCATCCATCCATGCGGGATTTGTCATCTTTCAAATGCTGATTTAGACATCTTGGGATGTGGTGTCTTAGGATTTGGTAAGCGCCATTTTAATCACTTGGTGGTTGGAGCACAGCAGCTGCATGAAGATTTTGCACACTTTTGGTAGACTTTGATATTTAGTTTATAGGACTTTATTTTATTTATTTTTTATTTGTTTGTTATACATTATATATCGAATTAGACATTTTCCTGACAGTGCAACACTTTTTTTTCAGTTGCCTTTCGATATTAATGTGTGAATGTCAGTAAGTGCTGCAGTCATGATTTATACTTTCTCATCTTTATTAAATTAGATTGACCTGCCAAGCGTGGGTTAAGCACACCATTGGATCACAATGTTCTTGGAAACATCTGCACGGATAAAATTGAGTCTCTGCAGCTGCTGGCACTACAGGAGAGATGGGTACAGGAAATGGTACCGAAGGACATCTACCATACACCATAAAAAAGGTGACTCCCCAGTGCTGACATTAGCATAGTTATTGAGGGCAAATGCAGCCCAGGGTAGAAGGTCTACCCAATCAACCTGATGGGCAGAAAAAAAGGCATGACGATACTGTTCAAAATGCTGGTTGACCCTTTCAGTTTGCCCATTAAACTGCAGGTAAAGGCCATGGAGTAGTCCCACTTGATCTCAAAGGATATCGGAGCCCTCCAGAAGTGAGCTGTAAATTGAACCCCTTTATCAAAGACATAAAAGATTTTCTTTATAAAGATGGAAGCCAAAGTGACAACTGAAGGTAATCCCGAAAGTGGAGTTAAGTGACACATTTTAGAAAACCTGTCCACAACCACCCAGATAATGGTGGAGCCTGGTGAGGAGGGTTGTTCAGAGATAAAGTCCATTAAGATGCAACACCAAGGTTCACCTGGGATAGGTGGAGGTAAGAGGACACCTGCTGGAGCAGAAGTGGAAGACTTATACTGCACACAAATTCTTCAACATCCTTATGAAGGGAGCGCCACCTGTAGTGATGCCTCAGGAAAGCACATGTATGTTTTACACCAGGATGTCCAGAGGGTTTGGAGTCATGTGTCCATTTGAGTGACTTGGAGCAAAGGGTAGGTATGAAAAAGGTTTTACGGGTAGGATACGTGAATACTGAAGATGGGTAGTTGCCAGAATATGATTGTCTACGGCCAAGACCGGAAGTATCGGAGTCACCGCATCGGCGGTTGTGTATTTGCTCCGCATACTGTTCCTTGCTTCAATGTAAGTGACCTTCACTTTTCTATTAAAATTTACCCTTAATTACTACACCATGAGAGTTTCTCTTGTATCCCTATTGGAGTGACTGATAGATACATCTTGGGGTAATAAGGAGATCGTTGAAATAAGGAAATTATTTGTGATATATCTATACTGGGATCTGTCTGATACCTACCCCGAGTAAACAGCACAAGGATTGGAAATATACATTTTACATCTGTTGGAGAAGATTGAGAGGTCTGAGACGTGAAAAGATCACATCTAAAACGCTCTTTTGAGTGTAAATGGAGGTGAGCGGCCATTTCACTTAATGTCGGATTGTCAGCTCACCTACCCACGCACCTGGTTGTTATCGGAAGTTGCATCTCACTTTCCTATTCACCTGAATTTTTATATTGGATCATTGAGCACCTTATTCACTGCAACTATTTGTTAGAAGACTTTTATGGACTTTTCTGCACTTTATTCAGCACTATAGCACCTTCCTCACTCAAATTAATTGTTTGAATATCTCGTATAGATTTCACAGCACTATGTTTTAGATTGGCACTTGTATTTACTATACGGGATCTTTAGCTTTTTATACATGCTCTTTTTTTGATTTTATAACTATCATAAGAAGCTGAACTAACGTCACATATTTTTTAAAAGATATTTTCATTTCATGTCATTTCTTTATCACTTTTTTGATACATCACTATATGAAATAGTTGGTATTATTGTTATTTATTATGTTTTAGCATCAATTTTCTTGCCTATAGAAGATTACATCATTGTGACCTTTTATATTGATCACTTCCATTTTTATTCTACTTTCGTATTATCAGGCTTTCTAGATACTGTTGTGGATATTGAAAATGTTTTTCTTGCACACGATCGGTTTTTAATGTTGGCATACACATCATCTTTAATTTAGTGTTTTATCCTCCTTGGCCTGTGCATTGTTTCTACTTGTATCTATTTATTTTGAGTGGTCCATCGCTTTAAAAAGGAGTTGAGCGCTGATTTTCTTACTTTATAAATTACTGTGGTATGTGGTGACACTACTAAATCGGCTGCTCTATCCGTGGTGTCCCACAGTCTTCTGCATTTATTTACTCCTTCCTCAGATGTGGTACGTCTTATACCCTATTTTAGCGCATAGGTTTACCCCTTCTAGACTTCCAAATAGTGATCTGTAGCCAAGCCAGGATCAGCAACACAATTCCTCATTTACCTGCAATAGCAAATACTGCATGATGTAACAGACCAGGCATTCAATGCAAAACAACAGAAGTAAGAGGAAGCCTTTCTGTTGTCCTAGGGCCTACGTTATCATTTCACAACTAACTCCATATGGAGACAGCACCAGTAACAGGAGAAACATGAAGAGTGGAGGATTGGGTGCTGCTGGTGAGGAGGAGAAGGCCATAAGGCAGGCTTCCAGGTATATGTTTCACACTCTCCAAACACTGGGAGTTGTACATGGTTGGGGTGAGATGGTTGGGTGACATTGAGAACTTGAGTTTTTTCTGCAAGGACCCCAAGATTAGAGTCATTATTAAAAGAGACCATTAGTGGTTGGCCACCCTTTTGGATCCATATTACAAGAGAAAAAGGGCAAAGCTCATCCTGTCATTACGGAGTTTAAAAAAAATAAAATTACCTCTCTGTTTCAGTGATTGGGCATTGACTTAGCCCATCTGAGTCTCACACGCACGGCCTGGTGTCCATCAGACCTGCTCAGACATATTTGCCAGATGGCCAATTGGTCATTTTATAACCCCGGGTTGTAACATACACGCTTGGATGGTCCAATGGCTTTACTGTGGTGAAGTTGGTGAGCACAGATATGTTCTCAGTTTAGAAAAAATACTTTGATTTATTATACTATTCTAGATGTATAATATGTTTTTTTTTTTTCCTCTAAGCTTTGTGACAACTTAGTTGCAGAGAAAAAAAGCAGAGAAAAAAGTGTTTTGTGAAACAGGTTGAACCTTTATCTTTAACTATAAAGTTATGAATATACAGTATCTCACAAAAGTAAGTATACCCCTCAGATTTTTGTAAATATTTTATTATATCTTTTAATGTGGCAACGCTAAAGAAATGACACTTTGCTACAATGTAAAATAGTAAGTGTACAGCTTGTATAACAGTGTCAATTTGCTGTCCCCTTAAAATAACTCAACACACAGCCATTAATGTCTAAACTGCTGGCAACAAAAGTGAGTACACTTCTAAGTCAAAATGTCCAAATTGCGCCCAAAGTGACAATATTTTGTGTGGCCACCATTATTTTCCAGTACTGCCTTAACCCCCTTGGGCATGGAGTTCACTAGAGCTTCATAGGTTGCCACTGGAGTCCTCTTCCACTCCTCCATGACGACATCTAGGAGCTGGTGGATGTTAGAGACCTTGCACTCCTCTACCTTCCGTTTGAGGATGCCCCACAGATGCTCAATAGGGTTTAGGTCTGGAGACATGCTTGGCCAGTCCATCACCTTTACCCTGAGCTTCTTTAGCAAGGCAGTGGTCATCTTGGAGGTGTGTTTGGGGTCGTTATCATGTTGAAATACTGCCATGTGGCCCAGTCTCTGAAGGTAGGGGATCATGCTCTACTTTAGTATGTCACAGTACATGTTGGCATTCATGGTTCCCTCAATGAACTGTAGCTCCCCAGTGGCAGCAGCAGTCATGCAGCCCCAGACCATGACACTCCCACCACCATGCTTGACTGTAGGCAAGACAGACTCGTCTTTGTACTCCCCACCTTCTTGCCCCCACTTCAGCACACAACAGGTGAAAGAAATTGTCTCACTCCCCTTATACCACCTCACTCACAGCTATTTATTGCCTCTCATCTCTGATTGGCAAACACGCTCAATGATCCACACCACAACAAACTGCAATTCGATTGTTTTCAGGGTCCACTGGAAATACAAGTATAAAGGACATGGGCAATCCCCATAGCGTAATTTCTGTTTCACATCCTTTATTAAAATTAATAAAATTACACTCACAATGTATAAGTTATAAGCACGCTCATCAAAAATAAGTCCAGGGACAGGCCATTTGTATCAAAATTGCATCTCACTGCTCCCCCGGTTCAACGTCACATCTGGCTGTCGCTCAGACATCAGTTCTTGCCGCCATATAGTCATGCCTTGACATTTCGTCATTCTGACTTCCTCTGAAGACATCTTCAGAGGAAGTCAGAACGATGCAAACATCAAAAAATGACTGTGCCTGTCCCTTGCTTATTATTGATGAGCATGTTTATAACATATACATTGTGAGTATAATTTTAATAGTTTTAGTAAAGTATGTGAAACAGAATCACGCTTTGGGGATTGCCCGTGTCCTTTATGCTTGCATTTCCAGCAGACCCTAAAAACAATTGAATTGCGGTTTGCTGTTTATCTCTGTGAATTTTTTTCATGATAAAACCCCCTTTTTACATAGCGGCCTAGTAAAAAGGTTTCCATGATGTGCAAGGTGTCTGTACTATATTTCTGCTCATTGTCTATGAAATAATACATTGTAATTATTATTTCACAATAAAACCTGCCTTGTCTTCCTCTCTTTAAATGTGAGTAAAAAGGCTTACAAGATGTGATGTGTGTCTTTGCAATATTTCTTGCTCTGGTTTCTGACATAATTCACTGCTATTTTTATTTTTTGATAAAAAGTGTCTTGTCTCTCTGTCTTCAGTTGTTGCTCACTACGAAGATTTCCTTGATGTACAGTGTGTCTGTGCTATACTATACTGTAGCTCTTGTATCTGACAAAATCCACTGTAACTTTTATTTCAGGTAAAAGCCTTCCTCAGCTCTGCATTTTCAAATGTGGTCTAATATAACTACTTATAGAAATATTCAATCTGGTTTTAATATGATTTTATCTTTGTATCAATTAATAAAATCTTCCATTTTATTCTATACAACTGTGTTGTATCTGGCACCTTAAAAATCTAGAGTTCTTCATTCATTCAGTTTACTACCAGAGATGTAGTGTCCTTGATCTCCACATTCACCAGTGCAAATCATTACTCTCCTGAAAAAAGACAAATTAAGAATAAAAACGTGATACCCAATCAAGCTGCTTACTCTGCTTGTCTCCAAAATATGGCTCTGTAATTTGTATTTCTTCATAACAACTGCCTTATCTCTGTGTTGACATTTTATAAAGCGTTGTAGACAATACAGTGTGGTACTGCACTAAATAAAGATCACAAGCTATGCAATGAACCATGTTTTCCACTGTTTGGCAATTGTTATGAAGTTGATTGATTTCTTTTTTTTTTTTTTTTTTTGTGTACACCTTCTAATAGATTTTAGGTCTGTTCTGCCTAAGACTTTAATCATTCAATTCTGGCCTATTCCTTCTGTTTAAAAAAAAATATGTATCTCAACAAAAGGCATATAAAAAAAAATCAATTTTTAAATGAAGTTTATTCAGATAGGGGTGCTGCTGTAAAATTACAAGAAATTTATTAGATATGAATATTATATGGTGCCAGATTACTGTGGTGCTAATCCCACCCCAGAGAATCATACTGTTCTGTAATACCGCAAACAGCTTAAAGACATTCTGCAAGCATAAAAAACCAGTGTGTATTATCTTGCGTGTATCGTCACAATCACGTGACATCCTCAGTGGTTCGGGTTCCTCAGGGGAGGAGGAAGTCACATGATCATGACGATACGCATGGGAGGAGTCAGGTGACAGAGGACTGTGTTTGTGGAGCATACTAAAGCATACAGAAGCTGCTGCCTCATCAGATGATCTTTTAAAATGCACTGTCTCAAGTTTTAATGTAAGTGGATATTATGCAATAAATGTGAAACCTTTATATACTACACAATGGGAATGTATCTTTTATACTGAGGGGACGTGGAGGAAAGGAAGTCCAGACAAAACCAGCTCAGTGAGGAAAGAGGAGAGTGTAAGGAAATTGAACAACTGAGGAGCCTGGAATTATCCCAGCAGGGGAAGGCAATTTTAGGCCTGAAAACAGGTCTAAACTGGAGGTGAGCGCAGTAGTGAAAGGTGGAGGGAGTCACTGCGCAATTGTATTTAATTAAAGAGGAAGTAAACCCTCCTCTGTAACTTGTACCTATAGGTAAGCCTATGCTAAGGCTTACCTATAGGTACTGTAAATATCTCTTAAACATGTATCGTTTAGGAGATATTTACCTTACATGCAGCCAGTGACGTCACTGGCGCATGCGCTCTGAAGGAACGGCCGCTGGTGCCGTTCCATCAGAGTCCCGTGCCGTGACCGTCGGCTCCCGCGCACATGCGTGGGAGTGACGTCACCATGGATCCGGCCAATCAGATGGCCGGATGCCGCGATCCCGGAAGACGGGCGACTGGACATGTCGCCCGTCATACAGGTAAGCGGACGGCACAGCAGGGGCTCATTCTAAGGTAAGTATTTCATAATGGGCTGTATGCTCATTATGTGTTTCTCTTTCAGGTTGCAAAAAGAAAAAAAAAATTTGGGGGGGTTTACAACCTCTTTAAATCCACAAGGCTGAAGGTGGAAAAACTGCGGGATATGAGAAGCACATTTAAAGGGAAAAATATTTAAAAGAAGAAAAGCACTACTAATTGAACGATACTCATCTGGGACTGTCACGTTTGTTTTATTTTATTTTATTGTACACAAGAAAGTTTGTCACTGAATAATGAAATCAGTTTTGTGGTTTAAATGTAAGGTTTTGGATTAAAAACATTAATTGGATTGCACACGGATAGGTGCAGCCAACATTTTTGATTTATAAGACATCCAGCAAGCATATCGTTTTAAGAATTAGTGTTTCCCATATTGCCCTCAAAATTACAAAAATGGAGCCTTCTGAACCCCCTTGAACAGTATTTTTAAGTTTTTTTTTTTTTTCATTGGTAGATGTTCCCAGAAATTTATGACCTTTGACAATCTTTTGCATATTAGCCTTGAAAATGGCCCAAATTGGTTTTCAAGACTTGTCTCCAATTGACCTCAGTAGGGTTCAGATTAAGATTCTAAGGTTATGGATTTTACAATGAGTTTAAAACCAAATCGAACCAAAGCACCTTTGCACATAAAAAGACAGAGGAGACAAAGGTTTTAAAAAGCTTAGCAGTCTGAATCTTCCCTACTCTACCCCCTCTCTAATCTTCCCTACTTTAATATTTTAAAGTTCAGGAATTTAATTGAAAATGTTATGGATAAAAAAAATAGTAGGTTTTGAAATATCCCCTGTTGGCATGACATTTTTGTTCCTTATTGATAAAAAAAACAAAACATTTTTATAGTGCTATAAGACTGGCACATTTGAAAAATGTTGCACAGCATTTCAGATGTACTTTGTAATGTGGCCTGATTGTGACAGGCTTTTGTTGGCACAGTGTAAGAGAGCAGAGGACTGACATGAATAAACTGTCATGCAATTCTTCATTTATGTCTGTGTTAGCAGGTCCACTGTGTACTGAAACTTCAGGTCGCAAGATCCAACACATTTATACAAGAGAGCCATAAAGACTGAATTCCAAAATGTGATTTAATGTTTTATGTCCTGCATGATCACAGCAGTTTTCTCTGTATCAAAAATATTTTTAAAATGCCCACTTTAGCTAAGTGCATAGTCATACAGAGTCAGCATGCTTTTACAATAAGAACAGCTTTTATAATAATTGTATAGTTTATATGATAGAAATGATTGATGACAAGTTGGATAAAAATGGCAAGAATGAAAAACTGCAATTAAAAAAACAAGTGACTACAGTGGAGGCATTTGGAGCTTTCCAGGTAGATGTTATGAAAGGTCTCAGTAACAAAAGGAGCAAGCATTCAGTAACAAAAATGGTTATGTGATTTAACATAAGTTAGCTCTTCATAGCATTTCAACGACGTGCAGAGTAGTAGCAAAAAAAAAAAAAAAAAAGGAAAACACAAGAAAAAAGTTGCAAAACCAGAAGCAATGAGTTCTATAAATGTTTAAATATTAATTGCTTTAAAGTAGTGATGTGCTGGTCAGTCTTTTGTGAGCACTGGCCATTTCATTTTCTGATATAAAGCCCAATTTTGTTTAGCGCAAATTTGGTCCTGAGGAAGGGACTTCCACACTTAAACACGTAGACCCCATGGATTTATAGGGTTTCTTTGCTCTGATGTTTCAGGATTATGCACTATATAGTATTTGGTAATTAGTTTGCATTTTTAACAATAATATTCTTTGTATGTATTTTTATCTACATGCGCTAAAGTGGACCTTCACCCCAAATTCCCAAATTTCCCCTCCCAGCCAAAATCCCCCCAATCCCCCTCCCAAAACAAATATTCCCCCTCAAATTCAGCCGCCTAGCATAAATCCTCCCCCCAATTTCTCCACCTTACCACTAATTGCCCCTCCTGCATCCCCTTTCCAAGCACAAAATCCCCCCCACCCTCCAAATTACCTTTCTAGCACAAATCCTCCCCCTTTATCCAAACCACCCCTAACAAAAAAAAAAACATCCTACTTCCTAGCACAAAGCCTCCCTCTACCCAAAATGTTCTTCTTAGCACAAATCCGCCCGATCCCCCCTTCCAGCACAAAATCCTCTCTCCTAGCAGAAATCAAGTTCCACCTCCACTATCCAAATCCCCCCTCCTAGCATATTTCTCTTTCATCCCCAGTGGCAGAAACTCACTACAGCATTAGTGATAGCAGCAGGAAGGCGGTGAAAGCCTGAGGAGGTGGTGGCTGTTATCTCCCCCTCCATCTCCTCCCTCCTGCCTGTATACAGAACTTGACACAAGAATGCTGTCAGATCAAGATTGTGCAAGATTTGATTACCTGCCCCCCCCCCCTGCACTTCCTGTATACAGAAACACTGTTATGACAAGAGGAAGGAGTTGGAGGGAAGAAAACACAACTTGCACCTCCTCCTGGCTCTCTCCTCTTCTCTGCTGCTGTCACGACTCCTGTTCATAGCAGCTACGACAGCAGGAGTAGGCACAGGTAGTTCATGTGGTAGTTTAGTAGCATTTTTTTATGAATGCCAAAAAACTTTTTGAAAAATGCTGAGTGGTAATTTATCACATTTTTTAACCACTCCAGCCCTGCCCACCGCAGTTTTACTGCGGCAGGCAGGCGCTCCTGGGCAAAGTGACGTAGTACTACGCTCAGGAGACTGTAGGGGGTGAGCTCCCGCCCTTGCTCGTTAGCTGGGGAGCCAGCGCGTGTGACCAGTGGCTCCGATGGCCGCCGGCCACTCGCCATCTACCGCAGCTGAGAGAGAAGGACAGACAGCTGATGAAAACACAGCCGTCTGTCATTCTCCCTGAAGTGATCACAGAGGCTATGTGATCCTGCTATACAGTATAGGATTGCATGTCTCTGTGATTACTTCACAAGCAACACCCCTCCATAGTTAGAATCACGCCCCTAGGGACACATTTAACCCCTTGATCACCAGTACAGTTAACCCCTTTCCAGCCAGTGTCATTTTTACAGTAACAGTGCATATTTTTAGCACTGATTACTGTAGTAATGTCACTGGTACCCCCAAAAGTGTCAAAATGTCAGTTAGGGGTCCGATCTGTCCGCCGCAATTTCACAGTCCTGCAAAAAAAAAAATTGCAGATCGCCGCCATTACTAGTAAAAAAAAAAAACAATAAAAATGACATAAATCTTTCCCGTAGTTAGTAAACGCAATAACTTTTGCGCAAACCAATCAAAATACACTTATTGTGATGTTTTTTACCAAAAATATGTAGCAGAAAACAAATTGTCCTAAAATGTTAAAAAATTTGGATTTTTTACATTTTTTTTGAGAATTTCATATAAAAAAAATTTGAAAAATATTGTTATTTTTTCAAAATTGTCGCTCTTTTTTTGTTTATAGTGCAAAAAATGCATAAAAAAAGTACATCAATTTTGTTTGGGTACAGCATCCCGCAACTGCGCAATTGTCCGTTAAAGTCACGCAGTGCCGATTCGCAAAATAGGGCCTGGTCATTGAGCAGCAAAATCCTCCAGGGCTAAAGTGGTTAAGGTGCTCCATAGTTGTTTGTGAATGGAGCCGATCCCTCCTCACTGACTGATTTACAGCAGAGAAAGCCAATAGCTCCCGCTGCTGCATCTTAGCCAATGAAGAGAGAGGGACTCAGCAGAGCCTCGGCTGTCGTGCACATTGCTGGATCGGGCTTAGGTAACTATTAGGGGGCTCTGAGGAAGAGGAGATCTCCCCTCAAAGCCATTTGGAAGGTTCTCCAGTGTGCTGGACATTGTCCCAGTGACCTGGTTGGTTTTGTGTCCTTTGTGGACTGGATAGGCTTTTAAGACTTTTGTGTTTGTGAGTATATTTCGTTTTGCCCCCTTTTTTTTATAAAACTCCACTTGGGTAATGCACAAGGTTGGTGCGCCCTCTTTTTGTTTTGGGAGGGTCTGAGATAAGGGGAGCTGCACATTGAAGGTTTTTTTAGAATGCATGGATGTAAAAAAAACCTTAAGCCTTTAGGAACCACTTTAATTTCAATGAGGTTCAGATTTGACATCCAAACATTAGTAATGTTCACCGACCCTGCCTTAAAATGGAACCCTGCTGGTAAAGCTGTCTCAGACTTCAGTTAAGTCAGGAGCTCACATTCAGTTGAAACTGCCTTCTTGTTACTCTCTCCTGCCGAAATCATGAATGCTGAAGTTGCATCAATAGGAGGAAGGAAAAAAAAGACTTTATCAAGCAACACAAATGCTAGACCACAAACGATCAGGTAGAGGAGGATCACCTGATTACAGCATGTCAAATGGCCCAAATTTCCTAGTTCACAAGCCATACATTACTTTTAACATACAATTTGTCCAAACCAGGTGGATAGTTTGAAATGTAACCAGGTGAATATAAGGCCACATTAAACTAATTTCAATCAAATCTACATTCATTGAGTATAATGTTAAATTAACCTAACCTGAGAATAGGTTGAATGATTAAATAATGCAGTAAAGCAATTTTCCCATGCAGATAAGATGTCTGAAAATCTTGTTTCAAGCTATTTTCAAATCGGCAAATCTTGTTTGATGCAAATTTTTGACTGACTAGTCTTTTCAGAAAATGGATGAAAACCACAGTGATGAATAAAGTGAATGTAGAAAATACAATCATGTTAAAAAGGTAGTTTTAGGTGAAAGTTGGGCGCATCTTGAGCCAAAAAAAAGTAAATAGATCCCACAGTAAACCAACAGCATGCTTGAAATAATCATAGGTTGTTTTGAGAGACAGTAATGCCTGGTACACACTGAAGGTTTTTATTGTTCATGCAACCCAACAGGCTGAACGGAAAAAAACAAAAACCGAGGAGCTTGATGTACAAACTATGCAATGACAGTACAGCAATCTCCCTGCTGGGCTATTGTGTTTCAACAGGGGGATCGCCCCCCCCCCCCCCCCGCGCGCCAGAACACGCCGGTCGGCGCTCGCAACTATTGGCTGCATGGCTGCAAACGCTGATCAGAATGCGCTCAGCTACTGGCTTTTCAGCATGCTCTTTCGACAGAAACTGATCATGAGATCGACTTCTGTCGGACAAGGACCCGTACACAATGGCCGAATGTCGGCCGTTTCTACTGTACTGGCTGATTTCAGCCAATATTTGGCCTGTGTGTACAGGGCTTTAAACAAGTATCTAAATATTTTATTTCATGAATTAAAAGAATCTAGTGAAGGAAGAGGCATGATTTTAAATACTGCGGACATATTCATGGTGTTTCTGCAAGACAAAGTGAGAGTGTTTTTGTAAGGCTCCCCCTGCCAACTCGTCCATATTCACCATACCAGCAATCCTTTGTCATTCCTACCTTCTTCTTGCTGCTGGCTTTAATTGCCCAGTCAGCAAGCTGGGAGGTGACACCACTGTATACTTTAACTGTAAGTGGTGTCATCCACCTGGCTGTACTGTGTAAAGGGGCTCTGTAAATTTCAGGAAGAAATGGACAGAAAAGCATATATATTGGCTGCTAAAATGGCTCCCATGTAGTGTATGCATGCGTACAGATGCAGTGAGTCTGTGCCATGTCCCAGATAGGCATTTGTGCGAGTGCATGAGAATCCTTGGTTCATGTGCAGACATGCTGCAGTACTCTGCCAGTTTCTCAATACCTGGCAGAGATCTGGGCATATGCTGGATTTTTTTAAAGGGTGGAAGAAAAGAGCAGGGGGGGGGGGGATAATAAAGCAGAGGTGAAGCTTTAACTTTCAGTGTGTGGGATGTAAAATGTATAGTTTTTCCCTCTTTTAGAAAGTGGAGAAGCTAAAGCTTAAGAATGCCATTGCATGTATGCCATTAAAGTGTTCTTAGATTAAAGTTAAATATTTACCTTTTTATTAGTCACGCATAATGAAAAAAATTTACCAAGCAATACTCACTATCTCTGTACTCCAGTACTACTCTCCAAGTTCTCTGACAAACTTATTTGCAGTGAATACAAAAAAGAAGAAATCCAGAGGGGCTTTGTAAGACACAAACCACAAGGTATAAAATGTATTACATTTGAAATACTTTGTTACATACTATTAAAAATAATTCTTATAGACATAGGTACATACATATATGCATGGGTTTCCATAGTTAAATAAATCAAACTATGACTGACAATTCAAGGTGTAAATATATATATATGATACATTTGACAATGCTCGCTTCCTCAGGAGATACATATATAAATACCTGAAATTAGAGACAAGGTTGTTAGGCATCAGAGCATAAAGGAAGGATAAGAAAGGAAAAGGGAGGGCAAAAGAAGAGGGGGGGGGGAGAAGCAGGCAAAAAGGGGAGAGGGAAAACCAAAAAACGTACAATTGTGTATAATAGTCCTAACGAACTATCAAACCAGGGTAAACAGTCAAGTAGATTCATGGTTCCCATAAGACTCCCCACTGGAGATGAAGATGAAGAAAAACAGAAAAAAGATCCCCAAACGGTCCGTGTAGTTCTCCCCGGGGGTTGTGGAGGGGAGGGGGCCAACCAGACAGGCAAACTTACAAGAAGGTGACAATGACAAAATGTCACAGTGGTCAGGGATGTACAAATGCTGAAAGTTGAAAAACAACAACAGTAAAGCTCAATGAGGAGGCCATTGGTCCCAGTTGCAAATGGCAAGCTCCTAAATATCACACCCCATGTGTAATAAAAAAAAAAAACAGCCCAATATAAATGCAAAAGTAGCTGATCGTAAAAGTATAAAGTGTATTAGTCCCACATAATGAAAAAAGTTTGCCACCATCTCTGCACTCCAGAGACTCACCATCTCTGCACTCCAGTACTACTCTCCAAGTTTTCTGAGAAACGTATTTGCAGTAATAAAATATTTAAAAACAGCGCTACCAGGCAAATGGAATTAAATACAAAGTGCACTAAAGCACTAAAAATATAAACTAAATAATATGGTAATAATGATATTAGTAATATTAATAAAGTGCATCAGTAATAGAAAAAATAATGTAATCACATAATTAATTAAAGTGCAAAAAGATTTCATATAAGGTGCCAAATGTGCAAAAAAGTGCAGAAAAATATAGTGCAGTCCAAAGATTATATGCAGTCCACTTGAATCAAATAAGGTGCTGAATATTGTGCTCCACACAAAAAGTGCCAAGTGCTTCCAAAGAACCCTTTTGGGGATCCACTCACCAGACTTAGGAGAATTCTGAGCCTTATATAAATTTATCCAGCTACATCTCCGAATCCCCTCCAGCCTCAGATGCAGGGTGATAAACAGCCTTGGTGTCCCCCAGGATATCAATAGGGATGATCCTTCAATATACCTCCAAACACCTCTGAAACTCCTTCATGCTTAAAATCTCAAACAAAAGGGGGAAGGAGCCATAAATAGTGAAGCCCGTAGGGTGATTTTATCAGAAAATATATTAAAAAGCTACTCACAATCGTAAGAAAAGTAATTTGCAGTAAACCCATGGCATCAAGGACACTTACCCTTAAATCAGGCCACCATGGGCCACAGAGGATACTGATGCATTATTCTATACACTCTTCACAACATTTAGGACCACTTAAAGGACAGAAAAGGAGGAAGAAGGCGGATCCAAAGACAGCAGAAAAGGGATGTATAAATTAGACTTTAAAATACAATGTATTACATTCATAGTGGGGGTTGTTTCCAAGTGGCTTGGAAGTGGATTTATAAAGCTAAAATTGTGCTTTAACCAGTTCTGGACCGGAAGGATTTGCCCCCTAAATGACCAGGCCATTTTTTTGGAACTGCGTTACTTTAACGGAAAATTGCATGGTTGTGCGACAACAAAATAAAATGGATGTCCTTTTTCTCCCACAAATAGAGCTTTCTTTTGTTGGTATTTGCTCACCTCTGCAATTTTTATTTTTTGCGCTATAAAAAAAAAAAAAAAGAGTAACAATTCTGAAAAAAATAAGTTTTTTTTTTTTTTGTGTCTCTTGCCTACCTGTGTTAACAACCTTAGCCTGGATTTTTGACCAAGATTTTGCCTCTGTCCCTTTTCTGCCTGCATGTTGCCAAATTCTGCTAATTTCTGACCTTGATTGTGCTCATGATTTGGTGCCTTCCTACTTAGCTGTTACCGAACTTGGCTTGTGACCCGACTATCTACTACTATCTACTGCTTTTGGGAAGGTCATGGTGTCATTATTGTTGTTCTTCTGCTTTCCTGAAAACAGCGCTCTCAAGGTAGCTCTGGATTCCTGGCACCTGGGCCCAGGGCTGTCCCATGACATTGTGCTGCCTGGTTCCAAGAATGAAATGCTCCACCCCCCCCCCCCCACACCCCCTAAAAAAAAAAAAAAAAAAATCACACCTACCAAAAGGCCCCAGCATCCATTATTTTATATAAATATAAAATTAGAAAATATTGTATTTACTGTTATCTTCTTCCATAACTCACAACCAGACCGGTCCACCAAACACCCATTGTCTGTCCCCCTGTCATAACTGCGTCTGCTGCGAACACCGCCCAAGAAGATCCAGCCTGCCCTGCATGAGATGGAGTGCACTGATGTCTGATGTCATTGAGCACACCACAATCACGTGGGGGTCGATCCCCAGAGGAGACGCTCCGCCTCCTCATACTCATCAGTTTGCACTACAGGCGGCAGTATAAAATGGGGAAATGCCACTCGTAACGTGCCGCAAAGTGATGACACAAATAACTGCTGAAGAAAAATCTTGGGCGTCAGTTTGCTGCCCCTCTCAAAGTGCCCCCTGGGTCCAATGGACCCAGTAGGACCCATGGTAGGGCCGCCCTGCCTGTGCCCTTACATTGCCCTAGCAGTCCCTGTCTCAGTCTTCAGGGGTACTCAAATGGGAATTGTGCAAGTCCACCCTCGTCATTTCAAACTCCTGATACAGGTAAATGGCACATGGGCAAAGCATGAATTTATTTTAAAGCAGAATTTTACCCATAACAACTTGCTTCTTGCTGGAGGCTGCCATTTTGCTGAAGCCCAGAACCCCCACACAGCAGTAAATCAAAAAGCGGAACTAAACCCATTGATTTAATGGTTTAAAAAAACGGTCACGTTTGCTTGTGTCCTCAGCCAAACCATTAAATGACTGGTGTCATAACTGATTACAGCTGGAGCACCATGGCAGTTTCAAATTAAACAGAAGCAGCGTCCTTGGCTGTAAATGATAGGAGGGTTTAATTCTGCTTTTAGGCTGTCAGCAGATCGGCCTCTACAACTTCAGCAGTGCCTAAATGTGAGTAAAATGGGAGAGCAACTGAGCCTGTGCAGAACCGGGTGAGACAGTGTAAAACTGGATTTTAAACATTATAGACAATTATTTTTTAATTTTACAAAGCTATACCTGCAAAATGGGCCAGGCTGAAGTGATCTAGCAGGATTTCGTTTTCTGACTAAAGATTTCATTTTCTGAATAAAAATGTGGGTGTAAAGCATGTGTTGCAAGTTGCAAGCATAATGAAAATGATATTGTGGTTTAATGGGGTGTAGTAACTGTAGATATTTTAGCCTCTAAATGTTTTTTACCAACATAACACTCCCTTGAAAAAGCAATATAACTCTCAAAAACTGATGTAAATAACTATATATCACAGTTCGCAATTGAGAAAATGAAGCTGAGTTAATAAAGAAGCTGAGACTCTTCACTCAAAGTGTATGAATATTCACTTCAATTATTCAATTCGAAAAGCAGGTTTCTGTTCCTTTTGAATACCTAACCATGTGAAGATGCCTTTTATATGAATGGACAGATAACAGTTTACAGGATGAAAATGTGCGGGGCTAGATAGGTATGATCTCACCACTGAGGCTAAACCATACTAGTTATGGGAAAACATGGAGGTGTTATCAAATATATTTTACCTCGATAATGTCTACCAATGTTATCAGTCTCATGTTAGCTGTAATTATAAGCTAAAATCTACTAAATAACATAAATGAAAAAAACATGCATTGCCTATATTCATTCCCAGCCCTTTTACTTATGTGAGTACTGGCCTTCTTGATACAACTGCCAGGTATTGATTTTATTGGGAGAGGTTAAAATATTTTCTAGAATTTGTAGTACAGTTAAAATGTATGTTGTATGACTTGTTCATCATTTTCTTTAACAATAAAACCTTTTTTGTGAAAAAAAATGAACAAATAAATTTTCTTTAATTTTTATTAAAAAAAAAAAAAAAAAATGAACAAAACTCAACAAAATATACCATGGCAATAGAATTCGAAAGCTACCAGCAGAGAAGATTTTTTTTATTATTTTATTAATTTTATTCATCCCTAGTCTTGCTGTTCTGGCACATGTTTCTTTTGCATAAGACAATAAAACATGCACTAATAATATTTTTAGTATATCAAGTGTAGCACTGCCCCCTAGGGAGCTGCTGAGAATTACACCTTGGTTACTATTAGCAACGGATAGCAGGCAAAACGGCATTTGAAAGTTCTTGGCTTAGACAATGAACAGTCCAGGGGATTTGTTTTTTTATGTGTTTTATTTTGGAACTTGGATGGGAGAAGGGAATGAGTGGAATACTCCAACTTGAACTATGCACAATTCTTGAGCACAACTGACTGGAGAATGCGGCAAGGCCGCTGCTTTACCTTGCCACTGAAGTGAAGATAAAGAATATGGAATCTCACTTAGATTACTCTTCAGGGCCTAACTTGGCACCCCATTTTCACTGACTGTGTGCACTGACCTTCTGTCCACTGACTTGCTACTGGAGTGGTCCCTTTCCTGGGCAGACCCCTGGCAAGCTTCCCGGTACTCGCGGACACTGTTTTTCCCTGGGTCGCTCTGCCTCCAACTCCCTTGTCAGCATCCACAGGACCTCCCGGCTCAGCACCACACTTCTGGTCCACAAGGCCGACCGCCTATGACCACCTTCCTCAGGAGCAGGAGGAGAGACAACCATCACCCTCCTCCTGGGACCTGGCTTCCCACCCAAAGATACCGTGTCACATGTGCCCCTGGCTTTTATCACCTATCCCAGAATGCACCACTCTTGTGCCAACCCACTGAGATAGTGACAAAAGCCTTTGTGTCACTGGCTGGGTTTCCTCCACTGTCCAACAGGCTCCCCTAAAGTGGGGACACTCCCTCAGACCAAATTAATCACACCTGGACACATGCAACAGGCCTAACTGTAAATCCTGCTCCCTGATAAGCAGGAAGCACATCACTTCAGCCTGTAATTCTGCTGATAAGTAGCCAGAATCAAAACTATGCTACCTATCTAGCACCTGACTAGGAGGGTGCTACACAAACAACTGTTGACCACAGTATACTAAATACTAGTGTAGCGCCCTCCTAGGTAGGTGCTAGTGAGAAAGTATAGTTTGAGGTCTGTCTGCTTACCAGAAGAGCTGCAGTTAAATCTATATTGTTCTCTGCCTACCAGAGGGCAGGATCTGTTAGTGAGGTCTGCTCATTGTGCTCAGAATGCAACTCATTCTGTCTACAGAGTGTTTCACACTGGTCTATTAGGGAGGCATGTTGGACAGTGGAAGGAAACCTGACGAATGGGTGCATGGGCTTTTGACACATTCCTGATGATTGGCAGAGGGAAAGTGTATCGGTGCATGCTGAGATACATATAAAATCCAGGAGCACATGTGCTCAAGGTCTTTTGTCTGGATAGCGGAGTCCCAGAGAGAGGGATCGGCTGCCTCCTCCTCTGCAGAGGTGCCATGCAGCCTCAGGGGGTCATCCTGAGGGCCTGGAGAGTAGCAGTGAGGAACTGAACCCAGAGGTCCAGAGAAGCTGACTGAAAGGGGAGACACTCGAGGATCTGTCTCTGCAGTACAGTGAGTACAGAATCTCGTGTCAAGGGGCCTGACCTGAGGGGGGCCACCCCTGCTCCTAGGATAGACAGTGAACGGGTGTCAGTTGAAAGGGGATGCTAGTGAGAGTGCCCTAAAGATATGTTATCATCCACCAAGTCATCTTGTCAGAGAGTGAAGAGAGAAAGAGACAAATTCCAATTCCAAATAAACAACAAAAAACCAACACCCCTAGACTGTGTGACGAGCCATCAGGAGGAAGGAGGGATTCATGGACTATGTCTCAAGGTAACCATGTGCTGGTAATCAGGGGAGCCTGTCAAGTGACTCTTCAGCAGGCCCTGTGGGGATAGTGCTACACTAGTAGATTCAGTATAATGGTTATATATTCAATTAGCTTTAAAAAAGCACACAAATCTATCAACTTTAACTATTATAAATAGTACACCATGCATGCTCAGACCTTTGCTGTGTGTTACCGTGTGCTCATGTGTTATGGTGAACTTAAATTGTTTTCCAGCGCATCACAATGCACAAATGGTTCACACGGTGCACTAAAACACAAGTCTGGTGTGGCACATTCAGGATGTACGTTGCAGAGCCATTCAAAATTTGTGTCACTGCACGACACCACACCGTGGAATTTGTGTGCTACCATGTGTTGTGGACACATGTCTTAAACTGTTTGTTTTACTACGTTCCTGAAATTTAAGAATCCAGCCTAATCCCTTACTGTATAAAAAGAATGACAATTTACTGCAACCCTAATGGATTTAAGAACAAGATACTGTAATACAAAAATGTGAATATAGCCTTAGTTGTAAAGTACAGCTATCTAAAAAAGAGAACAACTTTGCGACTTTGAGTTTTTCGTATATGCAGTTAATATAAATTGCTCAAAAAAATTATTATTATTATTATTTAATGGAAATGAAAATTATCAACCTACAGAGGGCTGAATTCAAAGAAAATCAAAGTGAAAAAATGATGCAGGAGGCTAATCCATTTTGCTGAAATTTCATTGCAGCAACTCAAAATGGTAATTGGTAATGGTAATTTGTATGGCCCCCCACGTGCTTGTATGCATGCCTGACAACATCAGGGCATGCTCCTTTTGAGACAACAGATGGTATCCTGGGGTATTTCCTCTCAGATCTGGACCAGGGCATCACTGAGCTCCTGAACAGTCTGAGGTGCAGCCTGGTGGCGTCAGATGTACCAAAACATAATGTACAGGAGGTGTTCTATTGGATTTAGGTCAGGCGAGCGTGGAGGCTATTCAATGGTATCAATTCCTTCATTCTCCAGGAACTGGCTGCATACTCTTGCCACATGAGGCCGGGCATTGTCGTGTCCCAGGAAGAACCCAGGACCCACTGCCAGAGCTTCTGATAGGGCAGTACAACCGACCCTTTAGTACCAGGCCTTGCCCCATTAGCTCCACAAGGGGGCCCGGGCAGCATTACAGTTTAATTTCTCCATTATAAAAAAAAACACTTTTACTGGGGGGTACATGGGGGTATAATTACATTTTTCTGGGCCCCATCAGGCCAACAGAGGGGCCCAGGAGGTGAGTGCAGTAGAGAGACTTTTTGTTTCATTTTCGGGGCGCATGTGTACATACCGCCGTAGTCCTGTGTTGATCTGCTGCTATATAGTCCCGGCCAGCCAGCTGCCACTGACCATTGTGTTCGCTGGCGGAGGGATACAATGATGCTCTGCTCAGGTTCCGCCTTCCATCCTAGGGTGCCGAGACTAGTGGGAGGCGACAGGCGGCTCAGCAGGTGACGAAGCAGCAAGAGGACAACGTGGCTGCATTGGACACAGTGAGTGGAGAATAAAGGATAGAGTCCTCACTGTGTCCTATGATCATCGGTACGAAAATCACACAGGCTGCACAGTCAGCACGTGCCCTGTCACAGTATGTCACATGACTGTTAAGTGCTGACTTTGTTAACTTATGGCTGTACTGAGTGTTACAGACTGTAACATAACACAGCACAGCCATAACAAAGTCAGCAACCCCAGCAGCCAAATGACTGCCTGTGTGATTTTCATGCTGATGATCATAAAACACAATGAGATGCTACTTTACACTTGTGTTTGGGGGGGGGGGGGGGAGTGGCAGTAAACGTGCAGCTGAGCTTTGCAATTTTACTGGCCCCCAAGTCAATGCCCTTCAACCATTTCCTGCTCAGCAATGTACAAATATGTTGCTGGATTGGAAGGGTGATATCTCAGTCATTGCTACAGCAATGGTTGCAATAGAAGTTTTTTAGCCCCAGTATTTTGCACAAAGTATAAGTAATCCTAGTGGCTAAGAAGTCACTGGATTACCTTGACGGAAGGGGGTCCCTCCTGTTATGCCTTTACCAGGCTCTCCTAAGCCTGCGGGAGCCTGGTAAGAATGCGACCAGTAGCATTCGGTTTCTGGGACACAGTGAGAGGAACTGATGTTGTTCCTCCTACTGTGTGATGTCAAAAAACTGAATCGATGAGGATTTTATCATTTCTGGGTTCTGTCTCATATAACCAAGCCATTACCGGCTTGAACAAGCATCTGATCAAACCAGTCCTGGTTTGATTGGATGCTTTGGAGGCCAGAGGAGAGACACGGGGTCTAATAGAGCCAAGATCTCTCCATAAAGGGGACATGTCATGGCCCATGCTATCGCAAGGGATGTTGTTCATCCCTGCTGATAGCAATACAAGAGATATTTAAAAAACGTAGAGATACAGTGTAAAAAAAATGAAAAAATGTAATAAAATAAAATGTAAAACTTTTTTAAAATGCCCTCGTTACCCCGTGCTCATGCGCAATTGCGAATGTGCACGTTAGCCCTGCAGGTATATTTAAATGGGGAAAAACCTGCATTTTGTTTTGAGGCAGGGCCAGGGGTGTGTTGAGGGTGGGATTGAAAGGGAGCCCCGTCAGATAGGCTGTACGGGGCCCCATAATGGTACAGCCCTGCCCACAGCATCACCGTAAGGTCTGACAATGGGTCCAAGGATTTCATCCCGATACCTAATGATAGTCAGGGTGCCATTGCCTGTAGAGGTCTGTGTGTCCCTCCTTAGATTTGCCTCCCAAGACCATCACTGACCCACCACCATACCGGTCATGCTGAATGATGTTACCAGCAGTAAAACGTTCCCCGCAGCTTCTCCAGACCCTTTCACGTCTGTCACATGTGCTCACAGTGAACCTGCTCTCATCTGTGAAAAGCACAGGGCACCAGTGGCAGACCTGCCAATTCTGGTGTTCAATTTCAAATGCCAATCGAGCTCTGGGTGCCGGGCAGTGAGCACAAGTCCCACTAGAGGACTTTGGGCCCTCAGGCCACCCTCATGAAGTCTGTTTCTGATTCTTTGGTCAGAGACATTCACACAGATTGCCTGCTGGAGGTAATTTTTTAGGGCTCTGGCAATGCTCATCCTGTTCCTCCTTGCACAAAGGAGCAGGTACTAGTTCTGCTGATGGGTTAGGGACATTCTACGGCCCTGTCCAGCTCTCCTAGAGTAACTGCCTGTCTCCTGGAATCTCCTCCATGCTCTTGAGACTGTGCTGGGAGACACAGCAAACCTTCTGGCAATGGCACATATTGATGTGCCATCCTGGAGGAGTTGGAATGCCTGTGCAACCTCTATAGGGTCCAGGTATCGCCTCATGCTAGAGAAGTGACCCTAGCCAAATGCAATACTAGTAAAAAACAGTCAGAAAAGACGTGTAGAGAAAAAAAAATTCAGTGGCTTCCACCTGTAAAACCATTCAGGTTGTCTCATTGTTGGCCATCTAGTGCACTTGTTGGTAATTTCATTAACACCAAAGCAGCTGAAATTGACTAACAACCCCCTCTGCAACCTAACTGACATGATCAATTTCACAGGAATTTAATTGACTTGATGCTATACTCTGATTAAAAAGTGTTCCTTTAATTCTTTTGAGCAGTGTAATCACATAGTGAGAAGAGACATTCACATTGAGTGCTACAGGCTTTCCTTCACTTTTAATTTATATAAAAATTGTTTTTAAAATATTCAGAATCATTCAATCACTATAATATAAGGAGTTGAATATTGACATAAGGATACTAAAGTGTAGTTCTCCCTGGGAGATTTTATTTAGGAAAGTTACTATACAATAAGCAAGGAAAATTAATATTTTTTTGAGCTATATAAGATCCAGGCTCTCTTGCCATGAAATTGAAGCCCTGTATACATCTTTCACTTTGATCCAAAGTTCTTCCCTGGATATTTGAAATATAATAAATTAAGGTGGTACATCATTAGCTAAGTGCAACTCTAAAATTCGGCCCATTACTAAAAAAAAAGTTTTCAGAAAGCAGAGACTCTGGGGAATAGAATGGTTGTTGTTCCAAATATGGCCATAGAATTATTGTTCTTACTTTAGGCGTGCACAGTGATACGTAACATGTGTAGCGCAATCAACCTTCTCATACATAATCACCTCCCCATGCACGTGTTTTCGTTCACATGTAAGTGGGGGCAGGGTGGACTCAAAATTATTTTGGGGGACAGGGGTTTTAAGTGCTTGGGCATACTTGGATTTTTACACTTTTTATAACTTAATTTGAACCCATGTTCCCTATGTGATAGCATTATGTTTGGACAGGTTCTCTTTAATGAGACTTCGGAGGACTATATGACGTCTGATGTCTTACCTACCTTTCACTAAATTTAATAAAGTGCATAATGGGCTCATTTGCCTTCTCCCTTGGCCACAGAGGCGGTGGAAAGTGACAGCTGAACCCGGAACTGACACAATGCACGCCGCTTTCATATTCATTCTAGCTCGGTTTAGTCAGCAAATGGGTAATCACTTTCCCCTCTATCAACAACTTTTGCCATTGGGGTCCTGGGCCTTCAGGTGGGACAGCTGAACCAGAGAAACATGGTGAGGTGTCACATTAACCAATTCTGGACCAGAAGGTTTTCCCCCCTTAATGACCAGGCCATTTTTTGCGATACGCCACTGCGTTACTTTAACTGACAATTGCACGGCTGTGCGACGCTGTACCCAAATACAATTTGAGCTTTCTTTTGGTGATATTTAAACACTTCTACAATTTTCATTTTTTGTGCTATAAACAAAAAAAGCGACAATTCTGGAAAAAAACAATATTTTTCACATTCTGCTATATAACATTCCCAAAAAAAATAAAAAATTAAAATCAAAATGTTTCATCCTTTTAGGCCAATTTGTATTCTGCTACATATTTTTGGTAAATAAAATCCCAATAGGCATATTTTGATTGGTTTGCGCAAAAGTTATCGCGTCTACAAACTAGGGGAAAGATTTATGTCATTTTTATTTTTATTTATTTTTTTACTAGTAATGGCAGCAATCTGCAATTTTTACCAGGACTGCAACATTGCGGCGGACAGATCGGACCCCTAACTGACCTTTTTGGCACTTTTGGGGGGACCAGTGACATTACTACAGTAATCAGTGCAAAAAATATGCACTGTTACTGTAATAATGACACTGGCAGGGAAGGGGTTAACCTAGGGGTGATCAAAGGGTTAAGTGTGAGCCTAGGGGAGTGTTTTCTAACTGCATGGGGGATGGGCTTGTGAAATGACCATAAAGACCTGTGATCCTATATAGAAGGATCACAGACACTCTGTGATCATTTCAGAGAGAAGAACGGTCAGCTGTGTTTACAACAGCGTACCGTCCTTCTCTCAGCGGGGAGCGATCGTGGGTGTCCGGCAGCAATCGTGGCCGCCGGTCCCATGGATCGGCATCCCCGCTGCCTAGTGGGGGCGGAAAAAACCGCCGCCAGTGTGCGCTCACCACCCAGCACCACATGCGCGACCAACATAGGGCTACGTCATTTCGCACAGCCAAGCCAGCCTGCCGCAGTAAAACTGCGGCGGGCGGTCGGCAAGTGGTTAATTAAGCCCCCGTTCACATAGGGGCGATCCGACTTCGGGTGGCGACCTCCGAGGTTGCGGTGCGAGCAGCGCGCCGCGACCTCGGAGCGGCCGCCACGGACTTCATAACATTGTGTCGCTCCTATTAAAACGGGTCCGCAGCTTCCCTTTGGAAGGCGACCTGCGGCGACCTGTGAGGCGACCAGGTCGCCTCACAGGTCGCCCTAGTGTGAACGGGGGCTAAAGGTGAGTTATTTACCTAATGTTTTTGGTATGTGAGGTAAATAATTCATGCGGTAAAAGTGAATTGACACTTTCAGCATCTCATGAGATATTTGGAGAAAATGTGTCACGTGATTGTATCGTGAGATACTCTGTAGTGAATTGAGCCATCACAGAGGTAAGTAAAGTTTTACTTTGTTACCAAGTACATTTTTCACTTTGCAGAGTTAAAGAGAGGAAACACTGAATTCAATTATCCAGTCATGTACAAGCAAAAATGTTTGTTTTTTTCCTTGCATATGATTGGGTATTCCTTGTAGTGAATTTCCACTTCGCTTCACCTCATTCACTAAGCTAGGTAAAAATGTTTCTTGCCACATAAAAATTCACTTTGTAGATTACACATACTCATCTGCTTTAATAAATCCACCCAATGTACTCCTTTTGTGGTTTATTTACTAAAGGCAAATCGAGTGTGCATTTATGAAAGTGGAGTTGCATTCTGCAAGTGCAGTTGCTCCAGAGCTTAGTAAATGAGGGAGAGCTCATTTATTATTTCATTTTCTGTAATGTTTCTTGCTTTGCGTGATCTTCTTATACTCATGCTTATATTTGTATGGAATTTTTAAAACAGTTATGTGACACAGTTACACTTTAACCATTTTACATTAAAAACTTCACATCACCACCGAGTCGTGGCACACATGTGTCCTGAGATCATACAAGGGCATTATGAATGTTGCCCTGGTTGAGGCGAATTGGTACGTGATGCCTACTAGGTTGGCCAGAATGTACCCTTTGGCGTCGCCCTTGTGTTTTCGAGACTGCCAGATGATGGGGTCAAAGTGCCATATTTGGTGGGAGTGCCTTTATATCTGTGGCTTCTGGAATGGTATTTTCGCTCTGATGCAGAGGATGACGGGAGAGTCGGTGCCCCCAGACTCCACAGGTGGCTCTTCTTAATGCCCTGATTCCTGGCCTACCTAAATACTTACAACCTTTGGTTTTCTTTATTTTTCTGGGTGCTAAGATGACAGTAGCTAAATCCTGGAAGCAGCCAACCGCGTCTTTGGATCAGGCAAAGAGAAAAATTCCATGGATTATGATACATGAGAATATTGTTAGTATCTTGAGAGACACAGTCCACATGTTCCAACTCAATGATGGACAATACTTTCCTACTTTTTCTCCTTTTTCTTTTTAGTCTGAACCTCTTTGTCCTTCTTCTTTCTTTTCTTTCTGCTTTTTTTCTTTTTCCATTTCCATTCCCATTCTCCTGGATATAGGACTGCTCCAGGGACTAGAAAACCTTTAAGTGTTTGTAATATATGGCCTGCCAGAGGTGTAGTCACTATTGTGTAAGTCTCATTCCTGATACCTCAGTCAACAGTTTTTTTTTTTTATTGCCTGCCATTAAACATTTTGTCGTCTTTAACCACTTGCCGACCGCCGCAAGTACATATACTGCGGCGGTCAGCCCCGGCCAGGCAAAGTGACGTACCGGTACGTCACTAGCCTGTCACCGGCTTATGAGCCAATAGCGGGCGAGCGCGCGCCCGCCCCGGCTCGTTCCCTGACAAGTCAGTGTGTGTGACCGGCGGACCCGATGTCCGCCGGTCACTCGCGATCGTTCGCCGGGAAGGGAGAAAGGCAGGCGGCTAATGTAAACAAGCCGTCTGTCATTCTCCCCTGTGTAAAAATGGAGATCAGACGGTTCTACTATGTAGGACCGTTGATCTCTGTTTTTACAGTAGTAGCCATGTCCCATCACAGTTAGAAACACGCCCCTAGGACACACTTAACCCCTCCCTCTCCTATACAGTTAACCCCTTCCTTGCCAGTGTCATTTTTACAGTAACAGTGCATATGTATAGCACTGATTACTGCAGTAATGTCACTGGTAACCCCAAAAGTGTCAAAAATGTCAGTCAAGGGTCCGATCTGTCCGCCGCAATGTCGCTGTCCCGCAAAAAAAAATCGCAGATCGCCGCCATTACTCGTTAAAAAAAAAAAACACCAATAATGACAAAAATCTTTCCCTTTGTTAGTAAACGCGATAACTTTTGCGCAAACCAATCAAAATACGCTTTTTGCGATTTTTTTTTTACCAAACATATGTAGCATAAAACAAATTGGCTGAAAATGTTAAAAAATTTAGATTTTTACATTTTTTGGGGGGGGGGAATTTCATATAAAAAAATGTGAAAAATATTGTTATTTTTGCAAAATTGTCGCTCTTTTTTTGTTTATAGCGCATGATCAAAAAATCGCACAAGTGATCAAATACCACCAAAAGAAAGCTCTGTTTGTGGGAAAAAAAAGGGACGTCAAATTTGTTTAGGTACAGCGTCGCACGACTGCGCAATTGTCCGTTAAATGCACGCAGTACAAAATCGCAAAAAAAAACCCTGGTCAGGAAGGGGGTAAAATCTTCCGGGGCTTAAGTGGTTAAGACGTTAAGATGAGGGACAGAATGTGTGTTATATATTATATATATGTATATATATATATATATAGTTATATTTCAGTATATATATGAGGGACAGAATGTGTGTGTTATATATTATATAAATATATATATATATATATATATATATATATATATATATATATATATATATATATATAGATATAGATATATATCTATATATATATATATATATATATATATATATATATACTGTATTTTCTGGCGTATAAGACTACTTTTGAACCTCAAAAAAACCCCACAAAAATGGGGGGTCATCTTATACGCCGAGTATAATATCTCCAAGGTAACCTAAGTATAAGTATTACCGGTAGATGAAAATTAGGGGGGTCCTCTTATACGCCCAGTCGTCATATACGCCGGAAAATACGGTAGTTATATTTCAGTATATATAGATATATATATATATATCTATATATAGTGAATGTACAGTATATACTGCAATATAACTTTTTTTTTTTTGCAAAGTGCAATATTTGTGTAATATTTATGCAATGAAAATTCAGGAAAAATCAGCTTCTAATAATTCTTCTTTGCAAAAGTCTTTTGAAGCTTAAATATTTTTTAAAACATTTTGCCGCAAAAAAAATAACAGGATATTGGTGAAGCAGTTTTAAGTTTAGCGTTCTGGGAACTGTGAAGCAATAACAGTGTGCTATAAAAAGTTTCCTGTCAATTATTGTTAGGCCACCAGGGTGGGCTGTCCCTATGCCGATGAATGTAAATCCACCTCAAAGCTTTGTGTAAGCTGGTCAGCATTCCAAATCGAACGCATTGAAGACTTTAATACATTAGTGGGTGAATTAAAGTCAACATAAACCTAATAATTAGTTGCATGCAGATTAGAAGAATTATTGCTTATTTTTGTTGACTATTTAGATGTCTAGGTGTTCTAGCATTTTGTTCATTATTTTTGCCTGTACATTTTAAGTAAAATGTACATTTGTTATATTAATTAAACGGTACAGGATCACAGAGACTCGTGATTAAGGCGAATGCCCCCTCCCCCACCACAAAAATGTAATAGTCAAAATCTGTAGAAAGACATGTGCTAACAAGTTATTAGAGTCATATTAGGTAAAAAAAAAAAAAAACTTCTGAGCTTCTGCACACCGTATCTTAAGCCTTTACTGTTACTAATATGATTTTTAGATATTAGAGTTCCTGTATGTAATTGGATAAGGAGCTTCAAAAAAAATGTAACAATGAAAAACCTCTGTGTGATTATGTTGTGATAATGCCACAATTCCGATACTACATCCAGAGCAGTGACGCTAAATTTGTATTCAATGACCTATAAATAGTATGGTGGTACAAGTAAGGGAAGAGCTGCTTCCATCAGAGCTAGTTCACCCAGGTCTTTCTTTTTCCTTTTTTTTTTCTTTTTTATATTGACAGTTTATTGTTTGTTTAAAACATGAATCTAAAACATGGTGAAGAATACGCACATCATCCCTATTATAAGTTAACTGTGATGAATACCTACTGTTGCATTGTTTTATATAGAAATAACAGAAAATGCTTAGCCCCGGTTCACACTAGGGCGACCTGTGAGGCGACCTGGTCGCCTCACAGGTCGCCTCCCATAGGGAAGCTACGGACCCGTTCTAATAGGAGCGACACAAGTCGCTCCGACCTAGAAAAAGGGTCCGGAGCTTCTTTGGGGCGACCAGGAGGCGACCGCCATAGACTTCAATGTTATGAAGTCTGTGGCGGCCGCTCCAAGGTCGCGGCGCGCTGCTCGCACCGCGATCTCGGAGGTCGCCCCTGAAAGTAGCGTCGCGCCAGTGTGAACCGGCGCTTAATGGGCAATAGACAGAGGTGTGGATAAATACTGCATACCTCCCAACTCTCCCTGATTTTGAGGAACTGTCCCTGATTTGGAACAAAGTCCATCTGTCCCTCTTTCCTCCTCATTTGTCCCTTATTTTGATCTGATCTATATAGTTGTAAATAAAATGCACTTTTTTTTTCAATCAAAAAGTGTTTCCCAGTGCTAAACCTTTCATCCAATTTCTAAATTGCTGCATTTGTAAATTCCATATAATACTACTACTATAAAGGAATAGTAGTGGTATAAAAGCACTTGTGGGTTTTACCAATCACCAATTACCAATTTACTAAATTTGTTTTTGTACAATTCTCCTTTAAGGCCCCTTTCACACAGGCGGTCCGTTCAGATCCGCCTGTTCGTTTTTTTGGCGGATCTGAACGGTCCCCCCATGCATTCCTATGGGGCATCGGATGGCAGCAGAGACATATCCGCTGACATCCGATCCGATCCGTCAAATCTGGACGGATGGAAATCCTATTTTCCATCCGTCCAGCAGGTCGGATCGGATGGGATCGGATGAGAACGGACAGACGGTCCGTTCCCATCCGATTTCCCCCATAGAGATGCATGGGGAACTGACAGCTGTGTCTCCGCACACAGCGCAGAGACACAGCTGTCATCCTCCTGCTCAGCGGGGGATCGGCGGCTCAATCCCCCGTTGAGAAAAACGGAATCCGTCCGACGGACGGATAGTGTGAAAGGAGCCTAAGGGGGGGCATGGCAGGGGGTATGTCCTAAGCGTACATACTTTTGCTAATAAGTGTCCCTCGTTCCCATCTCAGAAAGTTGGGAGGTATGATACTGTACAAATATTTTCATGATCAAACAAATTAATCTTTAAAAGGATATAATAGAGATAAACAGCACTAATAATTGGTTCACATTATTTTACTTGTACCTTCAAAGTCCCATTTCTTGGAGTTTCATGGTTTCTTGAAGTTTGATATTGTACATGAGGGATTAAGTACAAAAATCTGAACATATGACATTCAATTTAAATTTCTCTATAAACTGTAAGTTTTTTTAAAACATGTATTGTGTTTGTGTATTATTGATGCTTTAAAATTTTGTCTGTTCAAATGATATATAGACCACAATGGGAGGGATTTAGTAAACTGCCGCACACAGAATCTGGTGCAGCTGTGCATAGTAACCAAAGTCGGGACAAGGGATGGGCAGGAGGGATGGTTGCCCTGGGCGCAGCGGTTAATTGCAGGGATGGGGGGCACCTTGACCCTAACCCTAAGTGAAGGGGGGCGCAGTTTGGCATGCTTGTCCTGTAACCAATCAGATTCTAAGTTTCAGCCCTCCTTCACACTGAATGCGGCTTTGAAATCATGTGAGTTCAGCTGAAATTGTGCGAGTTCAGCTGAAATTGAACTGAAACCCGCATTTCAGTGCGAGTTTAGGGGTAAATTGAGAGACATTTGTGCAGGTTCATGCTCAGATGTGTATTGAAATGCCCCCCCCCCCCCCGAAGTCACCAAAAGTAGTGGTGCAGGAACTACTTTTGGAAATCAGTGCGGCGCTGGAAGTCGGCGTTGCACTGACTGGGACAGTGCCATTGCTGACAATAGGCTCCTCATTGGACAGATTGATAGCAGCTGGAGCCATTGACTCCCGCTGCTGTCAATCAAATCCTGTGACACGGGAGCAGGGGGGCGGGGCTGAGTTCCACTGTCTGTGTCAATGGACGCAGAAGCGGGACTCGGTAGTAAGTCCGCACGGGTGCCCCCAGGGAAAGCGGCTTTCCATGTGGGCACCTGATGAAGAGAAGGGCCTGGAGTACCAGCCGGGCACCCCAAAAGAAGAGGATCGGGGCTGCTCTGTGCAGTAATTCGACAAGCTGAAGTTAGAAGCTAATTGGTTACTATGCAGAGCTGCTCTAGATACTGTGTGCAGCAGTTTTAGTAAATCTCCCCCATTATGCCTGATGAACTGTTTTTTATTAACCACTTCTGGACCGGAAGATTTTCCCCCCTTAACGACCAGACCATATTTTGTGATTCGGCACTGTGTTAATTGCGCGGGCGTACAACGCTGTACCCAAATAAAATTGATTTCCTTTTTTTCCCCACAACAAGAGCTTTCTTTCTGTGGCATTTGATCACCTGTGCAATTTTTATTTTTTGCGCTATAAACAAAAGAAGAGTGACAATTCTGAAAAAAACAAAAAACAAAACAATATTTTTCACTTTCTGCTATACAACATTCCCAAAAAAAATTTGAAAAATCAAATTTTTTTTACATTTTAGGCCAATTTGTTTTTTTGCTATATATTTTTGGTAAAAAAAAAAAAAAAGCGTATTTTGATTGTTTTGCGCAAACTTTATTGCATCTACTAACTACGGTAAAGATTTATGTCATTTTTATTGTTTTTTTTTTTTTTTATTAGTAATGGCGGCGATTTGCGATTTTTAGTGGGACTGCGACATTGCAGTGGACAGATCGGACTCCTAACTGACATTTTTGACACTTTTGGGGGACCAGTGACATTACTACAGTAATCAGTGCTAAAAATATGCACTGTTACTGCAATAATACCATTAGCAGGGAAGGGGTTAACATAGTGGGTGATCAGGGGTTAAATGTAAGCCTAGCGGAGTTTTTCTAACTGTATGGGGGCGGGGCTTTTGAAATGATCACAGAGACCTGTGATCCTATATAGCATTCCAGAGAGAAGAACGGTCAGCTGTGTTTTCTCTCAGCGGGGAGCGATCGCAGGTGGCAGGCGGCGATTGGAGCTGCCGGCTCCGTGCAGTGCGGACTCACCCCCTAGCTGCAGTACAGTACAGTTACAGCGGTTCCCGCAGGAGGGGCTGCCTGCCACAGTAAATCTGCACCGGGCGGTCCGGAACCTGTTAAAGTGAAAATAAACTTCGATTTTGAAAAAAAAATATTCAAGTATGTATTCTTAACTCATAAAAAAGTATCTTCTATTGCTCCCAGCCTCCTTCAAATCTTCAAAGGCCTACATTCAATCTCCATATTCCCTATGTATGTAGGAACCTAGCCATCCTCTCTTGTTCACTCCTAAGACCCGGTTCACACTACTGCGTGTGCCGGGTTCGCATGTCATGTCGGAGCGCACTGCTCCGACATGACATGCGATCAGCTGTGTGGTGCGAGTTTAGCCATACAGTTTGTATGGCTAAATTCGCACCGCACCCGCAGCAAAGACGCACAGGAGGCATTTTTGCTGCCGCATCAGGATCGGATCGCACAGCGGTTCACACTTGTGCGATCCGATCCTGTGCGAACTGCACGATCGCACTGCGATATGCGATCAAACTGGGGGTGTCGTTAAGATTACATTGACACCCCCAGCGGATCGCATATGGCAGTGTGAACTGCCGGGGGTGCGTGTGCGATGCGGGAACAGGCTGCGAATTCGCAGCCTTCCCGCATCGCAATAGTGTGAACCGAGCCTAAAGGTGAACTAGGGACTATGAACTATGGAATGTGTAGTGTGCATAGAAAGGTGCATGTGACTGCTATTATTGTAAACCTCTTGTTCCAAGCCAATAGATGTGAGGGGGGAAGTAGAGGTTCAGGAGATCATAGAGGACATTACAAGGAGGGAGAAAAAACACAGAAAAGTAGTTACTGAAAAATAGATTACAGGGCCATTACGTAGTGGATGCTGATAAATAATGGTATCCTATGTGCTGCATAGTGTTGATCTCATATGTAAGAACATACTAGCTCACAGATCAGCAATATAAAGCAAAGAGCAGGGGCTCAACACTGCCAAATAGTAAAGTGTGTCTTGCATTGTGAATAGGGCATACTTCACAGTTTATGAAAGATGCAAATGAAGAAGCTTTAGCTTCCTCAAGTCAAAGTGAGTAAGGAAATATAAGGAAATTATATAAGTGCAAAAATGGAAGAAATTCATAAACAACACCATTGAAGATGAATTTTATGCTCTGCTAGAATAGAGTTAAACCCAGGCTCGGACTGGCCTGAGGGCACACTGGGCATTTGCTCGATGGGCCAGTGCGGCCTGGATAGGAGGGGCAGGCATATAGAGGAACCGATCCCTTCTTTTCCTTCCTGCCATCACTGAATGTCCACTTCTCCTCCCCTCCCTCCTGCAGGCATTCAGAGGCAGCAGGAGAGAAATGGACGGAGTGGTTCCTCTATAATCCCCCCTGTCCTCTCTCCTGGTTCACCTGTGCTGTCTCCGGGTCCCCCCTTCCCCTCTCCCGCCAGCTGCACTGGTTCAAATGATTTGGGGGAGAGGGGGTTATGGAGTGGGGTTGTTTTTCAGGGGTTGGGCTTGACCCCTTAGTTCCAGTGAAGGGAATTCTAAAGGCATCAGCATACCAAGACATTTTGGAAAATGTCATGCTCCCAACCTTTTGGGAACAGTTTGGGGTTGGCCCTTCCTGTTACAACATGACTGAGCACCAGTGCACAAAGCAAGGTTCATAAAGGCATGTAAGAGTGAGTTTGGGGGTGGAGAAACTTGACTGGCCTGCACAGAGTCCTGACCTTACCACGATAGAACACCTTTGGGATGAATTGGAGCACAGACTGCGATCCAGGCTTTCTCATTCACATCAATGTCTAAACTCACAAATACGCGTCTGGAAGAATGGTCAAACATTCCCATAGACACACTCCTAAACATTGTGGACAGCCTTCCCAGAAGAGTTGAATCTGTTGTATTTGCAAAGGGTGGGCCAACTCAATATTGAACCCTATGGACTAAGACTGGGATGCCATTAAAGTTTGTGTGCGTGTAAAGGCAGGTGCCCCAATACTTTTGATAATATAGTGTACATTTACTGGAAAATCCTGTTTTGTGCTACATAATTAGAGTGAATTGCAGTGTGTTTGGCTCCCCACCCCCTCCCAGTGTTCACCGTTGTAATAGACAAATGTGAATTGCACTATGTTAGGGTTCCCAAATATTGTGTACTTACTTCTGTGTTCACATTGCATAGACCAAATAGTCCTTTTTAGGCTACCTTCTGGGCCCCAATGCAGTTTGTTTTGTTTTTTTCTTTCGGGGGGGGGGGGGGGTTCTTTTACATTTTTAGATTTATTTTATTCTTTTACCTAGGTTAAAGCAAAACCTACAAAATGTAGGGTTGGGGTTATTTAGTAGCTGTTGATAATATACATTTTTATTGATTCTATAGTGAAGTCGTTATCTGCGGATTTCATCAATTATGGGGGGGATGTTATGGAAAGTGTCCATCCCAGATAGAGGGGAGGACTGTGTATAACAGTAGTGATAATAGATATTTTTTGTATGACAGTTACCTAGGCAGTATATTTTTCATAATGCTAAAAAGTAATAGTCTGTGGTAAGATTACTTCTCTATCCTGCTTTAAAAGCATTCTGAATCATTAAAGATGTGATGTGTGGTGGGATCATGTTCTCACCATGGGGGCAGATGATGAATGTAAAATAAATTTTAGAAATAGAAAGACCACATTCTTGGAGTTGTACAATATCCTGCAGCCAAATCTTCAAAGAGATACAACCAGATTCAGGAAACCAGTGCCTGCGAAGCAACTCTGGTCCTGGAGACTAGCCACGAAGTTCAGAACGATCTCCCATATATTTGCGGTTAGTCAACCTATTGCACTCATAATAGCCAATCATGTTGCCTCTGCGTCTGTGAACAATTTGCTATCCCTCTACATAAGAATACCCTCTTAACTTGAAATTAGGGTCATTCAAGGTTTCCGCAATATGGAGGGGCTATAAATGGGACACATATTGGGACTTTAGCTCCACTAGTGAGCCCTGCAGACTACTTCAAGTGTAACGGTTTCTACTCTATGATCCTGCAGGCTGTGGTAGACCATCGCTTTTGGTTCTAGACATCAATGGGGTTTGCTAGGCAAATTCCAGGATGCTAGGGTTTGGCAATTCATTCCTATACAGGAGCAGTTCAAAGTGGAACACTCTTCCCCAATATCTCAAAAAGTTTTGCAGGATTAGATGTGACAATGGTGATTTTGAGTGACGCAGCACAATCACTGCTGCCATGGTTGGAAACCATACCCTGAAATGAAATGAAGGAAACAACCTGCACAGGTCATCTTTAACTACCAGCTCAGTAGGGCACAAATGTGTAATGAAAAGGTATGATTGCTATACCGACAGCATCGACACAATTATCACAGCTTCACAATTTTTGTAAAATTAACAGTAAGGAATAAGATGATATGAAAAATGATGATCATTAACCTTCTAAAGCCCCAGGACCTGATGGGTTCACAGCCCTGCACTATAAAAAATGTGCTCCACTCCTGGCCCCTCATCTGGTTAACTGTTTCAATGCAATACTAGCAATATTGCTAATTATAGGCTTACCACTTTAATAATCTGATCTTAAATTATTTGTAAAAATTTACACTACTAGGCTGCATGGCTTTATTGCTCATTTTATCCATATAGACCAAGTTGGCTTTGTACCCACCAGACAGACAGCCAACCAGATTAGTAGGGCCATAGACTTAATCTCAATGTTTCGCTCCACCTTTGATGGGGGTAGAACTAGGAAAGGAATGTAATTGTCGTTTGATATTCAAAAGGCGTTTGATACCATTTCCTGGACTTACCTTATTGGGATTCTGACTAGATGAAACTTTTATCCTCAGTTTCTCTCCTTCCTGCATTCTTTATATAAAAACCCTTCAGCTCAGATACAATTGAAGGGCTACAAATCCAAACCTATCTCTATAGCCCCTGAAACCACACAGGGAAGCCCCCTCTTCCCTGTTTTATTTATTATTGCAGCCATAGCTATCCAATCCAATTCCAATATCCCTGGTGTGGAGATTGGAGGTAAACAACACAAATGTGCTTGGTTTTCTGACAAATTGCTCCTCTTCCTCACTTCTCTACATACCTCTCTATGAACCCTGTTAGAGCTTCTCAGGCAATTTGGGAGGATCTCTGGCCTCAAGGAGAACTGGGAAAAGTCTAAAGCCTTAATATCAATTTTGAGGAAGATGTTCTGAACAGTATTAAAGCCCAATATGCATTCATGTGGCAACCAGTCTCATTTCCTCATCTGGGGATTAGATTCACCTCCAATATAACCACACTCTGCAATGCTAATTATTCACAACTTTTTGAAAACTTGTTAAGGGAGATGTGGTCTTCCAACTCTTTATCCGGGATGGGGAGGATCGCACCCATTAAACTGGTATTACTACCTAAACCTCTATACTATTTGCAAACCTTGTCTGTTGTTGTTCCAGTTAACAAACTTTATAAGTTCCAAGCTCTGTGGTTAAGATTTATTGGGGACCCCAGAGGTAGCCGGATGGCATGTCATACACTCTATATGCTGTGGGAGTCTGGAGGGTTGGGTGTCCTGGATCTTAGGAAATATTATTGAGCAGCTCAGTTACATCAATTAACCCAAATTTACTCAAAATCTTAAAGACTGGAATATATAAAACTAGAGGTGTAGGCTTGTGTCCCCCTTCCTATAGACCCTATGATGTGGATCTCCTCAAAGCAATAGAAAGTGGTCCTAAGCCACATGCTGTCCCATTCTCTATACTAATTGGACTCTTCCTTTAAGAAGATTCTGCCTCAGTCCCCACGCATTCCTGTAGCACCAGTATTTAATAACCCAGCATTTCCACCTGTCCTCCACCTTCATGAACTTCAATGGTGGCTGAATAAAGGATTGTACCATATAGTCCATTTCCTTGACCATCAGGGTTTTTGTTTGCTCTTCTACTTTACCCAGCAGCAGGGACGATCCGAGGCGGGTGCGGGAGGTGCACTGCGCCCAGGCGCCGCAGGAGGGGGGCGCATGCCGCACATAACTTTAATCTCCCGCAAGTCGCGGGAGTCTCACTGCAGCCGTTACAATTTTTTTTTTTATAATTTCGGCACACAGCCAGAGTCAGGGCTCGATTCCTGCAGGAGAAGCCAGAGAAGTTGGGTTACCTCGTAGCTTTTGTGGGTGGTTTGATGTCCCACACGCTACGATCTCTGGCTGCTCTGTACGGCACCCAGCATCTGTCTCCCCCAGCCGCCTTTTACAGAGCAGAGTGAGTCTGAACCCGCCCCCTCCTCCCTTGGCTCTGTCTGATCTGTATACAGAGGAGCTTGGGGGGAGGAGGAGATCGCTGTGCAAATCCGGACCGTGCGGATCTCAGGTCTGTAATGTAATCATTACATAGCAGAGACACAGACACACACTATCTCTTGCAGGGGGGGGGGGGTCAGAGGGACTTGGAGAAGATAAAACTCAAGGAAGGAGAGTGAGGGAGACAAGCTAAAAGTTATTACTTGCAGGGAATGAGTTGTGTGTGGGGAGGGTTCTAAGTTCTAACAGAATACTGTATGTCCTAGGGGGGCTTTGGAAGAAGAGATGACTTATGCTGGGGGAGGGGGGTTGGATATGAAATCAGTCCACCCCCACCCCCCCCCCCACTCCCAGCACAAGTCATCTCTCCTACCAAAGCCCCCCTAGGACATACAGTATCCTGTTGTTAACCCCCCCACCCAAAATCAATGAGATGCTGGCTGCTAAACAACTGATAGAGATGTAGGGCAATCGCCCAGGTGCCCACATTAGTGCCCCCCTCCCAGGCAAGTCAGTGGAGCCAGGTAGGGTGCACTGATATAAAGGTTCCCCCATATATCAGGACCCACCCCTTCCTTAGTGCATTCACTCTGCTGAAGGTGGTCTCTAGTGATCAGAGTCCCCCCTACATCAGAGTTATCGGCATTCCCCTTTACATTAGTCTGCAGGATTCCCCTTATAGTGCAAGGGGAAACTCTGTGGACGCTGACGTGAAGAGGAACTCTGATGTAAAGGGCAATGCTGCGGACCTTAAATAAGTGAGAACTCTGATGCAAAGGTGAACACTGTGGACTCTGATATAAGGTGGTCTCTGGTCACCAGAGCTCCCCCTCCCTTATATTAGAGTTCTCCTTTAGAGCATGATCTGCAGAATTCCCCGTCAGAGTTCAGTTGCACTGTAAGGGGAAATTCTGCAGACTCTGATGTAAGGAGGGACTCCGTGCTGGCTGGGTTACATTAATCTGACCTTCGTGCACTGCCACCACAGAGCCCACACCACAGAGCCAGCACTGCCACCACAGAGCCCACACCACAGAGCCAGCACTGCCACCACAGAGCCCACACCACAGAGCCAGCACTGCCACCACAGAGCCCACACCACAGAGCCAGCACTGCCACCACAGAGCCCAGCGCCACAGAGCCAGCACTGCCACCACAGAGCCCAGTGCCACAGAGCCAGCACTGCCACCACAGAGCCCACACCACAGAGCCAGCACTGCCACCACAGAGCCCAGCGCCACAGAGCCAGCACTGCCACCACAGAGCCCAGCGCCACAGAGCCAGCACTGCCACCACAGAGCCCACACCACAGAGCCAGCACTGCCACCACAGAGCCCAGCGCCACAGAGCCAGCACTGCGACCACAGAGCCCAGCGCCACAGAGCCAGCACTGCCACCACAGAGCCCACACCACAGAGCCAGCACTGCCACCACAGAGCCCAGCGCCACAGAGCCAGCACTGCCACCACAGAGCCCACACCACAGAGCCAGCACTGCCACCACAGAGCCCAGCGCCACAGAGCCAGCACTGCCACCACAGAGCCCAGCGCCACAGAGCCAGCACTGCCACCACAGAGCCCACACCACAGAGCCAGCACTGCCACCACAGAGCCCAGCGCCACAGAGCCAGCACTGCCACCACAGAGCCCATCGCCACAGAGCCAGCACTGCCACCACAGAGCCCACACCACAGAGCCAGCACTGCCACCACAGAGCCCAGCGCCACAGAGCCAGCACTGCGACCACAAAGCCCAGCGCCACAGAGCCAGCACTGCCACCACAGAGCCCACACCACAGAGCCAGCACTGCCACCACAGAGCCCAGCGCCACAGAGCCAGCACTGCCACCACAGAGCCCACACCACAGAGCCAGCACTGCCACCACAGAGCCCACACCACAGAGCCAGCACTGCCACTACAGAGCCCAGCGCCACAGAGCCAGCACTGCCACCACAGAGCCCACACCACAGAGCCAGCACTGCCACCACAGAGCCCACACCACAGAGCCAGCACTGCCACCACAGAGCCCACACCACAGAGCCAGCACTGCCTCCACAGAGCCCAGCGCCACAGAGCCAGCACTGCCACCACAGAGCCCAGCGCCACAGAGCCAGCACTGCCACCACAGAGCCCACACCACAGAGCCAGCACTGCCACCACAGAGCCCAGCGCCACAGAGCCAGCACTGCCACCACAGAGCCCAGCGCCACAGAGCCAGCACTGCCACCACAGAGCCCAGCGCCACAGAGCCAGCACTGCCACCACAGAGCCCAGCGCCACAGAGCCAGCACTGCCACCACAGAGCCCAGCGCCACAGAGCCAGCACTGCCACCACAGAGCCCACACCACAGAGCCAGCACTGCCACCACAGAGCCCACACCACAGAGCCAGCACTGCCACTACAGAGCCCAGCGCCACAGAGCCCACAGAACACAGCATTGCCACTACAGAGCCCAGGACCACAGAGCCAGCACCACAGAGGCCAGCACCACAGAGGCCAGCACCACAGAGGCCGGCATCACAGAGGCCGGCACCACAGAGGCCACAGAGCCCGGCACCACAGAGGCCACAGAGCCCGGGAACCACAGAGCCAAGCACCACAGAGGCCACAGAGCCCAGCACCACAGAGACCACAGAGGCCGGCACCACAGAGACCACAGAGGCCGGCACCACAGAGACCAGCATACCACAGAGACCAGCATACCACAGAGACTGGTACCACAGCCCAGCACACCACAGAGACCGGCACACCACAGAGGAGCCAGGAATCAGGACCAGCAGCCAAGAATCAATGACCAGCAGCCAGCCCACAGGCCTCAGGACCAGCAGCCAAGAACCAGGACCAGAAGCCAGCCCCAAGGCCCCAGCAGCCAGACCCCAGGAGGACCAGCAGCCAGACCCCAGGACCAGCAATCGGAAAACAGGACCAGCAGCTCAGCCCCAAAAACCAGGACCAGCAGCCGGGAATCAGGACCAGCAGCCAGGAATCAGGAGGACCAGCAGCCAGACCTCAGGACCAGCAGCAAAGTCCCAGAAGCCAGGCCCCAGGACCAGCAGCCAGCCTTAGTACCCATTATTTAAGGTAAGTGAAGTCTTCTAGTCTTGGGCCTGGGCATCAAAGTGCTATTAATTAATATAATATTGTTTATTTTTCTATTGTTCAGTGACACTCAGAGACTCTCCAATAGGCACACAGAGGGCCTCGTTGTAGTCTCTAATGGGGCCTGGTGGGGGGTCTTTCTAACATAGACTTTAAAATGCACACAGAGATGACCTCTGCTTGAGAGACCCCCCCTCCAGGTCCTATGATACAACCCAATTGTAGTCTCTAATGGGTCCTGGTAGGGGGTGGGGGTCTTTCTAACAGAGGCCCTCTCTGTGTTCCTTGGAGAGACCCCCCTCCAGATCCCATTAGGAAAAGGGGAGGAGTTAGTAAGATGACCACGCCCACGTGGGGGCGCCATAAATATTTCTGCACCCAGGCGTCTGTTACCCTAGGATCGGCCCTGCCCAGCAGCCTGAAATGCTGAACACTGAATTTACCAATTGCAGCAAATTTAACACTTTCTACTTTAGCTTCAGCAGACTACCGATGACATTACGCTGAGAACAGTTTAGGAAAACAGGTGTTTCTACGGTGAGGCCCAGAGGGGGGTATCTCAATATCGTATAAGCAATTTGTTACCAAAACAAGTAAGCTTGCCCATATTATCACATGGGAGAAGGATATACTGTAGGTACAGAAATTTTAAGGAATAGAGGAATTGGTCCTCTAGAGTATATAAAGGCATAGGCATGCTCAGGGGGTGTGCCAGGTGTCCCTGGGCCCACCCTTATCACCCTGTGCTGTGCTGACTCCCCTTTCTTTTCTAAATGAACACTGTGAACACACTCACTCACTCACTCATTCACAAACTGAATCATAGTAAACATGCTATAGCATGTTTGAGCTTTGGGGTACACACCCTAATGCAATAGGCTGTGCACACCTATCTAGAATACAAAGGTTTTATGAATGATGTACTTATCGAGGGCAGTTACAAAGTAATATCTCACTGGTACCTAGTACCTGATTGCTTCTCGAAAATGTTCCAAGGTTTCTCTGTGCTGTTCATGCCCTGATTGATTTAGTTAAAATGATGAATATCATGAAAAACCCTAGGATCACCCTTCTTAATTAACCAATTGAAGGGATTCCCAGACATATTCAAACATTAACATATTGTATGTTCTTAGCTGCCAAAATCCTGGATGGGCTACAGTTCCCCTTACTCCTTTCTTTCTTTCCCTTACTTTTCTTCTTTTTATGTACAAGCTTAAAACTCAGTGAAGCCATAGGATATACCTTATTTTGGTAATTGTTTTAACCTTATACAATTGTTCACTGGTAGGCGGTTGTTTCTATAAAGGTTAATGCATTGCATTCACGGGCCCATCATATCTGACTACTTTAACGACATGTGCTATTGATATGCCTGACGATATAACCAATGAAAGATTGTCATTCCCAATGCCTGTGCCTTGTTTTTATGAATATTCTGCCCACCTGTGTTGCTGGATTCTTACTTGTATTTCTCTACGGATGCTTGATTGTCTTTTACTACTGGAAACTCTCAATAAAAATTATTGAAACAGAAAGTTGATGATCATGAAAAAAATGAGGCTTGTGAAAGGAATGATCTTCATGCAAACACTTTGCCAGACATCTCAAGAAATGCTTTGTGTTTATATTTCCCAAATCTGTAGAGCTGAATACTGTTCCCAGTAAGTTTTTAGCTTCAGTGTGAAAGTGTGGCACATGGGACTAGTAACCAGATAAGTATAATACATCTTCTAACAACTTAAAGTGGATGGGAAGCCTAATTTTTGAATTATCCCCAGCAATCAATAATGGAAGTTAAGTTCAGCCTTATGTCTCAAAATGAAATTAAAAAAATACAGTTTTTAAACTTTTATTTTGCAGTATCCAGTGCCTGTCACAGGACTTATATCCCTCTCCTTTCTTAGTCCAGAGCAGCCAGTGGGTGTGTCTTCTGTAGGCTAGTGACATTACTTCCAGAAGTGACACCGTTCCAGTGTAGCCAGTGGGAGTATACAGGATGGAAGAAGCTGATCATAGGTTCTCTGGTCAGTGCTCTCTCATAAATAAGGATGCTTGTGCATCTTCATTTATGAGAAACTTAGGGAAATAAAAAAAGGACCATTCACGCCGAACACAGGAGGGCTGGGAGGTCCAGTGCACATATACAATATAGTTGTGCATGGCTTTGAATCAAGACTACCACTGGAAAAAGGGGGACTGTCACTGTAGCTGGAAGTGCTCTGGGATCTCAGCTTAGCCCACAGTCTTCAATGAGCACTCTTCCTTAACTCCACATGATTCCAGTGAGTGTAACACAACGTTTGCAGTAAACTCCCCTGGATTCCACTATGTAGTGTGGGTATGTGCTGTGCGTGTGGTGCTGTACGCAGGTGTAGTGTGCTGTACAGCCTTACCATGGCTGCTCTTTGTCAAATCTCTAAGCCAAAACAGGGCTTGGAATAATGCAGAAGCACATTCTGTCGATGGCTGGGAGAGATGGGCCTGATGCTGGGCAGGGCGGTTTACTCAAACCTCTGCTGGATTTCTCACACAGTGACCAACAATGGTTTGAGGAACTGCCTAAAAGCTGTCAAATTTAGCTGAGCAGGCAAACTGTTGTCAGTAAAGAACACAAGACTGCTGATTGTATAGCGCAGATTAGTCTTTCTAAGCTAGACAATCAGCAAGTCTGAAAAGGAATAATATCAACATTAAAAATACTTAACATAGTAATCATAGGCAAATTTTTAATTGTTACTGGAATTGCACTTTAAAAATATTCAAATACATACTGAACAAGCAAGGGGAAGACAGAGTGAGGATGCGCCAAACAGTATTATCTATGTGGCACTTTTTGAGAACAAGAACTTTTAATTTTTTTGGATGCTGCTAGCATTATTGTTTGTTCTTGAAAAAGTGCAACCCTTATTGTTTTGTAACAGAGTAAAGTAATTTTCACAATATTTTTTTTTATTCAAGTATTTCCAAAGGGCAAAACCAGTACTTAAAGAGGAGCCCCAGTCAGTAAAAAAAAAAAAAAATTAGTTCTGCTGACTCCACTTTCAAACCACGGCAGAATAAACCTGACTTATGGGTGACCCTCTTTGAACCATTATTTTGACAAGACCACTTTCACTGGGACATAAGTCTCTTGTCTTTATACCACTTGTACATGTACCCTGATAGCTGCTGTATCCACTACAGAGGTTTAGAGAACAGGGGAGGTAGGCAGAGGTGGCTATCCCCACCACATAAGAGTATTCATTGTCTACTCTCCCCCAGCCCCCTCCTCTTTCAGTATTTGCCTAATTTAAGCCTGCCCTTGCCCCCCCCCCTCCCCTTTTTTTCTGTCCTGTTTCCCTCTAAAACAAGATTACAGAATTAAAAAAAGAAAGTCAATAGCTACAAATACGGTAGCTGCAGACCTTTAATAAAAAGACACTTACGAGCCAAGGGATCTAGCGCTGTCATCATCCAGTGCCGTCATCTTGCTTGTGAGAAGCCTGCTGTGACTTCCTGGTGTTTCACACCCAGCTTTCCACTGCGCATGCACGAGACAAGCTGCACTTTCTCAAGGGTCATGTGACATGTCCCAAGAAGTCGCAGGCGGGAAGGGAGTAGCAGAAGTTCTGCTCAGCTCACCTAGGCAAGCTGAGCGGAAGTGGGAGTGGGTACCTGCCAGAAATAGGTACCCACTCCCTGAAAAAAAATATTCCCTATAGTGAGGGGAGGAGGATAAGCAGAATTTCCCTTTTCAGATGAAGTTCTGCTTTAACAGAAGCTGCCATAGCTGGTAGCTGCTGTATCCACTAAAGCGGTTTAGAGCCCAGTGGAGGTAGGCGGAGGTGGCTATCCCCACCACGTAAGAATATTCTTTGTCTCCTTTCCCCTAGCCCCCCTGCCTTTTCAGACTTTGCCTAATTTAAGCCAGCCCTTGCCCACCCCCTTTTTTTTTCTTTTCCGCTTCTCTCTAAAACAAGATTACAGAATTAAAAAAAAAAATTTAGTAGCTGCAAATACTGTAGCTGTAGACCCTTAATAAAAAGACACTTTATGTGCCAAGGGATCTAGCGCTGTCAACATCCAGTGCCGCCATTTTACTTGTAGGAAGCTTCCTGTGACTTCCTGGTGTTTCACACCCAGCTTTCCATTTCCATTTCAGGTGAAGTTCTGCTTTAACAGAAGCTGCCGTAGGTGATAGCTGCCGTATCCACTACAGAGGTTTAGAGCACAGGGGAGGTAGGCTGATATGGTTATCCCCACCCACCACATAGGAGTATTCTTTGTCTCCTCTCCCCTAGCCCCTCTGCCCTTTCAGACTTGACATGTCCCAAGAAGTCGCAGGTGGGAAGGGGGTGGCAGAATTTCTGCTCAGCTCACCTAGGCGAGCCGAGCAGAAGTAGCAGCGGGTACCTGCCAGAAACACCTACCAGCTCCCTGAAAAAAAAATGTTCCCTATAGTAAGGGAGGAGGATAAGCAGAAATTCCATTATTAGATGAAGTTCTGCTTTAACAGAAGCTGCCATAGCTGTTAGCTGCCGTATCCACTACAGCGGTTTAGAGCCCAGTGGAGGTAGGCGGAATTGGCTATCCCCACCACATAAGAGTATTCATTGTCTACTCTCCCCCAGCCCCCTGCTCTTTCAGTATTTGCCTAATTTAAGCCTGCCCTTGCCCCCCCCCTCTTTTTTTCTGTCCCGTTTCCCTCTAAAACAAGATTACAGAATTAAAAAAAGAAAGTCAATAGCTACAAATACGGTAGCTGCAGACCTTTAATAAAAACACACTTACGAGCCAAGGGATCTAGCGCTGTCATCATCCAGTGCCGTCATCTTGCTTGTGAGAAGCCTGCTGTGACTTTCTGGTGTTTCACACCCAGCTTTCCACTGCGCATGCACGAGACAAGCTGCACTTTCTCAAGGGTCATGTGACAAGTCCCAAGAAGTCGCAGGCGGGAAGGGAGTAGCAGAAGTTCTGCTCAGCTCACCTAGGCAAGCTGAGCGGAAGTGGGAGTGGGTACCTGCCAGAAATAGGTACCCACTCCCTGAAAAAAAATATTCCCTATAGTGAGGGAGGAGGATAAGCAGAATTTCCCTTTTCAGATGAAGTTCTGCTTTAAAAGAAGCTGCCATAGCTGGTAGCTGCCGTATCCACTAAAGCGGTTTAGAGCCCAGTGGAGGTAGGCGGAGGTGGCTATCCCCACCACGTAAGAATATTCTTTGTCTCCTTTCCCCTAGCCCCCCTGCCTTTTCAGACTTTGCCTAATTTAAGCCAGCCCTTGCCCACCCCCTTTTTTTTTCTTTTACGCTTCTCTCTAAAACAAGATTACAGAATTAAAAAAAAACATTAGTAGCTGCAAATACTGTAGCTGTAGACCCTTAATAAAAAGACACTTTATGTGCCAAGGGATCTAGCGCTGTCAACATCCAGTGCCGCCATTTTACTTGTAGGAAGCTTCCTGTGACTTCCTGGTGTTTCACACCCAGCTTTCCATTTCCATTTCAGGTGAAGTTCTGCTTTAACAGAAGCTGCCGTAGGTGATAGCTGCCGTATCCACTACAGAGGTTTAGAGCACAGGGGAGGTAGGCGGAGATGGTTATCCCCACCCACCACATAAGAGTATTCTTTGTCTCCTCTCCCCTAGCCCCTCTGCCCTTTCAGACTTGACATGTCCCAAGAAGTCGCAGGTGGGAAGGGGGTGGCAGAATTTCTGCTCAGCTCACCTAGGCGAGCCGAGCAGAAGTAGCAGCGGGTACCTGCCAGAAACACCTACCAGCTCCCTGAAAAAAAAATGTTCCCTATAGTAAGGGAGGAGGATCATCAGAATTTCCATTATTAGATGAAGTTCTGCTTTAACAGAACACAACCATTGGAATGGTAATATCTAAAAGTATATATATGTATATAGACACACCTATGCTTATGTGTCATATATGGATCAGTTTAGTGAAACTGACTGCTTCCAGTGTAACATACAGTAAACCCCCCTCCATTGCGGGGGTTACATTCCGGACCCAGCCGCGAACAGTGAAAATCCACGAAATAGAAAAACCCTATTAAAATGCATTGTAGGCATGTTTTTTTTACTGTCACTGTACGTGTAAAAGCATTTTAAGGTCTTTAAACACACTTTTAAACCAATAGAAACTCATTTAAACACATAAAAGATACTGAGAGACATAGCAAGAGCTATGGAAAACACAAAAATATTTCTTTTTTAATGATTTATATAGTAAAATAACATTACAAAAAAAAACGCAATATACCGGGACCGCAAAAACTGAACCGCGATGGAGCGGGGGTTTACCGTACTTCATTTATAATCTGTATTGTTTTTTTTTTTCTCATGGTTAATCTTTATATTTTTGGACAATGCTGGCAATATTGTTTATTTCATGCAACAGTGTTGGCCCTATTGGTTTATCACACACAAACATATTTTAATGGTCATAATATATTTGTTTTGTGTACTTCAAAAGTACTTTAAAGAACGCAACCTCTATAGTAGTTAAACGTCAGTATAAAAATATATGTGTTCAAATAATCTATACATAAGTGTTACTGTTAAACCACTTTACGTCCAGCCACCGCAGATGTACTGTGGCAGGCTTGCTCTCCCAAGCAAAGTCCCGTACAATTACGGCGCTCATCTGGGAGGAGCTAGGGGGCGATCACGCACCGGCGGTGGCTCGCTCCTGCCCCCGCTCATCAGGGGGAAGCCAGTGAGGGTGTCAGGCGGCCATTGGAGCTATCTCCCGCAGCTAACAGAGAAGGGCAGACGGCTTATGTAAACACAGCCGTCCGTACTTCTCCCTGATGTGATCACAGATGTCATGTGATCCCGCTATATAGGATCACATGTCTCTGTGATGACTTCAAAAGCCACGCCCCCCCCCCCCACAGTTAGAATCATGCTCCTAGGGTCACATTTAACCCCTTGATCACCAATACTGTTAACCCCTTCCCTGAGAGTATCATTATTACAGTAACAGTGCATATTTTTTGCACTGATTACTGTAGGAATGTCACTGGTACCCCCAAAAGTGTCAAAAATGTCAGTTAGGGGTCCGATCTGTCCGCCGCAGTGTCGCAGTCCTGCAAAAAATCGCAGATCTCCGCCATTACTAGTAAAAACAAAACAATAAAAATGATATAAATCTTTCCCGTAGTTAGTAAATGCAATAACTTTTGCGCAAACCAATCAAAATACGCTTATTGCAAATTTTTTTACCAAAAATATGTAGCAGAAAACAAATTGGCCTAAAATGATAAAAAATGTTGATTTTTAAATTTTTTTGGGAGAATTTCATATAAAAAAAATTTGAAAAATATTGTTTTTTTTTTTCAAAATTGTCGCTCTTTTTTTGTTTATAGCGCAAAAAATAAAAATCGCACAGGGGAATAAATACCACCAAAAAAAAGCTCTATTTGTGGGGGGGGGACATCAATTTCGTTTGGGTACAGCTTCGCATGACCGCGCAATTGTCCGTTAAAATCACGCAGTGCCGAATCGCAAAATAGGGCCTGGTCATTGAGCAGCAAAAACCTCCAGTCTGAAAGTGGTTGACTATATTGCTTTATACATGGCATAATAACCATCAACAAATATTACTTCACCTATTCCTAGTGTTTGTTTAGTACGTTATTCAAATTGGTAAGTCTAACCTGTGCTTATAATGACAAATACACATGCTAAGTGGGATGATTGCTTCTAATCTCAATTTCCAAACATTTTTCTGATAACATGCACATTATACATTTGGATGATGCTGGCAATGTATATGGTTTATTCCAGCAATGGTGTTGGTCCTATTGTGTTTTTATAAAAACATAAGGCAATGGTCACAACACAGGCAAGTACTTTCAATAGTCCAATGTCAGTACTTTACAGAACACAACCAATTCAGTGGTACAGTGAAATAAACACATAATCATGACTATGTCAAGGCAATAATGGAAAACAATGCTGTGTAAAGTAAAAACAGCAGGACTTAAGCAATAGTTTTTCATAACTATTTTCTAACAATGAAAGAATTAACCTTCTGTTCATACAAACCTACTGAAATTCTGTAGGCCACACAACTATTCAAGTTATGATAGGAATAACAGACAATACATTTACAGTGCCTTCTAAAAAAAATAAAAAATGAATTCAGGAATGTAATTACAAAAACAAAACATTAGAATATAAATTTACAACAATAAATGAAAAAAAATTATTATACAAAATTGAGTGTATGCAAATGAAAAACTGGTGCTACACCTATTAAATAGTGATAGCGTGGGGGAGATTGAAAGGGCCAATCAAGGTAGGTTTGATGGTAGGTGCAGGCGGGAAGGGCAGACTTTGGGCAGAGAAGGTGGGGATAGTACAGTTACCACCACAACACAGACTACAGATACTACCATGGCAAGAAATGGTCTGTCCACTTCCAGTGGGGACAAAAAAAAACTGCAGGGATCCACTAGATCATAGTGGAACCCAGACGAAATCCTGAAGTGAAACGTGAATAGCTAAAATTCCGTCCAAGGTGCTTCGTGGTAAGATGCTTGTTCAAATGATCAGTCTGGGAACCACTCCTATAAAGTTTCCGGCTCAACTTTTTTCACTGAGCCACCTTAGATGTTGGACAGCTCTCTGCCTGATCGCTTATGAAGCACTCTCCCAGGTAGGTGCTAGACAGAGAGTATAGTTTTAAATCCTTTCCTCTTACCAGAAGGATTGCAGGTAAATCTATTAGTACAGTCCTGGTGATTTGGCAGAGGAAAATGTCTCGGTGCATGCTGGGATACTGTATAAATGCCAGGAGCACATGTGCTCGTGGTCTTTCAGCTGGAGAACGGAGTCCCGGAGGGAGGGGGGCTGCTGCCTCCTCCCATGTAGAAGTTGCAATGCTGACGCCACTGGTGTCGGTATCGGCAGCGCAAAGGCCGTCACAATTGTTTATTCTGCATCGAGTATATTGCACGCCAGTGCAGCTTCATAAGTGGGGCTGATGGGAGACCCCGATCTGTGCCAAGTTCACAAGGGGGACCTTATTCATATGCTGTGGAGGTGTCCCAAACTTGTGAGGTATTGGACTAGAGTGGTCTCTATCATTAACAATGTATATCAGATTCAACTGGCTGTGGAACCCCTGGTGTGCTTGTTGGGGGGTGTTGAGTGTGAAAAATACTCTCCCTACATTTATACCGCTATTACTAAACTACTGTATATGGCCAGGAAGCTGATCACCAGATTCTGGCTTTCTGGTAGGCCGCCGACGAGTGCAGAGTGAATCCAGGCAGCGAATAATATCCTAATTAGAGAAAAAATACATACTACCATAGAAACTCGTTGAAAAAGTTCCAGAGTGTATGGTAGAGTTGATTGGACTCCCCAAGTGTAGCTCCTACGAAGTTGGTGCTAGATGGACCCCTCTTACTGATTGGTACTCATCAATTTAATAGGCATAAGAACATAGGGGGGATTAAGAACCGCGAGTTCCCGACAGGAGACTTATTAATAGACAGTATGGGTGGTTAATAATCTAACAGTTTAACAGTTTATTAGTTCAATGGTTAGTTTTGCAAGACAGTGTATTAAGTGGCATTGCTAGAAATATGCGCTCATATGCTATGCTTAAATGTGGACACATTGATGGAAAAGTTGCCCTTTAACTGAATGATATTTCTTCTGTACTAAATTTATCCTTGTTGCATGTAGTACTGTAATACCTGTTAATTAAGTTCAATAAACATTTTTTTCTGATTAAAAAAAGAAGTTGCTATGCTGCCTCCTGTAGTCCACCTGAGGGCCTAAATAGTAGAGAGGAACTGAACCTGGAGGTCCTGGGAAGCTGACTGGAAGGGAGACACTGGAAGGATCTGATTCTGCATACAGTGAGTACAGATCTGTGTCAAGGGGCTTGACCTGAGGGGGCCATCCTTGCAACTAGAAGAGTCAGTAGACGGAGGTCAGTAAAGGGGATACTAGCGAGTGTCCTGAAAATAATGTAGTTCACCAAGTCTATTGTTGGAGAAAGAGCGAGGAGACATAACCCTTTCCATACATGTGGCAGTATGGTCAAAGCAGTGTGTCTGCTTCCACAGATAACCTGGTGAGGCCAAGTGAGAGTTGTCTTTATCAACTGTATATAGTTCAAGCTGGAGTATCCCACTATTCCCTTCTCCCATCCAAGTTCCACAATCGATACTAAAAAACAACACCCCTGGACTGTTTATTGAGTAACAAACCATTGGGAGTAAGGATGAATGTGTGAACTGTACCCTAAGTGACTGTTTGCTGGTAATCAGAGGAGGCCAAATAAGTCATCATACAGCAAGCCCTACAGGGACAGTGCTACACTTAGACAACCTTGCCTTTTGTCTTGCTTCTTATTAACCTTGAACTCTTGTCTCCTCCCATGAACTTTCTGATTTACGCCACATCTCTGCACTTCCTATTTGCCAGATTATTGTGTTCTCTCCAGCCAATATCTCGCTTTTGTCACTCCTTCTGCCATCCATATCTTCGCTACCACTCATTACTGACCTTTGGCTTGTTCCTTGACTACACTTCTGCTTGATTCCAACCTGTAACCACTTGTTACCGACCTTTGGCTTGTTTGCTGACAATGCTTCTGCTTTATCCCTACCTGCTATATTTGCTAATAGACTACGGCTTGCTCACCTCCTAGTGGGGCAATCATGAGGACCATGACCTGGTACTAACACGCAGCAAAATTCAACTCCACCATCAGGAGCTCTGGTGAAAACCGGTTAGTACATAGACCCCCACACCTCAGATGAGCCTGTGTCAAGACCCCACACTTCAGATGAGCCTGTGTCATCCGCCAGGATCACCTGCTCATTCACTTATCCAGCTGGTCGGTGGGAGTCTCTCTACTGCTATATCTATTGGTCTTAAAGCCTGGCACCTGACATTGACATAAGGATTTGCTCTGTAACATGTTGCAGTGTTGTCATCCAGGAAAGCAGAAACCTGTGGGCCAAATTTCTTGTTCAGAAAAAAGATGGGTACATACAACAAGAATCCCCTCTAGATGGGATTTTAAGGGCAATAGGTAGACAAAAAAGAAAAGGAAAAATTTCTCAAAAAATGCAAAGTTTATTACATAAAACATATAAAAAGATCCATAAATCCAGAGAGAACCTCCGGAGTGGTTAAAACAATGCCATGCGGTTGAACAATATCATACATAACACCTGACAGTGGAGAAGAGCAATATTCTGAAACATAGACAGCTGAGACCCAACGCGTTTCGAAAATAGTGAGGTCAAATTCTTCCTCAGGGGTCTATATGAGCATAGCTATATATACATGTCTAAAAAATAATGATAAGACAATGTCATTACATCAGGCTTATCACAATTAGGTAACATAGCAAGATAACACAGTAAACTTCAAAAACAGCGGCCCCCACTGGAGACAGCCGAGAATTCAACCCTACATGAAACTCTGCCGTGGACAATATATACAAAATGAATAGCGTAAACTAAATACAAATAAAGGAAACAAAGTTAATTATTGGCATAATCGGTAATACATTTACATAAATGGGTACATGGGCAAATTAGAAAAATAGAAAATATAAGGAAAAATTACAAAATAAAAGGAGAACTCCACATGGTGGGTATATACAATGATCAATATGCAGTAGTATAAACATCAACAAAGATCATATACAGTGGTGTGAGCATATACAGAAAACAGAAAACAGAGACAGAAAATTCTGCAAAGATCAAGCCTAAAGAATAGAATAACAGAATGGAAAGAGAGTCAAATAGACAAAAGATGGGGCCAACAATTAGCAGTTACATCATATCCCATTCGGACCCCCCTGAAACAAAGCTATACAAAAATGGCCTGAAAGAAATGGATTCATTCAGGCCAGGGGGTGTGGTGGCCTTGAGTCTGAATATCCATTCCTGCTCTTTTTGGAGTAAGATTTTATTCAAGTCTCCCGCCCGGAACCCAGGGTGGACTCAATCCAAAATAAGGAACGAAATGTGTGGAACGATCATGCTGCGAATATATCGGTAGGCACGCTGCCAGAATTCCAAACATGTCTTCCCTACATAGAAACATGTGCAACTACAGAGTAGCAAATAAACTACACCTTTTTTTACAATTAGCGTAATTGTGAGGTCTGTAGCTCTCACCATTAGGCAAAGTTAAGGCACTGGAGATGTTTATATACCTACAGTATTGGCAGCCCCCACATCGAAAGGTACCAAATCTTTTGCACGGATCCCCATGAGGTCCTTCCCTAAATTCACTCGAGACCAATTTATCCCTGAGGGATTTGGCTCGCCGGAAGGTGAATAAAGGGGTTTCCGGTATATATGAACTTACAAGAGGATCCATTTTGAGTACATGCCAATATCTTTGTATGATCTTCCTTATTTTGCCATGCTGATTGGAAAATCTGGTGATTATCCGTAGCACTTGGATTTTGTCAGGTTCCCTTCTGGGTTTGTAGAGCAGGTCCTGTCTGTTGTGATTGACAGCCCTCCTGAAGGCTTTCTTCAAGCATGTGGGTAAGTAGCCTCTGGAGAGAAGGCTCTCTCTTAGCTTGTCTGCCCCCTGCTTGAAGACCCCTTGATCTGAACAGTTCCGCTTAATCCTGAGATATTGTGTATAGGGGATTGATTTAATAAGTGGCTCAGGATGGAAACTTGTCGCATGCAGAATAGAATTGCCAGCTGACGGCTTGCTATATAGACCTGTTGACAGGCCCCTTCTGAGTTCTTCCAAATTTTTACATCCAAAAAGTTTCTACAGTAAATCTGAGGTTGAAATAATTTACGTTGAGAAGGGACATAAAGGCCTGCAGGTCAGCGAGAGGACCACCCCACACCATGAAAATATCATCAATAAAGCGTGCCCAGATGAGAACCTGATCCATGAAAGGTGAAATCATGTATCAAGTACTTTGTAGGTATCTTCCACTGTTTGGTAGTTCCATATTACATATCTTTTGTCATGCTAGATCATTGACCTCGGTGGCCCGCTCTGGCACTGACCGATCTCAGCCTTTCTGGTTTGGTTCTTTTAAATATGCAGTTTTTTCATTCTAAACATCTGAGCATCTGTGATTAGAGGTGTGTAAGAAAGATAATATCTATCTTCTTTTTGAAGTTTACTGTGTTCACTTGCTATGTTACATAATTGTGATTAGTCTGATGTAATGACATTGTCTTATTATTATTTTTTAGACATCTTTACATAGCTATGCTCATATAGACCCCTGAGGAAGAATTTGACCTCACTATTTTTGAAACGCGTTGGGTGTCAGCTGTCTGTGTTTAAGAATATTGCTCTTCTCCACTGTCAGGTGTTATGTATGATATTGTTCAACCGCATGACATTGTTTTAACCCCTCCGGAGGTTCTCTCTGGATATATGGATCTTTCTATATGTTTCATGCAATAAACTTTGCATTTTTTGAGAAATTTTTCCTTTTCTTTCTCTTTGTACTTCCCCACACTCTTTTGAATTTATACTTGTGTCTACCTATTGCCCTTAAAAGTCCCATCTAGAGGGGATTCTTGTTGTATGTAGCGACTTTGGGATGTAGGCATACCAATCTCTAATTGGCTCCAGTTTAAGGCAATTAGGAAAAAGATGGGGGTCTACACTTATGTGTAGATTACCAAAAGCTTAACGCATTCACCTACCAGGATGCCTATCCACTGCTGTGGGTAGAGGAGCCCCCAATGGTCCTAGAGCAAACACGCTGCTTTTCGACATTTTACTAAGCTAGTGGCTATTGGTCTGTAAAGGAAGAGGATCAGGCAAAAATTGCTTTCATCACTCCTATCATACTTTACAAGTTTAAGTAAATGCCCTGTAGCCTAACTATTGCTCCTCGTACTTTCCAGATACTATGGGAATGATGTTTGGGGATCCTGACTTTGGAGCAGTACTCATTTATCTGGATGACATTATTATCTTTTCCAGAACCTTTAAAGACCATATCTGCCATCTTGACCAGGTCTTCACAAGGTTGGCACACTATGGGCCTAAGTTAAAACACAAATCTTACTGATGAAAAACTGAATACGGCACCTGGGCCATGTCGTGGAGGCTGGAGCGGTATCCCCTGATTCTGCTAAGATCCAGGTGGTACAGGATTGATCAGTCTCAAAAACAGTCATATAACTGCAGTGTTTCCTTGGACTTGTAGGATTTTTAACAGCATTTCATCCCTAAGTTTGCTCAGATTGCAGCGCCTCTCACAAAGTTGTTATGTGGACAGTCCACTCAAGGCAAAATGTCTTCAATCCAGTCTATGTGGCAAGTTACTCAAGGGGAAGCTTTTGAAAACCTCAAGGAATGGTTAACCACTGGCATATGCTGACTATACAAAACCCTTTTATGTTTACACTGAAGGCAATTTTAGGGCTGTGCTTTTCTAAGAACAGGATGGATTTGAGCATGTTATTGTTTATGCCAGTTGGTGACCAGCAGAAGATAACCCGCATAATTACAGCTCCTTCAAGTTGGAATTGTTGGCACTGGTCTGGGCCTTAACAGGGAATTTTGCTAAATATTTGATAGGAGAGCATGTGGACATTTATATTGACAATAACCCCCTGGCTTACTGCGAGCAGTAAAGCATAAAGCTACAGGATATACACCTTTCTTCTTGATGTTTGGACAGGGTGGATAAATGCCTATGGACTTTCTGTTTGAGACACATGAGCTTGTTTCCTCTCGACACCAAATGAATGAGTGCAAGAGCACTGAAAACATCAGTAAAGGGCTAAGCAAGCAGTTTTGGAACAACATCAAAAATTGGCCAATGAGGTTGCAGTTGACTTGCTTCTCCTAAGATGAAAAAAATAGGGCATTCAGCAAAAATCCCACATATAGGTGAGGCAAGAATGATGGGAATTTTGTCTCTGTCGTGCTGAAAAACAGCCTTTCTTAAATTCATTGGTTTATGATGTTTTATCCTGAAGTGGTTGCATCGAAACTTGTTGTAGGATTGTGTTTTATGAACAGGGGAATAAGGGGATTGCCCCCCAGTCCTAGAGGCCCCTCTAATGTGGTATCTACTTCCCAAAGTGACTCAACCACTGAGCTCAGAGGACACAGATGATCCAGCTTTTCAGACTTAGGAGACTCCTGGGAGTCAAAGTGAGGATGACCTGTTCGAAGTTGAGAAATGCCTGAATGAACAGCCTTCACTCATCCCTAAGGTCTCTGAACCATCTGCTGAAGATAGCCCTCTTATGGGAATCATGTGTGATTTATTGCTATGTCGAGGACTGCATTGGTTTAAGGTGTAGACATTCTTCCAACTAGTAAATGGCATTGTGCTGTGGGTACAAGGGGAGAGGAGCATGCTAAGGCAATAGTCCCCTAAAGACTGTATCAGTCTACTCAGAGAAGAGTTGTGTGAATGGACACTGAAATCCCTCAAAAGTTTTGGCAGCCATCCTGAAGAGAGACCTTATAAATAGGTTGACTTGCATCATTTGGTTGCGACTTGAGTAAATGGCAGGGACAGAAACCTGGTTAGGAAAGAGAATAGCATATGGAAAAGTTTCTCATAAGAAGGGTCAGAACAGGAACAACTCCTGCAGTGTGGGTACTACCCAGTGACCAGAGTAGAAGCTTGAGGTTTCCTCAGGAAATATAGTGCTGCTACCCCTCCAGTGGAAGCCGCCTCCAGTAATACAATGCAGAGCTTGATAACACCGTAAGAACACAATTCTTGAATTGCCTTTTATCAGTCCCGCTGAATTGTTTGTGTTTATTATCGGCAACCTGTACCAGCTAAAACAAGATAATTAGGGGGAGATAAAATTATGTGTGATTTTCTCTCGGCTTGGGAACTTTGGCTGAAGCCCCACCTACAGGCTGGTGGTGTCTCCTCCTGGTCAGGGTAGGAATAATGAAGAGGGAAATTAGGATCTTGGGAATGTAAGGGTGTGTGCTGCTGCAAGGCATCAAACATGCTGCTCAACATTTGTTGGAACATCTTGTATGACTCTTAACATTCCATCCTCTGCCACTGTTTTTGAAACTCCTCCACCTTCATTTGTGCATTAATTCAGTTATTGAACATGTAAATTTCTTGCTGGTGATGCAATAGCTCCTCTTGCATGAACTCATAATGCTGCTTCTTCTGCATGTCATCAAGGCTGCCATCAAGTCACTCTATGGCATGAGCCAGTCTGACTGGGTAATCTCATCCCCATTGTGTGGCTGTTCTCAAGTTTATGATGTCACTCCCAAATTAAAAGCACAATAAAATTGTAAATATAAATATCAGCTAATCTTGATAATGATAGGAATAATTTATACATGTCTATCGTCAGAATAGCCTAGGGTAGGCAACCTTCTAAAAACCATCTGCAAAAATAATTGTTGTCAAAAATTATGTTTCCCAGAAAATCGAAAAATAATGTCTAATTCCCATTCCTAATAAATTAAATAAATAATGTATATATTAAGGATATTGTGGTGCTATAAACAGTGGTTCCTGATTCAGAATGTACAGTATGTAAAATATTGTCACCATATGAAAAAGTAGGAGACATGACCAGAATGATAGGACAAAATGAAGCGGGATCTCCCTAGTGTACCTGTTGCAGCACACACTGCAAAAGACTAGGCACTGGATGCACAGCAGCAAAAGGAAAAGTAGGACTTCCTGCTTTTGTAGGACCGGCAGAATCCTTTGCCTGCTTCATCCATCTCTGTTAGGCAGAGGATTAGGGCAGCTGGCAGTGAGGAGGACATGGCACAGGCTTCAAGGGATAAGTTTCACCCCAGTCGCCACCATTTCCATCTGCTGACACTGCTGCTGGTCTGCCATCATTACCAGCTACTTCCACCTTTTCTGGCCTGCCACCATTACCAGCTTCTGTCATCCTTGCTGGCCTGACATTACCATCTTCTGCTACCATTACCATAAAGTTTCCCTAGATCAGTGATAGCGAACCTTGGCACCCCAGATGTTTTGGAACTGCATTTCCCACAATGCTCAACTACACTGCAGAAAGCATTAGCATTATGGGAAATATAGTTCCAAAACATCTGGAGTGCCAAGGTTCGCCATCACAGAGGGGGTTTTTTGGTGTCTCAAGCCAAAGTGGTGGGACTTTATGGGCAAGTGAATATCAAATCAAGATGAATAAAAACTCATACCTCCCCAAAGATCAAAAAACCCCCACCCCCTCGTTAGGTTCGCCATCACTGCCCTACTTCCACCTCTACTGGCCTGCCACTATTGCCAGCTTAAGCTACAAAAAAATGTAAAGTGGTTGTAGACCTCAGATATGAAATATGAACGAAGCATATCTATAGCAGCCCTCAAAATGTCCACTTGCCTGCTAACATTAGGCGAGTGGAAATAAGCTGAGAGCGAATGTGGAGCCCCATCACAGGGGGATGGGTGGTCGCCTCCGGCAGGCAGATTTTAACAAGAGCCGATTCTCCTCCCAGTCTCCTCTCCCTGTCATTCGGCCAAGTAAAAGTACCTAATAAGTTGTACTATATATGAACTCACTACTAGGGTTGAGCGGACACCTAGATGTCCGTGTTCGACGGGTTCGGCCGAACTTTAAAAAAAAGTCCGGGTCCGTGTCCCGGACTTTTACCGAACTTTTCCCGGACACCGAACCCCATTGAAGTCAATGGGGACCCGAACTTTAAGGCACTAAAATGGCTCTAAAACACCAAAGGAAAGGGCTAGAGTGCTGCAAATGGCAGCAAAACGTAATTAAGAGCATGGCAAGTGCTCTGCAAACAAATGTGGATAGGGAAATAACTTAAAACAACAAAAAAAAAACAGAAAAATAAAACAATGTTCTTCTTCATCTCTGAAGGACGAGGCCCATATGGAGTAGGAGGGAGGTTGAGGTGGTGGTGGATGTGGCGGTGACATAGGCGTGCGCACAGGGTGTGCTGGGTGTGCCTGGGCACACCCTAATCACCTAGGGCACATAGCATTGCCAGTGAGGAGATGGGAAAGATCTCCCTGGGACCTGCTCTGCTCTATTTCTCCTTGCCTACAGGTACATGGCCCCGATACATTACTCTCCCTGCTGGCAAACACATGCATGTGTATTTCAACTTTGGGGTGCACACCTTAATGCAATAGGCTGCGCACACCTATGGGCGGTGTAGGTGGAAGCGGCGGTGGAGGAGGACCAGGGCCGGATTAACAGCATCATGGGCTTGGTGCTGAGGATTTTGAAGGGCCTTAGGGCCGTGCCTTGCCATGCACCCAGAGGAGGAAGGGTGCAGCCATGCATGCCTAATTCAACATGGGATGCTGTCTCTGAAGCCCATAAACACATCCATGCATCGCCAACTGTCCCTCCTTGTCCGGCCTTCACGCTGTGTGGGGAGGTTCTGAGGGTGCTGCCTGGGGAAGCGAGCATAGAAGCCAGACTTCTGTGTTTACAAGTGACAGAAGAGCGGTAACAGTGAATATGGCCAACCCGGGGCCTATATAAAAGGTAGGGGCCTGGAGCTGCAGCTCCAATAGCCCCTACATTAATCTGGCCCTGAGGAGGAGGACGAGGTAGCCAACACTGCTTCTTTTCACAAATTTTAAATGAGGGTACACCCCAAAAGAGTGAGAAAGAGCAAAAATGGAACAATGGGTGGGTAAGGTCGGTATCCATTGCTATTCTGCATAAGGTACGGAAAAGTCCCGTGGGATCCATGCCTGGTTCATTTTAATGAACGTGAGCTTGTCCACATTGTCTCTGGACAGGCGGCTGCGCTTGTCTGTTATAACGCCCCCAGCCGTGCTAAATACCCGTTCAGATAATACACTGGCTGCAGGGCACGCCAGCACCTCCAAGGCGTAAAGGGCAAGCTCAGGCCATGTGCCCAATTTGGAGACCCAGAAGTTGAAGGGGGCAGACCCGTCATTCACTACATGTAGGCGTGTGCACACATACTGCTCCACCATGTTGGTAAAATGCTGCCTCCTGCTAAGACGTTCCATCTGAGCTGCTGGTGCTGCTGTTTGTTGTGGCGTGCTGACAAAGCTTTTCCACATTTCGGCCATGCTAACCCTGCCTTCTGAGGTGCTGGCGGTGCCCTGGTTGCGTTGGCGACCTCCTCCTCCTCCTCCTCTGCCTTGTGCTTCCACTGTGGCCCCGCTGTCAGATGGGAATGCCAGCAGCATGGCGTCTACCAGCGTGCGCTTGTACTCGCGCATCTTGCGATCGCGCTCCAGTGAGTGAATTAAGGACGGTACGTTGTCCTTGTAACGGGGATCCAGCAGCGTGGCCACCCAGTAATCAGCACAAGTTAGAATGTGGGCAACTCGGCGGTCGTTGTGGAGACACTGCAGCATGTAATCGCTCATGTGTGCCAGGCTGCCCAGAGGCAACGAAAGGCTGTCCTCTGTGGGAGGTGTATGGTCCGTGTCCTCTGTATCCCCCCAGCCACGCACCAGTGATGGCCATGAGCTGGCCTGGGTGCCACCCTGCTGTGAACATGGTTCCATCTCCTCCTCCAGCTCCTCCTCCTCCTCATCCTCCTCATCCTCCAGAACTGTGCCCCTGCTGGACAATTGCGTCCCTGGCGTTTGCGTGTGCAGGAACCCACCCTCGGAGCCCCTTGCGAATGACTGCCCTGAAAGCCTTGGAAATGTTACCTCTTCATCCTCCTCCTCCTCCTCATCCTGTGCCACATCCTCTTCCATCATCGCCCGAATTGTTTTTTCAAGGAGGCATAGAAGTGGGATAGTTAAGCTGAGAACGGCGTCATTGCCACTGGCCATGTTGGTGGAGTACTCAAAACAGCGCAACAAGGCACACAGGTCTCGCATGGAGGCCCAGTTATTGGTGGTGAAGTGGTGCTGTTCCGCAGAGCGACTCACGCGTGCGTGCTGCAGCTGAAATTCCACTATGGCCTGCTGCTGCTCGCACAGTCTTTCCAGCATGTGCAAGGTGGAGTTCCACCTTGTGGGCACGTCACATATGAGGCGGTGAGCGGGAAGGCCGAAGTTACGCTGCAGCGCTGCCAGGCGAGCAGCAGCAGGGTGAGAACGCCGAAAGTGCGCACAAACGGCCCGCACTTTCTGCAGCAGCTCTGACATATCGGGGTAGTTTTTAAGGAACCTCTGCACCACCAAATTCAGCACATGCGCCAGGCAAGGGATGTGCGTCAAACCGGCTAGGCCCAGAGCTGCTATGAGATTTCGCCCGTTATCGCACACCACCAGGCCGGGCTTGAGGCTCGCTGGCAGCAACCACTCATTTGTCTGCTGTTCCATGCTCCTCCACAACTCCTGCGCGGTGTGTGGTTTGTCCCCCAAACAGGCAAGTTGTAAAACTGCCTGCTGTCGTTTACCCCTGGCCGTGCTGAAGTTGGTGGTGAAGGTGTTACGCTGTCCGGATGAGGAGGCGGTAGAGGATGAGGAAGCGGAGTAGGAGGAGTTAGGAACAGGAGGCAAACTGAAGCGCCCTGCAATCCTCGGTGGTGGAAGGACATGCGCCAAATTGCTATCCGCCTCAGGCCCATCCGCCACTGCATTTACCCAGTGTGCCGTTAGGGAGATATAACGCCCCTGACCGTGCTTACTGGTCCACGTATCCGTAGTTAGGTGGACCTTGGCACAGATGGCGTTGCGCAGTGCACACCTGATTTTTTCCCCCACTTGGTTGTGCAGGGAAGGGATGGCTTGCCTGGAAAAGTAGTGGCGGCTGGGCACGACGTACTGTGGGACAGCCACCGACATAAGGTTTTTAAAACTGTGCGTCTCCACCAGACGGAATGACAGCATTTCAAAGGCCAATAATTTTGAAATGCTGGCATTCAGGGCCAGGGATCGCGGGTGGGTAGGGGGGTACTTCCTCTTCCTCTCAAGTGTTTGGGAGATGGAAAGCTGAACGCTTCCACGGGACATTGTGGAGATGGTTGTTGGTGACCCAGGTGGTGGTGTTGCTGACAGATCGTCTGTTTGCGGGGTGGCAGGTGCCGTTATCACTACAGATGTGGCTGGAGCGGCCGAGACTGCAGCAGAAGAGGAAGCAGGATGAGCCAGAGACGTTTCTTGGTTTTGAAGGTGTGTACTCCACTGCAGCTCGTGCTTTGCACTTAGATGCCTGATCATGCAGGTTGTGCTCAGGTTGAGAAGGTTCATGCCTCGCTTCAAGCTCTGATTGCACAGGGTGCAAACCACTCGTGTCCTGTCATCAGCACATTTTCTAAAGAACTTCCACGCTAGAGAACTCCTTTGAGCTGACTTTGGTGCGCTCGTTCCCTTGCTGCGTTGGGCAGTAGCGGGCGTAGTGTCTAGGGCACGGCCGCTCCGCTTCTGCACCCTGCTCCCTCTTCTGCTGTGCTGGTGGCTCTGTGCGACCACCGCCTCTTCCTCCAAACTACTCAGTTCACCTGCATGACGTTCATTCCATGTGGGGTCGAGGACCTCATCGTCCTCCACATCATCTTCCACCCAGTCTTCACCCCTGCCCTCCTTGTCGGTCTCCACAATGCTGAACGCCGCAGCAGTTGGCACCTGCGTTTCGTCATCATCGGAGACGTGCTGCGATGATCCTTGCATGTACTCATCTTGAGAAATAAGTGGTTGGGCATCGCTGCACTCAATCTCTTCCACTTCTGGGGCAGGGCTAGGTGGATGGCCCTGGGAAACCCTGCTGACAGAGTCCTCAAAAAGAATAAGAGACTGCTGTATGGCTTGGGGCTCAGACTGCTGGCCTGATTTGCAAGGGGGTGAGGTGAAAGACGGTTGGACATTGGCTGCAGGTGCCAACTCTGACCTTTCTGCAGTAGACTGGGTGGGAGACAATGTGAAGGAACTGGAGGCACTGTCAGCAGCAAACCAATCTACTATCGCCTCAACTTGTTCTGGCCTCATCACTTCTAGGGGCGTTTGATGCCCTACCAAATACTGATGCAGGTTCTGTCGCCTACTCACACTTGAGGAAGGTGTTTCACTTGTGCGTGTAGCTGGCACAGATCGACCATGTCCTCTCCTTGCAACAGGAGCTCTACCAGCAGCACCACGACCCAGGCCACGGCCCTTATTTGACGGTCTCCTCATATTTCTGTAATTTAAGATCTTGCCCTAGAAAGGTTTTTATTGAATAGCGGAATAGAAAATATGATCCAAAAAAAGTGTATGTATATCACACGTACACAACCACACTAGGCCCCAATTACTATTGTTTGTACCCCTAAAAGGCTAGATGAGGAGTAGGGGGAGTATGGAACAGGCAGCACCCTCAAACCTTCAGAAGTATGAGATGAACCCCAACAACTTGGAAAGGTGGATCTCTCTCACACGTACCGACACAGACTATCCCGCAATTCAATTGATCCTCAAAGGTTTTTATTGAATAGCGGAATAGGAAATATGATCAAAAAAAGTGTATGTATCTCGCACGTACACAACCACACTAGGCCCCAATTACTATTGTTTGTACCCCTAAAAGGCTAGATGAGGAGTAGGGGGGGTATGGAACAGGCAGCACCCTCAAACCTTCAGAAGTATGAGATGAACCCCAACAACTTGGAAAGGTGGATCTCTCTCACACGTACCGACACAGACTATCCCGCAATTCAATTGATCCTCAAAGGTTTTTATTGAATAGCGGAATAGGAAATATGATCAAAAAAAGTGTATGTATCTCGCACGTACACAACCACACTAGGCCCCAATTACTATTGTTTGTACCCCTAAAAGGCTAGATGAGGAGTAGGGGGGGTATGGAACAGGCAGCACCCTCAAACCTTCAGAAGTATGAGATGAACCCCAACAACTTGGAAAGGTGGATCTCTCTCACACGTACCGACACAGACTATCCCGCAATTCAATTGATCCTCAAAGGTTTTTATTGAATAGCGGAATAGGAAATATGATCAAAAAAAGTGTATGTATCTCGCACGTACACAACCACACTAGGCCCCAATTACTATTGTTTGTACCCCTAAAAGGCTAGATGAGGAGTAGGGGGGGTATGGAACAGGCAGCACCCTCAAACCTTCAGAAGTATGAGATGAACCCCAACAACTTGGAAAGGTGGATCTCTCTCACACGTACCGACACAGACTATCCCGCAATTCAATTGATCCTCAAAGGTTTTTATTGAATAGCGGAATAGGAAATATGATCAAAAAAAGTGTATGTATCTCGCACGTACACAACCACACTAGGCCCCAATTACTATTGTTTGTACCCCTAAAAGGCTAGATGAGGAGTAGGGGGGGTATGGAACAGGCAGCACCCTCAAACCTTCAGAAGTATGAGATGAACCCCAACAACTTGGAAAGGTGGATCTCTCTCACACGTACCGACACAGACTATCCCGCAATTCAATTGATCCTCAAAGGTTTTTATTGAATAGCGGAATAGGAAATATGATCAAAAAAAGTGTATGTATCTCGCACGTACACAACCACACTAGGCCCCAATTACTATTGTTTGTACCCCTAAAAGGCTAGATGAGGAGTAGGGGGGGTATGGAACAGGCAGCACCCTCAAACCTTCAGAAGTATGAGATGAACCCCAACAACTTGGAAAGGTGGATCTCTCTCACACGTACCGACACAGACTATCCCGCAATTCAATTGATCCTCAAAGGTTTTTATTGAATAGCGGAATAGGAAATATGATCAAAAAAAGTGTATGTATCTCGCACGTACACAACCACACTAGGCCCCAATTACTATTGTTTGTACCCCTAAAAGGCTAGATGAGGAGTAGGGGGGGTATGGAACAGGCAGCACCCTCAAACCTTCAGAAGTATGAGATGAACCCCAACAACTTGGAAAGGTGGATCTCTCTCACACGTACCGACACAGACTATCCCGCAATTCAATTGATCCTCAAAGGTTTTTATTGAATAGCGGAATAGGAAATATGATCAAAAAAAGTGTATGTATCTCGCACGTACACAACCACACTAGGCCCCAATTACTATTGTTTGTACCCCTAAAAGGCTAGATGAGGAGTAGGGGGGGTATGGAACAGGCAGCACCCTCAAACCTTCAGAAGTATGAGATGAACCCCAACAACTTGGAAAGGTGGATCTCTCTCACACGTACCAACACAGACTATCCCCCAATTTAACTGATCCCCAAAGGTTTTTGATTAAATAGCGGAATAGAAAATATGATCCCAAAAAAGTGTATGTATATCACACGTACACAACCACACTAGGCCCCAATTACTATTGTTTGTACCCCTAAAAGGCTAGGAGTAGGGGGAGTATGGAACAGGCAGCACCCTCAAACCTTCAGAAGTATGAGATGAACCCCAACAACTTGGAAAGGTGGATCTCTCTCACACGTACCAACACAGACTATCCCCCAATTTAACTGATCCCCAAAGGTTTTTGATTAAATAGCGGAATAGAAAATATGATCCCAAAAAAGTGTATGTATATCACACATACACAACCACACTAGGCCCCAATTACTATTGTTTGTACCCCTAAAAGGCTAGGAGTAGGGGGAGTATGGAACAGGCAGCACCCTCAAACCTTCAGAAGTATGAGATGAACCTCAACAACTTGGAAAGGTGGATCTCTCTCACACGTACCAACACAGACTATCCCCCAATTTAACTGATCCCCAAAGGTTTTTGATTAAATAGCGGAATAGAAAATATGATCCCAAAAAAGTGTATGTATATCACACGTACACAACCACACTAGGCCCCAATTACTATTGTTTGTACCCCTAAAAGGCTAGGAGTAGGGGGAGTATGGAACAGGCAGCACCCTCAAACCTTCAGAAGTATGAGATGAACCCCAACAACTTGGAAAGGTGGATCTCTCTCACACGTACCAACACAGACTATCCCCCAATTTAACTGATCCCCAAAGGTTTTTGATTAAATAGCGGAATAGAAAATATGATCCCAAAAAAGTGTATGTATATCACACGTACACAACCACACTAGGCCCCAATTACTATTGTTTGTACCCCTAAAAGGCTAGGAGTAGGGGGAGTATGGAACAGGCAGCACCCTCAAACCTTCAGAAGTATGAGATGAACCCCAACAACTTGGAAAGGTGGATCTCTCTCACACGTACCAACACAGACTATCCCCCAATTTAACTGATCCCCAAAGGTTTTTGATTAAATAGCGGAATAGAAAATATGATCCCAAAAAAGTGTATGTATATCACACGTACACAACCACACTAGGCCCCAATTACTATTGTTTGTACCCCTAAAAGGCTAGGAGTAGGGGGAGTATGGAACAGGCAGCACCCTCAAACCTTCAGAAGTATGAGATGAACCCCAACAACTTGGAAAGGTGGATCTCTCTCACACGTACCAACACAGACTATCCCCCAATTTAACTGATCCCCAAAGGTTTTTGATTAAATAGCGGAATAGAAAATATGATCCCAAAAAAGTGTATGTATATCACACGTACACAACCACACTAGGCCCCAATTACTATTGTTTGTACCCCTAAAAGGCTAGGAGTAGGGGGAGTATGGAACAGGCAGCACCCTCAAACCTTCAGAAGTATGAGATGAACCCCAACAACTTGGAAAGGTGGATCTCTCTCACACGTACCAACACAGACTATCCCCCAATTTAACTGATCCCCAAAGGTTTTTGATTAAATAGCGGAATAGAAAATATGATCCCAAAAAAGTGTATGTATATCACACGTACACAACCACACTAGGCCCCAATTACTATTGTTTGTACCCCTAAAAGGCTAGGAGTAGGGGGAGTATGGAACAGGCAGCACCCTCAAACCTTCAGAAGTATGAGATGAACCTCAACAACTTGGAAAGGTGGATCTCTCTCACACGTACCAACACAGACTATCCCCCAATTTAACTGATCCCCAAAGGTTTTTGATTAAATAGCGGAATAGAAAATATGATCCCAAAAAAGTGTATGTATATCACACGTACACAACCACACTAGGCCCCAATTACTATTGTTTGTACCCCTAAAAGGCTAGGAGTAGGGGGAGTATGGAACAGGCAGCACCCTCAAACCTTCAGAAGTATGAGATGAACCCCAACAACTTGGAAAGGTGGATCTCTCTCACACGTACCAACACAGACTATCCCCCAATTTAACTGATCCCCAAAGGTTTTTGATTAAATAGCGGAATAGAAAATATGATCCCAAAAAAGTGTATGTATATCACACGTACACAACCACACTAGGCCCCAATTACTATTGTTTGTACCCCTAAAAGGCTAGGAGTAGGGGGAGTATGGAACAGGCAGCACCCTCAAACCTTCAGAAGTATGAGATGAACCCCAACAACTTGGAAAGGTGGATCTCTCTCACACGTACCAACACAGACTATCCCCCAATTTAACTGATCCCCAAAGGTTTTTGATTAAATAGCGGAATAGAAAATATGATCCCAAAAAAGTGTATGTATATCACACGTACACAACCACACTAGGCCCCAATTACTATTGTTTGTACCCCTAAAAGGCTAGGAGTAGGGGGAGTATGGAACAGGCAGCACCCTCAAACCTTCAGAAGTATGAGATGAACCCCAACAACTTGGAAAGGTGGATCTCTCTCACACGTACCAACACAGACTATCCCCCAATTTAACTGATCCCCAAAGGTTTTTGATTAAATAGCGGAATAGAAAATATGATCCCAAAAAAGTGTATGTATATCACACGTACACAACCACACTAGGCCCCAATTACTATTGTTTGTACCCCTAAAAGGCTAGATGAGGAGTAGGGGGAGTATGGAACAGGCAGCACCCTCAAACCTTCAGTATGAGATTGTGTTCACTGTACCCCACAAAGATTGAGTTCACTGCACCCCACAATGATTGTGTTCACTGCACCCCACAAAGATTGTGTTCACTGCACCTCACAAAGATTGTGTTCACTGTACCCCCCAAAGATTGTGTTCACTGCACCCCACAAAGATTCTGTTCACTGTACCCCACAAAGATTGTGTTCACTGCACCCCAAAAAGATTGTGTTCACTGCACCCCAAAAAGGATGTTGTTCACTGCACCCCAAAAAGGATGTTGTTCACTCCACCCCAAAAAGATTGTGTTCACTGCACCCCACAAAGATTGTGTTCACTGCACCCCAAAAAGATTGTGTTCACTGCACCCCAAAAATGATTTTGTTCACTGCACCCCAAAAAGGATTTTGTTCACTGCACCCCAAAAAGGATGTTGTTCACTCCACCCCAAAAAGATTGTGTTCACTGCACCCCAAAAAGATTGTGTTCACTGCACCCCACAAAGGATTTTGTTCACTGCACCCCAAAAAGATTGTGTTCACTGCACCCCAAAAAGGATGTTGTTCACTGCACCCCAAAAAGGATTTTGTTCACTGCACCCCAAAAAGATTGTGTTCACTGCACCCCACAAAGGATTTTGTTCACTGCACCCCACAAAGATTGTGTTCACTGCACACCAAAAAGGATTGTGTTCACTGCACCCCAAAAAGATTTTGTTCACTGCACCCCAAAAAGATTGTGTTCACTGCAGCCCAAAAAGATTGTGTTCACTGCAGCCCAAAAAGATTGTGTTCACTGCAGCCCAAAAAGATTGTGTTCACTGCAGCCCAAAAAGATTGTGTTCACTGCAGCCCAAAAAGATTGTGTTCACTGCAGCTCACACACAGAAAAATGGATGTGGATCACTGACACCTGCCTATCTCCAATCCCACACCACACAGCAATATCGATTGTAGTTTGTAGAACACAGTTTCCCTAAAATTCAGCAGACTCTGTCCCTAACAGGATTGAGAAGAGATCGTAGATCAGGATTGAGTGCAGACCCCACCCCCCACACAGCAATATCGATTGTAGTTTGTAGAAGACACTGACCCTATATAATTCAGCAGACTCTATCCCTAAAATGCCTACAACTCGCCCTGCCTAAACACTCCGACCTGTCCCTCAATTCTATCCGGACACAAATGGTTTTTTCCTGCCTATCTTTCCCTAATCAGCAGCCAGCACGTTGATGTGTGCTCTGTCCCTGAATCTAAGCAGCATAATGACGCCGCTGCGGCTGCCTCGAACTTATAAAGACTTGGTCACATGCTTCAGACGGCCAATCACAGCTACTGAGACATTTGCAGGCATGGCTGGGATGGCTTAAGGCACACCAGTTAAACGATTGTTGATTGGCTGTTGAAAGCCCGCCATGAAAAGAGCGCCAAAGCATGCAAAACCCGGAAATAAAACGACCGAACACGGATTTTTACCCGAACATACAGTAAAGTGTCCGTGTCCGTGTTCGGGTACAAAAAATCCAATTATTCGGTACGAACACGAATAATACAGTCCGTGTTCGCTCAACACTACTCACTACAATATTTTGCTGTCTTTTTTCAGTGAAATAAACGGACTATAATATTGTTTTCTTTATAAAAGCTGACTGTTGTCTGTCCGTTCAAATCGCAACATAGTAAAAGTGTTAAAAAACTGTGCATGCAGTCAATACAACATTTTGCTTTTTTTTTTTTTTTTGTTTTTTGTTTGTTTTTTTAGCAAACTTTGGGCAAAACATTGACCTCCCCAACCCCTCCTCTAACTGATCGCTTGCATGGAAAAAAAAAAAATGCCTTACATAATAATATGGAAATGTGACTCTCCACTCTCGAGTCTTATCTGCTCTTCAGTTTACATGAGACATGGTTTTATTTTGTCTGTCAACAGTTCTTCCTATTGGCTGTCCAGTGGCAGAATTCTCTCAGATTCCAGAAGAGAAGTGATATCAATGTGAGGGATGGTCAGGGACAGCCAGCACAGTCACCTCTGTACCACTGGATTAGCTGACCCAGCACCCAGCAAGAAGTGATAGAGGATATAGAGTCAATTATAATAGTGCGCTACCCTTAGAAAACTAAAATGAATAAAGTGCCAGCTGCTACTACCACCTAAATGTGTTCCTAGATAAAGGAAATAAAAAAGACAAAATGTGGTAGCGTTGCTAAAAAAGAATAAATAATATAGTAAACAGTATAAAAAATGAATAAATAAATAACAACCAATTGATATAACAAATATAGGTACTGACTTGATAAAAAAAGGTGCTACCAAGACAAAAAAAAACCTAAATAAAACAATTGCATGTCAGAAAAAAGTTTGATACCGCTATTATAAAATTAGTAAAAAATATCAGTGTAAAAGAAGGTTTAAAATATTATAGCATATTAAATATAGTGCCAAATAGGTAAAAATCTAATAAAGTGCAATATAGTGAGAAGAACCCTGTCTCAGGTGTATTAAGGTGCAAACAAAACAGATGAATCCAAAGTGAAAAAAAAGATAAATAAATAAGTAACTACTCTAACATTGCAAATGTGCAGTATATAAAGTCCAAAAAAAGTCTCTATTGAAGAAACAGCCAGTGAGTCATTCCATGTGCGTCCACTCCTTAAAGTGATGTGCTACTATCACCAGGTGAAATGTCGGCTCACCTTCGTATTTCACCCTGAAGGGGTCTCAGGCAGTTAGAGAGCAGCTAGAATAATGCCGTCCATTTAATAGATCACTCTACTATACTAAATGTTGGTCCAAAGGGATTAGGACATATAAAAACAAAAAACATAAAACAAAATCTCCAATGGTGCAGTATCAACTCATTCAGGAGTCATAAACACAGATCCCAACTTCAAATTTCAAACTCACATTTAGTGGAATAAAAACAGCTTTTTGTCATCTTTTTCTTCCTCCAGTTGAAGCCATGACGGATATGGCGTAACGCGTAGAGGTACCAAGCGGTGGGCAGGTTTGACGTTTTGATGTTTACCTTGGAGCTGTGATTACAAAAAGTTGTTTTTATTCCAATAAATGTGAGTTTGAAATTTAAAAGGACGGTGTCTCTGCTTCACAATGCACTTTATTAAGTCAATACCTATATTTGATAGAGGATATAACCACTGTTTGGCACTGGACAAGATGGGCAGTAAGAATGTATATTTGAGTCAATCTGAGATCTATTGTTTTATTTAATAATGTGCTAACTGATATGTAGATTAAAAATGTTTGATTGTTTTATTGGTCTTAACATGCTAATTAATTTCTTAGATAATCATACAGTCTATGAATCTGATTTTTTTATGGATTTCTGAATTGTGCAATACTCTGTTAATCCAACAGATCTGCAAGCAGATGTTCAAAAATGTAAGTTGCTGATTCTCTTGGTTTAATCACTCTTACTTTTATTTTATAATTTGATGGGGAAGGCAAGGGTTGTGTGTGAAATTATGTTTTCTGAGTTAATGGCCTGGAATAACTATACATGTCACAAAAGCCAGAGCAAATTCAGAAATCTTTATTTGCATATATTTTAGTTAGTTCTTACCATTTTTTAAAAAAGAGTGTTTCCATGCAACTAGCAAAATGGAAAAACTGCAATGGTAAAAAAAAAGGAAAAACTGCAATGGTAACTCCAGAGAAAAGGTTTTTTATTTAATTGGACTAACCCAGTCCAAACAGATTCATTGATGCAGACGAGACAAGTTAACAAGGTGCTGCAATTTACTCAATAATTTATATAGTAAGTACAATAGCTTATATTAGAGTTCCAAAGCAAACTGAGCATGATGCCCATTTGTAAAGCACATTCTTGTGTTCTTTTTTTTTTTTTTTTGAAGCAGTAGTAGGGCCCCAGTAAGGTAATGCTGCCACTTTATAAAACAGGGGCTAAATGTTCTACCCCCACATTGTGTCTACAGTTCCGTAGCTCATTGTTTTTTCCCTTTTACTCACTGTGTGTGAATACTGCATGTAACGGATTAACCTGGTGTGGGGCAGAGGTCGTTGACTCTCTGTCTGGCTGCCAGTGCTTCAGCTGGGTGTAGAAGCTTCACTTCATCAGCTTGTTGCTGGGGCAAGGGGCCGATTTTCCCATCTTCCTGGAACTCTGCAGCTTTTGCGGGTGCTGGGCAGAGGTTGGTAGCACTCTTCCCTGTTGCCAGCAATTCTGCTGGGTTGGGGTCAGCGAATACAACCCCCAGGACCTGGTTGGGGGTCTGCTGTTGAGAGGAGGGATAGCCTAACTCTTCCTCCTTGTATTCCTGTGGGGCAGGTTGGGGATCTGGACTGGCCATCCAGCATCCCTGTAGGTCTGGTGCAGAGACCGCGGTCCCATCCGCACCATTGGGGTCAGGGCTGTTGTCTCCCTGTGGTTGGGGAGAAGGATTAGCTGTCTCCTCTCCCTGGAAGGTACACTGCCGCTGGGGAGGAAGGACGACACCTTCAGCTCCCTGTAACACATACTGCCACTGGGGAGTAGAACCGACTGTCTCTATTCCCAGTAACTCCTGCTGTCACTGGGGATCTGAGCCGGCTGCCAAGCCTCCCTGTAGGGCCGGTAGAGAGACCTCGTCCCATCTCCACCTGCCATCGGTGGGTCTTCCCAGTAACAGTCTATAATGTCTTTCCAACTGAAGGGTTGTGGGTCTGGATCTGCCACCCAGCACTCCAGCTCTGTTTGCAGGGTAGATTGGGGTGGAATGGAGAAGGGCAGGCGTTGGTAGTCCTGCTCCAGTTCCCACTCCATCCTGACCAGATGAATCAGGTCTGACCCCAGGTCGTCCGCTCTGGGGAAACCTAGTAGGGCTTCCCTGGTGTCGTGGATTTCCCAGAGCCGAAACTCTGCTAGACATCCAAAGTCATTGCTCTCCTCAAAGGCCTCCCACAGCAAGACCGGGCCACTATAGTCCTCACCTTCCGGCATATTGTCGCCAGCCATCCAGTGGTCGTGCCAGGTGGCGTACCACTTTAGTGCCCGGTAAGCTTCATCCAGCCACAACTCCTTCCAAATCAGGTCCTACAGCTCCGTCACCCACTCATCCAGGGGTTGCTCTCCTAGGAAAGGTAACCGCAGGGCAACGTATACCTGGAACCGCTGTTCTTCACTGGGAAGGCTATCTCTCTGCCGCCACTGCACAACCTCTAAGGCCTCATGCCACATTTCCTTTCAAGTGACATCTCTTCAGTCCAGTATGCCTTCCTCTGATACAGGCCCATCCTTTTGGGCCAAGTGTTGCTGCAACCTACAGAGAAACTCCTCCTCATATGGGGACGCTGCATGGGTGTTAGCTCGTTCCATAACGTTAATGGTGTCTCCAAGAGCTGCTTCTCTTCGCACTAGGATGCCATCCCACCGCTTGCCACCAATATAACAGATCAACCAGCACTCCGACTGGATACCTCTGTTGAGGGATGCTCCTAGTGCTTCCCGAGGGCTCCAAGCACTCCACCAGACACCATAACCACCTCAGACCCCCACAAACTGCCACAGCTTGGTTGGGGTCTCGCCGTCCCCTACCCACCCTGGACCTACGACAAGGCTCCATGTTCCCGTGGGTGAACCTCTCTTTCCACAGAGATGAAGCAGGCACAGGAACAAGCTCTTACACAAGCTCTTACAAGAGCTTAGTAATTATCCAAGGGAGAATGAAGAGCATAGCAACCCCTTGTAGCCCATTCCCCCAATAAGAGACAGGGCTCTAGATTGAGGGTGAAGTAGAACTCTTTATTAAACAAGAAACATACTTTTATACAGTTTACCGCCCAGGTGGACCTTGTGGAGAACAGGACATGACATTCACAATCCAATAGAAACAGAGTTTTACACTCGGTCATTCCCATACAGCGTACACAATCCCTCCCCTCTGGCTGATTACATTATCATATGCAGATGAAATTGTATACAGTAACAGAATTAACCTGAACTAATTATGTAGCTGTCTGGACAGAATACACATCCCACCTCAATACACAAACAATAGGGAGCCTGTCTGACATTGAAGTCCAATACACATTAGCATCATTTGTAAATGCAGACCCCATTTGAAGCAATCCAAACCATCAGTCTTTCACTCCCAGTGATGGGTAATACCATCATACTGCACCTGTTTCCTCTGCCTCTCAATTGTTGACCAATGGGTAATGCAAGGGCCTGTTTGTGTTATTTTTGCTTATTACCTTAGGGCAAGCATGTAACTCCCTTTAAAACTTCATTGGTTTAAGCATTTGAATTAAATGGGGCCCCTGGGCTCTTCTTGAGCTGATGTGTACATCCTAGAATTATTTTGCAGAATACCCCAGGAAAGGTTTTATGACTATAGGATAAAGTGTTGTATATTGCAAATACTTCTGAAATTTTAACATAGTTATAAACATCAGTGATACTAAAAACTTTTTTGAAAAGCTAGTTATTAATGTTAGCCTTTAATAAATCTATGTTTAGATGTTCAAGTACAGGTGATTGACTGTTCAAGTACAGTTCACATGATCACTGTTGATTCCTGGGTGATTCGTGGACCAGCTGGTGGGCATGTATAGAGTGACTGACCGTGGCTTCCCCTCTAGCCGCTCCTCCTCTCCTCTGTGATGTCACACATGTCTGCCCCAATCGCAGTGAATAGCTTTGGGATAAATAGCGATCACATGACCCGCTGTAGGGGAGGTATGAAGCGGGGCAGACACGTCTGGCATGTCTGATAGGCAGCTTAACAAAGAGGAGAGGAGGAACGGCTAGAAGAGAAGCTGCTATCAGTCAAGGCTGGAGGAATGGGCTGGGGGGGTGTGGGGGGCATGGTTTACACTGACCCCAAAATACACTGGCTCCCTGTGTGATTGCATAGCTTGCCTGCATCTAAGTGTTGGATGACAGAGGACGTAAACTGACCACGCTATAGTGGATAGGCATTGATCAGCTGCAATACTTAGCATGGTCAGTTTACTATCAAGAGGAGGGGCACAGGCTGGATCAACCAGGTAACAGAGAAGAACAGCAAGCCCTAATAACAAACGTAATATGAAAAATAAAGTACAAATACATTAAAGATACGTTGCCGTGTTTTTATATTTTTAAGTTTACAAACACTTTAAGTACAAATATGCTATTATATTTGTCTAGAATTAAAGTATACCTGTATCTAAACCCAGGAGCAAAAATGTAATATTTTGCAACCTAAATGTCATCAGATGTAGCAGCTGTATTAGTTTTCTTTTGTTAGGCTTTCTATTTTATTTCCACCTAGTGGTACAGCCAGTAAAATGCCTCTTGTCTTAGGGTGGCTACCTTTACTCCTCCGCTGTATCTTTGGAGGACTAGTAGATTTGAATGGACTTTACGTAAGTGACAACCAAATTAAAATCTAACTCCAGCTAACATGTTTTAAGCAGTTATAGCAACAGTTTCTTTCTTTGAGCACCCTGTCAGTGTTAAATGTTTTATCTCAACCCCCTAATTGTCACTTTTGCTGGGCAACTTGATCTGTTAACGGAAGTTGAAAAATAACAAATGTATTACCAGAATTAACAAGGAATACATTTATATTACAAGGGGGCTCAAAAAATCAAACACTGTATTGTTAATGCAAGTGAGAAATTGAATCATACAGTGCCTTGCAAAAGTATTCGGCCCCCTTGAACTTTGCAACCTTTTGCCACATTTCAGGCTTCAAACATAAAGTTATAAAACTGTAATTTTTTGTGAAGATTCAACAAGTGGGACACAATCATGAAGTGGAACGAAAGGAGCCTTATATCAAAAAAGGAAATCACCTCTGATTCTGTTCCATCAGTCGCATTCCAGCAAGTCGCCATAATGAAACAAAATGGACACCCCCTGGACCCATCCAACCAGAGTGAACATCACGAAGGGGGACATATAGAAAGATTTATATTATAGAAAATATTTATAAGTGAGCATTTTGTTTATACCCGGGGGAGTGGTGGCATTAAGACGTTCAATCCACAGAGTCTCCCTCTGTAGAATTCGTCTATCCCAGTCACCCCCACGTGGATCATGGAGGACCACCTCCAACACAAAAAAGGAAACAGCATTATTGTCATATCTATGATACAACCCAATATGTCTGGTAACACTGGTAAGTATTTTACCTCCTCCAGCGCAATATAAATGATCGCCAATTCTTTGGCCAAACTGTCTTATAGTTTTGCCGACAAAAAACGCACCACAACAGCAGGTCATCAAATAGATGACCCCCTGTGTGGTGCAGTCGGCATAACATTTAGAAGAGTGCCATTTTCCATTAGGTAAAAGTATCCCTTTTCCCTGTTTAACCCAAGGGCAACATGCACAGGTGTTACATTTGTAGGTGCCCTTGTGTAAAGAATTGGTAGTAGGTTGAGGGTTATAATGGCTGGATACGAATTGATCACGCAATGAAACTGCTCTTCTAAATGTTATTTCAGGAGTTTTTTTAATGTATTTCCTTAATGTATAGTCACTGGTTAGAAGATGCCAGTGTTTTTGTAGAAGGCCACGCAGGGCTCCCTCATTCACAGAATATTGGGTAATTATCCTGACAGTGTCCAAGGTTTTAGGATTTGGAGTTTTGTATAAAAGAGAAGCTCTCGTGTGTTTAGAGGCTCTATTGAATGCCTTTCTTAGAGTGGAACGTGTATAACCATGTTCCATCATTCTAATTTGGAGTTTGTCAGCTTCAATTTTATAGTCTGATTCTGAAGAGCAATTTCTGCGTAGCCTAAGAAATTGGGCATATGGTATGCTTTTCACAAAAGGGGGCGGGATGGGCACTCGCTGCGCACAGTATAGTATTCCCAGCACTGGGTTTCCTATATAAATTCGTCATGATAGTCCCATCTGTTTGTAAAGAGATTTCGAGGTCGAGAAACGGGACTGCCTGGGGGTGAACATGGTAAGTAAACTTGAGAGTCAAGTCGTACTTGTCTAAATTTGTAAGAAAGGTATTAAGATCTTGTGGGGTGCCTGTCCAGATAATGAACAGGTCATCAATATACCTGTACCAGCATAATATACAAGACAGCCAGTTTTCCATTTGTTCACCCGCGAACAGTCTCCTCTCCCATCCTCCCAAATAAAGATTTGCATAAGAGGGTGCGCAGCACGTTCCCATGGCCACCCCCTGGGCTTGAAGATACATTTGGTTGTTAAAGGTGAAGTAATTCCTGGTAAGGACAAAGGATAGTAATTGAACAATAAAGGTCATAAGGGGCCACATGTGTCTGTCTTGTTCCCCGAGGAAGGATTCAATCATCCGGGCGCCCTGCAGACGTAATACATGAGGAAGCAAAAAAGAATCTATATATTTACTTGCGTTTTCGGTCAGAGAACCTATTCCCGAAACGATAGGTCTACCTGGAGGACTTTGGAGATTTTTATGAACTTTAGGTAGGCAATACAAGGTAGGCAAAGGAGGGAATTTATTATTGAGGAAGTCTAAGGTCTCTTGTTGATCAAACCTTCAAGGAAAGCACCAACCACTAAGGTGTGAAACTCATCTACAAAGGCCTGGATAGTGGTATCCGTGATGGGGCAATACCATTCTGTATTGCTCAGTACTCTAAGGCACATGGTCTGATATTGGTAGTGTGTCATAGTGAAAATATTGCCCCCTTTGTCAGAGGGTTTAATCAAGATCTCCGAATTATTGTGCAATTGAGAGATGGCGATTTGTTGTTCTGGAGTAATGTTCATTGAATTTGAATGCCAGTGATGTTCCTTGAGCTCTTTGCTCACTTGTTGTACAAAAGTCCAGACATTAGGACAAGTAGTGAGGTCTGGAAAATTCCGAGATTTGGGTTTGAACGTCTGGTTAGTAGCTGGTTTCTCCGGAGGAGGGGGAAATGGGGGACTCGGGGGCACAGACAAGGGCAGAGCCCCAGGGTCGCCCGTGCTCCCCTCCTCATAGAGCAGAGCCAGATCATGCAGATCTCGACACTCTGCCATCGTAAAATTTTTGATTTGTTCAGATATTTCCCTCTCTATTCGCTTTTGCTTATGTTCTTCATCGTAAATATATTTAAAAGTTAGATTACGGGCAAACATTTGTATATCTCTAATAGTGTTGGAAACGTCAATAGTTTGGGTAGGGCAAAAACCTAAGCCTAATCTTAAGACAGATTTTTGGACTGGTGTAAGGGGTTAAATTAATTACGTTGAGGTCGGTGTGGTCAGCGTATTGCTGGGATGTGGGGTTTGTATGACATAATTATCCAAACTTCCTTGTTTTGTTGATTGTTTTGGGGTCATTAGGGGTGCAAGTGTCTGATCTAAAAAAATAGTAGTGTTTTGTGCAGAAGGCATTTTGGTGGACTGTGAGTTTGTAACAGTATTCTTCTGACTCAAAATGTTTTGTACTACTGGGGTTAAACTGTGAGGAGAAGGTCCCGTAAGGTTTTTTGTTCTTTTTTGTGGCCGTGTACATGTGTGATGAGGGTTAGAAAAATGGGAACGTGTATCTTGGTGTTGAAAATTAGAAAGTGATGAATCAGATTCAGTGGTATCATCTATTTGTGTGTGTTCAGGAGGGGCAGTACGATAGTTATTGCCTCTAGCATTTCCCCTATTGAACCATTTATAGGCTCGTCCTTCAAGGAAGCCATTTAATCTTTAGTAAATTTGGCCTGTTTTTTAAGAATAATCTCTTTATTACGAGCCTCCAAACGTATTTTTAAATCTTGCCAGTTTGTGATAAAAGTTGGTAGTTCTTTGATATGTTTGTATTGTTTACCCAGGTGTTCAATCTCTTTATTTAGTATTTAGTATTTACATATCTGTGGTGTATTGTGTTACCAGAAGTCGCATCAATTCCCTACTACAAGTAGTAAGGGCAGATTTTTTGAAAACCTCTGAGGGATCCCTGATGGTGGGGAAAGTATGTAGCCTAAGACCCTGTGTATTGCTGTCCTCCTCTACGTATTTTTAGAAAAAGGCAATATGCCAGTGTAGGTGTGACTTACGCTTAAGTAGACCCTGCATCTTAAAAAAAATATGCTTTAGTATCCTCCTCATTCTTGGGGCAGGTAGTACATCCTGATTGGATGTCTGACATGAAGGTGTTCCAGGTGGCTCCCAAGATGTCCATAATTGAATCAGGCGACCAGACACAGATGCGACCGGACACAGAAAACACGAGGAAAAAAAAAAAAAGAAAATTAAACAAGGAATATATGATAAAGGTTAATTATACACATAAAAATCAATTATCAAAAGCCAGCCTAAGCAAAAGTTGGGCCCAGGGTGTGTTATCCACCCACTAATTAGATAAGAAGAAGGGAGGCAGCTATTACATAGAAATTGAGGAGAGAAAGAGGCACCCTCATCCCAATAGAATTTGGAAAAAATCCTTCATATAGATTGACCACAAAGCAGTGAGGCAGAGGAACCCACCAGTAGGGGGCGAGGGACGCTGACTCGCCCAACCAGCAGGGAGCAGAGAGCCAACACTGCATGAGTGTCAAAACAAAGAAAGGAAAAAATTGGGCCATGGGGGATTTTTATGGTGCCGTAAGACTAAATATACACACAATTCATAGAAAAAGTGATATAAAATTGAACAGCTTTATTTATACAGACAAACAGACTATTAAAATCTTGTCAAAAATTACGAGAAAATACATAGCATTTTCACAGACAAAACCATGATAATATTGCTTAGTAAATGGGACATGGACTGGTAAACAATGAACTGTTGTCTGTAGTAAAGTAAGATTTTCCTACTACAGAGTAGCAGGATGGTCCATGTCCAATTGAGCACTTGACATGTTTCGCGGTGATTAAACCACTTTTTCAGAAGTTTGGTATAAGCTGAAATAATAAACAACAGCGTCAAAAAGTAAATAGAACATATCACAAAAAGGCAGAGTAACAACACAATCAGAAGAGCCACCAGGAATGCCCAACCATCACCGTAACACCTCCACCAATGATGTTAAGGAAAAGGAAGCAAAGAAAGTCGCATCAAAAACCCCCCCAGGCAGGTGTGGTGTGGCTAAGAAAGAAAAACGTCAAAGCAATGTGCATTTTTATTTTATGCTGGAAGTATAAAATGGTGGGAAAAGAAAAACACAAAACACATAAGTATATGAGTATATGTAAAAAATGTATTAAATTCCACCTATATTGCCAAAGGCACATTGGTTTTATTTGTAAATGAAAAGGTGGAAAATCACTGATGTTCATACTAAAAGTAAGGGCACCCACTTTGAATATTTCATGATGGAAATCAAGGATCCTAAAGTAAAATAATTAAGATGAGTTATATAAGGTGAATAAAAAGAATATAGGCCGACATATCCATATATAATTAGATATATCCATACTTAGGCAGTAAGGAATCCTGATTTATTCATATTCAAGAGGTGGACAAATAATAAGCACAAAAGCTTGCAAGCGGTCAATTGCAGTCCCCAGTGCTAAAGAGAGCCTTATATAATCGATATCTATAATAGTTTTGGAAAGTTAAATATGTTGCTGCATAGAGGTAAGCCGCAGTACTTAGCTTATAGCAAAGGTAGTATCCTTATTGAGAGGTACAAGGCACTGCAAAAGATATAAAAAGCATACAAAGTGCTGTTAGTATAAGCAGTTAGACTATATAGAGAGAGAGTCCCACAGCATGTAATTAATGAGACTAAAGGATCAACTTGTTGTAGAGTGTACCTGTTAGGGAAGCTTGCATCAGACTGACCATCAGTGTGGAACAGCTGAAAGGTGGCGTTCTTAATGAGCACACACAATTCGGCCATTAGCCAATCGCCTAAGGCGACCGGGGATGACCGAACCCTCTGTCAAAGTGTACACGCGCGGGACCGCGCATGCGCACTGAACGAAAATGGCTGTTGTGGAGTAGGGAAACTCCAAGCCAGACGGACCAGGGGAGGCATACAGTATGTGTATACACCTTTAATGACAATTGGGTTAATTTACTAAAGGAAATGAATGCTCACTTTGTGAATTCCTACTTAGCTTAGTGAATAAGGTAAAGCTAATTGAAAACTCACTATGAAAAGAATTCCTAACCATGTGCAAGGAAATTTACAAAAATTGATTTTTTGCATGCACATCATTGGCTCACTGAAGTTATAGTTCCATCTTCGTCACTATACTAAGTGAATGTTCACTTACCAGAGCAAACATACCCTGCTACATATTCTTTTACTAAATCAAAAACCATTCTATCATGGTAAAAAAACGTTGCAGGTATACAATGCATGTACCCAGAAGCCTTACACATGTCTGCAGCAACCTCCAAAATTCTGCTATTGCCACTGAATGCTTATCCATTATGATAGGCAAAGTTCTGACATTCCCTGATTGTGCTAAATGCTTATCCATTATGATAGGCAAAGTTCTGACATTCCCTGATTGTGCTAAACTTTTGTTTGCCCCTCCCGGCTTCTGCTTTCTGTACATAACTATTGGCCAATAAGGCTGCATTTTACAGTGATAGGTCAATATTAGGAATATGGTGGATTAGGACATAGTGGCAAGTTTTGCCACCACCAGTAAGCAAAACAGCATGAAATTTTGTCATAAGATTCTGGACAGGTATGTGCACACATTTGTAGTTACCTGTACTTTATACATGCCACAGTTTTGAATTCTCTTTCTCTGCCTTGTATCAAGCCCTTTCCAAAATGTGACCTAGTGAAAGTGCTTAAATACTGTGAGTGCAGTTGCTACAATATTTAGCTGTCTTTATAGTGAAATAAATGTACTCTAATGTTAATTTTTAGCCTAAAAGCTGTCTGTTGTCCCTCCTGTTTGAAATTCTGCAAAGTAAAAGTGACTAAATAAGTTGTACTATGTATGACCTTACTACATCATTTTGCTGTCTTTTTTTAGTGACATAAAAGGACTATAATGTTGTTTTTTTGTTTTTGTTTTTCATAAAAGCTGACTGTTGTCTGTCCTTTCAAATTTGAACCTAGTAAAAGTGCTAAAAATACTGTTCATGTAGTCAATACAATATTTTGCTGTTTTTTAAAGCGAACTTTGGGCAAAACATGAACCTCCCCCACCCCTCCTCTAACTGATTGCTTGCATGAACAAAAAAAATCTCAAACAATGTGAAATTTAAAACAAATATTCGCAATAAGGAAATTCAGCATGACGGTCACAAAGGACGATTTCGTTTAAGCTCTAAAAAAAACAAGTACATGGTGAAGTGCCAGTTTTCCAATGAATAAGGGTCATATTTTAACACATAGGCAGGCAGGAAATATTTAAAAAAAAGACAAAACATAAGATAGAATGTTTCGTGGAATTCTTTTGAATGTATTATGCAATTTGTATGGACATCAAGCATTCAAGAAAAAATATACTTATCTGGCTTTCTTCTAATGTAAAAAGTCAATAAATGATAAGACTAAATGGCATTCAACAATATAATTCTTTGGGGACACTTTCATTTTTTTGAAAGTTGGGAAGAATACAATCAGAGCTGCATAAATGAATTCAGCGTGGTAAATACTTTGTGAAAGACAGGATCCTAAAGAAAGAAAGACATTGTTGAAAAAAATCTTTTAATATATAGATAGCAAGAAGATAAACTCTGAGCATGTAAGCCCATAAATAATGACAACACTGAGCTGGCGCATAAGCACATAGAGAATACAAATGTATTCTTAGAATTTTTATATATATATATATATATATATATATATATATATATATATATATATATATATATATATATACAAAGAAACATGGTGGTGCTAATGTGAAGTTCAAATATACTAATAACACAAATATACAGATGCATTAAAGTGGGTACATTTTCATGTAGTCCAAAATAATTAAATACAATAAATATTAAAAAGAAGCTGGATATACCAAATTCTTCCAATAACTAAATAGATTTTATTTTATGCAGTACCAATTCTCTACATCTGATTTACACAAATCAATACCAAAATTCACTGACTAAGGCTCCTTTCCCATTTCTCAACATTCTTTACGCTCTCTGGACTAATAAATGTGTGCTAATAAAAGATGGTGGGTAAAAACAAATACTTTCTGCTATGGATATAGTTAATTTTAGAAAAATTATCCATGTTACATAAATGTTTTGAAAGCTGGCCATAGACAGATCAAAATGCATCCAGTTCCTGCTGAACGGTCTAGGTTTTAAGCCCACTAAAAATAGCTTTGGCTATTTTTCTCCTTTAGGCAGGGAGTCCTGTTTAATCAAAAAATTGCTTTACAAGTGACATTTACAGGAACAATACTGTATTCACATAATATTCTATTATTTCCCTTTTAATGCATGACAAGATGTTTTGTTTTATGTCTGCCATTTGGCATATGGTGGCATTGTTTAGTTTACTGTATGCCATGTTTTCCACAACTGTATTCCAGTAAAGTGGATGTAATCCCTTAGGTATACCCAGTGAAGTGACTGGCCTCAAGTGATAAACAAAACAAATGAAAAAAACCTCTTACAGAAGTTGTACCTGTCTATCTGCAGTCTTCTCGTCTCTACATCCCTTCTGCTGAATTTTAAAGCTTATCTGAGAGTTAAGCCAGTCTCTGCATTTTCCCAGGCATTTCTGGGCTCTGCCCTCCATTCTGTGTTCAAATAAAAAGAGGGAAGGCTCTACCCGGAGGCATTCCCTGCTGTGGTCTGCATGAGAAGGAGTCGCCAAGCCAGAAAATGTAACCACCAGCAACATCTGGCCTGAGCCAGGACTTTTCCATATGTGGACTCTCACCTTGGGGAAGGTATGCATCGGACAGCCTGGATCTAGCTAGTTAGGGAGGAACTGTTTTTACACTGTTGGATTCTATTAGCAAGATTTCCAGTAAAGTCTGATGAACTGTTTCACGCCTGGTCTTAAGTCAATACAAAAGGGGTGCATGAAGGTACATGGTATATCTAGGTTAACTCAGCAGAGGAGTTATCTGTAGTTTCTATGGGTAACCATGAACTGGTGAGAACATAATAGCAGCCAGACAGCGAAGGGTGGTACCAGGCATAGGTGACAGGTACTTCAGTAGTGAGGGGGTGGTGCTTTGGCTCCCTCTCTAGTGGTCAGTTCCCCAAAGCAATCAGGACCAAACCATACATACAGGGAGAACATGGACCAAGCTGCAGGTACAGGATAGCTGAAGGGGTTGATTAGGTATATGCAGGAGGTCCAGGCTTAGTGGACAGCGGGACCCCATTCTGTCGCTGGGAGTGAGGTGGCAGAGTAATGCTGGACTGATGGAACAGGACAAGGTGTGTTGCAATGTGGGACAGAGTGTTTCACAGGAAGGAGTTTCATTTGTTGCATAGCTGCACAGGATGTACAGCTAACTTCTAAGCAAAGGCCCACCTTAATGTTTAATCCACATGACCGCAGCAATACCTGGCATTAATGAGCACAGACTTGAGAAGCGTTAACCCCCCCCCCCCCCCACACACACACACACACACCCAGTGCAAGAAGGCCCCTCTAACAACTATCTAATTATTTTTACTGAATTCAAATACATCAACGTCATTCAGTATCCAGATTTGAGCTACAGTATACCAAAAAGATAGGTTCACTTTTTGTAACATATTACAGGTTACACCCATATTTAGGGTGTAACATGTAACATATTACAGATGCACCAGCCTCCACACCCCTCTGATCCCCCATTTTGACAGTGAGTGGGGGGTCTTCTCATTGTCACAACTAAAAAAAATGCCATTCATTCACAATGTTCTGTAAATGTAAAAACTACAAGTACTGACAGCCTTTGCGGCAGTTGGCTTGTAGTTCTTAATGAACTACCAGGGCGCTGTTGAGCACCCTAGATAGTTCATTGAACTTCCTGTCATTCAGTAACTGCCTGCCCATATCAGAGGAATGGGCAGGCACCTACACAGGCAGTCAGCAGGATCGTGGCATCATGCAATGCTTTACAGGCTCCTAACAAAAAAATATATAAATGCATATTTTTTTAACAGCAAAAAATTGTGCATTTATTTTATTTATTTATTTTTTTGTAAAGGTGAACTTATCCTTTAATGATACCTTGGAGATTTTCAAATATTATGTTATACTCTTTAATATATTTTATATGATCTCTCAGTACACCCTCAAATAATTTAAACACAACAGAAGTTAGACTTAAGCCTCGTACACACGTACCGATCGTCGGCTGAATGATCGGCCGTCTTTTGTCCAGGGCTGTCGTGTCTGTTGAAAACTGCAAAAGACTGCACACGAATTTTGTCGGCCAACAACAGCCGACTGCAGAAGTGATGTCATGTGATGGTTAACTTTCCTTGTCTTTTTTCTTTTCTGAGCATGCCCAGTCTTGCTAATCTGCTGTCTGTCGGCCAAAATCTGTACTGACTGGCGAACAATCGGCCGTTCTGGTGTTGGCCAACAAAAATTTTAATGCTTGCACGACAGATTCTGTTCGGCCGAAAATGCGCTGTCGGCTGTCGGAAGCATCATACTAACAAGCCTACAATCGGCCGATCGGTCCTCGGCCGAATATTTACGGCCGACAATCGATAAGCGTGTACGAGGCTTTACTTGTGAAACATTTACAAGATCTATCTTTTTATACTTTTTAAATAAGGGTATTACATGATTAAAAATGAACATATAGAGGACTGTCAATAAGTGGTCAATAAGTGGTCCTAATGTCATCAGCACTCAGGGTTGGATAATTCCTATAGTTTTGGACAAATATTTTTTTATTATTATGTTTTAGTCTTTCATTCTACTGCATCTTTTACATGCATTTATTACATGGCATATGGCATAAAACTTTTAGACAACCACTTGTCTATTGCAGTTAAATATTGAAGTGCCAAGAGGATTATTGTAAATTATTTATTCTTTCTGAATCTTCTCCCTTGTACACAAGTAAATACAGTGATACCTCGGTTCACGAACGATTCTGTTCACAAACAACTCGGTTCACAAACAGAAAAGTTAATAAAAATATTCTCTGGTTCACGAACTCCGCTTCGGTTCATGAACAGGAGCCGTGGCCATTTTAATGCTATTTCCAGGCTGTCACATGGTCGTGACTTCCTGTAGGAAGATTGTGGAGAGAAGAAGAGACACAGAATAAGTACTGTGAGTACTGTGAAGACACTTTTTGCTTTTAAGTGTGCTTTTTAGCACATACAGTACTGTACTGTACTACTGTACTGTACAATAGTGTACTTACTGTATTGTATTTCACAGCCTCCCACCTGCCTTCCTCCATGCCAGAAGACATCTCAAGCAAGGTTAGTGTTCTCTCTTTATACATTACTATACTGTACTAATGTGTATTGTAATTTGTTTCATATTTTTGTGCTTCAAAAACCCCCAAAGAAAGGTCAGAACGGATTACCCGAATTTACATTGAACCCTATGGGAAAATGTGCCTCGGTTCACAACCAATTCGGTTCGCGACCAGAGTCAGTTCACTAATTAAGTTTGTGAACCGAGGTATCACTGTAGTTTTATTCTACACATATTAGGCCCCTTTCACATGGGCTGTGCAATCAGGTCTGCCTGTCAGTTTTTCAAGCGGCCCTGATCAGACGCTCCATGCACCCCTATGGGGCAGCGGATGTCAGTGGCAGCATGTCATAGTTACATAGTTACATAGTTAGTGAGGTTAAAAAAAGACACAAGTCCATCCAGTTCAACCTATGATGTGTGTGTGTGTTTGCTTTCAACCGTACATTGTATACCCCTGTATGTTGTGGTCTTTAAGGTGTCCATCCAATAGTTTTTTGAAACTATCAATGCTCCCCGCTGATACGACTGCTTGTGGAAGAGAATTCCACATCCTTACCGCTCTTACAGTGAAGAACCCCTTACGCACTTTAAGGTTAAACCGCCTTTCCTCAAGTTTTAGTGAGTGGCCACGTGTCTTATTGTATCTCCTTTCTCTGAATAATTTTTTCCTTATGCTAGGGTCGCCAGTACAGTATTTGTACATTGATATCATATCCCCCCTCAATCGTCTCTTCTCCAGAGAGAATAGGTTCAGTGCTTGTAGTCTTTCCTCATAGCTGATGTCCTCCATTCCCCTAATTATTTTTGTTGCCCTTCTCTGGACTTTCTCCAGTTCCAGCACATCCTTCCTGAGGACCGGTGCCCAGAACTGGACAGCATACTCCAGATGTGGCCAGACCAGAGTCTTGTAGAGTGGAAGAATAATCTCTTTATTTCTGGAGTGAATCCCCTTTTTTATACAACCCAGTATTCTGTTGGCTTTGCTTGCGGCGGCTTGGCATTGCATGCCACTGCCAAGCCTGTTGTCTACCAGTACCCCCAGGTCCCTTTCCATCCTAGACTCACCCAGAGGTTCCCCCCCTAGTGAGTAGCTTGCTTTCTGGTTTCTGGCCCCCAAGTGCATTACTTTACATTTTTCTACATTAAATCTCATCTGCCATGTAGTTGCCCACCCCGTTATTTTGTTCAGGTCTGCTTGCAAGATTTCCACATCCTGCATAGAAGATATTGGCATGCCTAGTTTAGTATCATCTGCAAATACTGAGATTGTACTCGATATCCCCTCCTCTAGATCATTTATGAATAAATTAAACAGGATTGGTCCCAGGACAGAACCCTGGGGGACCCCACTTTCCACACCCGCCCAATCCGAGTACTCCCCATTAATCACCACCCTCTGTACTCTCCCCTGGAGCCAGTTCTCTATCCAGGTACTCACCTTATGGTCCATACCTACCTTCCTTAGTTTGTACAGTAAGCGTTTGTGGGGAACGGTGTCAAAGGCCTTTGCAAAGTCCAGATACACCACATCCACAGGCTTACCTTTATGTCCGCTGACACCCGCTGCTATCTGATCCAATCCTGTCTGTGAAATCCAGATGGATGGTAATCCTGTCTTCCATCTGTCTAGAGGATCGGATCGGATGAGATCGGTTTAAAACGGACAGGCGGTCCATTTTCATCCAATCTCCCCATAGAGGAGAACGGGGCTTTGAGAGGTCAGTCTCAGCACAGTGAGCTGAGATTGACCTTTCATTTGCCTACTCAGCGGAGATCAGCGGATCGATCCCCAGCTGAGAAAAGCTGAGTACGCCGGGCAGAAAGCCCGTGTAAAAGGACCCTTAGGCTATACTGGAAAAAAATTGTTGCAGTGTCTCAATCAGACTTGCAATCTTCTGTCAATATTAATATACAAAAAATACTAATGGACAGCAGTTTAACTTTGAAAAGGTTACCTAAAAAAATAAAGTGGCAGTGGGCATGACAGTAAGAAACAACAGTATAATGTCTGGTCATCTTGTGCCATCCATTATAGAAAGGGATCTCATTGTTGGAAAGTATCAGTCAAGAGAAAGTATAAAAAAAATCCCCAAGCCATTAGATATACCATGAGACACAGTGAAGATGGTCATTAAAGCAGAGCTCCACCCAAAAGGGGAAGCTCTGTTTGTTTGCTTCCCCCCCCCCCCCACCACCACTTCTGGCACCTTCCGGGTTGGAGCGGTGTTTTTCACTTCCCCCTGGACTGTTGGCCCCCCTCCTCCTTCCACGGCCGCCGGGCCATTCAGCAAGCACAGCATGCTTGACGCATGCGCAGTAAGGAATCGGCTAAAAATCTTCACTGCTGGTTTCCCTCAGTCGGGATGGCAGTGGCAGCACCCGAGAGCCAATTGAAAAGGCAGCTGGGGTGCTGACATTGCAGGATCGATGGACAGGTAAGTGTCCTAATATTAAAAGTCAGCAGCTACAGTAGTTGTAGCTGTTGACTTGTAATTTTTTCGGGTGGGGGTCTGGAGCCCCTCTTTACCAAGTGAAGAAAATATGGCACACTAATGAAATAACCAAGAAATGGACGTTCTGGGAGGCTGCCAAGAGGCCTAAAACAACATTAAAAGAGCTGCAGAAGGTAATGATTGTGTACTATATGTGACAACAATCTCCCATATTCTTCATATATCTGGGCTGTGGTGTTGGGTGGTGGGACAGAAGCCTATTCTTTCTAAGAAAAACATCTAAGCCCAGTACATTTTGCAAAATCGTACATCAAGTATACCAAAAGCATGTGGGAAAACATGTTTATGGTCTTATGCTACCAAAATTTAACTTTTTTGGCAATAACTTTAAAAAATGTGTGTTGGCACAAAACTAACTGTGCATCACAAAAAAAAAAAAAAAAAAAAGAAAACATGACACCCATAGTAAAGTATGGTGGTGGCAGCATTATGCTTTGGTTCTATTTTTTCAGCTAGATCTGGAGTGTTAGTCAAGGTGGAGGGACCTTTATACATTTCCAAATGTCAGCCCAGTTTGGCACAAAGCCTTCAAGCCTCTGCTAAAAAACTAAAGATAAAGAGGAATTTTACCTTTCAGCGTGACAACAACCCAAAGAATAACTCCAAATCAATAAAAGAATGGCTTCACCAGAAGAAGTTCAAAGGTTTGGAATGGCCCAGCCAAGAGCCCAGGCCTAATGCCCTGTACACACTATCAGATTATCTGAAGACTTTTGTCTTCAGATTTACCTTTTCTATGTAGTGCAAGGGCCTGCCGGATTGCATACAAATTGAAAGTGTTTAGGTTTGACCTCATATTATATGGTTTTGGTAAGTCTGCAGACAAAAGTCTTCAGATAATCTGATAGTGTGTACAGGGCATAAGTCCAATTGAAAATCTGTGGGGTGACTTGAAGAGGGCTGTGCACAGAAGATGCCCTCACAAACTGCCCTCAGAAAACAATTTTGAGTACCTTTGCAGGGAAGAGTGGGCAAAGATTCCCATGTCATGCAGATAGACTCCAAACCCCAAAAGACTGAATGCTGTTAAACATCAAAACGTGCTTCAACAAAGTATTCGTTTAAGGTTTATGGTTAGAGTTGAGCGGACACCTGGATGTCCGTGTTCGGCGGGTTCGGCCGAACTTTAAAAAAAAGTCCGGGTCCGTGTCCCGGACTTTTGCCGAACTTTTCCCGGACACCGAACCCCATTGAAGTCAATGGGGACCCGAACTTTCAGGCACTAAAATGGCTCAAAAACACCAAAGGAAAGGGCTAGAGTGCTGCAAATGGCAGCAAAACGTAATTAAGAGCATGGCAAGTGCTCTGCAAACAAATGTGGATAGGGAAATAACTTAAAACAACAAAAAAAAACAGAAAAATAAAACAATGTTCTTCATTTCTGAAGGACGAGGCCCATATGGAGTAGGAGGGAGGTTGAGGTGGTGGTGGATGTGGCAGTCTCATAGGCGTGCGCACAGGGTGTGCCGGATGTGCCTGGGCACACCCTAATCACCTAGGGCACATAGCATTATCACTCTGTTTGCCAGTGAGGAGATGGGAAAGATCTCCCTCGGACCTGCTCTGCTCTATTTCTCTTTGCCAGCAGAGAGAGTAATGTATCGGGGCCATGTACATGTAGGCAAACACATGCATGTGTATTTAAACTTTGGGGTGCACACCCTAATGCAATAGGCTGCGCACACCTATGGGCGGTGTAGGTGGAAGCGGCGGTGGAGGAGGACCAGGGCCGGATTAAGAGCATCATGGGCTTGGTGCTGAGGATTTTGAAGGGCCTTAAGGGCCGTGCCTTGGCATGCACCCAGAGGAGGAAGGGTGCAGCCATGCATGCCTAATTCAACATGGGATGCTGTCTCTGAAGCCCATAAACACATCCATGCATCGGCAACTGTCCCTCCTTGTCCGGCCTTCGTGCTGTGTGGGGAGGTTCTGAGGGAGCTGCCTGGGGAAGCGAGCATAGAAGCCAGACTTCTGTGTTTACAAGTGACAGAAGAGCGGTAACAGTGAATATGGCCAACCCGGGGCCTATATAAAAAGGTAGGGGCCTGGAGCTGCAGCTCCAATAGCCCCTAAGTTAATCTGGCCCTGAGGAGGAGGACGAGGTAGCCAACACTGCTTCTTTTCACAAATTTTAATTGAGGGTACACCCCAAAAGAGTGAGAAAGAGCAAAAATGGAACAATGGGTGGGTAAGGTCGGTATCCATCGCTATTCTGCACAAGGTACGGAAAAGTCCCGTGGGATCCATGCCTGGTTCATTTTAATGAACGTGAGCTTGTCCACATTGTCTCTGGACAGGCGGCTGCGCATACTTTGAGATGGCAGCACGGCCATCTCAAAGTATGAGATGAACCCCAAAAACTTGGAAAGGTGGATCTCACACGTACCAACACAGACTATCCCCCAAATTAACTGATCCCCAAAGGTTTTTGATTAAATAGCGGAATAGAAAATATGATCAAAAAAAGTGTATGTATATCACACGTACACAACCACACTAGGCGCCAATTACTATTGTTTGTACCCCTAAAAGGCTGGATGAGGAGTAGGGGGGAGTATGGAACAGGCAGCACCCTCAAATCTTCAGAAGTATGAGATGAACCCCAAAAACTTGAAAAGGTGGATCTCACACGTACCAACACAGACTATCCCGCAATTTAACTGATCCCCAAAGGTTTTTATTGAATAGCGGAATAGGAAATATGATCAAAAAAAGTGTATGTATCTCACACGTACAGAAGCACACTAGGCCCCAATTACTATTGTTTGTACCCCTAAAAGGCTGGATGAGGAGTAGGGGGAGTATGGAACAGGCAGCACCCTCAAATCTTCAGAAGTATGAGATGAACCCCAAAAACTTGGAAAGGTGGATCTCACACGTACCAACACAGACTATCCCCCAATTTAACTGATCCCCAAATGTTTTTGATTAAATAGCGGAATAGAAAATATGATCAAAAAAAGTGTATGTATATCACACGTACACAACCACACTAGGCCCCAATTACTATTGTTTGTATCCCTAAAAGGCTGGATGAGGAGTAGGGGGAGTATGGAACAGGCAGCACCCTCAAATCTTCAGAAGTATGAGATGAACCCCAAAAACTTGGAAAGGTGGATCTCACACGTACCAACACAGACTATCCCGCAATTTAATTGATCCCCAAAGGTTTTTATTGAATAGCGGAATAGGAAATATGATCAAAAAAAGTGTATGTATCTCACACGTACAGAAGCACACTAGGCCCCAATTACTATTGTTTGTATCCCTAAAAGGCTGGATGAGGAGTAGGGGGAGTATGGAACAGGCAGCACCCTCAAATCTTCAGAAGTATGAGATGAACCCCAAAAACTTGGAAAGGTGGATCTCACACGTACCAACACAGACTATTCCCCAATTTAACTGATCCCCAAAGGTTTTTGATTAAATAGCGGAATAGAAAATATGATCAAAAAAAGTGTATGTATATCACACGTACACAACCACACTAGGCCCCAATTACTATTGTTTGTACCCCTAAAAGGCTGGATGAGGAGTAGGGGGAGTATGGAACAGGCAGCACCCTCAAATCTTCAGAAGTATGAGATGAACCCCAAAAACTTGAAAAGGTGGATCTCACACGTACCAACACAGACTATCCCCCAATTTAACTGATCCCCAAAGGTTTTTGATTAAATAGCGGAATAGAAAATATGATCAAAAAAAGTGTATGTATATCACACGCACACAACCACACTAGGCCCCAATTACTATTGTTGGTACCCCTAAAAGGCTGGATGAGGAGTAGGGGGAGTATGGAACAGGCAGCACCCTCAAATCTTCAGAAGTATGAGATGAACCCCAAAAACTTGGAAAGGTGGATCTCACACATACCAACACAGACTATCCCCCAATTTAACTGATCCCCAAAGGTTTTTGATTAAATAGCGGAAAAGAAAGTATGATCAAAAAAAGTGTATGTATATCACACGTACACAACCACACTAGGCCCCAATTACTATTGTTTGTACCCCTAAAAGGCTGGATGAGGAGTAGGGGGAGTATGGAACAGGCAGCACCCTCAAATCTTCAGAAGTATGAGATGAACCCCAAAAACTTGAAAAGGTGGATCTCACACGTACCAACACAGACTATCCTCCAATTTAACTGATCCCCAAAGGTTTTTGATTAAATAGCAGAATAGAAAATATGATCAAAAAAAGTGTATGTATATCAAACGTACACAACCACACTAGGCCCCAATTACTATTGTTTGTACCCCTAAAAGGCTGGATGAGGAGTAGGGGGAGTATGGAACAGGCAGCACCCTCAAATCTTCAGAAGTATGAGATGAACCCCAAAAACTTGGAAAGGTGGATCTCACACGTACCAACACAGACTATCCCGCAATTTAATTGATCCCCAAAGGTTTTTATTGAATAGCGGAATAGGAAATATGATCAAAAAAAGTGTATGTATCTCACACGTACAGAAGCACACTAGGCTCCAATTACTATTGTTTGTATCCCTAAAAGGCTGGATGAGGAGTAGGGGGGAGTATGGAACAGGCAGCACCCTCAAATCTTCAGAAGTATGAGATGAACCCCAAAAACTTGGAAAGGTGGATCTCACACGTACCAACACAGACTATTCCCCAATTTAACTGATCCCCAAAGGTTTTTGATTAAATAGCGGAATAGAAAATATGATCAAAAAAAGTGTATGTATATCACACGTACACAACCACACTAGGCCCCAATTACTATTGTTTGTACCCCTAAAAGGCTGGATGAGGAGTAGGGGGAGTATGGAACAGGCAGCACCCTCAAATCTTCAGAAGTATGAGATGAACCCCAAAAACTTGGAAAGGTGGATCTCACACGTACCAACACAGACTATCCCGCAATTTAATTGATCCCCAAAGGTTTTTATTGAATAGCGGAATAGGAAATATGATCAAAAAAAGTGTATGTATCTCACACGTACAGAAGCACACTAGGCCCCAATTACTATTGTTTGTATCCCTAAAAGGCTGGATGAGGAGTAGGGGGAGTATGGAACAGGCAGCACCCTCAAATCTTCAGAAGTATGAGATGAACCCCAAAAACTTGGAAAGGTGGATCTCACACGTACCAACACAGACTATTCCCCAATTTAACTGATCCCCAAAGGTTTTTGATTAAATAGCGGAATAGAAAATATGATCAAAAAAAGTGTATGTATATCACACGTACACAACCACACTAGGCCCCAATTACTATTGTTTGTACCCCTAAAAGGCTGGATGAGGAGTAGGGGGAGTATGGAACAGGCAGCACCCTCAAATCTTCAGAAGTATGAGATGAACCCCAAAAACTTGAAAAGGTGGATCTCACACGTACCAACACAGACTATCCCCCAATTTAACTGATCCCCAAAGGTTTTTGATTAAATAGCGGAATAGAAAATATGATCAAAAAAAGTGTATGTATATCACACGCACACAACCACACTAGGCCCCAATTACTATTGTTTGTACCCCTAAAAGGCTGGATGAGGAGTAGGGGGAGTATGGAACAGGCAGCACCCTCAAATCTTCAGAAGTATGAGATGAACCCCAAAAACTTGGAAAGGTGGATCTCACACGTACCAACACAGACTATCCCCCAATTTAACTGATCCCCAAAGGTTTTTGATTAAATAGCGGAAAAGAAAATATGATCAAAAAAAGTGTATGTATATCACACGTACACAACCACACTAGGCCCCAATTACTATTGTTTGTACCCCTAAAAGGCTGGATGAGGAGTAGGGGGAGTATGGAACAGGCAGCACCCTCAAATCTTCAGAAGTATGAGATGAACCCCAAAAACTTGGAAAGGTGGATCTCACACGTACCAACACAGACTATCCCCCAATTTAACTGATCCCCAAAGGTTTTTGATTAAATAGCGGAATAGAAAATATGATCAAAAAAAGTGTATGTATCTCACACGTACAGAAGCACACTAGGCCCCAAGTACTATTGTTTGTACCCCTAAAAGGCTGGATGAGGAGTAGGGGGAGTATGGAACAGGCAGCACCCTCAAATCTTCAGAAGTATGAGATGAACCCCAAAAACTTGGAAAGGTGGATCTCACACGTACCAACACAGACTATCCTCCAATTTAACTGATCCCCAAAGGTTTTTGATTAAATAGCAGAATAGAAAATATGATCAAAAAAAGTGTATGTATATCACACGTACACAACCACACTAGGCCCCAATTACTATTGTTTGTACCCCTAAAAGGCTGGATGAGGAGTAGGGGGAGTATGGAACAGGCAGCACCCTCAAATCTTCAGAAGTATGAGATGAACCCCAAAAACTTGAAAAGGTGGATCTCACACGTACCAACACAGACTATCCCCCAATTTAACTGATCCCCAAAGGTTTTTGATTAAATAGCGGAATAGAAAATATGATCAAAAAAGTGTATGTATATCACACGTACACAACCACACTAGGCCCCAAGTACTATTGTTTGTACCCCTAAAAGGCTGGATGAGGAGTAGGAGGAGTATGGAACAGGCAGCACCCTCAAATCTTCAGAAGTATGAGATTGTGTTCACTGTACCCCACAAAGATTGTGTTCACTGCACCCCAAAAAGATTGTGTTCACTGTACCCCACAAAGATTGTGTTCACTGCACCCCAAAAAGATTGTGTTCACTGCACCCCACAAAGATTGTGTTCACTGTACCCCAGAAAGATTGTGTTCACTGCACCCCAAAAAGATTGTGTTCACTGTACCCCACAAAGATTGTGTTCACTGCACCCCACAAAGATTGTGTTCACTGCACCCCAAAAAGATTGTGTTCACTGCACCCCAAAAGGATTTTGTTCACTGCACCCCAAAAAGATTGTGTTCACTGCACCCCACAAAGATTGTGTTCACTGCACCCCAAAAAGATTGTGTTCACTGCACCCCAAAAAGATTGTGTTTACTGCAGCCCACACACAGCAAAATGGATGTGGATCACTGACACCTGCCTATCTCCTATCCCACACCACACAGCAATATCGATTGTAGTTTGTAGAACACACTTTCCTTAAAAATCAGCAGACTCTATCCCTAACAGGATTTATAAGATCGTAGATCGGGACTACAGACCCCACCCCACACAGCAATATCGATTGTAGTTTGTAGAACACACTTTCCCTAAAAATCAGCAGACTCTATCCCTAACAGGATTTATAAGATCGTAGATCGGGACTGCAGACCCCACCCCACACAGCAATATCGATTGTAGTTTGTAGAACACACTTTCCCTAAAAATCAGCAGACTCTCTCCCTAACAGGATTGATAAGAGATCGTAGATCGGGTGACTGCAAACCCCACCCCACACAGCAATGTCGATTGTAGTTTGTAGAACACACTTTCCCTAAAAATCAGCAGACTCTCTCCCTAAAATGCCTACAACTCGCCCTGCCTAACACACTCCGACCTGTCCCTCAATTCTATCCGGACACAAATGTTTTTTTTTTCCTGTCTGTCCCTAATCAGCAGCCAGCACGTTGATGTGTGCTCTCTCCCTGATCTAAGCAGCAGAATGACGCCGTAGCGGCGCTGCCTCGAACTTATAAAGACTTGGTCACATGCTTCAGATGGCCAATCACAGCTACTGATACATTTGTAGGCATGGCTGGGATGGCTTAGGCACACCAGTTAAACCCGAATATACAGTAAAGTGTTCGTGTCCGTGTTCGGGTAACAAAAATCCAATTATTCGGTACGAACATGAATAATACAGTCCGTGTTCGCTCAACCCTATTTATGGTGCATATTTGTTCCACTTCTAGAAACCAATTCCTCCATTCACACTACCCACAATTCTATTCTGAGAGGCTACTCTCATGCTATCAGAATATGCAGACATCTGATTGGATGCAAGTGCTGTTCAGCCAGCAATTTTCCACCTAACTCTTTTGACAAAAGTTAATTGAAAAACATCTCAAGTTGAGCAATGTTTTGAATGAGGTGATGAATTAAACTTCGTAGTAAAATGGTATGAGAACGACACGCACTGAAATTTGAAAAGTTGTGGTGGTAGTGATAGTTTGCTTTTTGTCCATTGCTTATCTAGGTGTGAGAAATTGGAGTCTCTCGCTCTTCAGAGAGTACCACACATGTGAACAAGGCCTTATGGTGACACCGGGACTGGTGCGGTGGTGATTGGGTTAACTGTGACTGGCTTAACTATTAGGGCATGTGAGGTTGAGGGGGTAAAAAAAACCTTGTGGTTGAGCTTCAGTTTTTACTGTCCCCAACTGCTCCCCTTTTTAAATGCAGAGGCATGCTGTGGGTGACGGGGCTGCAATGCTCTGTTTTACAGCCATGGGAGAAATTATACCCCGGTCTCTTTCAGAAAACGTGGCTCCCGCGGACTTTGACCCATTCAGGTGAATAATGTCCAAGGGGTTAAAGCAGGCAGTGAGGTAGTGATACAACACCTCCTCACTGCCTGTCAAATTCACTCTGAAGAGCAATATGAACAAGGAAGGTCCTTCAGAGAGCCCCCACACATGTGAACAAGGTTACTCTGGGACTGGTGTGGTGGTGATTGAGGACGTTGTGACTGGCTGCACTATTAGGGCTTGTTCACATATGAGGTTGTGGGAAAATGGTAAAACTTTGTGATTGAGCTGCAGTTTTACTCCCCCCCCCAACCAATCCCATCCTTAGCTGCACTAGCTGGGGGGTGTATACATGTGGGGGCTGTGATGCTTGTCAAGAGTTATACTGTCTGCCCCTTTTGGCCGCTGATTGTGACCTTTGACCCATTCAAATGAATGGGGATGATTGTGCGGGGTCCAAGGGGTTAAAGCAAGTGGTGAGGAGGTGACACAATGCCTCCCCACTGCCTGTCAAATGGTCTCTGAAGAGCGATCCAAACACAGCTTGTTTTTTTAGAGAAAACTGCATATGTAAATGAGGCTCTTTGGTGACACTGGGACTGGTGTGATGGTGATTGGGGACACTGTGACTGGCTGCACTGTTTGAGCTCATTCACACATTAGATTGGGGGAAGGTAAAACTTCCCAGTTACACTGATGTTGTTGCTGCCCCATCACAACCAATCCCCCTTTAGCTGCAGAAGAAGCGGTAAGGGGTGTACACATGCTGCAGCTGTGATGCTTTGCACAGTGTAGTATGGTAAGCAACGGGTTAAGTTGCTGTCTGCAAAATGTTACAATTATGTATATGTCTGGGAGCTGGGTGTGGCTGAAGTTAGTTGCATGCTGATGTTCAGTGAATAAAGAAGCAACCTGTACAGCCTGTCTGTGTTAATACACTACATTTTGGCGACGAGGATGGCTAGCTTTCTGGATTTACAGGCTATCGGACCGTTTGATGTGTCTGGAGACCACACTAGTCTCTCACAGCGCTGGGACAAGTGGAAGAAGGGATTTCAGCTCTATGTTATAGCCACAGGAGTGACTGCACCTGCTCAGAAGAGAGCCATGTTGCTGCATCTAGCTGGACCTCAAGTTCAGGACATTTTTGAAACCCTGGGAGCAACAGGGGAAGATTCAGACTATGAGACAGCCATGAATAGACTGAGTGAGTACTTTGAGCCAAAGAAAAATATTCCCTATGAAAGATATAAGTTTAGACAGGCTGTGCAAGAACTGGGAGAAACCACAGACAGTTATGTGACTAGGCTGAAATATCTGGCAAAGTCTTGTGATTTTGGGACTGTAACTGAGGAGATAATCAGAGATCAGGTCATAGAGAAATGCACATCTGTGCACCTCAGGAGGAGATTATTGAGAGAACCTAGTCTCACACTTACTAGTCTGCAGGAGATTGCAAGAGCCATTGAACTGTCTGAGCTCCAGGCTCTGCATATTGAAACCAAGAACACTGCATCTGTCAAAACAGTCTCCAAACCTACCTATAATAATAGGAATATCTGGAGTAGGAAAGAGAGTTTTCCAAAGAGGACTTTACATATCACCTGCAATAAATGTGGCAGGGTGGGACACACAAGTCAGGACTGCACTGTGGTACAGAATAAAATGTGCTTTGCTTGTGGAAAGACAGGTCATTTCGCAGCTGTGTGTAGAAGTACAACCAGAGATAACAAAACCAAAGGACAATCTGCACAAGTAAATGTTATAGCTGAGGATAAAGAGAGTGCTCCTGACTGTGAATTTATATTCTCCCTGTGTTCTCTGCAAGCCGGGACATTAACCATTAAGATTGGAAATACGGATGTGTCAGTGTTGATTGACTCTGGAGCTACATGCAATGTTATGGACTTGGCTTCTTGGCACAGTCTTAATGGCAGAGAAAATCACCTTAAATTGTGTAACACCACTAAACAGATTTATACTTATGGCTCCAGTACACCACTGCAACTTAAAGGCAAATTTTATACCTCTGTTCAAACACATGAGACTGGTCCTCCATTGCAGACCGAATTCTATGTTGTAGATGGCACAGGGTCGCCTCTGCTTGGTCGTCAAACCGCAATGGCACTAGGGGTGTTACAGATTGGCCGTGATGTAGGCAGCGCAAGAGTGAATATGGTGTCTCCTGCTATTTCTGCATTGAAAGAGGAATATAAAGATTGCTTCTCTGGGTTTGGAAAATTAAAGGATTTTCAGTTGGAGCTTCACATTGATCCACATGTAAAGCCTATTGCACAGCCAGTACGCAGACTTCCTTATAGCCTGAGATCACCTGTTGAGCACAAACTGGCAGAGCTGCTAGACCTTGACATTATTGAACCTGTGGAAGGGCCCACTCCGTGGGTATCGCCGTTAGTTGTTGTACCAAAGGGCACAGATATTCGGATTTGTGTGGACATGAGATGTGCTAACCAAGCTGTGCAGAGAGAGAGACATCCAATTCCCACTATTGAAGATGTTCTACATGCAATGAATGGGGCAAGTGTCTTCAGTAAACTGGATTTGAAATGGGGTTATCATCAGATTGAATTGACCCCAGCATCTAGAGTCATCACTACATTTGCAAGCCATAAAGGTCTTTTTAGATACAAGAGGTTGATGTTTGGCGTATCGTCCGCACCGGAGGCCTATCAACATGTGATTCAGCAAGTGCTACATGGTTGTGAAGGCACGCATAACATTTCTGATGATATAATTGTGTGGGGAACAAACACACAGGAGCACGATGAACGTCTCCGTGCAGTGCTAAATCGCTTGAAGGAGAAAGGGTTAACATTAAATGAGAAGAAATGCACATTTCAAATGAATAAAATGACTTTTATGGGCCATGTGCTGTCTGACAGGGGCATTGGTCCGGAGGACTGTAAAATTAAAGCTGTGTCTGATGCCAGAAATCCTGAAAACCCTGCAGAAGTACGCAGTTTTCTTGGGCTAGTGAATTACTGTGCCAAGTTTATTCCAGATATGGCGACTGTCAGTGAACCTTTGAGAGTGTTGACTCGCAAAGCAGTCCCTTGGAAGTGGGGCTTTTTGGAACAAGGTGCATTTGATGAACTTAAGAGACGGCTGACTTGCGCCACAACTTTGGCTTATTTCAATCCTACTGCACACACCCAAGTTATTGTCGATGCTAGCCCTGTGGGGTTAGGTGCCATCTTGGTTCAGAGACAATGCACAGGCGATTACAGGCCTATTCAGTATGCAAGCAGATCCCTCACTGATGTAGAGAGACGTTATTCTCAGACCGAGAAAGAAGCTTTGGCTGTTGTTTGGGGATGTGAAAGGTTTCACACCTATCTCTACGGCCTTGATTTTGAAATCATCACAGACCACAAGCCTCTGGAAGTGATATATTCGCCACGCTCAAAACCATCCGCCAGAATTGAGAGATGGGTTCTCAGATTGTTACCATATCGCTTTACAGTGCGGTACAGACCTGGACCGACTAATGCGGCAGATGCACTTTCCAGATTGCCTCAGTCTTCTGCACCTGTTCATAACCTGGCAGAAGAGTACATTCGTTTTGTGGCTACTAACGCCATGCCTCAGGCATTGACACCGCGGGAGGTTGAAGAATTGTCATCTGTAGATCCGGAAATTGCTCGGTTGAGAAAATGTGTAAGACAAGGGGTTTGGGTGGATTGTGACCCAAGCTATCACAGAATCAAACAAGAGCTGAGTATTGCAGGACAACTAGTTCTACGTGGCAATCGTATTGTGATGCCTAAAGACTTACGGAAACGTACATTACATTTAGCCCATGAGGGCCATCAAGGCATTGTACGCACCAAACAAAGATTACGTGAGAAAGTCTGGTGGCCAGGAATTGACAAGGATGTGGAACGTTTGGTTTCTTCATGTCGAGCATGTCAGTTGGTGGGCAGCAAACCTAAACCAGAACCAGTAACTCACACTGTTCTACCTGAGGGACCATGGGAAGATTTAGCCATTGATCTGTGCGACATTCCATCTGGACACCATCTTTTAGTTGTTGTGGACTATTATTCAAGGTGGCAAGAGGTGGTAGTTCTCACTAAAGCTACATCATCAACTGTAATTGAGGGGTTGGAGAGCATTTTTGCATCTCATGGGTTGCCTAAACGGATTGTGAATGATAATGGTGCCCAATTTACTTCTCAGGAATTTCAGGATTATCTGAAATCAAATGCTATTGAACATCATCGTACAACTCCATACTGGCCACAGGCTAACGGGGAAGTGGAACGCCAGAATCGAACCTTGCTGAAAGCTTTGCGGATTGCTCATTTAGAGAGAAGAGACTGGAAAAAGGAACTGTGGCGTTTTCTTTTGGCTTATCGCACAACTCCGCATACTGTCACTGGCGTTAGTCCTGCGGAACTTCTTTGTGGTCGCAAATTCCGGACAAAATTGCCAGACATTGGGGGTCCTCCTACAAGTCAGAAACCTTTTCGGCATATTGATGAGGAAAGGAAGAGGCTGAACAGTATGCAAACCACCGCCGCCATTGTCAACCTAGTGGCCTTCAACAGGGTGATAAGGTGTTGCTTCAAAGTGATCGGTTTAACAAACTGGCTCCGTCCTTTGAACCTGAGCCTTATGTTGTAAAGGAGAAAAGAGGTACTTAAGTGGTTTTAGAGGATTTAGATGGTCACACAAAAGTGCGTAATTCCTCATTTGTGAAGAAATTTATTGAGTCAGAAGGTCAAGTATCGGAAGATGGCGAACAGGCAAAGAGTAGTGATGATACTGCCAGTGATCCAGACTTCAATCCACAACCATCCACATCGGAATGGCCAAGAGAAAAACGAGCAACAAATCCACCGGCCTACCTTAAGGACTATGTGTATAGTCAGGAGTTTATAGTTTAAATTTTTAGTTGTTCATCCATGCATTTGGTTAATCGTATTAATACGTTGTGCATGTTATGTTTTATTCAAAGAGAGGAGGGAATGTAGTATGGTAAGCAACGGGTTAAGTTGCTGTCTGCAAAATGTTACAATTATGTATATGTCTGGGAGCTGGGTGTGGCTGAAGTTAGTTGCATGCTGATGTTCAGTGAATAAAGAAGCAACCTGTACAGCCTGTCTGTGTTAATACACTACACACAGGTACATCCATCCACAGCGGGGGAACTGATATCAAACAAATGAATAGCATCTGTGCATAAAAGCTGCTTTCCAGGCAGCATTCATACAGCCTTAGCATTCCTAGGCATGCCCAAACTGTACTAGCTCCACAAAAGATGTGCAATATGCCCTGAGTGCATGCCTGGGCATGCATGAGCAACACAAAGCATCCTATAATGCAGGCAAAAAGTAAACTTAAAATATACTGTGTCTAGGAAAGTACATGATCAGCAGCACAACATCTATACAATGCTGTCACATACATGTAGAGTCCAAAACATTTGCCCAAGGCCCCTTTCACACCAGCAGACCCATTGGGTCCGCCTGTTCATTTCAGGCCCGATCAGACCACTCATTGTTCTACTAGTCACTGCTGAGGACACTGAGCGATATACTAGTCACTGCTGGGGACAATGTGAATTTTACTAGTCACTGCTGGGGACACTGAGAGATATACTAGTCACTGCTGAGGACACTGAGGGATATACTAGTCACTGCTGGGGACACTGAGGGATATACTAGTCACTGCTGGGGACACTGAGAGATATACTAGTCACTGCTGGGGACACTGAGGGATATACTAGTCACTGCTGGGGACACTGAGCGATATACTAGTCACTGCTGGGGACACTGAGCGATATACTAGTCACTGCTGGGGACAATGTGAATTTTACTAGTCACTGCTGGGGACACTGAGAGATATACTAGTCACTGCTGGGGACACTGAGGGATATACTAGTCACTGTTGGGGACACTGAGAGATATACTAGTCACTGCTGGGGACACTGAGGGATATACTAGTCACTGCTGGGGACACTGAGCGATATACTAGTCACTGCTGGGGACACTGAGCGATATACTAGTCACTGCTGGGGACAATGTGAATTTTACTAGTCACTGCTGGGGACACTGAGAGATATACTAGTCACTGCTGGGGACACTGAGGGATATACTAGTCACTGTTGGGGACACTGAGAGATATACTAGTCACCGCTGGGGACACTGAGGGATATACTAGTCACTGCTGGGGACACTGAGGGATATACTAGTCACTGCTGCAGACACTGAGGGATATACTAGTCACTGCTGGGGACACTGAGGGATATACTAGTCACTGCTGGGGACACTGAGAGTTATACTAGTCACTGCTGGCGACACTGTGAGTTATACTAGTTACTGCTGGGAACACTGTGAGATATACTAGTCACTGCTGGGGACACTGCGAGATATACTAGTCACTGTTGGGGACACTGAGGGATATACTAGTCACTGCTGGGGAGTGGGGACACTGTGAGTTATACTAGTCACTGCTGGAGACCCTGCGGGATATACTAGTCATGGTAATAAGGAATATAAAGGATATCCGGTCTGTCAGACCGGATATCGGTGGGAACAGACCGCCCACTGACGTCACATGAGGTGGCACCCCCCCCCCCCCCCACTTCTATCATTTGTATTTTCCTTATTTTTATGTCTAAACTATCGGTTCACTTTCTTTTTGACCCTCATTAGGTCTCATATGCATCCTCTTATTCTTATTCCTTCACCCCTTTATCTTATGCACTCTTCACCTTGGTGTCTTACTTTTTTACACACCACTCTTGTTCTATTGGCTCCTATTGCATGCCTTTTTGCAGGATATGTTTGTCTGACATTCATATCTAAAATATACACCCAACTATATTTATATTATTCACCTATAATATTTCAGATGTTTCACTCATTCAATATTCCTTCTTTAGTCACTGCTCTGACTATATGCACTTTATATTTTCCCTTTTTGGTATATCCTTTTCTCTGGTCGGCTACTCAATAGGCAGATCTTCTGGGCTCAACTATCTGACCCTATATACTTTATAAATTATAGATGTTTTTGAGATTGCTTTCTCTTTAGTATATTTATTCCAGATATTTATTCAAACTATATATATATTTTTAGACTGCCTTTGGTTCCAATGTATCGTGACCAATACTCCTTGGAGGAACTTCCCTAGAGCCTTTTTATTGGTTCATCTATTACCACAATTTCGTCTTGGGTCCTTTCCTCCCTATTGCCCCTATGTGTATGGGCTGCGATCCATGCCTCAGCCCCGGGTCAGGCATCTCCTGGATCAGCTTTTGTCCTTCTGCATCAGACTGGACCGCTCTTGGATCTTTGACACTGGTTAAGGTAGACACTGGGGACACTGAGAGATATACTAGTCACTGCTGGGGACACTGAGGGATATACTAGTCACTGCTGAGGGCACTGAGAGATATACTAGTCACTGCTGAGGACACTGGGACATACTGTATATTAGTCACTGCTGGGGACACTGAGGGATATACTAGTCACTGCTGGGGACACTGGGACATACTGTATACTAGTCACTGCTGATGCTGATGACACTGAGAGATATACTAGTCACTGCTGGGGACACTGAGGGATATACTAGTCACTGCTGGGGACACTAAGGGCTGTACTGGTCACTTCTGGGGACACTGAGATTAGTGCTGGTCACTGCTGGGAACACTAAAATCTATACTGGTCATGGCCGTGGCCATATTACAGTATTTTAATGAAATGTTGCTCCCGTAGGAGCTGCAGGAATTACTGTCCAGGTCTTCCCAACATCTGCCCAGCAGCCAGGCACACAACAGGCTTATTCGCTCCTTCTCCAAGGACCAGTCAGGGGGGATGTTGTTTTTTTTTTTGGAGAACTTCGATAGGGATGAGGGAAGTGGTTACTCCAAAATAAGAACTACATACAACTGAGGACTTGGTTTTTCTTTCTGAGCAAACTTTAATGAAGTCTGTCCTGGCAACATACAGTAGACTTCAGCTTAAGTAGAAGATTCATCAGAGCAAAGACACTTTAAGTAGGAAAGTGTCTGGACAGAGCTCTTTAGGACACCGGCCAGTATCCTCTTTAACAGACCCACAGCTGACTATAACTAGGCACCAGAGGGGTAGCTAAAGTATAAGGTCCCCAAGATCTTTCAACGTCTGTACTTACAAGGCCCAAGAACATTTGGAGCCTCGTCCAATCTTCCAAACAATGCCCTCCAGTGATACCAGACTGATCTATGGCAGACAGCTCTACATAGTCCTCTTCCAAGTATCTAGGTCTCAATCCTATCACCTACCTAGGAGAGTGCTATGCTAATATTCACAGCAAACCCACCCATCCATGTCCACTTTCTTTATTTTGTTGAGAAAAACACCTCCCTCCCTAGCATATCTAGCTACAGCCATCTTGGGTATGGGTAGGTGATTCGTGTAGCATTTAGGGATGCACTGATACTGGTATCGGTGCAGATACTGAGCATTTTCACGAGTACTCCATCTAGTGGGCAGTTTATTAAAAATGTTTCAACTCACATTAGGTACATATCTGGTGAAATGCAAAATCTACATAGTGTCCTGCCAATGATAGCAGATCATGCCTGCTGGAGGTGTACACAGGGCTGTAGGTAGGGTGACCACATTTCTATTTCCAAACTGCCATTCGGGGACAACCCCCCCCCCCCCCCCCCCAGTAGTTTCCTGAACTTCCAATCTTCACAGGAAAGAGTTAATAGTAAACTGAGCATTTTTAAGCCAGTCTGTTGGTTGGAGAAGGGGGGGTGGGGTGTCTTGCCATTCTAGGCTATGGGACTGTGTGTTTCTATTGATGCACACAGTGTAGGGAGACACAACTCTAGTCAGTGCATGCAAGGGTGACTCCAAAGGGTAGCTGCAAGAGAAAGGAGCCACCCTCAAACAGGAAATCTGAGGCAGCAGATATGTTACCCACCTAAACAGGAACATAGGAAAAAGTGTAAAGATAAAGAAGTAAGTGATTAAATCACCCGCTAACAGTGCCTAAAAACAGAGGGCATTACATCACTTTAACTTCCAGACAGTTAAGGAACAACATTTTACAATTAACCGGTTGCCGACCGCAAGGTGCCTTTTTACTGCGGCAGTGTGGCTCTCCCAGGCAAACCGATGTAGGGCTACGTAGGTCGCGCGCCTGCAGCTAGGGGGCGAGCGTGCGCCGGCTGTGGCACGCTCCCGCCCCAGCTCGTCAGCTGGGAAGCCGATGCATGGGTGAGGTAGCTTTGATTGCCGCCTGACATTTGCGATCATTTCCCCGCTGAGAGAGAAGAACGGACAGCAGTTGTAAACACAGCTGACCATTCTTCTCCCAGGAATTATCACAGAGCCCCTGTGATCCTTCTATAGATCACAGGTCTCTATGGTTATTCCACAAGCCACGCCCCCCCTCCACAGTTAGAAACACACCCCTAGGTACACATTTAACCCCTTGATCACCCACACTGTTAACTTCTTCCCTGCCAGTGTCATTATTACAGTAACAGTGCATATGGTTGGCACTAATTACTGTAGTAATGTCACTGGTCCCCCCAAAAGTGTCAAAAGCGTTAGGGGTTCGATCTGTCTGCTGCAATGTCACAGTCCCGCAAAAAAATGCAGATCCCCTCCATTACTAGTACAAAAACAAAAAAACAAAAATGACATAAATCTTTCCCGTAGTTAGTAGATGCAATAATGTTTGCGCAAATCAATCAAATTTTATTTTACCAAAAATATGTAGCAGAAAACAAATTGGCCTAAAATGTTAAAAAAATTTGATTTTTTAATTTTTTTTTGGGAATATTATATAGCAGAATGTGAAAAATGTTTTTTTTTTTTTTTTCAGAATTGTCGCTCTTTTTTTGTCGCAAAAAATAAAAATCGCACAGGTGATCAAATACCACCAAAAGAAAGCTCTATTTGTGGGGAAAAAAAGGACATCAATTTTATTTAGGTACAGCTTCGCACGACCGCAAAAATTGTCCTTTAAAGTAATGCAGTGCCGAATCGCAAAATATGGCCTGGTCATTAAAGGGGAAAATCTTCCGGTCCAGAAGTGGTTAAAAATGCTCCATCCAAAAATACAGATGAATGAACAGCTTTTTCAGAAGTCACTAGCGTACCTTTATTGCATTTTAAACCTTTATTTAGGTTGAGCATAATTTGTTTAGAATACATTTTTCATTGTACATGTTAATACTAAATGAAAAGTATCCTTGATAGAAATAAGCTTACCAGTGTGGAAATTACTAGTGGATTCATTGCCCACTTGGGACTTATCCTCCTATGAATTATAGACCGCATAGTCAATAGGGGAAGTCATTCTCTACGGATCCCTTTCTGTAAGTACATTTCTGAGATCTTTCTCAGCACAGTGACCACATTTTTAATTATTTTTTATATACTCATTAAGCTTTACTCATTATGGTTTCCTTTTTTTCTTTGCTGTGATAGCCCCTTTCTGTCCCACTTTTGTAATGGATGGGGTTATTTTGCTATTAGGTTGAAGGCTAGCTTGGCATACAGAGGAAAGTTTATACTGCAGTATAGGCACATGCCCTTGGTGAGAAGCATTAATCATGAAATGGACTGGGAACTGAAGTTTTTACTGGCTGACATTATTTTTCTTGCTGTAATAACTTATAGTTATTAAAGAAAAGCATTAAAAGGGGGAAAACATAAAGTAATCCAAATTTGTATCCTTTTTTTTTGTTTTTATTACAATGTTTTATCACAAGTGATTTATAAAGGTAGCATTTATCAGTGTCTGTAGCTCTGCGTACTGAGATTATTACTAAATATTAAAAAAAAAAAAGTCTTGCCTAAATAAAAATACTACTTATGCTTACATGTTGTATGCATTGCACTATGCTGCTATGTCTACAATTAACAAAACAAATAAGTTACAAAAAATAGAAAAAACTAAAAAGATGCAAATCAATGTAATATAATATCATTAATCAATATAATATAAAACAAAACTGAAATTTAACCTGGCATAAGCTTCTTAACCACTTCTGGACTGGAAGATTTTTTCCCCCTTAATGACAATGCAATTTTTTGCGATTCGGCACTGCGTTACTTTAATGGACAATTGTGCGGTCATGCGACGCTGTAACCAAATAAAATGTATGTCCTTTTTTTCCCCACAATAAAGCTTTCTTTTGAAGGTATTTGATCACCTCTGCGATTTTTATTTTTTGTGCTATAAGCAAAAAAATGCGCCAATTCTGAAAAAAAAAAAAAAACAATATTTTTCACTTTCTGCTATATAACATTCCCAATAAAAAAAAAAAAAATCAAATTTTTTCATAATTTTAGGCCAATTTGTATTCTGCTACATATTTTTGGTAGAAAAAATCCCAATAAGCGTATTTTGATTGGTTTGTTTAAAAGTTATCGCGTCTACAAACTAGGGGAAAGATTTATGTAATTTTTATTTTTTTTATTTTTTTTACTAGTAATGGCGGCAATCAGCAATTTTTAGCAGGATTGCGACATTGCAGCAGACAGATCGGACCCCTAACTGACATTTTTGACACTTTTGGGGGGACCAGTAACATTAATACAGTAATCAGTGCTAAAAATATGCACTGTTACTGTAATAATGACACTGGCAGGGAAGGGGTTAACCCATGAGGCAATCAAAGGGTTAAATGTGAGCCTATGGGGTGTTTTCTAACTGTGGGTGGGGGCTTGTGAAATCAACCCTAAACCCTAAATAGGAGGAACACAGGAGCTCTGTATTGATTCCAGAGAGAACAACGGTCTGTTGTGTTTACAAGAGCAGACTGCCGTTCTCTCTTCACGGGGAACAATCGCGGGTGCCCGGCCCCTGTGGATCGGCTTCCCCGCTGGTGAGTGTGAGCATGCACACCCCTAGGAGCGCTCCCCCGAACCGCCGTACGGGTACGGTGATTCGCAGGAACCTGCCACCATCTAGGCTGGTAGGCAAGTGGTTAGGATCCCTGTACAGCAGAGCTTATGCTGGGAAAGGGAGAAGCAGCTCAAGGAGCCAATCAGTTGTGCTACAGTGCTCTTGTGCTGATAGGAGGAGTGAGCTAAGTGACAAAGAGATGAACTTATTAGTCTGCTGCTTTTACTTTTACTGCCTATTTACAGGCTAGGGGAGGGACAGGACCTGTAAGTCAGATTAAAATCAGGTCTTCTGCCAGCAAGGACTGTGCAGCATGGCAGAGCTGTGCAAATCACAGAAACTAATTTATAAGTTCAAATTTTTGCCTGCAATTCAACTTTCTCTCAGATGTCTAACAATGTAGCATAAAAATAAAAAAAGAGGGGTGTTGCCAGGGCACACGCCGGATGGTAGCATACAAGCCAAGCTCCGGAGAACATAGGGCTAAAATCTATGATCAAGGGACCCTATACACACCAACATCCACTCTACACCCACCCGACATAAGCAGGCACACAGCAGCGATGTCCCGCAAACGGAAAGAGGAGCATCGCCTGAAGTAGCTGACTACATTATTTCTCCAGCCTGCATGAGGAGGCCGACAAGATGGCGCTGCTGCTGCAGCCTTCCTCCTCGTCCCTGCGGGCTGGACACTACACAGATCTGCCGGAAGGCCAGACTGGGGCAGATGACAGCCACAGAACGGACACCTCTTCTTCCCCACTAAGCCCACTGTGTGCCAGCCCAGCCAATGCTTGGATGAGGCTGGATGAGAGCCTGCAAGATACTGAGGTGAGCCATGCTGATAATGAAACATCACTAAAGACTCCACCACATCACTCCATTGCCTTATTCCTTACATCCAACCAGCCTGTGATGGATACACTATTAAAGGACATGCTGTTAACCTTGCAAAATTACTTATATCCTGATTTCTCTGGACGGACCCATAGATTCTCTTTGGAAATACTTTCCCTAGGGGAAAGGTTGAACTACATAGAAAACTCTATGGAGGAGATCACTACTACTGTGAATGATTTAGTGGATGCCCACAATGACAATATAGGGGAAAGGCAATGGATAAAAGCAAAAATAGCAGACCTTGAAGATAAGTCAAGACAGAACAACTTAAAATTAAGAGGTGTTCCTGAAACTGTCCAGCCGTGTGACTTACTGCGTTACTCCCAGAAGAGGTTTAGCTCTCTCCTTCCTGATGCGACCCCCCTGGATCCAACTATTGTTTGCATACACTGCCTGCCCAAGCCTCCTCACTTGTCAGACCACGTTCCGCGTGACGTTATCCTGTGTATTCATTTTTTCCACATTGAAGAGCAACTTCTAGCAAAATCTAGATCCCTCGATCAATTTGCAGCCCCGTATGCAAACATCCAAATGTACGCAGACCTTTCCAAATATACCTTGAAAATGCGGAGACAGCTCACCACAGTGACCAAGGCATAGCGTAACCACAACACCCCTACAAATGGGGTAATCCTGCTAGGCTAACAATCAAAAGGAATGGAGTATCGCATAACATATCCAATATTGATAAAGGTCTTTCCCTCCTCCAGACCTGGGGTCATTTTCCCTGAGGTACTGCAACAAACACCCTCGCATAATCCTCCGGGCAAGGTGTCACCCTCTTGGCATAAAATCTCTTCCAAACCTCAACGCAGGAACAGATACATTTCTACGGGTCTCCCTTTCATTGCAAGCTTCAAACCCATAAGCCCTTGGCTGCAGTCGATGCTGAAATGTGTCTCAGCCTTGGCCTTATGGACATTTCCCCCACGGGTTGCAGACAGCAACATAGTTACCACGCCAGGTATCGCTGTCAATGTTTTGTTTGTTATGTTCAACTGAAATTTCTCATGCTTTTCTTTTCTCTTCTCGCATTCATCGAGGAATACATCACCTACCTCCTAACTCCAATGGAAAGGGACTCACTCCAGTTGAATCCGGCTATCCAGTGTCATTGCCATCACCACCTGACACCCAGTGCACCCATGCACCTGCATTGCTTCCCAACTGTAAGTACAGCTTCCTCACAACAACCCAGCACACACAAGAACGGGACCTAAAATCCTATCTCTAAATGCAAAGGGTCTAAACCACCTTGGACCAAGGGTGCAACATTATTTGCTCACAAGAGACCCATTTCCAAAACACAGTGGTACCACGTTGTTAACACAGTGCTTTTCCCATGTATTCATGGCTAACAGCTCTGAAAAAAAGAGAGGTGTCCTCATTGCCATTCATGATACAATTTCCTTCCAGCTCTTAGACTGCACTCTGAATCCCAATGGTCGCTACATTGTACTAGTTTGTATCATTTAAAAGATCACCTATACTCTGATTTTACTTTATGCCCTCAACTCGAGACAAATACACTTTCTGAATAAAATCATCAAACGGGCAAGACACATGCAAAAGGGTCACATCTTTCTATGTGGTGACTTTAATATTGTTCCCGACTACCAGATAGATTCTTCTACCACTCACTCAAGGTTCCTTCACACCAACGACTTATTCGATGTTTGGAGATGCCACCACACAACAGAGCGTGATTATGCTTTCTTCTCAGTGATTCAGAACTCCTATTTACGCATTGACTACTTTTAGTGGACAAATGGCTACTCCAAAACATATGTGACTCAGTCATATCCTCTATCACCTGGCCAGATCACACTCTTATCTACATAGCTATCAATGCGGACTTCCGGACCACTATCCCTAAAATATGGCGAGCAAAATAAAAAAAAGACAAATTGCATTTCAGTAGTAAACTGCCCTAATTATTACAAAAGATGCTACCACTGTTAACATTCAAACTACTCCTAAGCTTGTACTGGCTGTCTAGTAGTAACAATAATAGTTTGGGTCACAGACGCTACAGAAGCTCAGTGGTTATTACTTTTGCTTAAGGCCTCATTCACACCTCAGCATTTTATAACTTAATGCTTGAAGCTCCAAAATGCTGGAGGAGAAAAAATCAATTACAGTGGGGAAAATAATTATTTGATCCCCTGCAGATTTTGCCCACTTACAAAGAAATGAATGGCCTATAATTTGTTTTTAATCATACGTGTATTTTAAATGATAGAGAAAGAATATCAATCAAACATCCAGAAAAAAACACATGATACAAATGTTATAAATTGAGTTGCAGTTCAGTGAGTAAAATAATTATTTGATTCCCAAGCAAAACATGAGTTAGTACTTGGTGGAGAAACCCTTGTTGGCAAGCACAGAGGTAAGACGTTTATTGTAGTTGGTGACCAGGTTTGCACACATCTCAGGAGGGATTTTGGTCCACTCTTTTTTACAGATCTTCTCTAAATTGTTAGGGTTGCTTGGCTGTCGCTTGGCAACTCAAAGTTTCAGCTCCCTCCATAAATTTTCTATAGGTTTAAAGTCTGGAGACTGGCTAGTCCACTCTATGATCTTAATGTGCTTCTTCTTTTCGAGCCAATCCTTTGTTGCCTTGGCAGAATGTTTTCCCACTGTATTCTCTATGGAGTTGGTTCACATCTCCACTCCAAATCGCCTGAAGCCAAACGCCTTACCTCTAATCCTAGCCCAAACCCTAACCCTAACCCCAAGCCCTAAACTTAACCCTAACCATAACTCTAACCCCTTACCCTTAAAGCTAAAAAAGCTGAATAACTTAACAACAAATATGCAACAGATTATAGTTTTCTCTGTTCACTAATAGAAAAATGCAGTATAAAAACACACAAAAAGGCACATAAAAAATGTACCAAAATCGCACAAAAAAATGCGTGAAAAAAACGCAGGAAAATCTCTCAACACCACTACACTCAGGTGTGCATGTTACAGCACTGGGGCCCCCTGTTTGAATCTATTGTGAGCACAGAGTTTGCATGTTCTCTCATTTGTGGGGGTTTCCTCTGGGTACTGGGTAGGTTTTTTTTTTTTCACACACTTCAAAGACATGCTGTTAGGCTAATTGGCTCAGTTTCAATTTGGCCCCTAAATATCAGTACGTGTATGTATGCATGTGAGATAGGAACCTTAGATTGTGCACTCCATGAGGGCAGAGAAGGGTGAGAATGTACAGTATGTAAAGCGCTGCATAAATTGTGATAATTGTCAGCCTATGTAAATAATGGTATCTTTCAACTACGATGTGTGATTTTGCCATATATTTTGAGTGATCAGTCATTACTCTCTATGGCCTGATCACTGTTTTCTGAATTAGCTTATGCAAGCAGCTTTAATTAACTACTATAGGATGATCAGTCTGCCCCACACCTCAGTACCCTGAATCTGGCTTGCAGAGACCTTTGCCATATAATGCTCCACAGCCACTTGATCACAAACCTGTGCATTAATTGCCATTGGTACCTTTTTGTCCAACACCCATTTGTCTTAATACAGTATACTTACAATACTGGTGCTCGCCAGCCTCATTACAACCCTCTGCATGTTTTCCATATCTCTATCCAGTCCTCATATCCTTATGTAGCACCCTCCTATTTAGGTAGGTGCTAGGTAAAAGCATCTGATGCTCATGCTGCTTATCAGGGGAGCCAGATCTATTAGTTTGCCTGTCACGTGTTTCCAGGTGGGATTCACTGGGTCTGAGGGAGTGTCCCCACTGTATTCAATGAAGGAGCTTGTTGGACAGTGGAGGAAAGCCAGCCAGTGGCACATCGTGTTTTATGGCAGTCCTAGTTGGAGGGCATTCCTGCAATGCATCCGGGGATTGACCATAAATATGAAGGGGACATGTGACAGGGCGTCTTTGGCGGGAAGCAGAGTCCCAGGAGGAGGTGGACGGCTGTCTCTCCTCCTGCAGGTGTGAGGAAAGTGGTTCAGGCAGTTGGCCTAGGGAACCGGGTGTGGAGCTGAGCTGCAGAAAATCCAAAGTGCTGACAGTGGAGTTGGTGGCAGAGTCTCTCTGGAAAAACAGTGTCATGAGTACTCAGGGATTTTCCACAGGGTCTGCCTAGGAAAGGGGACCACTCCAGAGAAGTCAGGGGATCAAGGAGCTAGCTCACACAGGAAGTTTAACAGTAAAGGGGATGCCGTGTAGTTAACCCTGAAGAATAGGAACAGAGGGGGTGTCGGGAAGGGCCCTGAAGATTGTTTTGCAGTACAGTACAGTTTACCTCAGAAAGTTCGCTAGCCGTGACTAGTGGTATACAGTGCTACTCAGCGTTACTCAGCATTAATCAGTCATCCCAGCTAATTGTGCATAGTTTAACAAGTTGGAGTATCCCACTCATTCCCTTCTCCCATCCAAGTTCTCAATAAAAACACAAAAACCAAAGCTCCTAGACTGTTTCCTAGCTGAGCCAAAATCACTTGGGGAATGTTAAACTGTCATGTTGTTGCTAATGGTAACCCAGGGGAACCCGTAACCAGCAGCTCCCAAGGGAGTAGTGCTACATTTAGACACACAGTCTGTCAGGAACAGGTTCTGAACCTTCGACCTCTGCTGCATCTGGCAGAAGATATTCTTGCTGAGCCTAAGATGCTGGACAGCTCCTTGCTTGAATCCTTGGAAAAATGTATTTTCTATATTGTTCCTGGTGAACCTTGAGCTTCTTGCTCCTCTCAATAACTTCCTATTTAACCACTTGCCTACTAGGCCTATTTTTGACATTTGGTGTTTATAAGCTAAAATCAGTTGTTTTTGCTAGAAAACTACTTAGAACCCCCAAACATTCTATATTTTTTTTTAGCAGAGACCCTAGAGAATAAAATGGAGATTATTGTAATATTTTTTATCACACCGTATTTGCGCAGCGGTCTTCCAAACGCAATTTTTTTGGAAAAAATCGCTTTTTTGAATTAAAAAATAAGAATCCAGTAAAGTTAGCCCAATTTTTTTCCATAATGTGAAAGATAATGTTACGCCGAGTAAATAGATACCCAACATGTCATGCTTCAAAATTGCGCATGCTCACGGAATGGCGACGAACTTTGGTACTTAAAAATCCCCATAGGCGACATTTTAAAAATTTCTACAGGTTGCCATATTAGAGTTACAGAGGAGTTCTAGGGCTCAAATTATTGCTCTCGCTCTAACGATCGCGGCGATACCTCACATGTGTGGTTTGAACACCGTTTACATATGTGGGCGGGGTTTCCGTGTGCGTTCGCTTCTGCAAGCGAGCTAACGGGGACAGGACGCTTTAATTTTTTTTTTTTTTACTATTTATTTTATTTATTATTTTTTATTCTTACACCGTTTTTTTAAAAAAAAAATTGATTATTTTTATTTCTAATACATTTCTAATATATATAATATAATCCTTGTAATAGAAATAGGTACGACAGGACCTCTTTTTTGTGAGATCTGGGGTCAAAAAGTCCTCAGATCTCACAAGTACACTAATAAAGTTAGAAAGGAAAAAAAAAAAAAAAATGACAAAAAAAAAAAAAAAAAAAGGGACCTTTAAGTCGGTTGCTCGGCAACGACGTTTGCCGTCGCTCCGGTCCTCCAAGACAATAGAATCGAGTGAGGGCAAGCTTGCCCTCACTCAAAATCCTGTCTGTGAGGATCCGGGACCCAATCGTTTTCCCCGCTGCCGGCGGGTCCGGTAAGCGGGGAAAAGGACCGGGACGCGGTGGGAGGGGGGGGGGCACCCCTTCCGCCATCCCGGAGGGTGATCTCGCGGTGAATCCGCCGCTGGGACCACCCTTATCGGAAAGCCAATCGCCTGCAGTTTAAAAAAATACCAGGGTTATGACAGCTATCTGCTGCCATAACACCGGTATTTAGCTTTAAACTCAGGACGTATATGTACTATGGGCCGGTAGGGAGGTGCAATGTGTTTGCAGTTCCTCTTTGTAAGATTATTATGCTCTTCTTCAGCCAATATCTTGCTCCTTTCACTCCTGCTGCCGTCTGTATCTTCACTACCACTGATTACTGACCTTGGCTTATTCCTTGACTACACTTCTGCTTGATCCCAACCTGCAACCATTTGTTGCTGACCTTGACTTGTTCCTCGACTAAGCTTCTGCTTGATCCTAACCTACAACCACTTGTTACAGACCTTTGGTTTGGTACTCATTACACATCTGCTTGATCGCTACCTGATACATCTGGTACTGGACCCCGGCTTTCTAACCTCTTGATGGGATGATCTTGAGGACCACAACCTAGCACTACCATGCAGTGAAACCCATCTCCACCTTAAGGAGCTCTAGTGAATACCGGCTAGTGCTTAGACCCCACGGGACAGGCTAGCCCTCGTCATCTGCCAGGGTGATTCTGCTGGTTGGTAGGAACCTCTCAACTGCTATAGCTACTGGTCCCCAAGCCTGACCACTTATTCTTATACCTTCAGCAGGGTTAATATCTCGGCATGTCTATATAAGTAGAGAGTATTAAATATACACAGCGTCTGAAACCTTTTGCTGAGTCTGAAAATTAATTGTTGATCTAAAAAAGCTTCACAGTGCTGGACATCCCCCATCACCAGACTACTTTTAGTTTTGACAGCTCAGTCCTGTATTTTTTTTCTCTTTTTCTCTTTTGGTTTGAAACTCTTATCCATTTTAGTCAATTTTATTTAAAATGTTTTGAATGTTCACTAGATTATAAGCTGATTTCATGTTTTTAAACATTTTATGTATGGTGCTTTCATTACAGCTTCCTAGTAAGAAGAAATCTAAACACTGCCTTTTCACTTGTTGAATGCTTCCAGTCCACCATCTAGCAAAATTCTTCATTGGTCCATAGCTGCCAGGAGAGAATAAAGGGATATTCTTCCTGACTCATACTGCCTCACTCATGCTGCCTGCTGACTGCAAGTGATAAATACAAAATATTCTTTATTTTAACCACTTCAACTCTGGAATATTTACTCCCTTCATGACTAGGCCATTTTTTGCGATATGGCACTGCGTTATTTTAACTGATAATTGTGTGGTCGTGCAATACTGTAATAAAATTGATGTCCCTTTTTTCCCATAGAGGTTTTTTTTTTTGGTGGTATTTGATCACCTTTGTATTTTTTATTTTTTGCACTATAAACAAAAAAAAGACTGAAAATTAAAAAAAAAAAAAAAAAAACAATATTATTGATTTTCTGCTATAAAACACATCCAAATAAAAAATATAAAATATCAGGTGGGGCGTGACCGGAAGTACACCAGGCCGGACGTTTTGCAGAGAAGCTCCTCTGCTTGATAAAACGAATCCATATCCATCTGGATCTAAATTTGTTCCTGACTAACCACCCGCACACCACCGTGTAAAGGAAGGCGCCAGGCACCTAACCATACCTGTGGCTTGGGTCGGAGAGCTGCCAATACCTGCCAATCGGGGTGAGGCCTACCCCGCTCCCTTACACCGCCGCCCTCCGTGGTCCGGAAGCCGCTGTCACAGGACACATCTTCCGGGAGTCCCTGCGGATATCCCGGCAACATCAGCGGAGGAAGGCCCCGACATCTCCAGAGGTACCATCCGTAAAGCCGCACACTCTCGGCACTGTGGGCAAGGCACTCCCCGTCGCACCGCGCCATCCCGATCCCCTCAGCTCCGAGGCCACCAATGCAGCCCTGACATTCGGGACCGGGTGAGTGTGCCCCACGTCTCTCCCCAGGACTGTCCAGCTATCCGATTCCCCCCCAGTATATCGGGCGGGGAGGAGGGGGGACCCAGCTATAAGTTGCGCGGCCTACTCCACTGTCTGAAGCTCCGGGTGCCATCTTGGTTCCTGGCGCTCCGAGATCCACGGCTGCGGGGATTCTCATAAGCCACCTCTTCACTGTCTTTCAGCATCACGGACACCAGGTCTGGTCCCTGTTTCATGGAATACTGTCTCCTGTGCCTTCCAGCTGCATAGACTTAAGTCACACATTCAGACTTACACTTTTAGAGCCCTGACCCTGGGCTCAGGAACAACAGACTGCGCTGTGTCCACCCTTACGGTGCTGCATGCGATACCTGCCTCCTGGTCCACACTGCAGGCCTAGTCCTGCTCTATCCATTCTAATGTGCTAACTCACTCTCCATTCTCACGGCCGCAGCATAGCATCCCAGCACTAAGAAGCTCTATCATATCTGCCTTCCTTATAAGACTTAAATAAAACAATGTCAGCAGGTAAACGGAAGGGGGCATCGAGGCCGGGCAAGATGCCGGACTTTTTCCCCCACCAACATCGACCTTCTAGCCAAGCTAAAAATGGCAAGCCAACGGACGACGCAAGGCGTTCTCCCTCCATACCTCCACTAGGGGGTCCCCGACAAGGGGATGCCTCCCATTACTCATCACCCCCTTCGTCCTCATCCAGCCCAGTCAAAAGTAGACCAAGGAGGAATGATGATCCTAATTTCAGTTTGGAGGCCAGCCCCATATCTCATTCACTAGACGCTACAAGAGAACTTCAAGACTCTCTGTCTGACTTCCCCACCAAGGGTCAACCAGTGATGGATACCTTACTTAAGGACATGATGATATCTCTGAGGTCCACCATTCATGCTGATATTATGTCTCTGGCGGTTCAATTCAAATCGGATATTACTACTGTCTCTGATAGAGTCACCCACATAGAGAGCAAGATGGGGGAGATAACTACCACTTTTAACAATATGGAGGACGCCCATAACGACAGAGACGCCGAAATTCTCCAAATGCAGCGAAAACTGGCTGACTTAGAAGATCGAAGCAGGAGAAACAATGTCAAAATTAGAGGTATCCCAGAATCCGTCAAACCTCAGGATCTCAAAGCTTACTTCACTGATGTCCTCAAAGAGGTGCTACCTGACTCCCCCCTAGAGGACTTTGTCATAGACCGCATCCATAGGTTGCCAAAACCCCAACATATCCCCTCCCACCTGCCCCGCGACACTATTGTCCGCATCCACTTTTATCATATCAAAGAGCGCTTTATGCTTGCTGCACGACGACGGGACACCCCGTCTCCCACGCTGCAAGATCTGTCATTCTTTGCTGACCTTTCTGCTTTTACTTTACAACAAAGACGTCAGCTGGCTACCATAACTAAACCTTTAAACAACCATGATGTCACATACCGCTGGCTATATCCTGCAAAACTGTTGATTACCAAAAATGGTGCCACTCATGTAGTAACCTCTGTAAAGGAAGGTATCCGTCTACTGCGTGACTGGGGCATACTGGAACGTGCTCAGGAGCAACCCAGCGGGTCCCAACAGCCTGTACCTACTACTCGCTCCTCAGACTCAGATGAAGACTGACTATACAGAGCTCACCTTACACCTTTGCATTATTGCTGCACTAGGCCGAGGAGCATGGCCGCATTGTGCTTTATTTTCACCCCCCTGTGCCTTAAGCGATAATCATATCGCACAGATTCGTTCACGAATCGCATTTTTTTTTTTTGTTTTCACTGTTCATCTTGACTGTTTTATTTTTGTTTGTTTTTTGTTGTTTCTTCAGTGCTCTTCTGTTCTTTCAGCAGCTTAGTCAGCATATATTACAGATATCCCTACTAATACACCAGCCTCTGCGAACTTTCAGCGAAAACAAGTGCCTCCGGATCATCTTCCCTAGGAGTGCCTTCTCACCAGACCTTTCCGCACCGCAAGCATCAACAAGTAAGGTTTTACTAACGGACACAACACCCTTACCCTGTTTTTTTTTTTTTTCATACTGCGTCACTGAACCTTCCTAGTTTCCACCGAGATGCCTTTCACTATTTCCTCCCTTAACGTGAAGGGTCTAAATAGTCCATACAAGAGGCAGCTGGCATGGAATGAAGCACTCAAGCTGAAATGTGACGTCATGTGTTTCCAAGAAACTCATTTTGCAAGCCAGAAACCGCCTGTGTTTCAACACCGTAATTTTCCCCATGTGTTTTCGGCCAATGGCCCATCCAAAAAATGTGGAGTAACCATTGCTATCAAGAGCACTGTGCAGTTCACACTTGTGGAGTCGCACCTGGACACCTATGGTCGCTATGTCATATTGATTTGTGACATCAACAATACTAGGCTTACCCTTGTTTCGGTGTACCTACCTAATACCAAGCAACTTTCCTACCTAAATAAGATTTGGAAGAAGGTCACCACAGTGAAGCAGGGTCACGTCATCGTTTGTGGCGACTTCAATGCCACCCCAGCCAGGGACTTAGACTTCACTTCTGTTTCTACTAGGAACATTTGCAAAGTGAACTTGTCGCACTTTCTCTCCTCATCGGAACTTTATGATGTATGGCGTTGTCAGCATTCAACAGAACGTGACTATACTTTTTTCTCAAATGTGCACCATTCCTATTCTCGTATTGATGCTTTTTTAGTTGATAGATTCATGCTCCAAAAGGTTACCAGGTCGTGCATCCACTATATCACTTGGTCGGACCACGCTCCCGTTTCCATCAGTGTGGGGGAGGCGGGCTCCGAGACACGGGCAAATAGGTGGCGTAACAACGTTTATGTAATGTCTCAACCTGAGAATATAACCAAAATCACTACGTATCTTACTGAATATTTTGCCATCAATGCCCCCTCGGTAGCTGATCCCTTCACACTGTGGAACGCCCACAAGGTTTATATAAGAGGTCTGCTGATCCAAATGTGCACCAGGCACAAGAAACACTTGTCTAAAAAGGTAGATGACGCCATTGCAATTATCCAGGATCTAGAGAGGGTTAATAAGAAAAACACATCCCAGGCAACTCGAGAACGACTTTTTGAGGCTAGGCAATACTTAAGGTCACTACTAGTCACGCAATATGACAACGCTTTTCGTACTTTGAAGGCGAGTTCCTACCGATATGACAATAAGGCAGGGAAATTACTGGCCTCCCGTGTTAAGCATAAATCCTCCACCCAAAGAATCCCCTTTCTATACCATTCTAGCTCTGGTAAAAAAGTTTATAACCCAAAAGAAATCGCTGACGCGTTCAGCGATTATTATGAATCCTTATATAATTTGGAGAAGGACCCTTCTACGCCCCAGCCGTCTGACTCGGGTATAAGTGAGTTTTTATCATCAATCTCCTTGCCATCCCTCTCCCAGTCTGCTCTATCACAATTGAACTTACCCTTTACGACTGATGAAATAAAACAAACTATCGCGAAATTGCCCCATAATAAGTCTCCTGGCCCGGACGGGTACTCTCCCGAATACTATCAACTGTTTTCCAACACGCTTTCTCCTTTTTTACAACAAGTATTCGAATCAGCTAAAGCTAGAGCCACTTTCCCTCCAGAGATGTTAACAGCGACAATTATTACCTTGCCCAAGCCTGGTAAGGATCCTACATCTCCCCCAAATTTCCGTCCAATCTCGTTACTAAACGTTGATGTGAAAATGTACGCGAAATTGTTAGCAAACCGTTTAGCTAAATTCCTACCGACCCTGATTCATTGTGATCAGGTGGGCTTCGTTCTTGGTAGACAGGCCACAGATGCTACCAGGCGGATGATAAATCTCATCCACACAATGGAGCGATCGAGGAAGCCTTCTCTGCTCCTCACTCTGGATGCAGAGAAGGCTTTCGACAGAGTCCACTGGGGTTACTTGAGACAGGTACTACACAAATTCGGATTTATGGGCCCTATTTTGAAAGCGATCATGGCCTTATATTCTTCCCCATCGGCCTTTGTGTACACTGAGGGAATGTTTTCAAAAAATTTTAAAATATCCAATGGTACCAGACAGGGCTGCCCATTGTCCCCTCTAATCTTTGCCCTTGTTATGGAACCACTAGCAGAAAATATTAGATCGGACGCAAGTATTAGAGGCATTGAATCCCATTCCACTCAACATAAAATTTCATTATTTGCGGATGACGTCATCCTAACTCTCTCAGACCCTAAACAATCCTTGCCATCTGCCCACCAGATCCTGCTTAAATTTGGAGAAGTTTCCTACTACAAGGTTAACTCTACTAAATCTAACGTCCTAGGCGCAAATCTTGACACCAAGTCCAAGAAACTCCTACAAACTAGGCTTCCCTATCCCTGGACCACAGGCCCATTAACATATCTAGGTATCAAACTTACATACCCTCTTGCAGAGTTGTACAAAGCTAACTACGCCCCATTGACAAATTCTGTTGCACAGGACCTTTCCAGGTTAAACTGTTTTTACCTTTCCTGGTCAGGACGTTTAGCAGCATATAAGATGCTTATCCTACCCAAGATTCTTTATATATTTCGAACTCTCCCGATCCCAGCACCCCCTTCCTTTTTCTCCGCCCTACAAAAACAATTATCCCAATTCGTCTGGGGCGGCAAGAGGTCACGTACGGCCCTGCGGCTCCAGATGAAACATAAATTAGCAGGCGGCTGCGGCATGCCGGTCATAAGAGACTACCACGTGGCGGCACTCCTGGATCAGGCTAGGGATTGGTTCCAAACTGCTCAGGTGAAACCATGGTGCCAACTAGAGTCGGAGTGGATGGGTAATGTCTCCTTTGCCTCTTTACTCCTTGCTCCAATCACTCCAGCCTTACTTAAAAAAATACAACACCCAACTATACAAGCTACTCTACAAGGATGGTTGTATTTTCTTAATTCCTCATCTGACTCCTCCTGTTCTGTTAAAGTACCGATCCCGTTGTCGTCGCTCAAGTGGGTTATTCCTGACATATCCTTGACAGTGTGGGAAAGGAAAGGCATCACAACACTAGAACAACTTTATGATAAACACAAAATGACCCCCTTTGCGGTTCTTCAAACAAAATATAACCTCCTACCCACAGATATCTTTAGGTACAATCAAGTCTCTGCATATTGCAACACGCTACACAGCACTCAAGTCTCCATACCAGAAGCCCTCTGGAAATTCTGGACTGTACCTATAGTTAAAACTAAGGGTATTGCCTTAATCTACGATATGCTGAATTCTAAACGTTTGTTCTCTAAATCGATTACGCATACAAAATGGGAAGCTGATCTGGGTAAATCATTTACAGATCGTCAATGGTCCACAGCAATATCCACAACTTATAAATTCTCCCGGTGTTCCAATTATTGGGAATTGTCCCATAAATTTTTTACCAGGTGGCACTATACCCCTTATATCATATCTAAATTCTCTACAGGCCAATCTAATCAGTGTTGGCGGGAATGCGGTCAGGTGGGCACGCTGATCCACATGCTGTGGTCCTGTCATCACCTGAGGGGCTTTTGGGGAGGGGTATTCAACTTGATTGAAACGGTTACTGGCACCTCTCTCAATCCTACAGTGGACTTAGCTATACTAGGATTTGGGGTTACCTCTTACCCAAAACACTTCCGATCTATTGCTATGCATATTCTATTTGCAGCTAGGGCTCTCATCATGCGCAAATGGAAGACTAAGGATCCCCCTTCCATGACTGAAGTCATATCCCATTTAAAAGTGATTGATGCGTACGAAAGGATATTGGCGTTTAAGGACGGCCATGTCCACTTGTACAATGTAAACTGGTCTCCGTGGCACAGCGCATTGGCTGATGGACTGTGTTAGAAGATAATATTGAAAGTTACTTACTCCTACCATGTTAAATGTTGCTGAATATTGCCTTTGGAACTGTACTTTTCTTTTCTTTTTCATTTCGATAGTATTCCTCTGTTTAAATGACCTAGACCTAAGATCCCGTGCATTCCATAGTCTCGCCTGGCTAGGCGCACCCTTTGGAACCGTAATTGAGAGATCTCTGGGGGTGTGCCGGCCCGGTTTTATCATGCCTAGCGGGAACCGCACAGGGAAGCTGGCTCTCATGTATGTAAACATGTGTTTTTACCTCCCCGGGTCATTATATGTCATTACTGTTGTTTTTCCCATAGCTTCTTGTGATAAGCATGTTGTACTTTTTGATACTTGTTACTTATCGCATAATTGTTACATGTTGAAAATTCAATAAAAATTTAAATTATAAAAAAAAAAAAATATATAAAATATCAAATTTCTTCTTCAATTTAGGCCAATATGTATTCTGTTACATATTTTGGGTAAAAGAAATCTCAATAAGCGTAAATTTGCGCAAAAGTTATAGCGTCTACAAACTATGGGATATGTTTATGGCATTTTAATTTTTTTATTTTTTTTACTAGTAATAGTGGTGAATAGCGATTTATAGCAGGACTGCGATATTGCAGCGGACAAATTGGACACTAACTGACACTTTTTTTGGGAACCAGTGACACTAATTCAGTGATTAGTGATGAAAATATGCACTGTCACTGTACTAATGGCACTGGCTGGGAAGGGGTTAACACCAGGGGCGATCAAAGGTTTACGGTGTGCCTAGCCAGTGTTTGTGCACTATGTGGGAGGTGCTTTTACTTAGGGAAGGCATATATCCATGTCTGCTGTACTGACAGAATGCTAGCTCCTTGATCCCCTGACTTCTCTGGAGTGGTCCCCTTACCTAGGCAGACCCTTTGGCAAATCTTCTGGTACTCACGGACACTGTTTTTCCAAGAGACTCTGCCAGCAGCTCCACTTGTCAGCACTCTGGATCCTCTGCAGCTCACACCTGGTTCACTAGGCTGACTGCATGAAGCACCTTCCTCACACCTGCAGGAGGAGAGACAGCCGTCCACCTCCTCCTGGGACTTTGCTCCCGCCAAAGACGCCCTAGCACATGTCCCCCCAGCTTTTATGGGCAATCCCAGAATGTATTGCAAGAATGCCCTCTCACTGGGACTTCCAAAAAGCCAATGTGTCACTGGCTGGGTTTCCTCCACTGTCCAACAAAGTCCCCCATTGGACACAGTGGGGACACTCTCTCAGACCCAGTGAATCACACCAGGAAACATGTAACAGGCAACCTAATAGATCAGGCTCCCCTGATAAGCAGAAGGAGCAATAGATGCTTTTGCCTAGCACCTACCTACCTAGGAGGGTGCTACATTTACATAGGCAGACTGCTGTTCTGCCTGTGTACCGAATGATCGGTGGGTCCCGCCAGACATTGAGTCCACGATACGCACTAATCAGCTCCTGCTATGCATAATCACAGCGGGCATGAGCAACTGGCAGCTTGCTTTCGCGCCCGATACGCAGAAGTTCAGGATCACGTATATATATGTGATTCTGCACACAGCCGTCACCCTGTAGCAGTAAAACTGCTATAGGGCGGGCGGCAGGTGGTTAAAATGTCCTTGAACATATATTATATATATAAAGCCACTATACATTTCCACTTTGTTGTACTTTACAGGGCTTGGAGAGCAGGCTAATAGCATTTAAAGGTGTAACAGAGGGCAATCATTGAGAAATATATACAGTCAGGTCCATAAATATTGGGACATTGACACAATTCTAATCTTTTTGGCTCTATACACCACCACAATGGACTTGAAATGAAACAAACAAGAAGTGCTTTAACTGCAGACTTTCAGCTTTAATTTGAGGGTATTTACATCCAAATCAGGTGAACAGTGTAGGAATTACAACAGTTTGTATATGTGTCTCCCACTTTTTAAGAGACCAAAAGTAATGGGACAGATTAACAATTGTGAGGGATTAGCTCGGTGGCGGATGTGGATGACCCCTTGGGGGGGTTAGTTACACAGGGAGATAGCCGAGAAGTGGTTGCAAACAGCAGTGTATGGTTTTATTCTTGCAATTTTCTTCACACAAGTGCAAGCATCAAAAACTGCATACTTCAAAATAAACATAAAATAAAATAAACCCTTGCCACTGTGGGTGACTACCTTCTCACACACAGGAACCTACCTAAGGAGTCTGTCCCCAACCTACTGTTGGGCAGACTTGGCTGATCCTACAGCAGACCATCAATAGTCCATTTGTTTTCTCTTCACACAGAAAATGTCCATTGGTTTCTCTTCACATAGAAACAATCCATGACCTCACATTGAGAAGTCTTCAGTCTTAATTAATTTTCTCCTCAGCGCACTTCGCTTCAGGAGGCATTCCTCTCCCATGCTCACACAGCTTCAGGAGGCCGCCAACTGACTGTCCTCCTCTACTCACACAGCGTAAGGAGGCAGCAATCAATAGACTTCCTCTGGACAAATTATAGAGGCCTTAATTTCCTCATTCTGAATAGCTGAAGGGTTTTCAACTTCTTTACACCTTCCTGCTGGCTACCTCTGCAGCCGACACCCTATAGTAATTGGTGAATTGTCTAAACCAAGCAGACATGTATCTACTGTCTGTGACAACATCCACAGATTTACCTGACTTCCTGTCACACAATCATAAATCAAACTTTCACTTTTTAATACTTGGTTGCAAATCCTTTGCAGACAAATACAGCCTGAAGTCTGGAATGCATAGACATCACCAGATGCTGGGTTTCATCCCTGGTGATGCTCTGCCAGGCCTCTACTGCAACTGTCTTCAGTTCCTGCTTGTTCTTGGGGCATTTTCCCTTCAGTTTTGTCTTCAGTAAGTATAATGCATGCTCAATCGGATTCAGGTCAGGTGATTGACTTGGCCATTGCATAACATTCCACTTCTTTCCCTTAAAAAACTCTTTGGTTGCTTTCGCAGTATGCTTCGGGTCATTGTCCATCTATACTGTGAAGTGCCGTCCAATGAGTTCTGAAGCATTTGGCTGAATATGAGCAGATAATATTGCCCAAAACACTTCATAATTCATCCTGCTGCTTTTGTCAGCAGTCACATCATCAATAAATACAAGAGAACCAGTTCCATTGGCAGCCATACATGCCCACGCCATGACACTACCATCACCATGCTTCACTGATGCGGTGGTATGCTTTGGATCATGAGCAGTTCCTTTCCTTCTTCATACTCTGCTCTTCCCATCACTCTGGTACAAGTTGATCTTGGTCTCATCTCTCCATAGGATGTTGTTCCAGAACTGTGAAGGCTTTTTTAGATGTTGTTTGGCAAACTCTTCCTGTTTTTGAGGCTCACCAATTTATTCACTCTGGTGAAGTCTTCTCTTGATTATTGAGTTTGACACACATACACCTATCTCCTGGAGAGTGTTCTTGATCTGGCCAACTGTTGTGAAGGGTGTTTTCTTCACCAGGGAAAGAATTCTATCTTCGGTCATCCACCACAGTTGTTTTCTGTGGTCTTGCGGGTCTTTTGGTGTTGCTGAGCTCACCGGTGCGTTCTTTCTTTTTCAGGATGTTACAAACCATTGATTTGGCCACACCTAATGTTTTTGCTATCTCTCTGATGGGTTTGTTTTGTTTTTTCACCCTAATGATGGATTGCTTCACTGATAGTGACAGCTTTTTGGATCTCATATTGAGACTTGACAGCAACAGATTCCAAATGCAAATAGCACAATTGAAATGAACTCTGGACCTTTTATCTGCTCCTTGTAAATGGGATAATGAGGGAATAACACAAACCTGGCCATGGAACAGCTGAGCAGCCAATTGTCCCATTACTTTTGGTCCCTTTAAAAGTGGGAGGCACATATACAAACTGTTGTAATTCCTACACCTTTCACCTGATTTGGATGTAAATACCCACAAATTAAAACTGAAAGTCTGCAGTTAAAGCACACCTTGTTTGTTTTATTTCAAATCCATTGTGGTGGTGTATAGAGCCAAAAAGATTAGAATTGTGTTGATGTCCAAATATTTATGAACCTGACTGTAGGTATAGAGAGAGAGAGAGATTATGAAAATGTAGGGGAAGATTTTGTAGGTCTCTAATGGCTCTATTTATCAAACAAATTTGGGAATATCACAAGCATTCACATAACTGTTATGAATGATTCCCATATTTTGTCTAAATTGCATATTTCTTATAACTGTCAGCACCATTTAGTGGTCATAATGCGGTACTTACCTGATCAAGGTATTTCAAGAAAATCTAGCATAATTGCCACTCAATAGAGTTAACAGTCCTAGGATTTAAAATATATTACAGAAAAATGGGGATCATTTGTGATGGCTGTGCAAATTCTTGCGACAGTCTTACAGTTTTATAAAAATAGACCCTAATGTGTTGGGAATTAAATCAAATGATGATCATTGCATTTCAAATTATTACTGTAGCTTTCTGTAGCATGAATTGTATGTTGCTGGTTACCTGGACACAGAAAGCTATCATAAACTTTGTGAAATAATTCTGTAACTGCAGTTTGCTTAACTTAAAGTCACAATAAATAATGACAACCCACACTGGCTAATAGGCCCTTGCGACTGTATGGATTATATATTTTTGGATTTCAGGACAGTCTAAGCCACCAAAGCAAAACAATTTTGTGAAATATTTCCATGAATGCTGCTTGCGTTACATTTATTCTCAATGAATATTACTGGTCCATACTGTAACAGTATATTTGTGCTGCCCGCGTGGTATTTCACTGGTAGTCTCCTTTCTTTTATGAGACTTTTTTGTGGTTGTGGTTGCGTACTGTCAAGGTACACATTAAGGGGAATGCAATAAATCCCTAATGACACCTTTCTGACACTAAGGGGGGGATTTACTAAAGCTGGTGCACACGGAATCTGGGGCAGCTGTGCAATCAGCTTCCAACTTCAGATTGTTGAATTAAGCTTTGACAATAAGCCCTCGTTCACAATGAACGCGGAATGTGAAATTGTGCAACTTCATCTGAACCCGCATGATTTGAAAGCCCCATTTCAATCTGACTTCAGGGGCGACTTGTAAGACATCTATGTGGGTTCATGCACAGAGGTCTATTGAAGTCACCCCCGAAGCTGCCAAAAGTAGTGCAGAAAATCCTTTTGGAAATTATTGCAGGGCCATAAATTTGGGACCATGCCATTGCCAGCAATAGGCTGTGATTTGACATGCAATTTGACTTGTAAGATCGCATGTCAAATTGCGCCAATGTGAATGGGGGCTAAATCCTAGAAGCTGATTGGTTACTATGCACAGCTGCAGCAGATTCTGTGTGCATCAGTTTTAGTAAATCTTCCCCTGAGTCCCTTTAATATGGCCTGCACAAGATTCAAAAATCCCTTTAGCTTGTTCGGCAGTTTCAGGTAGTTTTTAATAGAGCGGCTTTTACAAAGTGGAACTAATAATGCACCAAATAAAAAATGAATTACAAGTTATTACCAACTCTAAGTTGGCATACAGAGACAGGCAGAGTGCCCATCTCTGTGTCCTGTGTAGCAGATAGGCATATTTGTTGCTGCTACCGACTCCTCTCCACACCTATTGTTAAACACACCACTAACACGACACTAAGAACCAATGACACTTACTAGGCGGAGCTTGATAGGGAAGCTGCAACATTCATTTCCCATCAGGTCAGCTCTCTCCTTGTGATTGACAGCAGGCAGTGGGTGCATCCTTAGCCAATAGCAGCCTGTTATAGGCTAAGGATCAACGCCGATGCCTACTGTTTATTACAAGGGGAGTGGACCTGATGGAAAACTAGCGTCTGGAAATCCACATCAGGCTCCCCCATCCAGCTTCAAAACTTTTCGCTGTCTGTTTGGGAGCTACAGCAGCAGGAAGCCCAGTTGCATATGGACACTCCAGCCTTAGGGCGCCTCCACATATGGTAACTGGCCCAGATGCATGTACCTGTGCACAATAGGTACATGAATCTGTCGCCTGCAATGACATTTGTCTTGTGGAGACATTATGGAATTCTAACACTGGGTTCACACTGGATTGTGGAGGGGCTCGCAGCAGGAGGCCTGCTGCGTCCCGTTCACCATTTTAGATCCGAATTCAGACCTAGTACGGACCAGAAGACGCACACAAATTTCCTGCAAACCGCTCCGCAGCCAATCCAGAGCTGTGTGAACCAGCTCCTTTAAAAGCCGGTCACACTCTCCTGTCATGCGAATTGGATGCGAGGAAACCCGCATCCAATTCGCACCAGTGTGAACCCAGCCTGGAGTGCCTGAGATTTAAGAATTCCAATGATTGTCTTTTGATGATTACCTGGGTTCAAGCTAGTGAAATTATTTTGTAACCACATTTCTTTCTTGCAAGATAACGAACTGACAAAAACACAATCTGAGTGTTGATTTTAAACCGTTGTACACAACTGCATCTAAATAAAACTGAGGATATAAAACATAGTTGGACTAGTTATATGTTTCCACCAGCAAATCAGTCATTTCCCCTTACCATCTTAAAGTGGTTAACATATTTAATGGCAGAAGCCTGGCTATCATCGCCTTCTTGTGCTTGGGAAATCTCACAGGCCCTACCTGCTTTACTGACATTCTGAGCTTGCCAGCCAAAACTCCTGGAAGAACTATACAAGACTTTGCAAAACTGAGAGCAAAATAATACTTGTCTTAGAAGATGGTCAGCTAGTGAAAGGGGTACTTTTAAGCCAGCTGTGGTGTGAACTAGTGAAGACAGTTAGGGCTGGAACAAAACACACCTCTCAGTCCACCACAATGCTCATCGGTCAGAAACGTATCTATCCCCTGCTTCCAATGCCTCTTTCAGTTGCTACTCTTCCCATTGACCTCCCTGGGTCCTGCTGCCTTCCTGTGTCATATCTGGCTCACTGCATTCCAAGTATTTTTCCTGTGTTTTGATGCAAGTTTACCTGCCCTGTTTATCTATTCAGGTGGGCTGTATGCCTGCAAGATTGTGGCTAAGGGCATGATCCCTAATAGCTATGTATAATGTTTAATATGTTCCAATTGCCCATTATATTATAACGTTAGCATGTAACCCTGATATATTTTATCTACAGTATCTTGTAGCCTGTATCCTTGTCTCATTCTCAGTTCTTACTCTTGTTACTCTGTCCCTGAAGTGTTCCTAGTTCCAGCCCCTGTACTCTTGCCTCTCAGTTTGTTTTCACTCTTGACTCCTGCTAATTTCTAGTCTGTTTCCTACCTTTTCTGACCAGCTTGTCCCTGACCAGCGAGACTCCCTGTATTTGACCACCTGTGTGACCTGACCGTGCTTGTACACCTCCTGCCCTGATCTTTGCTTTCTCAATGACTGCATCCTTGCTTAACTCTGTTGTTTAGACATTTGGCTCTTGTTATGCGAAGCAATAACCTTGACTACCCACATATACATACTACAGAATTATCGGTATTGCTCGGTCTCTCTGGCCCTGACGAAGCCCGATGCGAAACGCGTTGGCTCAACCCAATATCAACAAAGACTTCTTGCACCAACATCAGCTTGAAGCATGTATTGTTCCCCTACCAGAGATATATTTCTGTGCTGTTGTTTTTAATGTTTTGGTGAATATATGGGAGATTTCCTGTTCTTTTGGTGGTCCCTCATATACACACTATATATTTTTATATGATCAATTCAATATTAAAATATTCAAAATGTTCGATTTTTAAGTTATTGATTCTTGGTTTTCCTTCTCCCAATCTGCCCTCAAAACCCATACTTTCTCTATTGTTTGATATATTTACCCTTTGGGGCTTGGGCCAACCTCACGGTTATTTTCTACCCACATTGACTTCTCCACTCCTTAGCTCCCCAATTTTTGGGAATGGCCTTTAGTAAGGTTTGATAATCTGGTGGAACTAAACCCGCCTGTCCATTACAGGCAAGAAAGCTGCCATTTTTACCTCTGTTTTATCTGCAGTTTCCATGGATACTAGCTATTTGATGGCTTGACAGTTCCATTGAGAGCACATACAACAGTGATATACGTTTCGTCATCATTTATGGCATGCATTTATTGTAACTGTTTTGGGAAACAGTTAAAACCTTGTCTTTAGTTCCACTTTAGGTTCTGAGGACATCAAGGGGTTGACTTACTAAAACTGGAGGGTGCAAAATCTGATGCAGCTCTGCACTGAAACCAATCAGCTTCCAGTTTTGTTTGTCAAATTTAGTTTGACAAGGTTTTGTTAATTGAACAAGCTGAAGTTAGAAGCTGAATGGCTACCATGCACAGCTGCACCAGATTTTGCTTTCTCCAGTTTTAGTAAATCAACCCTCAATTGTCATCAAACTTTAAAGGAGAAGTGTGCAGCATCTCTGATCATCAGACCTCAAAAGAGACCCTAGTCTTACCACATATATTGGGAAGGAGCAACAATCACATCCCACTATGCATCTTCTCCTTACACTTAGCCCACCACAGTATACCCACAATGCTCAAAAGACTACATTTTGGATTTGCCATTGCTACAACTGTGTACTTCTTGCACCTTGGAGCACATCATGCTGTTCGCTCTAAAGTGTAGTAAAATTATTATGATTAAGCATTTTGGAGTTTGTATTCTTGCACATTGAGCACAGCACATTGCACATTCCAAATCTTATATCAGATTCCAAAATGTATGCAAGAAAGAAAAGTCTTCAAAAAAAAAAAAAAATATCATATATATATGATTTTTTTTTTTCTCCAGGGGTTTGGTCAGCATTTTTTTTTTTTGCTAGAAAACTACTTAGAACCCCCAGAGAGGTCTTTTTTGCAAAAAATATATTTCAACATTCTAATGCTGCCTATATCTTGTGCCAGCTACAGCACACTATGATTTTGAGCAGGGATATGCAAACTGTGGCCCTCCAGCTGTTGCAAAACTACAAGTCCCACAATGCCTCTGTCTCTGGGTGTCATGCTTGTGGATGTCAGAGTCTTGCTATGTCTCATGGGACTTGTAGTTCTGCAACATCTGGAGGGCCAAAGTTTGCATATCCCTGCTTTAGAATAGAGAATATTGAGTCCTTGCTACAATATGGTAGACCTTGACTGTTATACTCTGTTGCATTTCAAACATTTTTGCATGTTTTCTTACTATGTTTTTAAAAAGACCCATTGCCAAACACAAAAAATAAAATTAAGCAAAATCAAAGCTATCAACTAAAAAGTAAACGAGTAAGATATAGCTAGCTTAGTGGTTAATTCTGTCCACTGTAACTATTCCACATCCCTTGGTTAACATTTAATTCAAAAAGACTGACCCCCTGGTCCCAGTAACCAGTTGGATCATGTGAAAAAGTGGGACTTTATAGGATAGGTTACATAGTAAATAGGTAAGCATGATTAGTAAAAATACCAATATGTTTATTACAAAATTGCATATTAAAATCAGGCATAAAAATACACAATATAATACAGAGAAATTGCATGAAACAGTGTGTAGATGAATATATGTAGAGATTTGCCCGTTCATTCAACGCGTTTCGTGGACTGACTTAACAGGCATCACTTCATCAGGAATGAGGGCAGTAAATTCATCTTTTCATACTTGAAATAGACACAAAAGACAGCAATAAGTCATAATATTTTCCAAAAATACATGTTAAACAACACTATTATCTTGAACTAGATTTCAAGATTCTATATCAAAGTCATCAGCTTACCAAACTTCATACATATTAACAGATTTATGATCAAAATGAACTCCAGTAAGGCGAATCCCAAGGATCGATGGACCCAGGCCCTAGCCGCACCACCTGAGGGACCCAAATGTCCTCTCCAGGGGTCGGCCAAACGGTGCAGACTGGACCAGCTGGTTATGGCGGGCTTGTCCAATGGCAGATAATGGACTTATCACTTAGAGGGATCTAGACATGATTCAAGCATATTAAAGAATAATCAGCCACTAATTAAATAATTGTACAAAACTAAATAAATCCAAAAAAAGGGAAAGAGGGAGAAATCCTGCACATCTGATTTCATCCCTTATTTCACCCTAATATAGAAGATGGCCCGGTATAACAGATTACCAGATTACAGAAAAGGTTTGAATGATACCGCCATATTCAGACATGGCCATACAGTTGCCTGCAACTTAAAGATCCATTTGGCCTCCTGTTGTAGTATTTTATTAACAAAGTCACCCCCACGGGGATTCCTGGGGATGACCTCGAGGACCGAGAAACTAATAAAGTCTGAATTAAAACTGTGGTGAACATTCACATGTTTACAGATAGGCGTGAAGATCATGCCCACCTCTAAATAGTACAGGTGGTCCTGGATTAGTTTGGAGAATCTCCTTTCCCCACATAAAATGCCCCACAGAGGCAATTGGCGATATAAACCACTCCCTCGGTTGAACAATTTGCGAAGGAGCGACATTTAAGTGTTCCTCCACGAGGGCGGGCAAGAGTATTCCCTTCTTTCACCCAAGGACAGAAGTCGCACTCCCCACATCTAAAGGTACCCATGACATCACCCAAACCCTCCATTTGTTGTTGTAGTGGTTGGTAATGACTATGGACTAGAGAGTCCCTAATCGATCTGGATTTTCTGAATGTAATTTGTGGTTGCGGTGTAACATATTTGGAGACCACGCGATCGTCCCTTAAGAAATGCCAGTTGTTGGCGATGACCATTCTAATCACTTTATGATGGGCATTATATCTAGTAATCACCCTAATGGTGCCTTCAGATTGACATTTCCTAGGCCCAAAGATTAATTGGTCTATCTCCATCAAATTGGCTCTTGCGAATGCTCTCTTCAATACCTTGTTACTGTACCCTCAGGCACGCAGGCCAATACGTAGGGCATCTGCCTCTCTTTTAAAATCAGCCTCTCTAGTGCAGTTACGGCGCAGCCTGATGTATTGGCTGTAAGGTATACTCTGCACTAGAGGGCGAGGATGTCCACTGTTAAAGTGTAGAATTGTATTGCCCGCGGTGCTTTTACGGTACAGGGAGGTATGAATCGAGCCATCCTCGTTAAGAAAAATTTGGGTGTCCAAAATTGGTATAACCTCTTGACTCCACTGCATAGTGAATTTTAAATTGAATCGGTTCATGGCAAGAAATGCCATGAACTCATGCAGTTCTACTACTGACCCCGTCCAGATGACTAAGACGTCGTCAATATAGCGACGCCACAAGACAATGTGGCGGAGCAACAACGACGCCTTGTCCTCCGCGAACAGGTGTAGAACAAAAAACTTGATGTGATGTTACCAGAATCTATAACTTACATGTTGTGAGATACATGTTGTGAGATACACTATATTACCAAAAGTATAGGGACACCTGCCTTTACACGCACATGAACTTTAATGGCATCCTAGTCTTAGCCCGTAGGGTTAAATAATATTTTGGCCTACCCTTTGCAGCTATAACAACTTCAGCTCTTCTGGAAAGGCTGTCCACAAGGTTTAGGAGTGTGTCTATGGGAATGTTTGACCATTGTTCCAGAGGAGCATTTGTGTGGCCAGGCACTGATGTTGGGCGAGAAGGCCTAGCTCGCAGTCTCAGCTCTAATTCATCCCAAAGGGGTTCTTTCCGGTTGAGGTCAGGACTCTGTGCAGGCCAGTTAAGTTCCTCCACCCTAAACTCTGTCTTTATGGACCTTGATTTGTGCACTGGTGCGCAGTCATGTTGGAACAGGAAGGGGCCATCCCCAAACTGTTACCAAAAAGTTGGGAGCATGAAATTGTCCAAAATGTCTTGGTATGCTGACGCCTTATATGGTCCCTTCACTGGAACTAAGGGGTCAAGTCCAACCCCTGAAAAACAACCCCACACCATAATCCCCCTCCACCAAATTATTTGGATCAGTGCACATAGCAAGGTCCATAAAGACATGGATGAGTGAGTTTGGGGTGGAGGAACTTGACTTAACATAATGGACATCAACTTTTAATGGTTAGAAATTCATTCCTTTAATTTTGTGCTGATGTAGCACGAAAAAACTGAAAATTGTTATTAGATACTTACCGTAATTTTCCTTTCCTGATGGACTACATGGCAGCATACGTATCGGGCTAGTCCCGCCTCCAAACCTACACTATAGGACATCCACTCCCATAAATCTTTGCACCTGTTCAGCACACTTGTTCTGTAACTAGCCTTCTTAGGAACTGGGAGGGAACTCCTGCTGCCATGGAGTCCATTAGGAAAGGAAAATTTTCCGTTTTCCTGACAGACTCCATGGCAGCATACTTATCGGGAAATAACTCGCCGTACACAATCAGGGTGGGCAGATGCTGAACAAAAGTTGAATTAACTCTGTCAACCGACAGGACTTGTAAATCAAAATTAACAGAAGAAAGAGTGGTCGGCTCAACACAATAATGAGACAAAAAGGTATTGATGGAAGACTAGGATGCCGCTCTACAAATCACTTCAGGAGCGACATGTCTGGAGACATGGAAGTGGAAACACTCCGAGTCGAGTGAGCCGTAACCACCACTGAAGGAGTCAAGCCCTTTGCCCTGTAAGCCCACTGGATGGCTTGGATGATCCATGAAGAAATAGATCTCAAAGAAGCCCGTAAACCCTTATTTTTCCTGCTGAAGGCGATGAACAAATATTGTGACTGCCGGAAGGAAACCGTAGCTTCTAGGTATTGTTTAAGGTAATTCCCCACATCAAAAGGATTGACGGATGAGCCCTCATCCTGCCTAAAGGTAGGCAAAACTATTTCCGAGTTTTTGTGACAGAGGTAACCTTCGGTCTTGCTTCCAACATAGGGATTAAGACTACCCTGTCCGGAAAGAGTGTTAAGAAGGGTTCTTTTGCCCCCAAGGCCTCAATCTCAGAGACTCTCTTCGCTGAAGTAATGGCCACCAGGAAAACAGTCACCAACGTAAGCTCTTTAATGGTAAGAGGCTCGGCTGTATCATGGATGCGTTGTGACAGGAAATCCAGAACTAACCGGAGATCCCTTTTTGGAAACCTCGGCTTCTTCTGGGGCCTGAGTCTTACTGCTCCTTTGAAAAATTGCCGCACCAGGGCATGACTAGACCAAGAGATGCCGGTAAAGGATGAAATAGCTGACACCTAGACCCTAAGCGAGCTGACAGAGGTCTAGACCAGATTGCAGAAAACTCAAAACATCCTGAATCTTGATGGAGGAATGAGGGTTGGACCTAGCAGCCAGATGTGAGGAGAACCTTGACCAGATTCTTTCATATACCCTATTAGTTGAACTCCGCCTGGCACTTAGCAATGTGGAAATGGCTTCCTCAGGACAGCCTAAGGCCTGTAACCTTCCCCTCTCAAGAACCAGGCCTTCAGGTATAGTCGAGCTGGACAAGGATGCGGTATGGAACATTGAGATAACAGAACTGGCCTGAGGGGCAGCGCAATCGGATCCCGAACACTAAGGAGCATTAGAAGAGGGAACCAAGGCCTGTTGGGCCAGAATGGTATCACCAGCACTACCTCTACTGCCCCAGTAGAACACAGCCTTCTTCATACAGCAGAGTGTATTCCCATACACAGTCGGCTGACACCAAGCACCCTTTTAAATATGGTGCCCGCTGACATCATTCAGCTGAGCCGAATGACCTACTGCGCATGCGCTGTATTGCTACTGCGCATGCGTGAAGCCAAGCCTCGATCCCGAGACGCCCGCGCATGCGCAGAAGACACAAACGGGCAGCCGGTCAGGAAGTGAGACGCGACCGGCCCCGGAGCACAAGCCACCAGGGATGAAACTAGAAATACCAAGTAAGCAGAAATAGGCAAAAAATATACACATAAGCTGCCATGGAGAAAAGCAAGTAAATAGTACTCATGAGCACGATCCATTAGCCACCAGGGATGGATAGATAATCCACATTACCTGGACTTCATGCCCCACTCCATACCCTGCCACAGCTAGGGCCTATCGGAGGAAAGAGTGACCTCAAAACCAGGTTGGCAGGACTATCCATCCACTGGAATCCACCGGGTAGGATACAGGTAATCCGTAGGAGAACAAAAAAGGAACAAGTATGCTGAACAGGTGCAAAGATTTATGGGAGTGGATGCCCTATAGGGTAGGTCTGGAGGAGGGACTAGCCTGATACGTATGCTGCCATGGAGTCTGTCAGAAAATGTATTTTGGGTAAATGTTCATTCCTTTAACTTTGTGCTGATGTATCACAACAACATTATGTCACCCTTTTTGTATTTTACCTTATTGTGTTTTAGAAAATACAATAAAAATATTACAAAAAAAAAAAAAGGACCCATTGCTTTCCTGTCTGTTCAAATCAGCCATAGAATTGTGTTGCCTCTGCTGACATTGCTAGCCAAAAACTGGCATAAACAGTTATGTTACCGTTACGAGAGGGCATGCTGTCTGGTAGTCAAAATACTTCTTCATGCTTGTGTCCTTATCAACTACATTTAAGTGGAAAAGCCATAATGGTATTTGGTAACAATTTGGGAAAAAAAAATATGGTTGGGTCTGCAAAAAATGGTAATTACAAGTATTTTGTCAAATCATAACCTCTATGTAATATGCTCTATTTCCAATAAAAGCACCCCAAAAAGCTTACTGTCTTTAAAAAATCACCCATGTGCCTCTTATATTACAGCTGCTATCACAAAAAAAAATGTGAAGTGACAATTTTTATCCCAGTACACCCACTGCCAAAAAAAAGTTTACATTATTCATATTTAACACACAGACTATTTAAAGCCTTAGGACACAAAGACCTTTATAATACATCACTAGACTCTGGCTAACTCTGAATAACATTTGTATTTTCCAAGAACAAGGAGAATAAGTCCAATAAAGAGACTCTTGTGAAGTCAGTCAAACAGCACTTCAAATTTTAAAACTGAAAATAAAACCTTGTGCTTGAAACAGCAATAACTTACATACTGACTGTATTCTCACCAGGGGAGTATATTAAAGCAATAAATTCAGAAATTCTCTATGGTGATCATTTGCCACAGCATCACTTGTGAAGAGGCATCATACTTGTAATACTTGAAATGTCTGTATCTTGATATTGTGAAATACTATAAAAGATGAATGGTAATATGTAGAGGTTGTTTTGTCTCAGTGGTGGCGTTTGTGCTGGGCTAAAACATAGAGAGTAATGAGACACATTCATGCTAACATTTGACATATTTGAATACTTTGATTTAAAGACAGTCTAAATAAATGTACGTGGAACTGTGAGTACTGTCATAATTGGTATTTTGTTGTTTTTTTAGATGAACTCCTGCAGAGAAGCCATTAAGCAAATCAAAATCTGGTGTTATATACAGTAATGCGTTACAGTAGGTTACAGTAATTGGTGCAGATTACCTGGAAGATCACAGGATCTAAAAAAAGGAACAGCATGCTACTGTAAAAGCCAAATATCCTTTGACTCCAGTATCTGCGTCTCTGAGTTAGGTGACCGCTCTTTGGTGAAGGGCAGATAAGCTCACCCAGCCTGGTCACTGCTCTGCTCTGTTATATAAGTTCCATTGAATAAATTTCCACAGACATCAGAAATGGGTATAACTCTGGGATCTGGCAGATTGTATTGTACTGTAACACCCTTTGTGATGAATAGTGAATATAATAATCAACTAAGAATAACTTGATAAAATGGTATATTCTATCGATGTTATTAACTATTTAGTTATTGTTATGAGGCCTTTGTTTCAGATAATATTAGGATAATTGAGTACTTATGACAGGGTTTCTCAACCAGGGTTTCCGTGGAACCCTAGGGTTCCTCCTGAGGTTGCTAGGGGTTCCTTGAGCAATAGGCAATTTCTGCCTCTCAGATAAGTTTCCAATGACACCATTGTTCCTTTTAGCTATCTGTAAGGGGGTAATTCTTCGCAATGAGCACAAGAGTAAGAAGCATTCTTCCCACTGACTGTCACACTAATGTGTCATGAGTTGTAGATTTTAATTTTTAGCAGTGGTTCCCCGAGACCAGACGTTTATTTCAAGGTTTCCACTGTGTTGAAAAGGTTGACAAAGGCTGGCTTATGGTGTAAAGAGACACCAAAGTATACCTTTGTTTTGGGGGTTCTAACTTTTTGTCAAGCCTTGACAAAGAAGGTCAAACCTCCAAAACTCATTGCCAAGCAACTCTCTCTGTTGCTCTTTAACCACTTTAGAACCGCTCACAGTAATACTACTGCGGCAGAGTGGCTCGTTATCGTCCAGCGACGTAGTATTAACGTCGTTAGACACTCCCCCTTCTGGGCGGCGCTTGCGCGCCGCTGGAGGCTCGCTCCCGCTGTTTTCATTCACAGCGGGAGTCGGGCCAGGGGAGGAGCAGCGGCGATCGCCGCTGCTCTTACCCGATCGTCGGGGATCGAGTCTGGAGATCCGCCCGCTGTGTGTAAACACAGCGGGCGGATCTCCATAGTGACAGGGAGTGACAGATCGGACTGTTCAGCATAGCTGGACATTCGATCTGTCCATGACTCACACAGTCACCTCCCCCCCTACACGTCAGTAAGCACCAGGCATACATTAACCCCTCCCTCTCCAATAAAATTAACCCCTTCCCTGCCAGTGTCATTTTTACAGTAACAGTGCATATATATAGCACTGATTACTGCAGTAATGTCACTGGTACCCCCAAAAGTGTCAAAAATGTCAGTCAAGGGTCCGATCTGTCCGCCGCAATGTCGCAGTCCCGCAAAAAAAATCGCAGATCGCCCAAAATGACAAAAACACCAAAAATGACAGAAATCTTTCCCTTTGTTAGTAAACGCAATAACTTTTGCGCAAACCAATCAAAATACGCTTATTGCGATTTTTTTTTACCAAACATATGTAGCATAAAACAAATTGGCCAAAAATTTTTAAAAAAATTGTTTTTTACATCTTTTTTGGGGGGAATTTCATATAAAAAAATGTTAAAAATATTGTTATTTTTTCAAAATAAGCTCTTTTTTTGTTTATAGCGCAAAAAGTAAAAATCGCACAGGTGATCAAATACCACCAAAAGAAAGCTCTGTTTGTGGGAAAAAAAGGACGTAAATTTCGTTTGGGTACGGCGTCGCACGACCGCGCAATTGTCAGTTGAAGTCGCACAGCGCCGAATCGCAAAAAGTGGCCTGGACGGAAGACAGCAAAATCCTCCGGTGGTAAAGTGGTTAACCCAGAAGAGTTTCTCTGTCTGCCTGTCTTTGAGTCAGGGGCATGTCATACAACCAATGTATCTCCAGCCTGTGGCGGTTCCCAGTCGGTTGCCCTTATCATTCAGTCAGGACCCAGGACTCACTTTGCTGCAGGACAATTTCCACTGCCAATCCCTGCCTCCCATGGAGCTTTAAAAAAGTTGATTTACTTATTATTATTTAGAAGAGATTTTTACACTAGTGCACTTAGACCCCTGCACCTTGTACTTTGTTCTTTTGTTGTTTCATATGGACTACAGATTTCACCTTCCTGTATGTAAAAAAGTGGTATATTTATAGAATATTATGGAAAAGATGTGTGAAGTCACAATCCTTTGTCTAAGAATCTCTTAAAAGGAAGCATGGAAGCATTTAGGAAACTGTATCTAAAGCCATTTTTTTATTTTGGGTAGCATAAGCAAAGCTTAAAGTGCTACTAAACCCACAACAGGAAAATCAGTCTGTATGTATATGCTTGTTATACTCACTGTGGCGCCTAAGGGGTATTCCTCTGCATTGTGTATGAAGGCTGTTCTATCCTGCCTCCTCTGAACCTCCTCTTCCTCCACTGACTCCAGACCATTTCCTGATAGAACAGAGCATTAGGGGACAGGCTGCACATGCTCAGTTTGGTATGTATTGCTAGAGAGTTTTTTTGTTTTTGTTTTTTTTTCTTGGGCGGGTGCATGTGAACTGCACAGGGTCAATCAGCACCGTCCAGACAGAAGGTCAGGGGAGAAAAAAACTCCTCCTACAAGTTTTAAGCAGACAGTGATAGAAGTCACAAGAGTGGTCTAACTGCTAATGAGAAAGGGTATTTAGCAGTTTATATTAACTAAAATAATTGCATTTCCATGTTCTGTGTACTGTGGGGGGGGGGGGCATATATAGTGAATGCAGGGTCCTGGGTTTAGTAACACTTTAAAACTCTGTGAGTGTTTTATTGCTGTTTAAATTAAGGAAACGTCTAAAACTTTCAGTTGCTGGTTCTTGTGTTGATTAAAAGAAGATTTCCTTAGTTATGTAGCCTTATTTGGGGGGGGGGGGGGGCTTATGGGAAATGGCCATTCCCAGAACCAGAACCTTTACTAAGTGGAAGAGTGGGATTGATAAAAAAAAGTTGGCAATGCCTCCACCCAGGACAGGGCTTCTGTGAACAGAGGGGATTCCCTTCCTGAAAATTTAACCAGTAATTGAATCAAAGCAAGGACTCAACATGAGTTCTGGTGGAATTGTGCACATACAGTGTATCCAGGTATATACAGTTATTAAAGATACATCCAGATAAATGTTGCAACAAAGTCCAGTATCAGGTGTCCCTGGGAATAATGATGAGGTGCCTTGGTGTCAAAGACTTAAAGATAGAATCAGTGATGATGGAGAGATCCTCCAACCATTACCCAATCAGCCTGGAATGCAGATTCTCACTAGCAGGAACAGTGGTCTGATATTGGAACTCCGAGTCAGCCTATTTATCTGCGTCTTAGTCCTGAGCAGCTTCTAATCTGCCATGTAACCAGACCTCTAACTACCTAACTGGCTGTTGGATGCCTAATCTGGCTCTAAACTATGCTGGTTATTGAGCCCTTACCTAAAACTAACTATAAAATCCAGAAGAGATTAGGTTATTTAGAAGAACTGGAGCTGCATATAAACTCTGTTACAATAAACAGGTTCACCTACTACCATACAGCAAAGTGACCCCTACTCATGCACACTGTGTCACAGGCCAAACAACTGTATCTGGTATATTGCTGTAACGCTCCGGCGTTTGTTTAGTGAACTGGATATGCAGCTGCAGAATTTCCACTCAGTAGTCGTGCAGAGATGTGTTGAATCACCATATCCAACTCTCCAGACTCATCATTGTGGCCCAGCCTGCCTCAGCATGCAAATATACAGGCACTCAGTTAAGATGTTCCTGGAGTGATAGGTTGTATACGATAGTATAGAGGTGATGTGCTGAAAGGACAGGCGTGAGTAGTGATAGCAATGATAGGCACTCAATAGTAATATTCAGGAGTGTTAGCAGATGGTGATAGATAGTATGCAGATAGGTTAGCAATCATGTACAATTAACAGGTGGTAGGGGACAGCAGATGAAGTGTACAGGAATTGCTAACTCAGTGCAAGGATATAGATGGTAGTAGACTCAAGAGCTAGCAATCTATGTAACAGTGCAGATGATAGAAATAGTAATGCATAGATAGCAACAGTCTTTAGTATACAAGAGTAGATAGTGCAAGTTGATAGGAAGGAATCCCCTGCGGGGTACTTATCACTAGTTGGTTTTAGAGAGATGAGGGGTCCGGTAATGAGGAGAAGGATCGGTAGTGAGATACAGGATCCGTAGTGAGATACAGGAAATATCTGGAGGCTTCGGCAGCGTCAGACAAGGCTGTGTAACAAGCGGTTTGTACGAACACCTTGTGAGTGAAAACCAGCGATTGAAATAGCCGCTCAGAGCGGCGCCTAGTGATGACGTCACAAGATTTAAAGGGACAGGTAGCTATATGCGGAAGAATTGGGCTGGAAGGGTACCGAAGGTACCAGAATCTTACAGTACCCCCCCCCCCTTAAGGCCGGCTCCGGAAGGCCTATAGCACTGGTCTCTCCGGGTATTTGGAGTGGAACCTTCGTATAAGCCTGGGAGCGTGAACGTCAGAAGTATCCAACCAGGTGTCGTCTTGGGGTCCATAGTTTTTCCATCTTATGAGATATTGGAGTTTCCCTCTGTGGATACGAGAATCCAAAATCTCCTTAATCTCAAATTCTTCTCCGCCTTCAACTTGTACTGGAGGTGGAGGGAGATGGTAGGTCTTATTCCTTGGTTAGGAACATGTGGTTTCAGTAGCGACACGTGAAAGATGGGGTGTATTTTAAGATCTGCCGGTAAGGTGAGTTGAACTGCAGCTCTCCCAATGAGCTTCTCAATTGGGAAAGGTCCTAGAAACAAAGGCCCAAGCTTTTTACTGGGGATCTTTAACCTTAAGTTTTTCGTAGATAGCCAAACGAGATCCCCAATAGCATATTGAGGAGAAGGTCTTCTACGGAGGTCGTAGTACCTTTTTTGTTGGCTATGGGCATGTGAGATGGTGGTGTTAAGTAAACCCAGAGAGTCTTTTATTTGGGTAAGATAGTCAGAGGCTACTGGGTTACTTGATGGCAGGATGCGTGGTGGAAGAAGTGTGGGATGAAACCCATAGTTTAGGTAGAATGGACTTTGCTTAGTAGTACTGTGGGTTGCATTATTGTAAGCAAATTCTGCCAGAGGGAGGAGGTCCACCCAATCATCCTGTAGGTATGAGGTGTAGCAACGCAAATATTGTTCAATGCACTGGTTGACTCTTTCAGTTTGTCCATTGGTCTGAGGGTGGTAGGGAGAAGTAAGTTTTCGCTCAATTCGTAGTATATGACATAGAGCTTGCCAAAACTTGGAGATGAACTGTGAACCTCGGTCAGATAAAAGAGTCTTTGGAATTCCATGTAGCTTGAACACATGTTTCACTAGTAATTCCGCTGTTTCCTTAGATGAAGGTAGTCTGCGAATAGAAATGAAATGTGCCATCTTTGTCAGATGGTCCACTGACACTAGAATGGTAGTAAATCCTTTGGAAGGTGGTAATTCAACTATAAAGTCTTAGGACACAACTTCCCATGGAACTTTGGGTATTGGTAGACTGCAAAGTAGACCAGATGGTTTTGTAGTGTCAATTTTGGACCTTGCACAGATGTCACATGAGGAAACAAATTTTTGTACAGACGTCTTCATATCAGGCCACCAAAATTGCCTGGTGAGCAAATTGAATGTCTTAGTCATACCCATATGTCCTGCCATAGGTACGTCATGTGATAATTCCAAGATCTTGGTACGCATACCAGGAGGTATGTAGAGTTTGTCGTTAAAGTAGAGGAAGCCTTCTGCATCAGCACTTAGTTGTGGTGGTGGTGAATCCAGTCCTATACTGTGCAGAATCTCTTCCTTCAAGGAACGAACAACACCAATAATACGGTCATGGGGTATTATAGGAAGTGAAGGGAATTCGGCGCAGTTATCTTCGGTTAGCCGTGATAGCGCATCCGCTTTTTTGTTTTTGTCTGCAGGCGTGTAGGTCACTAGGAAGTTGAATCTTAGGAAGAATAATGACCAACGTACTTGCCGGTGGGAAAGAGTCTTGTTGGTCTGAGGGTATTGGAGATTCTTATGATCTGTATATATGAGTATTGGCAATCGAGTACCTTCAAGTAAATGTCGCCAATTTTCTAGTGCCAATTTTATGGCAAGCAACTCTTTTTCACCCACTGGGTAATTCACCTCTGGGCTACTTAGTGATTTAGAGAAAAAAGCAACTGGGTGGAGTGGTGAAGTATTCGTTGGTCGTTGGGAAAGAACTGCTCCTACAGCCATATTTGACGCATCTACCTCCAGGATGTATTGAAGGGATGGGTCTGGATGGCGTAGTATGGGAGCAGAAGTGAAGCTTGATTTTAACAAGCGGAAAGCTTTATTTGCTTCTTCAGACCATTTGAATGGTTTCTTTACACTTGTAAGTTGTGTGAGTGGTCTCACAATAGAAGAGAAGTTCTTGATGAACTTCCTATAGAAGTTTGAAAATCCAAGGAATCGTTGTAATGCCTTACGAGTTGTTGGTACAGGCCAATCCAGTATACATGATATCTTGCTCATATCCATCTTGATACCGTTCTTAGATATGATGTATCCTAGGAATAGTACTTCTTCCTTGTGAAACAGGCATTTTTTTAATTTTACGTATAAGTTGTGTGCGAGTAATCTGGACAGCACAAGTCTTACATGTCTTACATGTTCGGACAAGGACTGAGAATAAATGAGTATATCATCCAGATATACCACAACACAAACATCAAGTAAGTCTCTGAAGATGTCATTTATGAATCGTTGAAATGCTGTGGGAGCATTACACAACCCAAAAGGCATCACTAGATATTCGAATAATCCGTATCTGGTTCTGAATGCCGTCTTCCACTCATCCCCATTACGGATTCGGATAAGGTTGTATGCCCCTTTTAGGTCCAATTTTGAAAAGTAGGTAGCTCCACGCACTTGTTCAATAAGTTTGGGAATGAGAAGTAAAGGAAAGCGATCCTTTATCGTAATGGTATTTAATTGCCTATAGTCAATAATAGGCCTGAGACTTAAATCCTTATTGCGGACAAAGAAAAGTCCTGCAGCTGTGGAAGAAGTAGAGGGTCTAATAAACCCTTTCGCTAAATTCTCATCCAAGTATTCCTTGAGATGAGAAAGTTCATCCTGAGAAAGAGGATAAACATGACCGAAAGGTAGTTTACTATTAGGGAGTAGATCAATAGAACAATCGTAGTCCCTATGGGGAGGCAATACATGAGCATTTTTCTCAAGGAAGACTTCTGATAGATCCTGATAACATGGTGGTGGTGAAATTTCATCTGACACCATGGACAGGATTTTTTTATATGATTGAAGGTTACACGTGGTCTCGCAGTAGTGAGAGGGGAAGGTTAAAGTCCGTGTTTTCCAATCAATGATTGGTTGATGTATGTGTAACCAGGGAAGTCCCAAAATAATGGGAAAATGGGGTGAAGGTAATACATCAAAAGTGGTGGTCTCAGCATGAGACTCGTTAGCAGTAGCAAGGAGTGCTTGTGTCTGATTGGTAATTGGACCAGAAGATAACGGAATACCGTTAATAAAACTAACAGAGACAGGTTTAGATTTTGAAATAATAGGTATTTTATTTAAAGCAACAAAACTAGTGTCAATGTAGTTCCCACAAGATCCTGTGTCGATCATAGCCTTGGTGGTGATCCTATTATGGTCCCACTGTAAGGTCAAATGAATAAAAAGATAGGGATTAGAAAAAGAAGTCGTTAATCCCCCCAGCAAGACATGTGAACACTCACCCTCTTTTTTGCGGACAAGGGGACAGACGCTTATCAAATGATCCGGGGAGGCGCAGTACATGCAGAGATTTTCAGATCTTCTCCTGGCTCGTTCAGTAGACGATAATGGTGGGCGTATGGTTCCTACCTCCATAGGAGTAGGGTCAACGGGCGAAACCCGAGAAGGATTGGATAATGGTATTCCCATTTTCTCTGCCTTTCTTTCTCGCAGTCGCCTGTCAATATTGATGCTGAGTTGTATTAAGGCATCCAAAGTGCCAGGTAAATCCGCTCGGGCGAGCTCGTCTTTAACGGCTTCTGATAACCCGAGTCTGAACTGGGTTCGCAAAGATGCATCATTCCACCCTGAATCAAGGGTCCATCTTTTGAACTCTGCTACGAAGTCTTCAACAGGTCTCCTTCCTTGTTTTAAAGCCCTCAATTGGCTGTCAGCAGTACTCTGCCTATTTGGGTCTTCATATAGGCTAGCGAGTTCTGCTAAAAATAAAGGATAGGAGTTAAGAAGAGGGTCATTTTTCTCAAAGAGAGAGTCTGCCCAAGCCCGTGGATCACCCGACAAATATGAGATAGTGGTGCAGACTTTAATTTGGTCTGTAGTGTAAGTACGAGGTTTTAGATTAAAAAGCAATTGACATGCGTTTTTAAATTCACGAAATTTTTTTCGATCACCTGTAAACACTAGAGGAGGGTTTATTTTGGGCTCACGAGGTTGAGCAGCAGTAAGCTGTGAAATACGAGCTACCTGCTGTCTCAAAGTCTGATTTTCATTTTTCACTTCGGTAAGGGAAAGGATTAGTGCATCTACCTTTTGTGTTAGTTGAAACACATGAGTGGCTAATTCTGCTGAATCCATTTTTTTTTTTCCCGGTTCGTACAATCTGTAACACTCCGGCGTTTGTTTAGTGAACTGGATATGCAGCTGCAGAATTTCCACTCAGTAGTCGTGCAGAGATGTGTTGAATCACCATGCAAATATACAGGCACTCAGTTAAGATGTTCCTGGAGTGATAGGTTGTATACGATAGTATAGAGGTGATGTGCTGAAAGGACAGGCGTGAGTAGTGATAGCAATGATAGGCACTCAATAGTAATATTCAGGAGTGTTAGCAGATGGTGATAGATAGTATGCAGATAGGTTAGCAATCATGTACAATTAACAGGTGGTAGGGGACAGCAGATGAAGTGTACAGGAATTGCTAACTCAGTGCAAGAATACTCAGTGCGGGGTACTTACCACTAGTTGGTTTTAGAGAGATGAGGGGTCCGGTAATGAGGAGAAGGATCGGTAGCGAGATACAGGATCCGTAGCGAGATACAGGAAATAGCTGGAGGCTTCGGCAGCGTCAGACAAGGCTGTGTAACAAGCGGTTTGTACGAACACCTTGTTAGTGAAAACCGGCGATTGAAATAGCCGCTCAGAGCGGCGCCTAGTGATCACGTCACGAGATTTAAAGGGACAGGTAGCTATATGCGGAAGAATTGGGCTGGAAGGGTACTGAAGGTACCAGAATCTTACAATTGCATGTAAGATAACCAAAAAGGGGGCAGATATACAGTACTTAGTCTTCTGCCACCAGTCTTTAAAATACACTGCTCAAAAAAAATGTAAGGAACACTTTGAAAACACATCAGATCTCAATGGGGAAAAATACCATGCTGGATATCTATACTGATATGGACTGGGTAATGTATTAGGAATGAAAGAATGCCACATAGTTTGAAGGAAATGAAAATGATCAACCTACAGAGGGCTGAACTCGAAAAAAAAAAATCAAAGTGAAAAAATGATGCAGCAGGCTAGTCCATTTTGCTGAAATTTCAATGTAGCAACTCAAAATGGTACTCAGTAGTTTATAGGGCCCCCACATGCTTGTATGCATGCCTGACAGCATTGGGGCATGCTCCTAATGAGACAATGGATGGTGTTCTTGGGTATTTCCTCCCAGATCTGGACCAGGGCAACACTGAGCTCCTGAACAGCCTGAGGTGCAACCTGGCACTGGCAGATGGACCGAAACATAATGTCCTATTGAATTAGGGCAGGCGACCATGGGAGCCATTCAATGGTATCAATTCCTTTATTCTCCAGTAACTGGCTGCATACTCTCGCCAGATAAGGCTGGGCATTGTGAACCAGGAGGAACCCAGGACCCACTGCACCAGTGTACAGTTTGGCAATGGGTCCAAGGATTTCATCCCAATTCCTAATGGCAGTCAGGGTGCCTTTGTCTAGTCTATAGAGGTCTGTGCGTCCCTCCATGAATATGCCTCCACAGACCATCATTGACCCACCACCAAACCTGTCATGCTGAATGATGTTACAGGCAGCTTAATGTTCTCCACGGCTGAAAAGCACAGTGCGCCAGTGGCGGACCTGCCAATTCTGATGTTAAATGGCAAATGCCAATTGAGCTCCACGGTGAGTACAGGGCCCACTAGAGGACGTCGGACCCTCAGACCACCCTCTTATGAAGTCTGTGTCTGATTGTTTGGTCAGAGACATTCACACCAGTGGCCTGCTGGAGGTAATTATGTAGGGCTCTGGCAGTGTTCATCCTGTTTCTCTGTGCACAAAGGAGTAGATACTGGTCCTGCTGATGAGTTGAGACCTTCTACGGCCCTGTCCAGCTCTCTTAGAGTAACTGCCTGTCTCCTGGAATCTCCGCAATGCTCCTAAGACTGTGCTGGGAGACACAGCAAAACTTCTAGCAATGGCACGTATTGATGTGCCATCCTGGAGGCGTTGGACTGCTTGTGCAACCTCTATAAGGTCCAGGTATCGCCTCATGCTGTCAGTAGTGACACTGACCCTAGTCAAATGCAAAACTAGTGAAAAGCATTAATAAAAAATGAGTAAGGAAAAAACATTTCAGTAGCCTCCACCTTTAAAACCATTCCTGTTTTGGGGGTTGTCTCATTGTTGCCAATCTAGTGCACCTGTTGTTAATTTCATTAACACCGAAGCAGCTGAAACTGATTAACAACTCCCTCTGTTACTTAACTGACCAGATCAATATCCCAGGAGTTCAATTGGTTTGATGCTGTACCCTGATTGAAAAATGTCCCTTAATTTTTTTGAGCAGTTTATATACATATATACACAGAAGCTGTGGGCAACAATAGTAAACTATTAAACATAGGAACCCTAGACTAATAATCCCCGCTTCTGGTCTGGCTTAGCAACAGTTCTGTCATATGGGCATGTGGTCTCAGCTTCTCAATCTCTGTTAACTTCCTCCCTCTAGGGTTTTTAAGCCAGCCCCCAGGGATAGGAAGTGATGTACATAAATAGCTATGTGACATTATGTAGCACAGCCACTTACAAATAATGGCAATAGAGAGCAGCAGATTCCTACACTTGTAAAGCTCTCCTATTACTTTTGGTTCTGTCTTGAGAAGAAAAAGCTCTCCAATGGGACAGAACATTAAAAAAAAAAAACACATTTTAAAGAGGGACTACACTGCACCACAAACTAAAAACACTAGTTAATTCATTTTTAATATTCAAAGCAAAGTCCTCCATCCATATTTGTCTCCATGCTTTATTTTGGTGAGAAATCACGTTGAACAATATCTTCTAGTATGTATGGCCGTGGCCACCTTGAGTAAGGGCAGATGATTCATGTAGCATTTACTTCCTGGAATCCATCTGCACTTAGCTTGGGTATGTAGGCAGGAGGGTGTGTTTAACAAAGAAGGCCCCTCCTCTACTCCTAAAGACTCCTGTGATGTATGACATCATTTGCCTAGGCCTGGAAACAAGGAAGTAACTAAAAATAGTCAATGTTGATTGAGAGAATGAAGTAGATATGAAAACAGATATGAAAACACATTATCCCGTAATGAGATGATAATCCTGAATCCTGAAAATAACATCTTTTGAGGACCTTATCTACAAGATGCATATATTTCTTTCTGTGTTTAGACAGAGGTATCGCCTACAGTTAAGAAAATATATACCAATACATTGTTGCTAAAAATGGCTTGAATGTACTTGTGTCTGGTGTGCTTGTACACATTACAATGTTAGACTGTACTGGATTGTACTAAGTACATGCATAGCAACGCACACAGCAGATATGGAGCCAATGGACAAGGGATCTCGGGGAAACCACACTTTCTGATGCCAGACTGAGGCATGCATATATTAATACCTCTGAACCTTCTGAGATGAGAAAGAAGGACATCTTTTAGCACAATGGAGTTAGGCAATAGACACCTGCTATGTCCCCCAATTATGCAAACCAATAAGAATGTACAGTATGTGCCAAAAATGATTGGCTAAACCCAGAATTGTTATTTTTAAAAATTACTTTTCCGTTCTATTGGCTTTTTAAAATAGCAAACAAGGGAAATTTTGTGATACAAAGGTTTTAGTGCTGAATGGTACATTTTCACTGATTTCTGTACAGCAGACCAAAAAAAGTAACAAGGGGCAGCACAATGGCTAAGTGGTTAGCACTTCTGCCCAACAGCACCAGGGTCGTTGGTGTGAAACCCAACCACAGCACAACTTTCCTAGAATTTGCATGATCTTCCTATGCTTATATGGGGTTCCTCCCACACTCCAAAGACATGCTAATAGGTAAATTGGCCAAAGTATATGAATGTGATCAGGGACCTTTGCTTGTACGTGCCTTGAGGGCCGAGACTGATGTAAATGTATGTAAAGCCGTAGTAAACTCTGCTTTTTAATTTTTAGCTACAGGTAAGCCTATAATGAAGCTTACCTGTAGGTAAAATTAATATCTCTTAAACGTGCACTGTTTAGGAGATATTCTAGCGAGCAGCATGCGCTCTGAAGGAATAGCATACCCATGCCGTTCCATCAGAGCTGTGTGCTGTCGGAGTAATGTCATCATGGCTCAGCCATTCAAGCAGCCACAGCCCGCGAACCTGTCATGTTTTGCAAAGGTGTTAAATACTTATTTCACTCATTAAAATGCAAATCAATTTATAACTTTTTTGTGTAGCACCCTACAGGTAGGTGCTAGGTAAAAGCATAGCAGGCCTTGTCTGCCTAACAGCAGGGCCATGTTTATTTTTGTCAGGCAGGTTGTCATGACTCCCAAGTGTGTCTTATGAGGAGGGGAGTCTCCCCACTGGCTCTAAAGGAGGCTCCTGATAGGGCAGTGGAGGAAACCCAATCAGAGATACATTCAGGCTTGTATCTACCCCAGGAGGCAGATTCTGCCACAGAGGATTCTGGGAGAGGATATAAGTCTGAAGGGCCGCATGGCTCGGCGTCTTTGGCAGGAGCAGAGTCCCAGGAGGGAGAGAACGGCTGTCTCTCCTCCTGTCTGAGGAAGTGGATGTCTTGGGGTGTCGCCTGAAGATCCAGAGAGAGTGCTGAGTTGAGCTGAGGGGATCCGGTGTGCCGAGAACCAGCTGAGAGCGAGAGGGGTCCAGTCCCAGGAAAGCCTACACAGGTCGTGAGTACTGAGGATTGCCCCTGGGGGTCTGCCTGAAGAGTTAGAGGAGACCACTCCAGAGGAGGTTCTGGGATCCAGTGTCCAGGGTCCTCACGCGTCAGCAAGGAGGAGTGCCGTCACGACGTCACTCGCGGTCCGTGCTGCAGCCGGACGCGAGTATCTTTGGAAAATCCTCTCTGCTACTAATAACTTTCCAGCCTGAATATTTCTTCTGTCATGTAAGTGCAACACTTTATAAATAAAAGAATGTGTAAAGGGTAATACACTATCAGCCTTCATTCATTTTATGTCTCCGCGGTGGATACAATATATGTGAGGACCCATTTGAGAAAGCCGCCTTGCCTATTTTGAAGGAGAAGGGAGCAGCAGCCTTTTTAACACAGTCGTTTTCAAGCACATATATGATTTATTTCTGGTAAGAGGCCATTTTTGTCTTTACACCGGTGGTGAATCACATGGTTGAAGGGGAATATCACGTGAAGAGTATTATTTGGATTTTATTAATTGCACTTACCTTATTTCCGCTGGGTAAGGAGGAATTTCACCAGGTGGAGGGACATCACAGTTGTCTATTGATTTTGTTTGTTGTTTCTTGCACCTTGTTATTGCATCAATCTGATCACAGATTTTGAGGATATTTCGCGTTGGACTGTTGGACTATTGATTTATGCACCATTTTCATTATTATTTGCACATAATTATATGTTATATACTGTTGGATCATACATTCACCTGTATCACCATATTTGCATATATTTATATACAATTTACATTTTGAATTAGCGCACTTTTATTCTATTCAGGATTATTCCTCTGCCAACCTCTCCCAAACCCCCAATCCTAACCTCTTCTGGGAAGCAGGCAAGGCATATCTTCGGGGCCACATAATTTCGTATGCATCGACGTTTAAAAAATCATCTTCCGAAAATTTCACACTAGCCAGCGATCGTTTCCGTAACACCCAACGGGCATTGTTGTCCTGTGACTCACCAGCTAATAGGACTGAATGGGCTTCGGCAAAAAAGGCCTTTGACACTTGGGCGGACAAACTTGAACTCACTAAGAGAGCCTATTTCTCCACTACACTACATAGGTTCGGCAATAAGGCGGTTAAGCTCCTTGCGAAACTGTGTAGTGCTCCATACAGACCCACGCACATTTCTTCTCTTAGAAACTCGGAGGGTGGAGTGGAGTCTACTCCTCGAGGGATAAAATCTGTTCTACACAAATTCTACTCCTCCCTCTACTCGTCCGATCCTATCGATCTAGACATAGCCAGATCCTTTCTTACTAGCATTTCCCTGCCAAAAATTTCCCCTGACCAATTGACCCAACTAAACGCACCCATCTCCTTATCAGAAATTATAGAGATAATCCAGCACCTTGCCCCAAATAAGGCCCCGAGTCCAGACGGACAATCGGGAGAATTTTACAAATCCCTTTCATCAGTGGTCACCCCCACGTTGCTGAAAGTATATTCATCAATGTGGTCTGGAGGCCCTTATCTCCCCACAGGACATCAGGCCATAATCAAACTCCTTTCCCAGAAAGGGAAAGACCCCCTTGAACCTGGTTCATACCGTCCCATTCCCTCGTAAATCTCGATGTCAAGATCCTGTCCAAGATCATAGCCACTAGACTGGCTAACATTATGCCTTCTTTGATCCACCCAGTTCAGTCAGGCTTCACTAAGGGTAGATCAGCAGCCTCTAATATCAGAAAGGTACTCTTGGCCCTAGACCAGGCCAGGTTAAACCCTGGGGGAGATCTGGCCATCATAGCCCTGGATGCGGAGAAGGCCTTTGACAATGTGAATTTTTACTGGCTCTCCATGGTCCTTACCGAAATGGGTTTTTCTGGCCCTTTTAAGCACATTGTGGAGGCCATGTATTCTTCTCCTTCAGCCAGGCTTTGGGTGGCTGGGTCTCTCATCAATGAGTTTCGCTTATACAAGGGCACGCGGCAGGATTGTCCCTTGTCGCCGTTGCTCTTTAATCTAGCCCTCGAGGCTCTTTCCAGACACCTATTGACAGTAGCCCCACTACATGATATTCCTATTGGCAACAGGGACCTGTGAATTTCTTTGTTTGCTGATGACATCCTGATTTTTTCACGAAATCCCACAGCAGACATGCCTACTATTATTTCCATTTTTGATAGATTTAAATTGTGTTCGGGTCTACGTATCAATTATGCTAAAAGTGAAGTTCTCCCCTTGGGTCATCAGTCTTCCCCCAAATGGGTGCATAACTCACACTTCTCTATAGCGAAATCACATATTACATATTTGGGCATCAAGATTGGCAGGACCCCATCTTCTATTTACACACTGAACTACCCTCCCCTTCTCACTAGGATTGTACAGGAGTTGGACAGTTGGATGGATCTACCGCTCTCGTTACTGGGAAGATGCCATCTATTTAAAATGGTCAGTTTTGCTGCCTTTTATACCCAATGCAGACCATCCCCATTTTGATAAAACATAAAGATATTCAGATGCTGCAAAAAGCAATCACAAAATTTATCTGGAAGGGCAAACGGCCTCGTATTTCTCTCAAGAAGTTGTTTTTTCCCAGGGGCAAGGGCGGAATTAACCTCCCAGATATTAGGCTATATAACCTATCATGTTTGTTGAGAGTGGCTATTGATTGGATCTCAGGTACCACCTATTTTTCGGACTATTCCTTGGAAACACAAGTCTCCCATCCGCTATCTCTGACTGCTCTCTTACATGCTAAATGGAAGGATATGCCTCCTCACCTGCAACATTTTGTTGAGAGATACGGTTATTGCTTGGAGAAAGACTAGGAAACTTCTGCGGCTCCCATCTCTGATTTCTAAATATCTTTCCATTCAAGGTAACCCAAACTTCCCCCCAGGCCTGGACTTCCTAGCTTATGGGACATGGGAACAAAAGGGTATGCGGTTCTTCTCCGATCTCTGTGACCCAGACTCAGGTCAACCTTGCTCTCCCCAGTCCTTACTTGCCAAGTTTAATCTGCCAGGATCTCATCTCCTTTCTATATTTCAATGCTTCAGCTATATACGGACATCCTGCAAGGACCCCAAACTGAGGTTTCATGATCCGCTACTAGATCCTCTCTTGAGCATGGGTAAGCACAGCATATTGGACATTTATAAACCCTTTCAAAGGTTGCTCTCTTTTCACTTGTCGTCCTCTACAGCAGCTAACTGGTCTAGAGACTTTGATACGGAAGATATTGTCGACAACATTTTTCAAGGGTATAGGACGGCCCTACAGCTAACTCATAATGAATCTTGGAGGGAGACCCAATTGAAAATCCTGCACCGAGCCTACATCCCTTTTGTGTCTAGCTCAGTCAATTCCTTTTCCAGCACATGTCCCTTATGTTACCAATCTAGACCTTTGCTAAAACATAGGTTCTGGGCGTGTTCCTTCATTTCTGCCTTTTGGGACCAAGTTCTCTCCTTCATCAGTGGAATTACCCTGTTAAATCTCCCCAAAGACCCCCTTCTTTTGATTTTCGGCTATTGGGACAAGCATTTACAAATCTGGTCTAACCACTCCACTCCATTTTCTCATATCTGGATTCCGACGTGTCTTTTGGTAGCTCGGAGAGCTATTCTTGCTAATTGGACATCCCAGATATGTCCTTCAATTTCCCAAATCAAACGAGATTTCTTGATCATTCTACAGCATGACCAACTAAATACAGACTTCAACCATCAGGCGTCAGCTAAACGATTCTCTTCCAAATGGCAGGATTTTCTACTGTAACTACCTAGTGGCGAGAAATTGGACTTTTTTTGTGAATCGTTTTCTTACTCTAGAGACTGCTAAGGATTGTATGGTGTGGTTTTGGTGGCCCCTCTCCCCCCCCCCTTTCCCATGTCCTTTTCCAATTTGTTATGCTCCTCAGCACTAGGGTCTTTGTTTATAGTTCAGCATTTTCTTTGTACTATGTTTATTTTTTGTAATGCAATTTGTTGGTTCTATGTATACATTTGTATATTTTTCAGTTCTTTTTTCTTATTTTCAAAATAAAAAAAATTTGTTTAAAAAACAAAAAAACAAAAACAAAATATAGACTGATCATTTCTTTGTCAGTGGGCAAATGTACAAAATCAGCAGGGGATCAAATATTTTTTTCCTCTCACTGTACAAGCATTGTTATTTTGATACCTAAGTGGCCCATGCACACCATCATGCCGTGGTAAGGAGTAAGTTATGGTTCAATGCAGTACCAATTATTCTGAATAGCAACCTAACTCATCTTGCCAAAAGACGTGCGTTATAGCACACCACAATTTTTGAACTGTGCATTTTAGAGTGCTGCATTTCAAAAAATAGTACATTCACTTTTTTGTTGCATTTCGGTGCATCAGGTAGCCATTCAAGATAAATGGGTCATCTCAATACCAAGCATGTTTAGTATGGCATAGGCTGAGACTTACCCTGCTCTGTCCACCTTTTTAGTAGGGAGTGACAGTTCATCCACAGGGAGTAAGATCAGTGGGCACCCCTGTAGTTGAATCGTGCCCCATTCAGACCTCAATCTCAGCTGGTACTTGTAAACATAGCCAGCAAGACATTATATAATGCAGAGTATGGCAAATCCCACCTATCCACCATTCCAGTGACACTATCAGCTGCCACCTACAGGTAACACTGTCAGTGTCTGTGGAATGGAGGATAAGTGGGAATAGGAGCCAAGTACACTTTCCTTGCCACTTGAATGGTCCATAGACTTTGTAGATTAATCCTTTGAGTCTCTCCCACTTTTGCTATAATTTGACCTCACAAAATGTTTTGAGACCCCCTTCTTTGCCCCCTATTTTACCTCCAATCTCAGGAATTGAAATTTCCAAAAGTTCACAGGTATGATAATAGGATAGAGTTTGCATGCATCAGGGCATATGAAAGGGGTCTGTAGCAGTGAAAACTAGACAGAACTGCAGGAAAGGTAGAGTAGAAGAATGTGCAACAGGTGGACATAGAAAGCAGAGCACATTTAGGTTCCTCATGCGTGTGCACTTCCAAGCCAGACTGTGTGTGTCCATAGACATACACAGCCAGTAAGCCATGCCCCCACTCCCTCCTCACAGTAGTTTGACTGACAGCAGCAGGAACCTATGACTTCCATGTCCCCTGTCAGAGGAGCGGAGCTGCAGACAGGACAGCGCTGGTATGTTGAGGAGAGTCAGTTAAGTGTCCGATGCGTCCCTGTTCTCCATTTAAGGTGTGAATTAGGTCAGAATTTTTGCCTGCATTCAGACCCGAAACTGAGCCAAAGACGCACAGGACCTTTTCCCTGTGCAGACTGCAACCACCCTGGAGCTGTGTGAACCAGCTCCATTGAGAGCTGGTCACAGTCTCCTGTAATGCGAATTGAGTCCGGGGAAACCCGCATCCAATTTGCATAAGTGTGAATCCAGCATAAATTTGCATATGTGTGAACCCAGCCTTAAGGTAAAAAACTGTTTGACTTTAGAACCATTTTAAAGTTTCTTACCGATTGTGTGCAGCTCAGTGTACAATTTTGGCTTCTGCTGAGATGAATGAACTCATCTCGGGAGCAGAAAGGGCATCAATCAAAATGGCCAAAGATCAGAACCAGGAGGAAGACCGCCCAATAATGTCAGTGACCAGTGAGGAAGCTCTGGGGTACCTTAGTGCTGGAGTGGAGGTGAGTATAGTTGCACTTTATTAAAAGCTGCAGATTAAAAAAGATTGAAATCAAGGTTTGAAGATAAATCACCATAATTCAGATTTTAAGAGATTGGCTACCCCTTGAAATTTTCCACATTTTGTTATGTTACAACCAAAAACGTAAATGCATTCTATTGGGATTTTATATGATAGATCAACACAAAGCAGCACACAATTGTGAAGTGGAAGGAAAATGATAAATGGTTTTCAACATTTTTTACAATAAATATGTGAAAAGTGTGGCGTTCATTTGTATTCAGCCCCCCTGAGTCAATACTTTGTAGAATCACCTTTAGCTGCAATTACAGCCGCAAGTCTTTTTCGGGAGGTCTCTAACAGTTTTGCACAGAAAGTGACATTTTTACCTATTCTTCTTTGCAAAATAGCTCAAGCTTTGTCAGATTGGATAGAGAGCGTCTGTGAACAGCAATTTTCAAGTCTTGCCACAGATTCTCACTTGGATTTAGGTCTGGACTTTGACTGGGCCATTATAACACATGAATATTCTTTGATCTAAACCGTTTCATTGTAGCTCTGCCTGTATGTTTAGGGTTGTTGTCCTGCTGGAAGTTGAACCTCCACCCCAGTGTCAAGACTTTTGCAGACTCTAACAGGTTTTCTTCTAAGATTGGCCTGTATTTGGCTCCATCCATCTTTCCATCAATTCTGACCAGCTTCCTTGTCCCTACTGAAAAAAAGCATCCCCACAACATGATGCTGCCACCACCATGTTTCACGGTGGGGATGGTGCATTCAGATTAAAGTGTAGTGTTCGTTTTTTTTCCACACATAGCTTTTTGCTTTCAGGCCAAAATGCTCAATTTTGGTCTCATCTGACCAGAGCACCTTCTTCCACATGTTTCCTGTGTCCCCCCTGTTAGCTCATTTACGTCAGGAGGCAGTTGCAAGATGATTTTGCATTTAGGTCCCGGACCTAAGACCCTTCAGTTCTAACTCCCCAGTGTAGTGAATTTTCCGTCTCTGACCAGGAGATGTCAAACATATAGCACTTAAGCTTAATGCAGATACATCTGATTTATTTCATTCCGGCTCACATATTTATGGGCCATTTGAGAGTGGGAAAAAACAGTTCAAATTAGTGTACAATCCATGGGTCAGTTTAACAATAGAATATATCTACTTAAGACAATACATGAAAAGGCTTTTGTTTTCCCTAACACAGTGCTGTAAATGTGGGGTGTCGTGTGTCTGAAATTGCATTTGTGGAAAAGCCATTCCGTCTCTGCTCAGCTGTCTGATGTGTTAATATGTAAGTAATTGTCAATGTGTTCAGGTGTAGTCTGTAATCCATATGCAAAAGTTAAGTGTCCAGGATGAATGATGAGATGTGTTTAATATGTAAACACTTATCAATGTGTCTGTAATCTGTATGCGAAACCTAACTGTTAAGTGTCCAGGGTGAATGAGACTTGTTTAATATGTAATTGCAAGGGACCGCATTCCATTGGAAAGTGGGCACTAGCTGAAATGTATCATGAAATTTAATATTTCATTAAGGCACATTGATACACTCTTTCAACCCAACCTTTGATCCCAACCTTATTCATAAGGGTGGGGGTCACCTAGAGTCTGAAAATAGCACTATGTGCCCTCCTGGGATATATGTCCAACTATGAGTCCCACATGATAGTAACCATCCCTTAGGGAGCTGGACATTCTTGACATAACTGGGTTGCATTATTGTATGAGTGCACGTCATATTATTGGTAACTGACTTGCACAGACGAGGTTCTAAACAGGTGACATTATATTCTAAGGTGTATGTAGGCTGGCGACTTGGTTGTGTGCACATAGGGATATAACTTCTATTGTAGGTCATGTTGTACCTCTACCATTGTTTCTGTGAGTGAATATGAGGATCTGTCACTATGATAAGCATATAGATTTGGATTAGTGTATACATCAGTGTCTTGCATACTTGAGTCGGCCCACACCCCACTATAATAGACTTTTAAAACATTAACTGGGGTAGGAACAGCTAGCAGGCAGGTAGAGTACAAATCATTGGAATTGTTGTGATCAGAAAGGCAAAAGTCAGAAGAGTTCAGTATGTTGGCAACAATAAACATCCATATGTTGTCCTTTGTGTCCAATAGGCTTGACTTCAACTGTAAAGTGGAGACACGAATGTCTCGTGTCTCTCTCCTTTCCTGGGGTGAGGAAGGGCATAATGAGGAGAGGTTCTCCGGGTTGTGAGCACATGTTGCAAGTAACCAGACAGTGGCTACTAGTGTTGAGTTTGCTACAAGAAGTACCACTGCTGCACGAATGGGAAGTCTTCCAGGAGTAGGGGTGTCCGTTGGCATTGTACCAATGCGTCTGTCTGGATCCAACTGGAATTTGTCTGGTGCTCGTCGTCCCAATCTCCGGTCCGCAGTCGTGGGGTCCAGAGGTGGGGCTTTCTTCAGTCGCGATGCGTGGATCCAAACCGGGGAGTCATCTGTCAATACCGCTGTTCTGGTCACTGCTTGAACTGTCGCAGGAGGTCCGTAGGGTGGGTCTATTGACTTCATCTTATGGAGGGCCTTCACCAGGACTCTGTCTCCAGGCTTGAATGGGTGTGTCGGTGCACCTGTTGGCAAAGGAAACGAGAGCGAAATATCACCATAATCACTGTTTAATTTTTCAATTAATTTTGCTACATATTCCTCTTGCATCTGCTGCAGATCTCCAGATATGAGAATCAATGGATTCATTGTCCATGGGGTTGGGAAAGGGTCTCCCTATCAAAATTTCAAAGGGAGACAGCTTGGTTCTTGGGTCTGGAGTCATTCTGACTTCAGCAAGAATAGCAGGTAAGTACAGAGACAAGAACTTGGATAGCACAGAATACAGGATTTACAAAAATGGCAGGAGTATAGTGCGGCACTGGGCTTCTGGTCTTACAGGCAGGCAGCAAAATAAATGCTAGTAAGAACCACTTGCAGCACTGGGGTTCAGGGCTTACAGGAAGGCAGGTAATTTTAAGACAGGAAGGATACCTTTATGGCACTATCTGGGGAGAACACAGCATGTCCACACATGCAACAATGTTGAGGGCCCTTGGAGGGGTTGAGGTGCAAAGTCTAATGAACTGCCTTGTCTTCTCCAAAGGTGGAGATGGGTTAACTTGCAGTCCTCTTACTCACCCAAGCAGGCAGCTACCTAGAACTAAAGGCCAATAGACAACTGAGAATCCCTTGCATGGCTAAGGTGCTGGGATCACTAACAGTAGGGAGTAAAATTCAAGCTGTCTTGTGTACAAGGACACACAGAGACACACAAAAAAGCTAGAAGTGAGTACCCATGCAAACATAAATTTATAAGGGATGGTACAGTTGCCCAGTGACACCAAACAGGAAATTGAAACCAAACAGGTTTGAAATAGCCTTGGAGACACAAGGCTTGACTTCAACGACCATTTATATGCAAAGCCTGGGGTAATGAGTCACCTTAGAATGAAAAGAGATGGCTTGGCTGGCCATGCGGCTAATTGAATTAACAACAGGAGGTTACCTTGTCTTAAAGTTTAAATCTTAGCAATACCAAAGTAACTTTAACAATTTGTAATAACACTGATATATATTCGTTATAATTCTTAGCACACTATAGGTGTAAAAATAGAGCAACAATTTATCCAATTCCATCCTATTCTTCCATCTCACAATATAATAACAACTTTATAAGACAGGAGATGCTTAATTATCTAAGGCATAGAAACTCATTAATGCCAGAGCTCATATATGTCAAATTTGAACACATCAAATATCTGACACCCAATAAATAAGAACTTTCTAAAACCCATACAAACAGTCTAATAAACCAGAAAAACAATTTGGAAACAATACTCCCATTGGTGAGTTGTCGTTGAAGGCTGTGATCGTCCTTCGTTCTGAAAGTCTTAAATCAATAGAACCAGGGCATAGAATTTATCTGAGAAATAAGCATCAAGAAAAAATTTAGTAACAAAACATTATATTTTCCTCCTAAAAATAAACCAAAGGTTAGAGGAATTTAGCGTACAGAAAGCATTTTAAACATTTTATTTCTTAACAGTGCACTTTTCTAATACCAAAAATTGTTGACGTCAAATTATTACCACGTGGATTTCTATTTTTTTTTTTGTTATGGTATACCATAAATTTAGAAAAAAATTATTATTGTTCACCATGGTTAAAAAATGAGCATCTCAAAAATAAACATTAGTAATTTCCCATTTGGCTACAAGAAAATTATACGTCACCATATTGAACCCATTTGGAACATTCTTCAAAAACAGTTTTTTTTCTACAAAAGCAAAATTGATAGTTAATACACATCTGTATATACAATTAACAGATTATTTTGTACTTTCCTCTTAAATTTTACTCGGCTCAGTCAATTTGCATGACAATACAGCTGTTTACACTCCCAAGCTTTTGCAATTACCTGTGTCAAAGCAGGGAGGGGGGGGGGGGGGGTTGTGCCCATGGTGGGCTGAAAGACACCAAATTTCTGTTTTAAAAAGTCAGTAGTTACCTCAATGATAAAGTTCAAATTGCTCACAATTTAAAAATAGAAATACAATTTTAGTCCTTAAGGTCACACTTTACACACCAAATATATTTTCTTGCTTCTAAAAGTTGCCATGACCAGCATAGCACGGATTTGTTACCTTTAGTTGTACTTGTGGCAAAGTCACATCACTTTAAAACATAAGTAATAAACACAAAACAAATCATTATGCAACCAGTATTCATTCAGTGTTATCAAATGTTTTGCTGATACAGCACTTTTCGAACATTATTAAAACTAACACAACATAACAATCCATGGATCTCCCACACCTCTACACGACTAAGGTTGCCCATACACGATACAATTTTCATACAATTTTCTAAATTTCATTTCATTTCTTTCTTGGGATTCTCCATACCTTGAGAATTGCCCATTATTCTAAGCTCAGAATATGAAGTGAGTTTAGCTAAGTTTGAAGGTTTATTTAGGGATGTTGATGTCAGTATTTTAGACTTTACTGGCAAACCTAGTTTTCCAGCTTATGTGGTTTCCTGCGTCTTTCTAATTAGATTTATCTACACCCAATTTATGGTTTGCTTTTAACTATTCTCAGTTGGGCAAGTTTATACCTTCAAGCTCAGCTTACTATCACATACAATCTCCATATACATCTATACAAATGGCATGCACTCATATATAACGACTAAAAATACACTTAAGTGTCTATACAGTAATATACAATGTTTAGAGGGACAATTCACTATCACACACAGTACTGCTTTGTAACCGGGGCATCAGGCCCTCTATTTTCTTTAGGAATATCAGATTCCTGGGAGGCGCTTACAGTAGCGCTAACCGGGTACCGTTAATCCGCTCTAACAGTATAGGGTGGCAAAAATAATAATAAAAAAATAGAATTACTCACCCAATACTGTGTATGGCAGATCCAAACTTCTGACACCAAACTGTTAGCTCATTTACGTCAGGAGGCAATTGCAAGATGATTTTGCATTTAGGTCCCGGACCTAAGACCCTTCAGTTCTAACTCCCCAGTGTAGTGAATTTTCCGTCTCTGGCCAGGAGATGTCAAACATATAGCACTTAAGCTTAATGCAGATACATCTGATTTATTTCATTCCGGCTCACATATCTATGGGCCATTTGAGAGCGGGAAAAACCAGTTCAAACTAGTGTACAATCCATGGGTCAGTTTAACAATAGAATATATCTACTTAAGACAATACATGAAAAGGCTTTTGTTTTCCCTAACACAGTGCTGTAAATGTGGGGTGTCGTGTGTCTGAAATTGCGTTTGTGGAAAAGCCGTTCCGTCTCTGCTCAGCTGTCTGATGTGTTAATATGTAAGTAATTGTCAATGTGTTCAGGTGTAGTCTGTAATTCATATGCAAAAGTTAATTGTCCAGGATGAATGATTGAGATGTGTTTAATATGTAAACACTTATCAATGTGTCTGTAATCTGTATGCGGAGCCTAACTGTTAAGTGTCCAGGGTGAATGAGACTTGTTTAATATGTAATTGCAAGGGACCGCATTCCATTGGAAAGTGGGCACTAGCTGAAATGTATCATGAAATTTAATATTTCATTAAGGCACATTGATACACACTTTCACCCCCACATGGCTTCTCAAAAACTGCAAATGGGACTTCTTATGGCTTTCTTTCAACAATAGCTTTCTTCTTGCCACTCTTCCATAAAGGCCAGATTAGTGGAGTGCACGACTAATAGTTGTCCTGTGGACAGATTCTCCCATCTGAGCTGTGGATCTCTGCAGCTCCTTCAGAGTTACAATGGGCCTCTTGGCTGCTTCTCTGATTAATGCTCTCCTTGCCCAGCCTGTCAGTTTAGGTGGACAGTCATGTCTTGGTAGGTTTGCAGTTGTGCCATACTCTTTACCATTTTTGGATGATGAATTGAACAATGCTCTGTGAGATGTTCAAAGCTTGGGATATTTTTTTTTTAACCTAACCCCGCTTTTAATTTCTCCACAACTTTATCCCTGACCTGTCTGGTGTGTTCCTTGGCCTTCACGATGCTCTTTGTTTACTAAGGTTCTCTAACAAACCTCTGAGGGCTTTACAGAACAGCTGTATTTATACTGAGATTAAATTACACACAGGTAGACTCTATTTACTAATTAGGTGACTTCTGAAGGCAATTGGTTGTACTAGATTTTAGTTAGGGGTATTCTAGTAAAGGGGGATGAATACAAATGCACGCCACACTTTTCTCATATGTATTTGTAAAAGAAAATATGAAAAATTAGAAAACCATTTGTCATTTTGCTTCCACTTCACAATTATGTGCCGCTTTGTGTTGGTTTATCACATAAGATTCCAATAAAATACATTTTTGTTTTTGGTTGTAACATGACAAAATGTGGAAAATTTCAAGGGGTATGAATCTTTTCTTTTTAAGGCTCTGTACCATATAAGTTATTCTTTAAAGTAGAACAGCAATACCTGAAAATGTATCAGGAAATAATTTTTTTCTGCATTCGAAAATGTATCAGTCAGGTCTGTAAGTTATGCAATCCTTTCTATGACTTACAGATTCATACACAGACTATTCAGTACCAAATAATAAAAGATGTGTTTATTAATCCTTTAATTATAACAAATCTCAAACCAAATGAATAGCGATTATTGGACTTAAATTTTTTAAATACATTATTTTTGCACCATTTTTTTGTTTAGATTCTGAAATCATGGTGCTAATTGGCATATTTAGGTTTGTGGTAAAATAAATATTGTAAAATAAAGGCTAGAATTATAATGTGATATTATGTATCCCATATATCATCGTTGCATACTGAATGTCTTTTCAGCCATTGACCTGATGTATGCAAATTGATACTATGACAACAGTCTGTTCTGATTCACTGCCTTAGACTTATTTATAATCTAATGACACTCATGTCTGCAACTCTCCCTCCGGTGGCCAATCAGGGGAATTAGCACTGTTTCAACCATTTCATTTCTCTCAGTCATTGACCTGCAGTCTTAAAGTGACAATTCAGTTTTGTGGATCAAGCAAACAAACCTATCCAGGTCAGCTATACACATTGCAAGGACATTAGAAAATGTCACTGCATGTGCTTGACTGGTAAAATGGAAATGAAAAATTGACAGCCTTAGTGGAGGATAAACATGACTTATTTTTGAAAGTGTGGACCCCATGAATAGATTATTTACAACCCAACCATAGAGCATTGCACCTTTAATGTTACCACCACCGCTCTGGAAGGATGGCGTAGCATTCCTGGCACTCTTTCCCTTTCTTCTTTCTTTTCTTCCTCCAAACTCCTCTTCTGTTCCCTAAAACCCCTTCTTCCCTTCTATGCCCTCACACCCCCCCCCCCCCATTTTTTTCTAGGAGTTCCAACCAGGCGCCCCTGGCAGTTAAGTAAACCTGTAATTTGCCTACAACTTTTTTTTTTGCATGAGCCTCCACTGATTTTCTCCAGTAGTTCCCTTTATAGTCCGCTATGTTGGAAACCTTGACTGCTTAAGTAAGAGGCTACCCAATTTATAATGCTTGCCATGTACATCGATTATTTATTCCTTTAGGCGTGTATTGTTTTTAACCTTATTCTTAACCCCTTGCTGACTACCCGCGCAGATATACTGCGGCAGGCTGGCTGGACATGCCTGTACGGCGGTTCGTGGAAGCGCTCCTGGGGGCGTGCACGCGCCACCGGAGGTGCACGCCTGCCCCTTTTAGGCAGGGGGGATGCCGATCCACAGGGCCGGCGGCCGCGATTGCCACCGGGCACCCGCGATCGCTCCTTGTGGAGAGGGAACAACGGTCTGCTGTCGTAAACACAGCAGACCGTTGTTCTCTCTGGAATGAACACAGAACGCCTGTGATCCTTCTATATAGGATCACAGGTCTCTGTGTTGATTCCACAAGTCCCTCCCCCATACAGTTAAAAGACACTCCCCTAGGCTCACACTTAACCCTTTGATCGCCCCTGGGTTAACCCCTTCCCTGCCAGTGTCAGTACAGTAACAGTGCATATTTTTAGCACTGATTACTGTAGTAATGTCACTGGTACCCCCCAAAAGTGTCAAAAATGTCAGATAGGGGTCCGATTTGTCCGCCGCAATGTCACAGTCACGCTAAAAAATTGCAGATCGCCGCCTCTACTAGTAAAAAAAAAATTAACAAAAATGATATAAATCTTTCCGCTAGATTGTAGACGCGATAACTTTTGCGCAAACCAATCAAAATATGCTCATTGGGATTTTCTTTTACCAAAAATACGTAGCAAAGTACAAATTGACCTAAAAATATTACTTTTTTTTTTATTGGGAATGTTGTATAGCAGAAAGTGAAAAATATATATACATTTTTTTTTCAGAATTGTCGGTATTCTTTTGTTTAATGCGCAAAAAATAAAAATCGCAGAGGTGATCAAATACCACCAAAAGAAAGCTCTATTTGTGGGGAAAAAAGGACATCAATTATATTTGGGTCAAGTGTCGCACGTCTGTGCAATTGTCCGTCAAAATAACTCTGGTTTAACCACTTCCATACAGAGCAGTTACACCCCCTTCCTGCCCAGACAAATTTTCAGCTTTCGGTGCTCTCACACTTTGAATGATAATTACTCAGTCACACAACGCTGTACCCAATCAAATTTTTTATCATTTTTTTTCTCACAAATAGAGCTTTATTTTGGTAGTATTTAATCACCACTGGGTTTTTTTATTTTTTGCGATATAAGTGAAAAAAGAGTGAACATTTTGAAAAAAAAAACACATTTTGTTTTAGTTTCTATTATAAAATTTTGCAAATTAATTTTTTTTCATAAATTTGGGCCAAAATTTATACTTCTACATATCTTTGGTAAAAATAACCCAAATTAGTGGTTATTATTTAGTCTGTGTGAAAGTTATAGAGTCTACAAACAATGGTTCGAATCATTGAAAATTGATCACACCTGATGTACCGACGGCCTATCTCATTTCTTGAGGCCCTGAAATGTCAGGACAGTACAAATACCCCCCAAATTACCCATTGTTGGAAAGTAGACATTCCAGGGTATTTAGTAAGAGGCATGGTGAGTTTTTTGAAGTTGTAATTTTTTCCCACAATTCTTGGGAAAATTAAGAATTTTTTTTTTTTTTTTACACAAAATTGTCATAATTACAAGTTATTTCTCACACACAGTATATGCATACTTGCAATTACACCCCAAAATACATTCTGCTACTCCTCCTGAGTATGGAAATATCACATGTGTGAGACTTTTACACAGCCTGGCCACATACAGCAAGGAGCACCGTCAGGTGTTCTAGGAGCATAAATTACACATATAATTTCCTAACGACCTATCACACTTTTGAAGGTCCTGGAGCACCAGGACAAGGGAATTACCCACAAAATGACACCATTTTGGAAAGCAAACACCCCAATGTATATTCTATGAGGCATAATGAGTCTTTTGAACATGTCATTTTTTTCCACAAGTTTTTGGAAAATGTGGAAAGAAAATGAAAACGCATTTTTTTTTTTACACAAAGTTGTCAATTCAGAAGATATTTCTAACACATAGCATGTACATAGCAAAAATTACACCCCAAAATACATTCTGCTACTCCTCCTGAGTATGGCGATACCACATATGTGGGACTTTGTCCCAGCATAGCCACATACAGAGGCCCAACATGCATGGAGCACTGTCAGGTGTTCTAGGAGCATAAATTACATATATAATTTCATTACAACCTATCACACTTTTGAAGGCCCTGGAACACCAGGACAATGGAAACCCCCACAAAATGACCCCATTTTGGAAAGCAAACACCCCAACACATAATCTAGGAGGCATGGGCTGCAGATAGGTACTCAGGTACTCTGATGGACTGCAGACCGGTACTCAGGTACACTGATCGGCTTCAGAAAGGTACTTGGGTACTCTGATGAGCTTCAGAGAGATACTTGGGTATTCTGATGGGCTAAAGACAGGTACTCGGGTAATCTGATGGGGTGTAGATAGGTACTCGGGCACTCTTAGCTGGAGACAGGTACTCTGATGACAGGTACTCGGCTACTCTGATGACAGGTACTTGGGTACTCCGATGACAGGTACTCGGGTACTCTGATGACAGGTACTCAAAGTACCCGAGTACCTGTCATCAGTGTACCCGAGTACCTGTCACCAGCCCATCAGAGTACCCAAGTACCTGTCATCAGAGTACCCGAGTACCTGTCACCAGCCCATCAGAATACCCGAGTACCTGTCATCAGAGTACCCGGGTACCTGTCACCAGCCCATCAGAGTACCCGAGTACCTGTCATCAGAGTACCTGATGGGCTAATGACAGGTACTTGGGTACACCGATGACAGGTACTTGGGTACTCTGATGACAGGTACTTGGGTACTCCGATGACAGGTACTCGGGTACTCCGATGATAGGTACTAAAAGTACCCGAGTACCTGTCATCGGAGTACCCGAGTACCTGTCATCAGAGTACCCGAGTACCTGTCATCAGAGTACCTGATGGGCTGGTGACAGGTACTCGGGTACTCTGATGGGCTGGTGAAAGGTACTCAGGTACTTTGATGGGCTAGTGACAGGTACTTTGATGGGCTAGTGACAGATGCTCTTTATTGGGGGGGGGCAATCAGTGTATTTTGGGGTGCACTGTAATTGGTAACTAGCTGTTACCACAATCTCCTCCTCACACAGGAGCAGTGTGTTAGAAGGAGAACACGGTTACAGCTAGTTACCGTGTTTTCTGTTGACATTCTGTGACCGGCTGTGATTGACAGCCGGTCACGTAGTAAAAAGCCAATTTCATTGGCTCTTTACCTAGATCGGGGGTGGGCTCTGTCTAAGGGACGAGCCTCGTCCCCGATCGCCGTGCTGCACGCCCCCGGGGGGCGCGTATTGAAGAGAGAACGAGCAGCTCGCGCTGGAGCCGCTCATGTGATCGGCTGTGATTGACACAGCCGATCACGTGGTAAACAGCCAATTTCATTGGCTGTTTACCTTGATCGGGGGTTGGGCTCAGTCCGAGGGACGAGCCTCACCCCCGATCGCCACGCTGCGTACCCCCGGGGGTGCGCAGTAGCGGCAAGAGCGGGCGGACGTCATATGACGGCTTCCCGGATCGGCGAAAAGACTTCCTGCCGGCGTCATTTTATAATGGCCCAGTATGGAAGTGGTTAAGGGGGAAAATCTTCCGGTCCAGAAGTCGTTAAAACAAGTCAGCAATGGTAGGTCCCATATCTTTGTTCTGGCAGATTCCCATTAAAAACATTAAATTACAATTTGCTGTGTTGACTGTATATGTGTATATGAATTTATGGTGTATGTATAGCCAATTTTTTACATTGTTTTGGCTAGGGTAGGGAAGAGATAAAACACTTTTCAATTTAATTTATGATTTCTGTGCTTAACTGGTTCTGGTTTTACCTTAACTGGAGACACAACAAAAAGTGACAGGAAATCTCTCCAAAATGAGGGGAATTTTCCTCTTAGACAACGGTTACCTGAACAGATGCCGCCATTGGAAGACCTTAACCTAATGCCCTGTTCTGGTGACACATGTAACTTTTTCAATTTCCTATTACTTTGTCTTGGTGAACAAATCTTCTAACTTTATTCTTTAAAAAGAGGGACAGCCTGAAGAAGGGATATGGGATGCTCTGCTTGTTCCATGGTAAATAGTGGGTATGGCTGAAAATTGGGGGTGGTTTAAAGGGGCAGAGTTAAATAGAGTCTGAGTCTACTCACAGTATACACTACACGTGTGTGCCGCTGACCTTGTAGCCACACAACACTCTGGAGTTACTGTATCACAAGCTTACAGACACACATAAACCTCAGGACAAAATATTATTTTAAAAACTCTTCCATTACATTACATTACTTTCTGAACCTAACTTAACCACTTGCCGACCAGCCGTCACATATACACTGTGGCAGGTCAGCTCTATTATACGAAACGTCATACCTGAACGTCGTTTTGTGTAATAGCCAGTGGAGGGCGCAGGCGCGCTGATTGGCCAGGGAGATCGCTTCCCATAGAAACAGAACGAATGTAAACAAGGCAAACCTCTGTTCTGTCACAGATCAACACAGGGATCCTGTGTTCCTGCTATTCAGGAACACAGATCTCTATGTTCATTTAGTGAGTCCATCCCCCACACAGTTAGAAAGCATCCCCTAGGGACACACTTAACCCTTTGATCGCCCCTGGTGTTAACCCCTTCCCTGCCAGTGTCATTATTACAGTAACAGTGCATGTTTTTTAGCACTGATTACTGTAGTAATGTCACTGGTCCCCTCAAAAGTGTCACGATTGTCAGTTAGGTGTCTGATCTGTCCGCTGCAATGGCGTAGTCCCGCTAAAAATCACTGATCCCCGTCATTACTAGTAATAAATAAATAAATATGCCACAAATCTTTTCCCTAGTTTGTAGACGCGATAACTTTTGTGCAAACCAACCAATATACACTATTGGGATTTTTTTAACCAAAAATATGTGGCAGAATACATATTGGCCTAAAATGATGAAAAAATTTAGATTTTTAATTTTTTTTTTTTTTATTGGCTGTGTTTTATAGCAGAAAGTAAAAAATATACCGTATTTTCTGGCGTATAAGACGACTTTTTAACCCAAGAAAATCTTCTCAAAAGTCGGGGGTCGTCTTATACGCCGGGTATCGTCTTATAGGGCGGATGCTGAAACTTCGGAGCCAACTGAACTATGCGGTAGGGGGGGGACTCAAAAAGGGCCACGGTATGCCTGCTTGGATTGGCTCTCCCTGCTTCCAAGCCCTCCCTGTCTCAGAGACTATGGTATGCCTCTTTCACCCGTCTGGCCCGCCCTTGTATCCTATTACCGTACCTCCTTCTCTGTGTCTCGCTCCCGAGGACTGCAGTAAAGCGGTGCAGGCGCGCATGTGCGAGATCTGAGAGGCAGAGAAGAAGGTACGGTAACAGGATACAATGGCGGGCCAGACAGGTGAAAGAGGCATGTTTTTCTGGTCACATGGCTGCTCTCTCTCTCTCTCTCTCTCTCTCTCTCTCTATCTCTTTTTTGCATACCCCGGGCATATGGTATTTTTAATCATAGATAGCATCTAGGTGCTGGATCACACTATATAAATGTGGAAGGGCTGGTTGTGTACAGAAAGCAAAAATATCTTTGCATTACAGACAGGATGCTGAATTCAAACATGCATTCAAAAATTAAAAAACACTGTCACTGAGATCAGGGGCCATTTTTTATTTTGTTTCCTGAGTTAAAACTTGCCAAATATATTATCCTCTAACTATTGGGTCATAGTTTGAAATCAAATATTGAAATATTGACCATATTGAAATCAAATGTGATGCTTTTTTAATTTGTATTTGGTGTGCGTTGGAAGAGGGGTAGTATATCCCAAAATCTATATTTTACCTGGAAAAGTTGGGGGTCGTCTTATACGCCCAGTCGTCTTATACGCCGACAAATACGGTATATTTTTTTTTTTTTTCAGAATTGTCGCTCTTTTTTGTTTATAGGGCAAAAATCTAAAAATCGCAGAGGTGATCAAATACCACCAAAAGAAAGCTCTATTTGTGAGAAAAAAAGGACTTTGTTTTTATTTGGGTATGGTGTCGCATGACCGTGCAATTGTCAGTTATATTAACAAGTGCCGTATCGCAAAAATTGGCCTGGTCATTAAGGGGGTAAAACCTTTCGGTCCAGAAGTGGTTAAAGAAGAGCTTCCTTTCTAGCACTTGAGAAACAATACTTTGGTCAGCAGTATGTAACATACAGCACAACATACAGAGTACAGCCTTTAGCCTGTGTACAGTCACAGTAACCTAGTGCCCCTTATAGAAAAAAAAAGTATGTCTGGACAGCCGCAATCCAATGCAAATGTTTATTGAAAAGAGGATAAAAATACCACAGCTTACAGAGGTAAAGATCAAAGACAGCTTACGCGTTTCACACTACTAACAGTGCCTAATCATAGCTAAATCATAGTGGTAGAAAATAGCCCAGCAACATAGGAGGAATAATATCTGTAGTTATTGATCAGTGGGGGAAAAAATGCCCAGTGCTCGGTGGGAGGAAAGTGCCTGGTGTTTTTGGTGTCAAGGTCTTACCTTGCCTTCCTGTTGGCAGCCATCTTGGACATGTGCAGACTGCTGTCTCTTATAAACTCTGTTTGCATCATCACTTGTCTGCGGCCTGGGCGTCGCTCAGGGATGATGTTGCACACCTGACTATATATATCACCTGATGGCTTTCAGACCTTGCCCCTGCGTTTGTGCTCCAAGGTGCATCACTGCTAGCAGTGCTCTGGTCTCTGTGGTTTCTCCGTGCATGACTTGGCTTGGCTGACGACCTTCCTGGCTCTGGATTCGGAATCGGCAGATGACCCCACATCTGACGACGACCCGGCTACGGCAGACTATCGGCTTCTGGACTCTATCTCGGCTTGGATGACTACCTGTTTCTGGACTCAATCCTGGCTTGGATTACTACCCGCTTCCGAACTTGACCCCGGCTGTTCTTGATTTTGCTTCTCTCTCTTGCTGTGTTATTATTTTTGTTGCATAAATAAATCGCTTTATTTTACTTGCATCTTCGTGTGGTCTAGTTTCCTGGCACCCTGACAATTGGTCACTGGTAGAAAAATGCCCAGTGTTTTTTGCCTGTGGAAGAAAAGCCCCAGGTGTTATTGGTCAGTGGGAGAAAAAAAAACCTAGTGTTATTGGGCACTGGTAGAAAAATGTCTGATATTATTGGTAAGTGGGAGGAAAAATGCCAGGTATTATTGGTCAGTGGGAGAAAAATGTCTGATGTTATTGGTCAGTGGGAGAAAAATGTCTGGTGGTATTGGTCAATGGAAGGAAAAATGCCTGGTGGTATTGGTCAGTGAGAAAAAAATACCCAATGTTATTAGTCCATTTGTATCTTCTTGGAGGAGCCTTACTAACAAAGCAATTCCAGTAAAGCAGAAATAATGTACTAACAATTAGCTAATTATGCCATGGGGACTTCTCAGTTCAGAATGATCTTGTTTGGGTAAACACATGGGTAATTATTTTGATTTCTGTGACTGTGGTTTCTACTGATCGATGTAACAGTTCACATGTAACTCATAGTGGGAATAAGCTGGGAATAAGCTGCGTTGTGTCCTAATGGGAAGCACAGCTTGGATCTGCTATGGGGAAATGTACACAATGTGGTCTGCTGTTACTACACTGCTCCACAAAATTAAAGGAACACTTTGAAAACACATCCGATCTCAATAGGGAAAAATCTCATGCTGGATATCTATGCCAATTTGAACTGGGTAATGTGTGAGGAATAAAAGGATGGCACATTGTTTGATGGAAAAGAAAATGATTAAACTACAGAGGGCTGAACTCTTTGGGATGAAGACATCCCAAAAATCAAAGTGAATAAATGATGCAGCAGGCTAGTCCATTTTGCTGAAATTTCATTGCAGTAACTCAAAATGGTACTCAGTACTTTGTATGGCCCCCATGTGCTTGTATGCATGCCTGACAATGTCAGGGCATGCTCCTAATGAGACAATGGATGTTGTCCTGGGGTTTTTCCTCTCAGATCTGGACCAGGGCATCCCTGAGCTCCTGAACAGACATAGGTGCAACCTGGCGGCATCGGATGGACCGAAACATAATGTCCCAGAGGTGTTCTATTGAATTTAGGTCAGGCAAGTGTGGGGGCCATTCAATGGTATCAATTCATTCATTCTCCTGGAACTGCCTGCATACTCTCGCCACATGGTCATGCAGGGATTGTCATGCACCAGAAGGAACCCAGAAACTACTGCACTACTACTGCACCATTCCTAATGGTAGTCAGGGTGCCATAGTCTAGCCTGTAGAGGTCTGTGCCTCCCTCCAAAGATATGCCTCCCCAGACCATCAATGACCTATCACCCAACCGGTCATGCTGAACGATGATACAGGCAGCATAACATTCTTGATGGCTTCTCCAGACCCTTTCACAACTGTCACGTGCTCAGGGTGAACCTGCTCTCATCTGTGAAAAGCACAGGGTACCAGTGGCGGATCTGCCAATTCTGGTGTTCAATGGCAAATGGCAATCAAGCTCCACGGTGGCGGGCAGTGAGCACAGGGTCCACTCGAGGACATTGGGCCCTCAGGCCACCCTCATGAAGTCTGTTTCTGATTGTTTGGTCTGAGACATTCACACCAGTGGTCTGCTGGAGGTATTTTTGTAGGGCTCTGTTAGTACTTATCATGTTTCTCTGAGCACAAAGGAGCAGATACTGGTCCTGCTGATGAGTTAAGGACCTGCTCCTGCCCTATCCAGCTCTCCTAGAGTAATTGCCTGTCTCCTGGAATCTCATCTATGCTCTTGAGACTGTCCTGGGAGACACAGCAAACCTTATGGCACTGGCACGTACTACGTAGCCCACAGCACTGCAACTCACTGTAATGTAGCACAATACACAATACTTTTATAAGGAGAGGTCTGTTACATTACAAAACCTCACTTCTAAGCCACCTGACCACAGTCCAAAGGCCAGAAATAATTGATAAATGGTCACTTTGGCAGTGAATGATCACATTGGTTTGCAGTTTTTCCAAACTGCAAATGGATAGAGAAAAATGGCAACCGATCGCACACACGATGCTGACTGACTGTGACCAAAATGAAACAAGGTAAAGTAAGATGGCTTCAGCTCTGCTTCTCCACCCGCAGGAAAGGTCCCTCAGACGTGTTTCATCCCCTAGTGGGCTTAATCCTTCTGTGTGCAATTACCTGCCATTTTTCTGTAGCGTAGTGTAGCTTGACAAGCTGCTTTATTCAATGTGCACCAGTTCATTACATGTCATTATAGCTGAAAGCAGTGGTAGGAACATTAGAGTGGTACTGTTCTGGTTTGTCTACATGAGAATGACTAGAGTTCAGGTTAAGCTCATGGTTTTGTTTCTGACTCATCTCTGGTGTGGCATGCTGGGCTTTGCAGTCTCCCTTCATATCTAGGGGCATTTATATCATTCCTATGCCTTTTTCTTTGGTATTTATTATTCCTGGGTCACTCTGCATGTCCCCTTGTGCAAATTTCCCCAGTAGGGGCCCCTGCTGGCCCACTTTTCCTTCCCCTTTCTGCTCTAATTTATTTTACCCTGATTTCCTATATGTCTTCTACTCCAGGTCATAATCATCGATATTTGTCCTGAGCATACACACACCTTGTGTGCCTTGCATATAGCGACATCAGCTGATAGACTCATCACAGCCGACCTCCCCCGTTATTAATATCCTTTCTATGATTTATACATTGTTTTTGCGCCTAAGTACATCGGCCATTGTGAACTTTTATTCGCCGCTACCAGGGGTAGGTACATTCTATAAACCCTCACTTGTGTCTTTTCGGTCCCCACATCATTCCCTCCATGCTTTTCTGACCGCTTGGACGGTTGCACCTTGGCTCCCCCCGCCTGGCTTCTGTTCCCTCTCTGTATTGTACATCTCCCACTCTTTCCCCATTTCTATGGTACTTTGTTTTGACTGACTGCATCTGTATGATATCATTATTTTTACATAGTAAAACGTACTGTGCTGCTGGACGGGTTGCGCAACACCCTCTTCTATTCATAAGCTCATGGTCAGCCAAAATCTGAAGATCGTTCCTACTGGTAGGTTTTACCTATTATCATTGAGTCACTCAGTACTTTTTCAATAGTCTACTAGCTCCATAACTCCTTGTACGCTGTAAATAACTTGATGACTATTAAATGTATTGCCCTTGACAGAATAAATGGACATGATGGAACAGTACCACAAATATTTAGCTTATAAACTGACAGCACACAGATTTAGTTTTTTTTCTTGGTAAAAAGACATATGTCAGATTCCAAGACTTGCTGTACATTGGTTTATATATGTAATATATTTACACACACTCTGTATTGTCAACTGAACTGTAGTATATTTCTACAGTATATGCAACTATTCTACTAGGAATCATTTTGAGTATTATAGGTTTTGCTGTGTGAGGCTCCAAGATAGTTGCCCTTCTACTTGTCTGGTTGACATGCAGACAAACAGATGAAATGTAGACAGAAAAATAAAGCAAGATATGAAGTTCATGGAGTAGTCCACGGTTAGTAAATGAACACTGACCAGTTAGTAAAGGAACGGACTAGTCGAAAAAGACAAGTGCAGCTTAGGGCTAAAATAAGAGAATACAGAAAATAGGCAAGGGTGGTACTGGTAACCAAGAAACAGAAAAAATTACAGAACAGGGAGACTCAAAGTTGTATCAAAGAACTGCCTTGGCATGCCTGTACTGTAATATATATTTACCCTTTCAAAAAAGTACTCTATACATCATGTCAATCAGGAGCATAAAACAAGCCCATGACTGCACATGCAGAAAGAAGTTCCTTGTGTTTGCTGCTTTTTATCTCAACTTTGCTGTCTCAGACTTTTTGCTGTTATTTTATTTAAATATTGTCATAGCATTAATCTTACACTCTCCTTTTAATGTATATTTTCCTTTAAATTTCCTTTTTTTAACTCCTACTGTGCTCTTTGTAATTCTTAGACAAAAAGGGCCCCTCTAGTTTTCAATTTTTAAATTTTTATCTTTTACTGTTTTTGTTTTTTTAAGCCAAAGATTTTAAATTTAGTCTTCTATATTCAAAGAGGTATAAATTATGTAATGCATTTATTACATCACACAATGGACCCCATCATCTCTGGATCTGTTAGGCTCCATGTACACGGGACGGGACGTTGTTAAAAGTCCCTTGAATGCTGGAATTTTTTAATTTTTTTTAGGACGTTTAAAACGTCAGTTGTGTCGCGTTTGCACCCGCGTTTAGCGGACGTTTGCGGGCGATTGCGTTTAAAACCGCTCCTAGAGGTAAAAAAAATCATTCCCCTTTAAAATGGAAAAACGCGAGCGCCAAACGCAGGTCATCGCGTTCGGTCGCGTTCAGCCGCGTTTTTGCATTTGAAACGCCGGGAAACACACGTTCGAACGCAAATAATTGCGTTCCAAAAAACGTCCCTGAACTCAACTGCCTGCAAATGACTGTAAACGACCCTGTGTACATGGACAGATAAGATAACATAGAGGTGGGTTCAGGGGCTTCTGAACAAAACGCCCAACTGCTACTAAACGGCCATTTAGAACGTCCTGTGTACATGGAGCCTAACTGTTTGAGAATTCTGTAGGAGCGATCTGCGCCTGATGCATCATACAGTCACCTTTATGTGCAAGAGCCCAATGGCAAGGTCAAAGTTGCCCCTGTTAAAGGATAGGTAGCACAAGTCCTCTATATATCTCTGTATGCAAATCCACTCTGCTGTGCCATTGCTAAGACTCTACCAGCCAATTATAAAGGATGGAGGAAATAGGAAGCATCAGACTCTAGTATGCTGTGTGGATTTATTACAGATAAATATGCGCTATGCAGATAATTATAAGTTATGAAGTAGTTTTAATTACATGTATCAACATTGTGTTTGTCCAGGGATCTGTCAAAATTATTTTGCTTCTGATCTAGATCTGATCTTCAAGCCAAAGTTACAGGGAATATCCCATGCCCAAACTCTCGGACAAAATAAGTAATCTCCTTTTGTAGATGGCAATAAGAGGTTCAATTGGTCATCCACCCAAAACATCTTCTAGTCAGGAAAATATCCTGTACTAGTATGTACAACCACACCAGTGCTGGCACACACAGTAAACTGTCCTTTCTGTCTACTTCTACAGCTTAACATTCTTAGTACAGTAGCTGAATTAGGGTAGGGGAAAATTGACCATACAGTCTTTTTCTTTGTGAAAGACACAATCATTTTTTATGACTTTTGTATCTTATATAATAAGCCTGGTTCCTGCATAAGTAGGCCTTCAAAGCAAGACCCTAATCCAAATTTTGGGAAAAATTGATTCTACCACACTTGTGCTTTCAGACATCTGGTATCTGGCTGCGAAGACAAATGCAATTGTGATAAATTGATCCTACATAATCAGGCAACAGTATGCCTGGAATTATATAACCGACAATTACTAACTATATTAGGGCTGATGTGGTCCAGGTGAGTACTAGGGCATTAAGCATTAGCCCATTACTATTGTTGCCTACCTTTTTACAAACACTTAATACTGCCATTAGAGGGTTGGGCAGAAGCAAAGTTTCTGCTTTTAATCTAGAGCAGTGATGGGGAACCTTGGCACCCAACATGTTTTGGAACTACAATTCCCATAATGCTCATGCACTCTGCAGTGTAGTTGAGTAGTTGAGCATCATGGGAAATATAGTTCCAAAACATCTGGGGTGTCAAGGTTTGCCATCACTGATCTAGAGTGTTTGGTTTGATTCAACGGGCCTACATGCCCAACATGGCCTACATGCACCACTTGAATCACAAATTTAGCTAGCTGTTAAAACTAAACTCTAGGATAAATGTTTAGTTTAAAAACTGCACTGGCTAAGTAAATAATAATATGTAAACATTGGGATTGATTTACTAAAACTGGAGAGTGCAGAATCTGGTGCAGCTATGCATAGGTTTTTTTTTTTTTTTGTCATTTTTTGTGCTAAAAATAACAAACATGTCATACTTACCTGCTCTGTGTAACAGTTATGCAAATAGCAGCCTTGATCCCCCTCTTTTTGCATCCCCCGCAGATGCTTCTTGCTCCCTCCCCCTGCTGAGCATCCCCCAGGCTAAGCTGCTTGCTCTGGAGGCACTTATGCATGCTCGCTCCCGAGCTGCCTTTGTGTGTCCAAAAGACACACAGAGCACGGCTTGGCCCCGCCCCTTACTTCCTCCTCTTAGGCTGAGTAAGAGACCTGGGAGAAGGGGGGGGGGCTACAGGGGGAGATGAATACGGAAGGGTTTTTAACTGCACGTAAAACACCTTCAGCCTTTAGAACCACAATAATCCTACCCTAAGCATGAGCGAATCTGCCTGTTAAATTTACTAAGGGCTGCAAATCCCACATTAGTCTAGAACAGCCTTTTTCAACCAGGGTGCTGTGGTACCCTGGTATGCCTCTTGGGTTCTTCAAGGAGGCCTTGGCAAAATGCCTAAAAATGGCAACAAATTGCCACAGGTTTTTACTTAGCAACATTGCAACCCTTGGCACTGTGCAGGTCAAACCACTGGCATCCTGACAACCTTGGGCACTGTGCAGGTCAAGCCACTGGCACCCTGACAACTAGTTACATCAGTAGTTGATTAGGAGAACGATGAGTGCTTGCATAGCATTCTTGTTTACTTTTCCCCTCTCTATCAGTGCTGGGGCCACATTGGCAAGTAGAAGAAGAGAAACAGAAGGAGAAAACCGCTAGAATACTAGTCAATACCAGGTTTTTTGAAAAGGTTAGCTGGAGATAGAATTATATACGCACCACATCCCTTAATATAATTATACAAGAGAAATTTTTGTTGTGGGACTTTTAAGGTGCAAATTCAAGAAATAAATGATGGAGAAGAAGTCATTTCCATAAAATCAATTCACAAATTTTATTCATCAAAAAATGATCAACGACATTTTTTTTAAAATCATATAAAAAGAGAAATTTATAACTATATAGTGCCGGCTCGACATGTTTCGCCATCTCACGATAGCTTCTTCAGGAGACTGACGGGCAACTTTTTATAAGTTATTTATTCTGTATATGATGAGAAAAATACATCAAATTTTGCATTTATACATATTTTTGTAATATTTTTTACACATTTTGTGTTCAATATATTAACCAACAATAATTTCATCACAAAAAGGTTTCCAGAGGTATAATAATATAACAGCAGGTAACTCTTCATGACCAAGTCTAGACCCAAAATTGAACTCTAGCTGGGGTTTCACTATAATAGTTAAGATGTTGCAGAGGATATAGCAATGTAAAACTGGCCAGCAGCAGTATAGTTTTATTCAAGTGTAGAACCCCCCTGACCCCCAAAGGCTAGGGACAGGATGGGCACCTCACAACTAGGAACTTGGCAAGTGTTCGTCAGTCTGCAGAGAATTTGGCTCCAGTCACTTTTTAGAAATACATATGTATGTAGGTTTATTCCTTACTGCATCACATGAGAGAAGGAAGGGGCTTCATAACGTCTGCACAACCTCAGGACTCAACACGCTGCTCTAATGGAAAGTACCTTTAAGTTGCAGCTAACACTCCTGTCTTCTAGCAAAGTTTAGCAAACGATGTGGGCCGCTTTTACTCCAGGAGAGTCAACCAGCTCTTCTAGAGCTCCATATTTTATCTTTATCCAGCTTTCCTCCAGGCAGACATGGACAGTTCCAGGCTCAGTTACACAAAGGCCTTTCTCTCCCTTATTAGCACTGCCAAGATCTGCATCCCCTCCTAATAGAAATCTCCTTTGGCTCCTGCTATTAGTCAATGTTAAAGACATTATGAATATGGAAGACCATATCTCTCAGAGGTCAAGAGGACCATTTTCAGTTTTATTCGGCCCAATTCACATTTTCAGGGAAATACAGGAAACTGCCCCCGCCTTAGACAATGAAATTGGAGACCGCATTCCCCCCCCCCCTTCAATTCCTCCCCCCTTTATTTCCCTTTTCTTTTCCCCATTCCCTCTCTTTACACTATTTACAGTATCTTTGCTCTGTTCTACTAATTATATGGTATACAATACTAATATTCTACCAATTACACCCTTTAAAACAAAAGGTTCTACTGGGACCCCTTTACAATTTTTTATCCCAGATGGCAATGCATTTTCTATCTCCATTACCAGAATCAAAACAGGACAATCTACTTCAGGCAATTTTTTGTCATTGACTTCTTTACAGTATATCGTCATCGCTGTATGGCTTGAGCTCACTGTAACATTGCATAGTTTGACCCTCCTACTGTCCTCCTGTAATTCTGATTTGTCAGCTCTTCATAATTGGAATGTCAAAGGGGTTACAGGAGTGTGTAGAACACAGTCATAGGTGAGCAGAATAAGGGTTCTTGCACACGGGACACCTAAAAATGCGGTGTTTTTGGGCATTCAAACATTTTTTAACTAATCTGAATGTGACCCATGGGCCTGTACTCAAAGGCCCATAAACTTATGCTGCACATAGACAGTAAAGAAAATGCAATAATCTGCATTACTGGTCAGTATTTTACATGTATATATGCACGAATACATGGGTACGCTCTTGATTAAGAAATCTTGAAGAATTTTTATGCATGCGTTCACATGTGCATGTGCTATACAGCTCATAATCAGCAGTACAATTGCAGGGGGTAAATTCTCCTCTGGGAACCAAGGCAGTAAAAATAATTTCACAAGAGGCTTTTGAAGTGTCACTGCACCTTTAAGGAGGAATGGGCTGCCTTCGGGCATATGAGCATGCTATGAGGAAGGCTTAGGCTGAAAAGTGTTAGCATTTCAAAGATGTTGTAACTGTATCAGTGCAAAATAAAATTTCATAAGAATTGATTTTTTTGCCTTCAGGCATACCTGCACTTAATTCACAGATTGCTATTTACAGTATGCTCCAACAAGTAGGCTCTAATAGGCTACAGCGAGTGCCACACCAAGGGGCCTTGAAGAGCCAGTGCATCTTCTATATATTTGTAAATGTTGTGCAACTAAAACAACTGTTTTTAAAGCAAATTGATAGACACTATTATTTTTTTTCTTTGCTGGCTAGCTGGCAACAGCGTTGGGGAAATCCATTTTGTTTTGTTTACTTTTTACAAAGCCCTTCCATGTGTACCTAACTCTAAGAGCCGGTTAACACTGGGGCGACCTGTCAGGCGACCTGGTCGCCTGACAGGTCGCCGTAGGTCGCCTGCCATAGAGAAGCTGTGGACCCATTCTAATAGGAGCGACACAAGTCGCTCCGACTTAGAAAAAGGGTCCGGAGCTTCTTTGGGGAGACCCAGGGCGACCTGCATAGACTTCAATGTTATGAAGTCCGTGCCAGCCACTCCGCGGTCGCGGTACGAGCAGTGCACCGCAACTTGTGAGGTCGCCCCGGCAAGTCGGATCGCTCTAATGTGAACCGGCTCTTAAAGCTTGTTAAAAATTGAAGAAGTTGCCATTTTAATCAGTTTGCTGGAATTGGCTAAGGGACACAGGAGATGCTTTCAACTGTCATTGTTCTCTGCTGGGCTTCTGTTGTGCCTCTATGCCTTTAAGGGGGGATGCACTGCCTCCAGGCATACCAGCCCTAATAGAGGGACTCTGACAAGGTAGTATGGCTTCCACACATATGCTATATTGTCAAAAGTATTAAGACGCCTGCCTTTACACACATGACTTTTAATGGCATCCCAGTCCTAGTCCATGAGGTTCAATATTGAGTTGGCCCACCCTTTGCAGCTATAACAGCTTCAACTCTTCTGGGAAGGCTGTCCATAAGGTTTAGGAGTATGTCTATGGGAATGTTTGACCATTCTTCCAGATGCGCATGTGTGAGGCCAGGCACTGATGTTGGATGAGAAAGACTGGCTTGTAGTCTCCGCTCTATCTACTTTCATCCCAAAGTTGTTCTATTGGGTTGAAGTCAGGACTCTGTGCAAGCCAGTGAAGTTCCTCCACCCCAAACTCTCTCATCCATGTCTTTATGGACCTTGCTTTGTGCACTCATGTTGAAACAGGAAGGAGCCATCCCAAAACTATTCCCACAATGTTGGGAGCATGAAATTGCATTGGTATTCTGATGCCTTAAGAGTTCCCTTCACTAGAACTAAGGGGCCAAGCCCAACCCCTGAAAAACAACCTCACACCATAATCCCCCCTCCACCAAATGTTTCGGTCCAGTGCACAAAGTCCTAAAGACATAGATGAGCAAGTTTGGGGTAGAGGAACTTGACTGGCCTGCACAGAGTGCTGACCTCAACCCAATGGAATAACTTTGGGATGAATTAGAGCAAAGAGTGCGAGCCAGGCCTTGTCGTCCAACATCAGTGCCTGACCTCACAAATGCGCTTCTGAAAGAATGGTCAAACATTCCCATAGACACACTCCTAAAGCTTGTGGACAGCCTTCCCAGAAGAGTTGAAGCTGTTATAGCTGCAAAGCGTGGATCAACTCAATATTGTACCCTACGGACCAAGACTGGGATGCCATTAAAGTTCATGTGTGTGTTAGGGCAGGTATCCCAATAATTTTGACAATATAGTTTATCTGCAAAAACCAAATTGTGAAAAAGTGTTTTTTTTTTTTTTTTTGCTGGCTAGCTAGTAAGTTTTCAGCAGACCCATTTTCGGCTGACGTCGCAGAGGCGGTACAGGCTCTGTAAAGATCGGGACCACATGCCTGGACAGACACCCAGCTCAGCCTCTCAGTGAGCCACTGAAAGCCTGAGCCAGCCATTCCTGCCCCCTCCACAGCCCAGCGCTCCAGTGAGCGCAGGGGAGGGGGGCATAGAGCCAGTGACTAACAGTCACCGACTCTATGCTCACCGGGCTGTGATAACCGAGTGATCGGCAGTGTTTAATTGCTTGGTTCTCAGTGTTAGAGCTGGCGAGGGACAGATGCAGCATCCACCTAGGTAAGTATGTAAAAAAAAAAACACATTCCCATACTTATACAAATTAAAAAATATGTGAGGCCACAAGAAGGTACCACATTCTGATCGGAGCAAAAGTATATTGGAAAAAGTGGGACTGGAATGCTGACTTTACTGGTACCAAATTAGGACGCCGTGTATTTGTATTAAAAAGCAGCAAAATTTAACTCAACTGGCCATTTGTTTCTCATTTAGGCTCTCAAACGGTCATGTAAGTTATGTTATGGATACTGAGTGCGACAGTCATTGTCATATAGATGCATAGATCCCTGAAATGTAACTGTTCAATATTTTATATGATTTGTATGAACTGGATATATCTCTACTAAAAGGTCCTGAGGAAGCAGACTTTGCGAAATGCGTCGACCTCTGGGATGTTCTCAGAGATATTTTGTATACTCTATACATGCACTATAAGAGCATGATTATGCATTGTTTTTAAAATTATTAAGATATCTAATTTAACCATTTTACTGCTGCTCACTAGAGCTCTACTGCGGCAAAGTGGTTCGATAACGTCTGGCGACGTTAAAGTCGCACAGTGCCAAATCGCAAAAAGTGGCCCAGACGTAAGACAGCAAAATCCTCCTCCGGTGGTAAAGTGGTTAAAAAAAAAAAAAAAAAAGATTATGTCTTCAATGTCTTTTTGTAGTCAATTTTGCTGCTTTTTAATACAAATACGTTTGGTAACAGTAAAGTCCGCATTCTAGTCCCCCTTTTTCCCAATGTATAATTCCCAAACTTCTCTTTTATTTCCTTAATTTATTAATTGCTATATGAACTCTAACATGATAAACCGGACTTAGGATTTCACTTCACAGAGGGACCTTAGCGAGGCAATGCAGTTTCCACAAATATTAGCAACTAAAATCTTGCGTTTTTAAACGCAAATTGGTAGGCAGCATTTTTTTTTTCTGGCTGGCTAATAAGTGTGTTGCCAAACCCATTTGGTTTTGTTTGTTGTGTGCATTGCCCTTCCATGTGCTCTTTACTCTAAAAACAAGTTATAAAATTGGGAGGTTGCCATTTTTGTTTAGCCTGCAGGAATCCCACAGGGGTTCTAACCCTTCATCACTCTATTCTAAAACAGATGAGAATAAAAGGGCTTAGGATGGACTATAAAATATTGCTTTTTTCATCAATGACGCCTACATTTCCCCGATGTGTGGTGTCAGTGTGGGTCATATTGTTACGTCCAACTTTTTTTTTATATTTGCTATGATTATGAAACAGGATGAATGCACTTATGTCCCTGCTCTGCACAAATCAGGTCAGCATTTTCACTTCAACATCTTGTTTAGCTGATATAATAAAGAAAACCATGCATGAGAATTTTTTCGAGGCAGAATTTGGAAACAACTGAGAAACAGCACGATTGCTTAACTTCATTTAGAAATATCCTACTACAGTGTGTTTGTAAATGACATGAAATTTCAAATGCCAGCTGCAAGCATATTTAAGCTTGTTTCTCTTAGTTTACTGTAGAGAGAAGAAAATAAAGCTCTCTGCGTATCCTGTTTTGTGAGCATTACAGTTCTTTCTATGTTTTCTCATGGTTTATGCAATGACAGCCTCATAATTTAGCCAACTGTAGTGCAGGGATCAAAACTATGTTAGCTGGAAAGTTCAAGCATTAGTCAGAGAGTACAGGAAACTGTTGCTATTTTAAATCTCTCATTATTTTGCTCTCAGGAGGTAAATTGCCATGATATCCATTTACTAAAAGATGTGAATCTGTCACTACAGAATGAAGACATTGGGTTATTTTTGCTATACAGATGTTAGCGTGAAATACTTTAATGCTATATATTGATAAGTAGTTAAGGGATAAGTGCGCTGAATTTATCCTTAGCAGCAGGTAACAGTGATAGTGGGAGACCTTCAATATCAAGGAAAAGGGACACCCAGATACCTCCAGAACTTAGATCCCCTAGGCTCGGTTCACACTTGTGCAATGCGGGAACCAGCGGCATTCCAGTGCGGGTTCCCTTATTGCATGTCACTCGTAAGGCAGTTCACACTGCTCTCTGCTGGGGGTGTCAATGTAAAGTTAGACACCCCCAAATCAGTTTGCAGATCGCAGTGCGACCCCCCCCCCCCCACACACACACCCATATGATCTGATTCCAGTGTGGACCAAAAAAAGGAGTCCTGCACTATTTTGGTCCGAATGCGATGTAAATTCAGCTATACACGCTGTATGGCTGAATTTAGACGTATAGACATCGCATGTGATCTGCACAGCATTGCATCGCAAATCTTGTGAACCATGCCAGATCAACTCCAGGAAACCTAAAAATTCTTCCTTGCAGTGGTGCTGCAGCTGCACTGCAAAGGGTTCAGTACAGGTTTAAAGTGTTACTAAACCTACAACAGTAAAATCAGTCTGTAAAGCATGCTTGGTATACTCACTGTAGAACCTAAGGGGTTAATCCTCTGCATTGTGTAAAAAGGCTGTTTGATCTTGTCTTCTCTGATCTTCTCCTTCTTCCACTGTCCCCCAAACCATCTCCTGATAGTACAGAGCCTTGGGGGCAAGCTATACATGCTCAGTTTGGTGTTTCTTGGAAGGGTGCATGTGATCAGCACAGGGCCAATCAGCACTGTCCAGACAGAGGGTCAGGGGTCCTACAGCCTGGATGATCAGGGGAGAATAAAAACTCCTCCTACAAGCTTTAATCAGTGCTCTGCAAACCTTTCTGAAATTGAGAAAACTATTGAACACATGGTACAGACTCAAGCTGGGATTCAAAAATCTATTACTGACCCCTTGCAGCAAGAATTGACTCGACAGCCAAAAGTGTCCACCCCATGCTATTACAAGTGTAGCAGTGCTTGGCAGAAGAACAAAAAAGCCCCAGCCAAAGGAGTGGGGAGGTTGTGGCAACTAAACAGAGGTGAGAAGATATAACAGCCAGGAGAGGTGGCATGTCTATGAGCTTCAGTCAAGTTCAGCTGGGATCAACCAGGCCCCTTTAAAGCGATTCTCTAGGAAAAGACCCAGGGGTGGAGTTGATCTCGGAAGCTGTGTCGACCAGGGCTTTAAAACAAAATCATTGGAAGATTCCGGTCAGTGCTTGTAACATTTCTGACTCTCCAGAGAAACTACATGCCCAGATGCTGATAGGATAAGTGAATCCAGCTACCCCTGCCTCACCATCTGATTTGGTTGGGGGAGCAGAAGTTGAAATCCCTGTAGGGAGGTTCTACCCTCAGGACACCCTGTTCTCACCTGAATGGAGAAAGAGGGACAAACCCAGTTCCTGAGATGATGGGAAATTTTCTCTAAGAGTGATTTTGACGTGGGGTGTGCAAAGAGTCCCCAACACTGAATTTGCCTTAATGAGAGATACCCCTCCTGACATTGTCCCCCCTCCAGTGTGGACAGTACTGTTCAATTGCCATAAAGGAAGTACCTTCTGGGTTCCTCCATGACATTGATTATAATGTCTCGACTGATTAATCGAAAAGAAGTGTACTTCCTATTTTTAAGAGCATTGACAGTACATACTAAACATCTCTTGCAAGGATAGAAGCCTTTAAGTTGATAAAAAAAGGTCAATTTCTCAGGTGGTCCAGGTCCTGTACGGAGCGGTTATCGCTCCGTTTCCAACCCAGAGCCACCTCGTTTTCTCTTAGGAATATTGAGGGGGGTGTTCACTCTTTGAGCTCTCATGCCTAGGATTTACTATTTTTTGTCCGTTTTTTCTTTATCTGACCCCCGCCCACTTCCGGCCTATGCCCTATATCAGGGGTGTCCAAACTATCTCCCTCCAGCTGTTCAGAAACTACAATTCCCATGAGGCATTATAAATATCTGACATTCACAGACATAACTAGACATGATGGGAATTATAGTTCCTGAACAGCTGGAGGGCCATAGTTTGGACATAGCTGCCCTATATAATGAGTGGGTATAAGTTACATGGCCACACCCCTAATGATGTCACCTATGATGAAATGCATCGGGAGGACCTTAGCCACGTGACCCTGGTACTGCATACCACTGGAGGTTAGCCATATTTTTGGTTGGAAACGAACATACACCACTTCCTTTGTTTTTACATGTTCATCTATATGGAGATAGTGTGAGTACAATGTGTGTAGTTTCTCTATTATAAATCGCTTTTAGAGATATCTGCGCAGTGATTGCCTTGTATTTCTTCATTAATATGGTTTGGAGGCTGTCTTCATGCTGATAAGGAGTCTGGATTTACTGATCAAGAGATTTTACAAGAGCTGACTTTGACGTCTGCTCAACCCAGTAGTCATTGTAATCTGGTAAGACAGTGTGTTTCTCCCTCTTGGTGGTGGATCAACTGTTTACCTTTCTACTATTATTTGTGCCTTACACCACAGAACTAATGGAGAAGACATGAACCTGAACAAAGTGCTGGTGTACCTAGACGGTATCATTGTCTTTGGTAGAACCTGTAAGAGACGCTCAGTGCGCATGCCCAGGCACACGGGAAGGAATGTGCGAATGCGCATGCGCCAATGCGCGAACGCGCGAATGCGCGAAGGCGCGAACGTGCGTACGCAACGTGCGCGCGCAATTGGCGCCAAACGGCTTATTTATACCAAGCGGTGACAGGAGCACATTGCTGAGTGGTCTTTCAGCTTGTGTTCCTGTCTACCTGTGCCCTGACCTGCTTGTGGAATTCCCGTTATACTGACCCGGCTTGCCTTTGACTCTCCTTGGATTCCTGCCTGCCTACCTGTGACCTCAGCCTGTGTTTGACCCTGCCTTGCCTTATGCCTTTGTACCTTGCTGCCAGACTGTGTACCGACTTCGGCCTGTATCCTGACTCCGCTTTTGCCTCACCTCACTCTTCCTGTACCCGTGCTGTCCGGCTGTTGACAACTCCTTGGCTTGTGTTCCGACTTCGCTCCTGCCTTCTCATCCAGCATCACCGAGTTCCAGTTCCAGGTGTTCATCCGGTGATCCACAGCCATCAGTCTTCTGCCAAGACATCACCTGCTATACCGGCCCTCGTGCCACTCTGTGTCCTACACCGCCTGTCATCTCTATCAGGGGTGTTGGACAGGAGGTGCAAGAGAAGCCCCCTCTACAGCTTGGTCTCCACCAGGTACGTGATAGAACCCTTGAAGAGCATAAAGAGCCTTTGAAGAAAGTCTTGAAGAGACTTTATAACGAGGGGCTGAAGCTGTCACTAAAGAAGTGCCAGTTCTACCAGTCTTCTATCCCTTATGTCGGACATATCTCTGCTGAGGAAGTGGCTACTGATCCCAAGAAGCTAGAAGCTGTCACCTGCTAGCCAAGACCTACCAATATGACTGAGCTGAGGTCATTCCTGCGGTTCTTCTCTTACTTCTGAAGAGGATTTGCTGAGCTAGGACAGCCCCCTCAATGAGTTGTTGAAGAATAAAGATGAAGAAGATGCCATAGACATACCAAGGCAAGCCAAACAAGTTACAGGTTCCAGGAAGTCTCGAGAGTCGGTTTAGGATCAATGGACTGACCAGTGTGGGCAAGCTGTTTGTCAGTTGAAGAGGAGTCTAAGAGGAGAGTTTGGTGAAGAATGGTTCTGGCAATGCAAACCAGGGATATAGGAAACTCCGGTTCTTCTCAGGGCAATTGCTGATTCTGGCTGGAGAAGAGGAATTAGAGACATAGATGAGTCAGACCACTCAGGCAGTTGAAAAATTGAGTGTGCCAGAGAGACAGTGGCTTAGTATAGGCCTCAGAGTTCCAGCGACCGAAGTCATCCGTAATTTGCGGATAGGAAAGAAAGATTGTGTAGAAGAAAACAAGGAGCCTCTAAGTGCAGTATTGACCATTTATTGTGCCATCAAAGGGTTAAAAACACTTCCAAGAAGTTCCTTGTAATGAAGGGCAAGAGAAAAACCTGGAATCGACCAACAGCATGTGAGCAAGAGGAACCGATACTCAGCTATCCAGTGTCCAGAAAAATGCTTAGTGTGTCGGTGTGCTGCAACAATCACACAGCGTGTTAAGGCTTCCGGTAACCATGCTGGAACGCACGTGGCCGGTGTCAGGTGCGGGTGGGCAGAAACATGTTTCGGAGCATGTGCGGCTCCTTTATCAGACCCTTAGTGTGTCGGCATGTGTGATTGTTGCACGCCGACACTAAGCAGCTTTCTAGGCACTGGATAGCGAAGTATCGGATCCTCTTGCTCACATGCTGTTGGTCAATCCCAGGTTTTTCTCTTGGACTTCATTACAAGAAACTTCTTGTAAGTGTTTTTAACCCTTTGATGTCACAATAAATGTTCAATACTGCACTTCGAGGCACCTTGTTTTCTTCTACATTTCTACAGAGCCGCTTCTCATCTCAAATGCTGCCCGAGTGCATGCTGATCTAAACCACTCTCTGGATCCAGGGCTCAACCCCACAGAAGAGCCCATATTTTTTTACCTAAAGAAGGATTGTGTAGCTTTGTATGCTGTATTTGAAAGGGTAGAGAAGACCCCGAATCTTTTGTACAAGTTCAATCACACCCTCCAGCAAAGAGAGGAGAGACTTTCTGAATATATTTCTCTAGCTGAAATGATGTTACACCAGATCATTCTCATGAGGGGCATAGACCCCAAGGATGCTTACCAAGCTTGACTGGATCGGGTCTTTCAAGGGGCCTGCCCAAATCATCCAATTGTGTTGAAGTTACTGCTGAAAGGATCACGGACAGTCCCTACTTACCCAGAACTGATGGGAGAAGTAAGGGAGGAGGAAGCTTTGTTGGAAGAAAAGAGTCAAGGGGCGAGAGAGCTGATTGTTGGAGGGGGGAAGAAGAAGAAAGCTTCTGCCCGTGTTGTCCATGCAGAACCTAGTTTCTCAGATGAGGACAGTGAGACTGAAGCAGACTAAGAAGGGCATGAAAGCCCAGACAGCAAAAATTTGGTTGACGCCCCGGAGTCGGGAGAATTGATGAAGTCGTCAAAGTTCAAACTCAAATATATCAGGCTCTGATGTGAGTGAATGAGACCCTAGGGAAAATGCAGGAGCAAAGATTCAACCCTGGAGGATCAAAGTTGTTTCCAACCAAGGAAAGGAGATGTTTTGAATGTGGAAAAGGTTGGGCATTTCAAGGCTAAATGCCCAAAGAAGGAAGCCAGCACAGAGTTGCTAGCAGAAGTGTTGAGAGCCTTACAGAAGATACTTTTCCCAAAGAAGAAAGGAAATGTCCGGGGACCTCACTGTACTGCATTTGGGAATTCTTTGTTTTCGAGCTCCAACTGCCGGTGAAGATAATAGCAAGGCCTTGCATTCTGAATATTGCCATTTTACTGCTCCTAAGGGGACATTCCACTGGTATCTAGATTACCTCATCTCTCATTAGAACACAGGTATTATAGCCGGCCTGGGGTTCCCTTGTAATAGAAATATTCTGCATAGCAATTAATGGTTTTCCTGTGATAATAATTCACATACTGTTTGATACTGTGTATATTGCTGTTGTTTACTTATTACTGCTAAGGGTCATTTAACCGTTTCTTAGTATTATTTCAAATTGAGCCCTGGCAATTTAACTAGGGCTTGGTTGACTAATATCCCTTTTAAGCCTTCCTTTTGAGTAAAGTACATCTGAAAGAGTTAAAACAAATCTGCATTGTGTCTGGGTCATTTAAAGGTATACATAATATGTCTGAACCATGAGTGTCAGGGGGGCTGGACAGTACACAGGGTCAAAGCGGCACAGAAGAACATGCAACCACAAGCATCCCCCAAGGGGGCAGTGCTACACAAGCAGCAGGAGGAGACTCTCGGGCTCTCCAATCCCACCGGGAGACCGAAGCTACTAGCTGGTACGTCCGCCGGCTAGTCAGAGACCTATACAAAGCTGGGATCAGTTTTGATCGGGTCTCCACTATGTCTTTGATGGGGTCTGTGCTAAGGTAACCCGGAAGTGATGACATGTCATCACTTCCGGTTTACCAGGATGTCAACAGCGCCATTTTTTGAAAAAGGAAAGTATTCAAAAATGCAGATCTGGATGTTTTGAATGCTATCAAGGAAAGAGGAGGGATTTGGGGTCTTATAAACCCCATGTTCCTCCATAAAGAGTACCTGTCAGTTGACTACTGCTATCACAAAGGATGTATAAATGTTTTTGTGACAGCAATTAAAGTGATTAAAAAAAAAAATTAAAGTGCCCCTATCCCCCCTTGCCAGTGTGCAGACAAACAGCGATCATCCCACACATGCATTGTATCACCGCGAACGTCAGATCATGGACAGTAATTCTAGCACTAGACCTCCTCTGTAAATCTAAAGTGTAAATCTAAAGTGGTAACCTCTAAAGGTTTTAAAGTGTCCCTATGGATAGTAAAATTTATGTCTGTCGCCGCTGCACAGGCCTGTGTAATTTTAAATTATGAAATATTTACCTGGAGTATTTGCTCCAATAAAATTTAATTTGAAAAACTGCTGCGCAAATACAGTGTTGCATAAAAAATTGTAAAACCCACCAATGTATTCTCTAAGCCTCAACTTTAAAAAAAATATGTAATGTATGGGGGTTCTAAGTAATTTTTTAGCAAAAAAAGTAAAAGATTTTTACATGTAAACAAAGTGCCAGAAAAGGCCTGGTCTTTAAGTGGTTCCAGGGTGGTAGCATACTAACATTTAAGTTACACAGGTGTGTGAGTGGGGATAGAGCAGCTTAACCACTTCAGCTCTGAAAGGTTTATCCCCCATTCATAGGCAGGTAATTTTTTGCGATACGGCATTGCGTTAATTTAACTGACAATTGTTTGGTCGTGCAACAGTGTGCCTAAACAAAATTACGTCCTTTTTTTCCCACAAGTAGAACTTTTATTTTTGGTGGTGTTTGATCACCTCTGGGGTTTTTTTTTTTTTTTTGCACTATAAACAAACAAAGACGGACAATTTAAAAAAATATATATATTTTTTTTTACTTTCTGCTATAAAACATATCCAATAAAAAAAATGAAAAAAATCAATTTCTTCATCAATTTAGTCCAATATGTAGTCTGCTACATATTTTTGGTAGAAAAAAAAATCCCAATAAGCATATTATGATTGGTTTGCACAAAAGTTCTAGCTTCTACAAACTATGGAATATTTATTTTTTTTTATTCTTTTTACTAGTAATGGCGGCAAACAGCGACTTATAGCAGGATTGCAGCGTACACTAACTGACACTTTTGACACTTTTTGGGGACCAGTGACACGAATAGAGTGATCGGTGCTAAAAATATGAACTGTCACTGTTCTAATGACACTGGCTGGGATGAGGTGAAACATCAGGGACGATCAAAGGGTTAACTGTGTGCCTAGCCAGTGTTTTCTTACTGTGGGGGAGATGCTTTTACTAGGGGAAGGCATTGATCCATGTTTCTGCTTTGTAGGAACACAGAATCAATGCGTTTCATACTAACAGAACATCCATCTGCCTTGTTTGCATAGGCAGATCGTTGTTCTGTCTGTGTACCAAACGATTAGCAGGTGTTGGTGGACATCAGGTCCAAGAGACCCGCTCATCAGCTCCCGCTATGTACAATCACAGTGAGAGTGAGCCACCGGTGGCGTGCACTTGCTCCTGATGTATGTATAGCATTACTCCCTTGGGAGCTGCTGGTGACGGGTTACCCATAGTAAAAGTGCAATAGTTAAGCGACTTCAAAGTGCCTGGCTCAGTCAAGAATCAGTCTAGGGGTTTTGGTTTTTGTGGTTTTATTGAGAACTTGGATAGGAGAAGGGAATGAGTGGGATACTCCAGCTTGAATAAACTATGCACAATTATCTGGGACGTTTCACTGTACTTGAGTGCGGCAAGGCCGCTGCTTCACCTTGTCAATAGCGATTAAGTAGTAATAAATGAACCACTTTAGATAAGCTGTACTGTACTGCAGAACACTCTTCAGGGCCCTTCTTGGCAGCCCCTTTTGTTCCTCTTCTTCAGGGCTTTCTACATGGCATCCTCTTTACTGTCATACTCTCCGTGTGAGCTAGCTTTTTGATCCCCTGACTTCACTGGAGTGGTCCCCCTTCCTGGGTCAGACCCTTTGGCAGGTCCCTCAGTACTCACGGACACTGTTTTTCCCAAAAGTCTCTGCCAGCAGCTCCACCGTCAGTTACACCGGATCCTTGCTCCACACTTGATCCACTAGGCCGACCGCCTAAGACGACCTTCCCGCCAAAGACGCCTTGTCACATGTTCCCTCAGTATTTATGGTCAATCCCAGACTGCATTGCAAGAATGCCCTCTCACTGTGACTGACATAAAACATGGTGTGTCACTGGCTAGGTTTCCTCCACTGTCCAACAAGCTCCCTCATTGGATACAGTGGGGACACTCCCTCAGACCCAGTGAATCACACCTGGAAACATGTGACAGGCAACCTAATAGATTAGGCTCCCCTGATAAGCAGCAGGAGCAATAGATGCTTTACCTAGCACCTACCTAACTAGGAGGGTGCAACATCTCCAAAGAAACTAAGTTGCAATAACTGTGAAATAATAAAAAATTGACATGTAGTGACAAAAAAAGGATATGAAAGCAAGTAAATTAAAAACAAAAGAGCCAAGAAATCAAAGCTCTTTTGAAAAATCAACATCAGTTAAAATCCAAAAATAAGACTAGGTTAGTGTCCAACCATATAATTAACAAAATGAATTGAAGACATGAAGAATCGAAGATTCCCCCACCGAAAGCAGTATCCACCACCGCTCTAATAATCGGCTTACCAGAAAAAAAAGATCCACAAGAGTCGACAACGCTGGGGGTATAACTCAACATAAGCCGTAGTATCTTATGGCACAAACAAACCTCTCCTCTGTAGTTCTCCAAGTGGTGGGCATCTTGTCAAAGGGTAATTATCCCCAAAAGATACAACAAGAAATGCGCCATAGCGTAACAACGTAATGATGTTTTATTGTGCATAAAACAGATTGCACTTACAAATCAGTGGTAATTCACAGGCATAAAAACAAGCCGGCCGGCTGCATACGCAATGCCCATCCTTCTGGGATCCTCAAATGCGGTGATGTCAGCACGTCGCAGACTTGCTCCTGATACCCGAAAGTGCAGGATCACGTATATATATATATGTAATCCTGCCCAGTGCGGTCACCCTGTAGCAGTAAAACTGCTATAGGGCAGTCGGCAACTGGTTAAAGACTCAAGTAGAAAGAAACGGAACAAAAAGATTTTTCTACTTGTATACATTGCGGATGATGGCCATATATGTCACACCAATTTCCAAAAAAAAATGGTTAAAGAGTCATGGTAGAATAGACAACCCTTCAAAACAAGCAGCTCCTGTGGGGCAGCACATGGAATTGCACAAAAATATAATATGTCTTAATTTTTAAAGATGCGTTACCACATTTATGTAAACAATGTAAACGATCCAAACAGGGATGAACAGGGTTTTTGTTTAAATAGCATTTTCATTTAGCAAAAAGTTTGCATTATACTGCAGGGAGAACATATTATGTGAACAGGTCCTCAGTTAGAGAAAGAAAAGACTCCCCTAAGTTGGTATGAAGGCACTGCCTCCCCACCTGCTTAATATTATAGCACCTTCAGACAGACAGAGCCAGGGGAGAGAATAGTTATCTCCTATGTAACTTAGGCTGATGACATACAGGCAATTTTCCTGCAGTAATTAACCTCCCCGTTTTGTTATAGCAATTTGTTGCTAAGAAAATCATAATTGTCCATGTGAGCGCTAACAGGGACATCTTGGAAACTAAAGGAGAGTGATATGAAGAAAAGGATAAACCCAATTCTGCAGCAATCGCTGGCTACAACGTAAGTCGCTGTTAATCATGGCATAACCAACCTGCAGCAGTGATTATTCTTTGCAAAAAAATCACTGTGCCATGAGTCTTACAGTATTTGTCAATACCAATCAGCAGAAAAAAAAGTTAGGTTGTAAACCTCCAAAAAAAAAGATGAAAAAAATTAACCTGGGGAAAAAAAGGAATAATGAGCTAGTAAGCATCGCTTAGTAGCTTAATATGAAGTGTAATCATTTTTATGAAGTGCTTACCTTAGAAGGAAGCCCCCGCAGCGGCGCCTACACACCGCTGACACAGCCGACATGTTCACCCGTCTTCCTTCTGGGTTCGCATCTTCCGGCCATCTGATTGGCCGGAACAGCGATGACGTCACTCCTGCGCATGCGCCCTGGAGCCGCTGTTAATGGCACAGGGCTCTGAAGGAACGGCACGGGCAGCCATTCCTTCAGAGCACATGTGCCAGTGATGTCACTGGCTGCATGCAAAGTAAATATCTCCTAAACAGTGCATTTTTAGGAGATATTTACAGTAACTATAGGTAAGCCGTATCATAGGCTTACCTATAGGTACAAGTTACAGAGGAAGCTTTACTTCCTCTTTAAATAGGTGAAAAAGAAGTCTCCCTTTCCTATCTCTGCTAAAGCTTATTTAAAAATAACAAATATTTTATACTTATCTCCTGTACAGAGCAGCCCGCATCCTCCTCTTTTTGGGTCCCATGTATGCTGTCCTGGCCCCTCCCTCCTGCCGAATGTCCCACAGCAAGCAGCTCGCTGTGGGGGCACCCGAGCCGAGCTGCAGTTCTGTTTGTCCATTCAGACACAGTCATGGTTCGGCCCCACTCCCTCTCTTTTCTTATTGGCTCACTTACTTTGATTGACAGCAGTGGGAGCCAATAAGGGGGAGCTAGGGTGGCAAATAAGGGGAATTTGGGGGGGGGGGGGGCTACTGCACACAAAAAGTTGTTATCCTAATCAAAAGAATGCATTAGGATAAAAAAAACTTTGACTTTACATCTACCTTTAAATGCTGCCATGTGTTTGCCACTACATTTTGTAGACAAGGCTAAATCAATAAATGTGTTCTTAAATAGACCAGGGAAAAGTAATAGGTCATCCAACTTTGCTACTCCCCATCTGCAAATACTTAGCTTTTCTTTGCTCTTCCTCTGCTCCATTTAGCTTTCGGCAAGGAAGTGAAGTATCCCAAACTTTCAGGTATTGTTGAGCATGTACCATACCTCTCAACTTTTTGATATGGGAATGAGGGACACCTTTTTTTACAAAAGTATGTAGGCATAGGACACACCCAATGACCCGTTACACCAACAAGTGCTTTTTTTACCACTACTATTCCTTTATTGGCTTTTGAAATTTACAAAATCAGACATTTAGAAATTAGATGAAAGGTTTAGCACTGTAAAACACTTTTGTTTTAAGATAAAAAGTGTAAAAAGATAAAAAGTGTATTTTTTAATATAGATCAGACCATGAGGAGGAAAGAGGGACAGAGAGACTTTGTTCTATATTTAGGGACAGTCCCTCATAATCAGGGACAGTTGGGAGCAATGCATGTACTCCTCTTCTGCTTTGAAACTGGGCTAGTGTTGTCACCTGGGGAAGGGGAAGGAGACCATAGCCCTGTATATGCTCCAAAAAACTGGTTTGGAGTCTACACTGGGCTTTTTCTTCACAATCTCAGTAGCAGGAAGTGTTCACATGCAAAACGATAGGAAAATGCTATTGGGGATGGGAGAAATTAGGGGTTATTTTACTTTTCGCTGCATGGGTAAAGGAAATGGTCACTTTGAAGGGTCAGTCCAGTCAGCCCCTAGCTTCTTCTTTTTTTTTTTGGTATACTCCAACAGTAAGATCCCCTGTCATTATTCTCAACCCTCTTCCTGCTCACTTTTGCATGTTTGAGCATCCTTCTTAGCTTTCTCCATAATATAAAATCAATAAGAAATCCAAAACAGACCATGGAGATTCCTTATATTGGCTGAGTGTACATATCCAGGTACTCAAGCACAGGGATCACTCTCTGGAGTCCACCAGGAGATATTACAAATTGTCAGATCTCTTCATCATTCACCAAACACTAAATTGTTGGGTTTTTTGTGGATTAATTTTTTAAGAGCATAGGTCCTCATTGGGTTGCATTGCTAGCTGCCAAGCCGCAAACGTTTTCATCTGGAAATGCAGAGATAAAAGGTAAATTGCAAGTCTCCAAACACCTGTAAATTAGTGGTTTTAGCAGGCAGAGATAGTCTTCTGGTGGAGTAATGGAATGCTCATAATACTCTGTAGATAAGAAATTAGTTTAAATTAAACCCTTCAAAACATGTAGATTCATATTTCATAGAATGGTGATACATAATTAAAACTTTCATTTTAAGTACATTTCCAGAGCTTGCATGGTATCAGGTCTGTCATTACTCTGTGGAAATCAGTAGCAAAACTTAACTACCATGCTCTATTATTTTAGCAAAGATAGAAAACTCAAGATACTAAAATATCTGTTGTATTTAGAAAATGTTTTACAGATGTTTTTCAGTAGAAGGAAAATGACCATATTCAATCAATGGCATTGTATTTGGTCAGCAGCATCTGAGATAACTGGCACTGTGTTTACATTACTGCAATATTAGTAGAGAGAGCCGGCAACTCTGAAATCCTTTGGAAGAGTTTATTCATGGCGTACCAGTGACTGTCACAACTGATTTTATTAGTGTAATTGTATTTTGTACTATCATTATATTCTACCCCCCCCTTTTTTTTTAATTTAGCAATATGCTGTGAACAAGGCCACATGCCGAAACGCGTTAGCTTGCTTTTTTTCATAAACGATTTAGAGGATGGGATAAACAGCTCAGTTTCAGTATTTGCAGATGATACTAAGCTATGCAGGGCAATAACTTCCACACAGGAGAGGAAACCTTACAAGAAGGCCTAAACAAAATAAGTTGATGGGAAACTACATGGCAAATGAGGTTTAATGTTGAAAAGTGTAAACATACTCGCTGGGGGGGGGGTGAACCTCTGGGGGAATCTAGAAAAGAAAAGGACCTGGGGGTCCTAGTAGATGACAGGCTCAGCAATAGAATGCAATGCCAAGCTGCTGCAAGCAAAGCCAAAAAAATACTGGAATGCATTAAAAAGGGGATTAACTCCAGAGATAAAATAATAATTCTCCCACTCTAAGAGTCTACAAGACTCTGGTCCAGCCACATCTTGAGTATGCCATCCAGTTCTGGGCACCAGTCCTCAGAAAGGATCTGCTAGAACTGGAGAGAGTCCAGAGAAGGGCATTAAAGCTAATAAAGGGATTAGAGGATCTCAGCTAAGGGGAAAGATTACAAACATTGAACTTTTTCTCTCTGGAGAAGAGATGCTTGAGAGGGGATATGATATCAATGTATAAATACCTTACTGGTGACCCCAGCACAGAGAAAAACTTTTTCAGTGAAAGGGAATTTAAAAAGAAATGCGGCCATTCACTAAAATTGAAAGAGAAACGGTTTAAACTTAAACTGCATAAAGGGTTTAATTAAAGGGGTAGTGGTGCGCTTCAGGGATCAGCTCTAATGGATCTCTATTTGGGTTGGTGGCAGTGGTGTGTACAAATCTTGCTTTAAAGGTGCTCCGCGTGATAAATATAATATTTATATTTTTAAAATAATTAGGTGATGAAAGTGCGGGTGTGTCAATCAAATCAGTAAATATCAAGGTTTTTCTTAAAATAAATAAATATATGAGTACGGTGTGTATCAATAGATAAATAAATAAATAAATAAATATCAGAATGCTACTTCTTTACCAGTGACATCAATAAATAAATTATATAAATCCAGTGTTGGTCTTCAATCTGATTCATAAACAGTAAAACAAATATATATTGTGCTCAAAATAAAGTGCTACATGCAATTTTCTATTAAAACGGTGCTAGAAAAGATATCTGTGAATAGTTCGATTGTAATCCTTCAAATACCAATATTTAAATGAGATAGTCCAAAAGAAAAAAATTATATAGAGAACATCCAAAATAGCTTGTGTGAATACGTTCCTCGCTTATATCCGTGCTTCACTCATGCAATTAAGTGACTATGATCTCCTTCACCTTGTGTGTCACCTCTGAGTGCTCTAGCTTCTCACCTTATAGGCAAGATCAATTTGCCTTTGGTATCTATCCAAGCTCAACGATAGACTCAATTTCTCTCAATCCGGATCCTTTCTTACTTAATGGAGCTGCTTTCTTGGATCCCTCTAAGTGTTTGTCTTGATCGTTTTTAGTACTATCCTCTTTGTCCGATCTTTAGTGTGCCTCAGAGACAAAGACTATTCATGGTGCAGTATATCCAACTCATTTATTAAAATATAAAGATTTACACTTACAATTTAGGCATGATACTTCAGCATGTAAACAAAAAACCAGCCGCCGCTGTGGAGATCGGGCTCCGTTGTAACGTCACTTCCGGCTCCTCCTACGCGTTACGTCACGAGGTCACGTGACTTCCTCAGGGCTCAAGGAACGATCAAGACAAACACTTAGAGGGATCCAAGAAAGCAGCTCCATTAAGTAAGAAAGGATCCGGATTGAGAGAAATTGAGTCTATCGTTGAGCTTGGATAGATACCAAAGGCAAATTGATCTTGCCTATAAGGTGAGAAGCTAGAGCACTCAGAGGTGACACACAAGGTGAAGGAGAGTCACTTAATTGCATGAGTGAAGCACGGATATAAGCGAGGAACGTATTCACACAAGCTATTTTGGATGTTCTCTATATAATTTTTTTCTTTTGGACTATCTCATTTAAATATTGGTATTTGAAGGATTACAATCGAACTATTCACAGATATCTTTTCTAGCACCGTTTTAATAGAAAATTGCATGTAGCACTTTATTTTGAGCACAATATATATTTGTTTTACTGTTTATGAATCAGATTGAAGACCAACACTGGATTTATATAATTTATTTATTGATGTCACTGGTAAAGAAGTAGCATTCTGATATTTATTTATTTATTTATTTATCTATTGATACACACCGTACTCATATATTTATTTATTTTAAGAAAAACCTTGATATTTACTGATTTGATTGACACACCCGCACTTTCATCACCTAATTATTTTAAAAATATAAATATTATATTTATCACGCGGAGCACCTTTAAAGCAAGATTTGTACACACCACTGCCACCAACCCAAATAGAGATCCATTAGAGCTGATCCCTGAAGCGCACCACTACCCCTTTAATTATATCATTTACTGCTTTAGTATCAGTCCCAGTGGCGCTGCAGCAGGGAGTCTCTGGCCACCTCAGACAGCGCAGGGATCACACACACCCCCTGATTGATTGCATAAAGGGTTCTTTACTATCAGAGCGGTAAGGATGTGGAATTCTCTTCCACAAGCAGTGGTATCAGCAGGGAGAGTCAATAGTTTAAAAAAACAATTAGATGGGCACCTTAACGACCACAACATACAGGAATATACAATGTACTAAACACATACACACACACACACACACACACACACATACACTTCATAGATTGAACTGGATGGACTGGTGTCTTTTTTTAATCTCACCAACTATGTAGCTATGTAAAAGTCACTGTTATGCCATAAATAAAGTCCTCCTAAGGATTTTGGAGTTGCTGGCTTTCTCTATTAATGCTGTATTTTATCCAGTGGATGGAGGACACTTTGGCATCAGAGCACCCATGTAAGGATCCCACTTAATCCAGGGCGTGTTTCCTCGTGAGAGCGCTGCTATTTGCTTTTTGCGTCTGTTTACATTACTGCAGCCTGAATGGGCAAACGGGCACCATAGTTCAGCAGGTTCGCGAATGGTGTACAGGCTGGGTTTGCCTTGAACCCAGGTCCAACCCAAACCCAGATCTCATCCCTAGTTGTCCAGTGGCTTTCTTTACTTTTTGAATGACTAATTAGAACAAGTATGTGGATCAGTTCTGATTTCATCCCACATATTTGTTCTCAGTGATTCAGAAAGTAATGAATCCAAAGACAATCAAAACATTAGCTGTCTTTTAAGTAGGTCAGCAATGGCAGAGTCTGCATTTCCCACAGTACAGGTTTCCTTCAAGGGCATTTAACATCTTCTAAATGAAGAGACCTGAATGGATGAAAAATGGATTGCTGAATGTAGGTTAGCCGCAGTGATGCATGTGTGCCCATGTTCAAGTGTTGTTTTTGGTACCGGCTGTTGTGTGTTGGGATGACTATGTTTGATTGTAAGGGATGCACTGCTAAGTAATTCATCATGACTGACAACGAGAGGAAGATTAATTCAATGCATCCTTATTAAGAGAAGTGACAGCTTTGCTGAAGGCAGCGATTTCCCCTGTCTCTGTTTTGGCCCAGACCTAACTGGAAATTTCTCATTATAAATTAGGAAAGAAAAGATAGCATATATTCAACTTATAAATGTTCTGTTTTCTCTTCACTAGTAGCTAAATACAGAGGCATTTTGATAGGATTATGTTGGCAAACGTGTTCATAAAAAACATGCAACATCATTGGAAAAGTAACACTGTTTTAGATTAATTTTTCTGTTTGTCTTAGAAATGGACATAGGAACAGGAAAATAAAACATGCAGTATCATTACTGGTCCATCTTTTGTCCACTGTGGCCTCTCTATTTTAAAATGAAACAAACAGATAGGACAACATTTTTGGTTGAAAATCACATTAAAGAAAGGATGGGACTTTGAGCATGTGTACATTGGGGAAAATGTTGCTTTTACAGTACTGAAAAAAAAATCCCATAGACAAAGTATCAGGAGTCTGACTTTGATAGATAAGTTAAAGCTGAAATTGTCATTATTTGCCAGCATTTGGAATGGTACCTATATATTTATACATAGGTATATATATATATATATATATATATATATATATATATATATATATATATATATATAAAGCTACCTACATATGGAACCCTATATTCTATATGTGCATGGTGTAGTTTAGGAGTTAAACCCGTGGTAAGACCCAACACTTAAGGTGGCATTTTATGCCTTAATTGTCCAATATAAACCTTGTACTTCTGAAGAAAGGGCCCTGAATCAGAATATTTTCTGTTGTTTAGTATAAAACACTCAAGATCTTAAAATAAAGTCCATTCACTCCTTTGTGTTTTGGTGGGGTTTTATTAGCTTTATGTGTGTGATGCGCTAATGCATGTTGCCATGCATTACCCGGCATTTTAACATGCATTAAAATGCATTTTACATTGCACTTCAAAAAGCATTATAAAGCATGTCAACACACATTAAAAGACATTAATGTGCACTGAAGTGTATAATGAGGTGCACTTATTTAGGTTTTCATAATTTCCAATAAAAAAAAACAACTCATTAGGAAAAGATGTGACTCCAGCTAAATCCAGATTGAATAAAAATAAATAAAAGAGACAGAGTTGGGACCCCATAAATATTCTGAATATATTCTCTAATTCTCAAGTTGGTACATTGATTATTTCATTTTTTTTATTTCACTTATTTTTAACATAGTACCAGCATGTTCCATAGTAATTTACAGAGAATATTGACGCCAGGGGCTGACTGGAAACTTTCGGCCCAGGGGGCAAGTACAGACCAAAGGCCCATGGTGCAGCGACTCCGCTCCCTTCCCACTCTTCCTCTTCCCACCCTCCTCCTGAACCCTATTTTAGACTGAAGCTCCGCTCCAGGTACTCTCTACTCACAGGGCGAATCTTGGTTCCCGACCTGGCCAGTAGGGGTAGTTGAGGAGAGCTGAGACTGCCTGGGGGAGGAGAGTCTCCAGTGGAGCAGGGAACCAGATTCTGCTCAGACACAGTTTACACCATCCATGCTGGGGGAGGGGGGGGCTGCGCTCTGTCCTTGTCTTCATCCTGCACTCAGTAGGTCAGAAGTGGGACTTTTTACTTCTCCTCACCAGGAATCCTTTAGGCATTTCTGTGGCAGAAGTAGTGCAGCCTTTTAATGGGGCATCAGAGCGGCCCGGGGGGGAAATTGCCCCCCTGCTCCCTGGTCCAGTCCTCCCCTGATTGACGCAGTCACATCAGTCCCAGTCCTAACTGTCCTTTCAGTCTAAAGTCCACACCACAGTCAGGCAGGTAGATTTACTAAGACTGGAGAGTGCAAAATCTGGTGCAGCTCCAAGAAACCAATCGACTTCTAGGTTTTTTTTTTGTGAAAGCTGAATTGAATTGAAGTTAGAAGCGTATTGGCTACCATGCACAGCTGCACCAGATTTTGCACTCTCCAGTTGTAGTAAATCAACAGTTTAGGTAAAAATTTGTAAATTTTTTTTGAAGAAATGTGCCTAGTAAACATACAGCAAAAGATTACCCCAAAGATTCAACAAGATTTGCCCTGTTTCTTACAACATTTACTCTATTTATTGTGAAGGCAGCTAACAGGTAAAGCCTGCATAATTGAATGAATGCCAAGTCAAGTATTTCAAAGTACCGTAGATGTATCTTGAGCTATTTTCTTGAATCGTTTGGCGAATCTTCATAAATCACCTAGTTACAAACTAGTGCCATCACCCAGCTTTAAAGGCCATGTTCAGCAACTCCTGACTGGAAAAGGGCATAAACAAAACCAGATTCACAGTAACATTGTCACTATCTAAATCAGGCATGTCCAACCTGCAGCCCGGGGGCCGCATGCGGCCCAGAACCGCAGGCAATGCGGCCCACTGCCCCCTGACAATTTATTATTTTTTTTGCTGGGGAGGAAGGAAGTCGGGTCGGGGGGCATGGCCACAGCGGCTTCCAACTAACTGTAGGCAGAGGCTGCCTCGGAAGGGATCATCCTCTAGTTGTGTTAAATTAGTGCTGGGGGGGGGGGCGGCAGCGCGGGAAGGGTGCGGCGGCGTTTTATTACTTATATACCTTAACTATAGTATATATTTTATATGCGGCCCGAGAAAATTTCTCTACACTCAATGTGGCCCAGAGAAGCCAAAAGGTTGGACACCCATGATCTAAATAGTGCTTATGTACATTACATTTTGATAGTTTAATGTGTAAATATAAAAACACTAGACATTGTGAAAGGTTCCAGTGTAAAATAATGCTAAGAGTCAAGGTGGGTCTAAATTATAGTAGACTTTGATCATCCTTCCAAAAAGAGGGGGCCTATAGTACAGGGTTTTCCAACCAGGGTTCTATGGAACCCTAGGGTTCCTACAGATTTTGCTAGGGGTTTCCTGAGCAATGCACAGTTTTTACCTCTCTTTTTAGATATCTGTTAAGGGGTAGTTCTTCCCAATGACTACAAGTGTAAGTAGCATGCTTCCCAGTGACCATTACACTAATGTATCATGAGTTGCAGATAAAGTCATTTTTAGCAGAGGTTCCCCGAGACCAGAAAGGTATTTAAAGACTTTATGTTGAAATGGCTGAGAAAGTCTGCTATAGTAGAATGGAAAAGGAATGCAAGTATGAACAGCACTGACTGTTGGTTAAGTCTTTATTTGTTCTATTGCTGGCCCACAAGTGTTGGAGATGTGTCAAGCACACTTTTTGCCAGGAGTACAGTTTGAAAAAGCTTGACTGATGCACAATAAATTGGATTGTATAGATTGGGTTTCTTTTGATGTAAAAATGTAAAACGAGAAGAACAAAGGCAAATATAACAACCCCAGTCTTCCCCACATTTACATGCTATTGATTTTGAGAGTGGCCCCAGACATTTATGTAAGAATCGCTGTGGCAAAATGTTTTTTTAACTGTCTACCTGTTTAGCAGAATTTGAGTACTACTTCCATTGAAGTATCATAAATGCCACACAAGCCTGGCAATGAGTTGGTTGTCTTTCTACATTGGTCAGGTTACCCAATGAGCAGGGAACTTTATCTCACAATTTCTCATTGATTGCCATTGCTAAAAAAAAATATATTGTTCCAAATAACGTTCATTATAGCTTAGTGAATTTTGCTTACATTACAATAATAGGTGTTTTTCAAAATATTAGTATAAAATGAGTATATAAGCTGCACAATTCTAAATAAAAACTTGACTTGCACATATGGATGGTTTGTGCTGATCTATTTTCCAGTTAACGAAGAAACATGCTTAGTATTAATTTCATGCCTGCACAGAATGGCCACAAATATTCATTCATTACTGTATCATATTTAAGGTCTGAGAGTCAATATGTTAGGCAGTAAATTATAGCTCTTGGATGTCATTTTATAATAATTCCACTATTATATAGCTGTTTATTTGGCTACAGTGCTGCATACATGAGCAAATATCGCACACTCCTTAACTACCTGGTCACTTATTAAAATTCAGTTTATTTAATCACTTGAGGGCACCATTTTATGAGTCTTTTCTGCAGCATAGGAAGAAGATAATGAACTAGCCATTAGTCTGAAAATATATGAGAAATATCTCAGCAATGCACCTTTTTTTAATGGCCTAGCTAAAGTTTCTCCTGGCAAGATATTACGAAAAAGAATCATCCTGAATTAATTTTAAGATAAACACATTGTGACACAAATATTTTTAAGCTGAAATCTTTCATTGTCATGAAAAATGTTGCTATATGCTAAGTTTTTACATTAATGGCGGCATTTGGGAAACATATATGACTGCTTCCAGTAAAATTTTAGTTATCATTCATCTCTGCCCTCAACTTTAGCAGTAGGCACTCTGTAAATTTATGAAGCAAGAACCTGAAAAATGAACTGACTTTCAGAGCTATATGCTACAGAGATGCGCGTCTTTATCTTCAGTATATGGTTGTTATGGTGTTACATGGAATGTTTCCTGGGGTCCACTCACAGAGCACAGCAGTAAAACATTCTAATAGTGTGCATTATTGCAAGGCATGAAAATGCAGTTTTTAATGATAACCCAACACACCTAGGCCTTTAGGCCTCATTCTCTTGGGCATATGCATATTTTCTGCATGGAACACAGGTTGTTGCTGGCAGAGCTAGCACGGGATCCTGTGTAAAATACAAGTCTAAAGTACTCGCATTTAGACGTGTTTAGATGCGTACAGCATTTAGAAAATGTACAATTCTTCTTGTATTCAAATAAAAGGCTACACTTTTACATGTGCACACATTTAGGCATATTTATGCACATATGTGAGTAAAATCTCCAGATCTGTGTGGCTTTTGCCACAGAGATGTCCTACTTTTTCCCTGTGAAGCTAAACACAGCACATTTTTGCATGTACACGCAGCTGTGTTTACACTTATGTGCAAAGGTTTTGGGCAGGTGAAAAAGTGCTGTAAATTAAAGGAGAAATGTGTCCAAAGCTATTTTGATCATACTTCTTCTATGGATCACAGAAGTGCAGAAATGTGATAGGTTGTGTAACCATAAAATGTCCATCCACAATATGCAGCCTTCCCAAGGGGATTAGAAGCAAAATCTAGCAGAGCTACAGAATATAAGAGAGATGAGAGGAGCCTCTAATTGTAGCAATATGGTTACATTTAATGAAGGTTCAACATTTAGCAACTCACATGGTTGATGATTAAAAGAGGCACATCTAAGTATGCAGGCATCCGGGGTAAAGCTGTCCACAAAGACCATCTTCTGAACCACCGGCTCTCACCACTGTCAGTCTGCAATCCTGACCAGGAAGAATAGCCTGCAGTAGAGTGATCTGAAAGTGAGGCTTTGAAATACTCGTGGAGTGCAGCAGGGAAGGGATGATGAAGATGGCTGTGCAGAGGATAATCTATGTGGACAGCTTTACCCCAGATGCCTGCATACTTAGATGTGCCTGTTTTATTCATCAACCATGTGAGTTGCTAAATATTGAACCTTCATTAAATGTAACCATATTGCTACACTTTAGAGACTCCTCTCTTCTTTTTTATACATGACGCTACTTGTATGTCAAGACATCGTTTGTATATCAAGTCAAAATTTATTTAAAAAATTTGCTTGTCTTGCAAAGCGCTCTCAAACCAAGTTACTCTATGCACACTTTCATCATTCTAATTGGGTTATCCACCCCACACCAGCTATATCTTTTCTAAAGGACACATTTTCACGGGTCTATCACCATCTACTTTGGTTATCTATCTACCCTCGCACTTTTCTTTTCCTTCTTTCTTTCTTGTTTCCTCCACGGCTTACACACTTTCCAACACTTTTATACCTGTATTCACTATGGTAGATTGCCTTGGCGGCTTGGTTCTCGGGTATGGACATTCCACCTCATCTCCTTACTTGTATACGAGCTATCAGCTTCAATTAGCTTTCAATACCTTATGGGATAGCAGGCAGGACTTTATTCTATACTTTAATAACTTAAACTAAAAATAAAAGAGACTGACAACACCATTTGGAAAAATAAAGGCCGCGGCCGTTTTAATACTTGTATTAAAATTTGTTAACATAAACTCAATAACTTTAACCCGATCACTGAGATCCAGGTTACCAACAAATTATAATATCAAAAAGCAAATTATCCAAACATACACATCCCAATAAAAGGGGATAAACCACAAGAAAAAAGTCCCTCTTTGCACCACGCAAAGATGACCCAACAAGTATAAACTGGCCGCGACAGCCAAGGGGAGGGGAGGGAGGGGAACAAAACTTTTCAACTTGACACGACGTTCTTCCTGAGGTAAGTGGTGCTTCAGGAGCTGAGCCCCCCTTTAAATAGATCCTGGGCAGGCTCAAAGGCGGGAGAAAAACAAGAAAAAACCAGTTTGAATGTTATTCTTCCTAGCTACAGAATAAGCCCCACAGTGATTGGGGCTTATTCTGACCATACACTGGCTAGTCCACCTAAATCTGCCTAGTAACCTATTGTACTGACTAAAGGATTCTTATTTTTTACAAAAAGCCTGCCGCCATCCCATCTAGAAAAAGGGGCTCATTTGAACCCCTTTTTCTTTACATGGGATAGCAGGCAGGACTTTATTCTATACTTTAATAACTTAAACTAAAAATAAAAGAGACTGACAACACCATTTGGAAAAATAAAGGCCGCGGCCGTTTTAATACTTGTATTAAAATTTGTTAACATAAACTCAATAACTTTAACCCGATCACTGAGATCCAGGTTACCAACAAATTATAATATCAAAAAGCAAATTATCCACCAGACAGGAGGCTAAAGCCCTCCTGTCACAACCCCCACAGCGCGGCCTTCTCAACACACGTACCCAGATTGGTATTGAGGATATCAAGTCCGATATCGGAAAGGTGAACGTCATCAGACCTGTAAAGCCCGGCAATACCACCTTCCAGCTCAAAATGCCGGAAAGACAGAATGCCTGCAGAGCCTAACCACCTAGCTAAGGCTTTGTTGATCCTCCTCCGCACCTTCTCCAACGGTTTAAGGTGCGGGTGTTTGAACCATACAAGCCGGGGAACAACCTCAGAAAATACAATCCGCATACCAGGGTATGCAGAATGTAAATAAACTAAATCATCCCTAATCCTAAAAACTAGATCTAGTGACCTAAACTTCGCAATGTCATTTCCCCCCAGATGAATGACCATTACATCGGGGGGGGGGGAAAGGACCTGCAAAAGCTTGCTAAGCTCAGGTAACAGTTCAGCCCAACACATGCCCCTCTTACTGAACCATTGGACATGATAGAAGCGTGGATCCAAACCAATGTTCTCCGAGTAAACACGTCTCCTGGCTCTCGCACGGGCCCAATGAACAAAAGAGTGGCCAACGATCCATACAGAGAGGCAGACAGAACCTAAAAATCAACAACAATTGTTAGGACGAATATACGACATATATGCATTCGACTTCCATCTACCAATCGCTTTCAGTGCCTGAGCTTTAACCCCCAACCTGGCAGCTTCAGTAGCCGCACCGATCCTGAAGGAATGTGAAGACAGCTGAGAATGCTCCAGGCCAGCAGATTGCAAACATTTGCGCAAAACGGCATTGAATTGGAATTTCGTTAATGCTTTACCCGACTGATGAACAAAAAGAGATCCCGCAGAAGATGACCGTATCGCTAAAAACCTGCGCAACAAAAAAACTGGGCACAATGCAGAATGACGGTACTGGTGCAAATAAATCCATTTTCCCACGCCCAACTGATCAGTTTTAGAAAAACGCAACAAAATGCCGACGTCTTTCTCGCGAAGGTCAATATTGGACAACAACAAGCCGAAACCGCTATTCGCGTCGTGTACAAGCTCCGAAATCCGCAGGGCACCAAAAAACATTACCGAAAACGCCGCCTTAAAAAGCGCAGATTCATAAAGCGAAAAACAAACACGCTCGGTTGCTAAACAAAGTTGCTCCAAAATATGAGGAGTGATCGCCTCCCTGCTATCAGGGCGCCATTTCGCTTTCCGATAGCCTTTCAAAGCCTGTCGGACAGCAAAAAAGGCAGAGCAGGGCGGATGATTCCGCAATTTAGCGAAAAAGGAAACACCAGCAAGAAGCTTATTGACATGGGACCAGGAATATTCCTTTGCAAACAAAAAATTCAAAAATGACAAAACTAGATGTTCTGAAAATTTATCAGGAGATTCACCCATGGAACATAGATGGGCCGACCAAAGATCCCAAGCCGATTGATATCCGGCTAGGGTAGCTGGGGCCAAAGAACCTGCGATATTAAGGGAAACCAGATCTACACAATGCCCCATAGCCGTGCCGGGTAACGACAACCCACCTGATCCGCGTCTGGAAATAGCCGAAAAAATCGCTCCATCTGCAGACGAGACAAAGAATCTGCCAAATCGTTATCCTTACCAGGCACATAAGCGGCCTTTATCCATATGTTCAATTTCAAACAACGGGATACAAGGTACCGCAAAAGATTCACAACAGGAGGAGATTTGGAAGACAAGCAGTTAATGGCAAACATCACCCCTTTGTTATCAGTGCGAAACAAAATGCGCCTATTCTGGAAATGTGAACCCCAAACCTCAAGGGCCACCACGATTGGGAAAAGCTCCAACAGCACGCTGTTGCGAGTGTAACCCAATCGCTGCCATCTGTCAGGCCAGGAGTCAGCACACCAATGAGTTCGCCAAATGGCGGCAAAACCCACCGAGCCCGCTGAATCTGTGGCGAGACAGAAGTCCTGATCGGTGACAAACTCATCTTGCCATACTGCTCTGCCATTAAAATAAATCAAAAACTGCACCCAAACCAGTATATCCTCCTTGACATCAGAGGACAGGCGGACGTGCGCAGTAGGTGATTTAAGACCGGAGATAGCAGCATAGAGCTTCCTGGCAAATAACTTTCCCAGAGGGATAATCCGAGAAGCAAAAGCCAGCAGCCCCAAAAGAGACTGCATCTCCTTCAAAGTAACCTTCTTCTTGCGAATCATAGTCAACAAACAGGATGTCAACTTTTCCACTTTTTCCCGGGGCAACCTAAATTCCATCAAAGCTGAATCTATGTGAATACCTAAGAATTGTACCTCAGTAGATGGCCACTCCGTCTTTTCATGTGCCAAGGGGATCCCGAACTGTTCACAAATGTCAAAAAATGTTTCAAGCAAATGCAAACAGTCAGAAGACCCCGCTCTACCCATGAACAAAAAATCATCCAAATAATGGACGAGACAAGAAGAGCCCGACCTGCTGGACACAACCCATTCTAAAAAAGTGGAAAAACATTTGAAATAAAAACAAGAAAGGGAGCAGCCCATGGGAAGGCACCTATCAAAGAAAAATTGATTCCAAAAGAAAAACCCCAAGGAGTTAAAGGAAGAAGGGTGGACTGGCAGCAGGCGAAAAGCTGATTTAATATCCGTCTTCGCCAGCAATGCCCCCCTTCCCAAACCTCGCAAAATCACCAATGCATCCTCAAAGGAAGAATATTGCACAGAAGCTTCGTCTTCGCTGATCTCATCATTTAGAGACTCCCCAACGGGGAATGACAAAATGATGGATGAGACGATAGGAATTAGGTTCCCGCTTCTGAACAATGCCGAGAGGAGATATGCGAAAACTGGGAAATGGAGGTGATTCAAAAGGGCCAGCAAACCGACCCGCCTGCAACTCCTTGAAAATTTTTTCAGCAACCACATCCTCAAGGCAGGCAACAGATTTCAGATTTTTAACCAGAGTGCAACCCGAGCCTTTAAAAACAGGCAAAAAGAAACCACAAGTGAAACCCTCAATTACCAGCGTGGCTTTCGCCTTGTCGGGGTATCGCAGAAGCCACGGGAGCATTGCGCACAGTTTCACCGGGGTTGTTGCCTTTTGAAAAACCCCCTGCAGGTTGGGAACTCTGCATCCTTTTAAAACACTTGGCAATTGGGTGCGAACCCGCACAGAATGCACATTCGTGTCTATATCTACAATTCCCAGGCCATTTGCATTGAGAGTCGTTGTAACTGAAACAGACCCCTTTGCGAAAGGAATGGGAAGGAGTAGGCTGCTGAGTAATTGTAGACGGCTGTCTACCAAAGGAAGGCTTCTGGGGTAACAACAGATCCAGCCAAAGGCTGATATCCTTGACACCCCACTTCAAATGCTGCTGCACAGCCAGCTTCTGGCGGAAGGCGACATCATAAGAGAACCAAGCCGTCCCACCAAAGTTTTTGTAGGCTTCTAACACGATATCCAAATGCTGGAAGAGACCAACACATTTGGAAGGGTGCTTCTCACAAAGCACAGCAGCATATATAAAAAACGCTTGCAGCCAATTATAAAAAATTTTTGTCACTGGGCGTCTCCGCTCCTCCTCGTCCTTTTTGTCACCCTTGGAGACAAACTCCTTAGCTGAAGGCAGCAAAGAAAGCATGTCAACATACAGACCACTCCAGATTTTCTCCTTCACAGAATCGGATAGGTGAAAACCCAGAGGGGACATCTCACAAGTCAAAGCCTCCCTGAGGCATACCTCAGGGAGATTTTGAGTCCTGGCCAGGGCGACAGAGGCAGGAGGATCAGCCAGAGGAGAGGCCAAACTAGAAGGCGGATTAGGCACCGCGCTAATTCCTAAAAGGCCACTAGATGGCGCCCACACGTCTAAAGGGGAAGATGCCTGCACCCGAGCGTCAGCAGACGCACTAGATACAGCCACCTCCCCCCCCCCCTGCGGGCACTGGGCCAATAACTTGTTTGGGGGCAGCAGATAAAACCTGCTTAAATTCTTTAAGGAAGTCAGATAAAATCGCTGACATTTCGGTAGCCGTGGCCAGAGGAGACACACCCACCCCCCCTCCAGATAACCCCAGCCCAGCCTGCATATCCAACCTGGCGGGCGCTATGTCCCGATCCATGAGGCATTGCACAGCCAAAGGAGGGGAAACCACCTGAGGAGGGAAAAAATTAGCTGCCTCACCTGGCCCCGGGACGGGGGGACGAACTCCATGCTGCTGCTGCTGCACAGGAACCGGGTGCCGTGATGACGCCGGGGCCTCGACTAGCCCACCGGCGGGGAACGATGCCGAGCTGGATCTTCCTTCACTCCCGGCGACGAGCGGCTCCCTCCGGGCGACGGGCGGCCCCCTCCGGACGATGGGCGGCTTCCTCCAGGCGACGGACGACTCCCTCCGGGCGACGGATGGCTCCCTCCGGGCGACGGATGGCTCCCTCCGGGCGACGGACGACTCCCTCCGGTCGATGGGCGGCTCCCTTCTGTCGACGGGCGGCTCTCCTCGGACGACCGGCGGCTCCTTCCCGACGACGGATGACTCCCTCCGGGCAGCGGGTGGTGAGTAGCGGCGGCAGGGCGCCCTCTTCCTCTTCGCCGGAACGGCCTCCTCACTGCGAGTCTTCGGCGCGCCTACCCCCGACCGAAGGACGATCCTCCTCCGCCGGTTCCGGTGCTGAAGATGCCCTCCGACCTCCGACGACATCCGGTCCGCTTCTTGACCCGGTGACGGCTTCCGGGCGCCCGCTTGACTCGATGACATCATCATTGCGCAGACTTGACCCGGTGACGACATCCGCTCTACTTGACCCGGCGACGACATCCGCTTCACCGTTGGATCCGCCAGAAGACACCGACTCCGGGACACAAGCATCAACGGGCAGAGGCTCCACTGGACAGGACGACGAAGAAGACATGGCCAGACAGCGCCGGATCCAATCTTCGGAACCCGCTTCCCCGCCCTCTCGATCAGCTGGCGGATGAGACTCATCTTGACAGAAGAGCTGGAACAAAACTTTTCAACTTGACACGACGTTCTTCCTGAGGTAAGTGGTGCTTCAGGAGCTGAGCCCCCCTTTAAATAGATCCTGGGCAGGCTCAAAGGCGGGAGAAAAACAAGAAAAAACCAGTTTGAATGTTATTCTTCCTAGCTACAGAATAAGCCCCACAGTGATTGGGGCTTATTCTGACCATACACTGGCTAGCCCACCTAAATCTGCCTAGTAACCTATTGTACTGACTAAAGGATTCTTATTTTTTACAAAAAGCCTGCCGCCATCCCATCTAGAAAAAGGGGCTCATTTGAACCCCTTTTTCTTTACATTATGATATTACTTCCCTAGAAACCCATTGTGGTCAACTGATGGAGTTTTTGGTGGCCCTCACCCGTGGATTCACAGCCTCCATAGATCTACCACTACATCCATTCATGTGCGCAGGCTTTGCTCCCTCAGCTCCTGTGTCAGGCACACCCTCCAATGGCGCATTTCCACACATCCTGCAACTCATCCTGGAACATACTTGTGAGTTTCAAGATTACAAGGTCTAGGGATACTAGGCTGCTATACAGCCACATACATGACTATTTTGTTATATATATGTGTTTTATATACATTATTTTTTCTAGATATTTGGATTTTACCCGCTCCTGATGAGTGTTTTTACACGAAACGCGTCGAGCTTTCCATGAAACAAATCCAATGTACTATTTTTGCATCATTATGTATTTCAATGTATTGGCACACCACCTGTACATATGGGTGACATTCATGTTGCCAGATAACATGCATGTACTCATGGTACTATTTTATCCTTTTGTCATTGTTGTTATTTATACTATCATATTCATGTATGATCCACGCCCTTTTATGTTGTTCTCCATGTACATTGTCATCATCATCATCATTTTTTACCTCTTCTATGAGTAGAATAAAACGTGATTCATCATGATCTGTTTTGTTATTATATGATGGTTGCACAATTATTAGCCACGTAGGGCCACACATCTCATATAAAGTACCAAACTATTATTATTATTTTTATCGAGGTATGGCTTTTTGGCCACATTTCTTCCATGAAGACCACTTCTGGTCAGACTTCTCCAGACACTACATGAGTATACCTGGGTCCCCCTGGTTTCCATTAGTTCTGTGCTGACGGCACTGCTGGACATCTTTTGATGTCCAAGGGAAGTAAACATGATGTGTCTTTCATCTGCTGCAATAAGTTTCCTTGGTTGACCACTGCGCCTACAGTCCTCAACAATTCCGTTACTTTATGTTTCTTCAAAAGAGCTTAAATATTATGAAAACTTCAGTCTGCATTGAAATCTTTGGCTGGGAGTGATACAGTATACGTAACTACCTTGTGGCTTGTTGCTGTGCTCAGTCTTGCCATGGTGTGTGACCTGTGACATGAAACTGTCTTCCACAACCTCAACTTAGTAGAAGAGTTTAGCTGTTTCTCACCCAGTTTTAAGGTCCCTATACATCTGTTTCAGTCTACACATGAAATTGATGATCATTAGCACCTGCTTGGTATAATCATACACGTGACTTTAATCCTACAAAATCCCTGACTTTGTGCAAGTGTACAAAGTGTGCAAGTGTGAGGATTGATGCTGGTTTGCAGTCAAAGGGTAGTCACACCAAATATTGATTTGATTTAGATTTTTCTTCTCTTCACTCACTTTGCATTTTGGATAATTAACTAATTAAAAAAAAAAACAATTAAAATATATATTTTTGAAAGCATTCTTACTTTACAGCATTTCTTTACACCTGCCTAAAACCTTTGCACAGTAAACGTATACACAGTAAATGTATAAACGTACAAAACTTTCTGCTGTACACATCTAAAAGCAGCATTTTTTGTCTGCCTATGTGAATAAAGTCTAAAATTCCATTTTCTGGAGATTATAAACTACCATCAGATTATTTTTTATATTTATATTCTTGCACAGCTCCATTGAAGCATTAGGAGAAAGGAAGAGCACAGGGTGATGATGGGTGAAAACAGCAGGAACCAGCTGCCCATAGAAATGACTGCATGTTTACAGTTTATAATATTTTTTTGCTTTCATACCACTAGGACCCCGTTCACACTATTCCGATTTCTCCTTGTCACACCTCCCATAGCTGAGCCTAACTTGTAAAGGGGTCACCCTGGTGGAAGACGCAGGATAACCTGAGGTGCGGAGTCTAAGCGACAACCGGTGTTCACCAGAGCTCCTGATGGTGGAGATGGACTTCACTGCTTGTTGGCATCAGTTCTCAGTCCTCAGGGTCGCCCCACCATGAGGTGAGCGAGTTCGGATCCTGCCCAGAGGAACACGGAAAACAGAAGATAGCAAGCAGTGACGCATGTTGAATCACAAACACACGAGCAAAGGACTGCAAGCCAACAGGTGATATATATATATATATATATATATATATATATATATATATATATATATATATCCTGTGTGCAACCTCATCACTATGCGACGCCAAGGAAGCAGAAGGAAGTGATGAAGCAATCAGAGTTTATAAAAGACAGCAGTCAGCACATGTCCAAGATGGCTGCAGACAGGAAGGCAAGGTAAGACCTTGACACTCCTGCATCTGCCGCAACAATACAGTGCACAACAATGAAAATCATATTATTCTTTTGGTGCTCATTCACATCAGTGCAATTTTTGAAAAGGTATAGATGCCTAATTTAGTGCAGTGAAGTGCATTTTTGGCCCCATAGACTTCAATAGGAGCACATAATTGGCTCCAGCCTAAATTGGCCCTAGTATGTGTATGTATGAATGTGAGTTAGGGACCTTAGATTGTAAGCTCATTGATATCAGGGACTGATGTGAATGTACAATATATATATAAAGCGCTGTGTAAATTGTTGGCCCTATACACAGTAAATACCAGTAATAATGAAACACGCATGTACATGGTTTTTTGTAGGCATTTGTGTTTAACAATCTCCTCCTTCTACAGTATGAAAACGCTTAAAAAAGCATGTGTAAAAACGCAAAAGAATGTGCAACTGAAAAATGCAGCAGCACTATTGTAAACCTAGGCTTAGGCAAAAACTCAAGCTTTCATTTTTGCCTTAAAATAAACCTGTGAATAACAGAGGAAATTCAAATTAAGCATATCAAGAATAAATGTCAAAACAGTCAGCCGACTCACAAATGTTGGCCATTTAAGTTATATGCAAATCTTGATTTTGAAAATGAGCTTGCTCACCCAAATCTCTAGTGATTGTTATAAGTGAATAAAGCCTTATCTAATATTAAAGGGATAATATGGAACCTCAGGAAATAGAAAGGGTAAGTCAAGATCAATTTTTACGGCAATGTCATTATATGCATGTCAAGGCCTATTAAATGTTTTGACATTTTTTCATATGCACTATGTTTTTTTCTTTTTTTTTTATTGCATGCAAATTTTTTATTTGCCTTTATTTGTAACAGATTTTACTTTCCCTACTGTAAAACTCTCCAAGCTCATCTTCCACTTATAAACTAGCATCTTCTCAAGCCATCTTTAGCTGCCCAACTAATTGTCTTCTCTAGCTAGTTTACTATCCAGCTGTTCTTTTTCTGTCATTATGCTATCTACCAGATTTCTACAGAAGACTACTGAAAATGATGTGTCTTATTTTAAGTGCACTTGTGCTCAGACTATGGACATTAAACTATTTACATATTCTTAAAGCCTATTGAACCTTCAGTTTAAAATCATTCTAGTGATCAATTTTGAAATTTGAGTACGCTAAATTGAATTTCAAGGATCACTGTCTTTAAATGAAAATTTTTGGCACAGTGTAGATATTGCTATCATGATACTCAAGCCAGTGGCAAGATCATCAATTAACCACTTGCCGACCGCCGCACGACTATTTACGTCGGCAGTCAGCCCCTCACAGGCAAAGCGACGTAGGTCTACGTCGCTAGCCTGTGAGGCTCTAGGGAGCGAGCGCGCTCCCGCTCGGTCACGGACCCCCCCCCCCCCCCCGCGCGCGTGGACCCGATGTCCGCCCGGCACTCGCGATCGTCCATTACACCGGGAGAAATGCAGGCGGCTAATGTAAACAAAGCCGCTTGTCATTCTCCGCTGTGTAAGAATGGAGATCATACGGTTCTACTATGTAGGACCGTTGATCTCTGTTCTTACACATCAAGCCACATCCAATCACAGTAAAAAACACCCCCCTAGGGACACACTCAACCCCTCCCTCTCAAAAAAAAGTTAACCCCTTTACTGCCAGTGTCATTTTTACAGTAATAGTGCATATGTATAGCACTGATTACTGTAGTAATGTCATTGGTAACCCCAAAAGTGTAAAAAATGTCAGTCAAAGGTCCGATCTGTCCGCCGCAATGTCGCAGTCCCTCAAAAAAAATCGCAGATCGCCGCCATTGCTCATTAAAAAAAAACCAACAAAAATGACAAAAATCTTTCCCTTAGTTAGTAAACGCAATAACTTTTGCACAAACCAATCAAAATACGCTTTTTGCGATTTTTTTTACCAAGCATATGTGGCATAAAACAAATTGGCCTAAAATGTTAAAAAATTTTGATTTTTACATTTTTTGGGGGGAATTTTATATAAAAAACGTGGAAAATATTGTTATTTTTGCAAAATTGACGCTCTTTTTTTGTTTATAGCGCATGATCAAAAAATCGCACAGGTGATCAAATATCCCCAAAAGAAAGCTCTGTTTGTGGGAAAAAAGGATGTCAAATTCGTTTAGGTACAGCGTCGCACAACCGCGCAATTGTCCGTTAAAGTCACGCAGTGCCGAATCGCAAAATAGGCCCTGGTCAGGAAGGGGGTAAAATCTTCCGGGGGATTAAGTGGTTAAAGGGCCTTGGTGGAGATCAAAGGCCTAGCTCCAGATTGAAAAACAACTGTGTGAAGAAAGAGCTGAGTGGCAGAGACTCCAAAGTTTGGGGTATTTGGGGTCTCATCATTTCGAATAGAAAACTATTGGTTTCTGTGGCTGTGCTGTAGGCAACTAAAGCTTCCTAAGATTTAAAGGTGTGAAGTTGTGGATCAGTAGTAGTCAAATATACCTTCTGTATCTGCTTGACAGAACAGTATCTTTTCAGGACCCTGCGGAATACATTTTTAGACAATGTTTTTCCAGTAACGTGTCATGCAATAAACCTAATGAAAACCTTTTATTCTACCTCCATGTGACTTTTAATTTTGCTAAGGTCACAGCAGAGAAGAGAAGGTTTGGGGGTCAAGGATCTGACGAGGACATTCAGCAGGGCACAAGTACAGCACTTAGGTTACAAAGAAAATTTTGTGTTATAGGAAATAAACAGTGAAGTTAAGTTCCAATACTTTATGTATGTATTTTTTCAATACTATAACATTTTGGAACTAAATACACTTTAATAATTTCCACATGATGCTAGATAACATTTTAATCAGCATAATCCTTCTTTCCTCCAACAAGATAGGGGTGTATTAAATACAGTGATTTAGTCAGTATGGTGTGCAGTAGAAACACATTTTTGTGGTGTGCTATGCATACAATTGCTCTCCCCTTCTCTTCTACACTGGGTAGAATCAGTTATAAGCTTCACCTTGAGGCATTTTTGGTAAATTCTCCTAACCTTGTAAAAAAATCACATATTCATTTTGATAGGTGAAGTACACGCACAATCGTGTATATCCCAAGAATATCCTGACAATTTGAGATAGGCAGTGAGTGTGGTTAACAGAGACTCTCAGTTTTATATACAAGGATTGCTGTATAGGATCGCATGTCTCTGTGATTACTTCACAAGCCACGCCCCCTGACAGTTAGAATCACACCCCTAGGGACACACTTAACCCCTTGATCACCAGTAATGTTAACCCCTTCCTTGCCAGTGTCATTTTTACAGTAACAGTGCATATTTTTAGCACTGATTACTGTAGTAATGTCACTGGTACCCCCAAAAGTGTTAAAAATGTCAGTCAGGGGTCCGATCTGTCCGCTGCAATGTCGCAGTCCCACAAAAAAAAAAAATTGCAGATCGCCGCCATTACTAGTTAACAAAAAAAAACAATAAAAATGACAATCTTTCCCGTAGTTAGTAAACGCAATAACTTTTGCGCAAACCAATCAGAATACGCTTATTGCGATTTTTTTACCAAAAATATGTAGCAGAAAACAAATTGGCCTAAAATGTTAAAAAATTTTGATTTTTAAATTTTTTTTTGAGAATTTCATATAAAAAAAAGTGAAAAATATTGCTATTTTTTCAAAATTGTCGCTCTTTTTTTTGTTTATAGCACAAAAAATAAAAATCGCACAGGTGATCAAATACCACCAAAAGAAAGCTCTGTTTGTGGGGGAAAAAAGGCCGTCAACGTTTAGTTTGGGTACAGTGTCACATGACCGCACAATTGTCCGTTCAAGTCACGCATCGCAAAATAGGGCCTGGTCTTTGAGCAGCCAAATCCTCCGGGACTAAAGTGGTTAATGCAGCCTTACCAGTACCCATCAGTGCAGTCTCACCAGTGCCCATCAATGCAGCCTCATCAGTGCCCATCAGCTCAGCCTCATCAGTGCCTAAAAATGCCCATCAATGCAGCCTCACCCGTGTCCATCAATGCAGCCTCACCAGTGCCCATCAATGCAGCCTCACCAGTGCCCATCAGTGCAGCCCCATCAGTGCCCATCAATGCAGTCTGATTGGTGCCGATCAACGCAGCCTCACCTGTGCATATCAGCGCAGCCTCATCAGTACCCATAAGCTCAGCCTCCTCAGTGCCCATCAGCTTATCCTCATCAGTTCCCATCAGCTTAGACTCATCGGTGCCCATCAGTGCAGCCTGATCAGTGCCCATCAATGCAGCCTCGCCAGTGCCCATCAAAGCAGCCTGATCAGTGCCCATCAATGCAGCCTCACCAGTGCCCATCAATGCAGCCTCATCAGTGCCCATCAATGCAGCCTCATCAGTGCCCATCAGCTCAGCCTCATCAGTGGCCATTAATGCCCATCAATGCAGCCTCGCCAGTGCCCATCAATGCAGCCTGATCAGTGCCCATAAATGCAGCCTGATAAGTGCCCCTCAGCGTAGCCTCACCAGTGCCCATCAATTCAGCCTCATAAGTGCCCATCGATGTAGCCTTACCAGTACCCATCTATGCAGCCTTATCAGTGTCCATCAATGCAGCCTGATCAGTGCCTATCAGCTCAGCCTCATCAGTGCCTAATAATGCCCATCAATGCAGCCTCACCAGTGCCCATCAATGCAGCCTCGCCAGTGCCCATCAATGCAGCCTGATCAGTGCCCATCAATGCAGCCTCACCAGTGCCCATCAATGCAGCCTCATCAGTGCCCATCAATGCAGCCTCATAAGTGCCCATCGATGTAGCCTTACCAGTACCCATCTATGCAGCCTTATCAGTGTCCATCAATGCAGCCTGATCAGTGCCTATCAGCTCAGCCTCATCAGTGCCTAATAATGCCCATCAATGCAGCCTCACCAGTGCCCATCAATGTAGCCTCACCAGTGCCCATCAATGCAGCCTCACCAGTGCCCATCAGTGCAGCCCCATCAGTGCCCATCAATGCAGTCTGATTGGTGCCGATCAACGCAGCCTCACCTGTGCATATCAGGGCAGCCTCATCAGTACCCATAAGCTCAGCCTCCTCAGTGCCCATCAGCTTATCCTCATCAGTTCCCATCAGCTTAGACTCATCGGTGCCCATCAGTGCAGCCTGATCAGTGCCCATCAGTGCAGCCTCGCCAGTGCCCATCAAAGCAGCCTGATAAGTGCCCATCAATGCAGCCTCACCAGTGCCCATCAATGCAGCCTCATCAGTGCCCATCAATGCAGCCTCATCAGTGCCCATCAGCTCAGCCTCATCAGTGGCCATTAATGCCCATCAATGCAGCCTCGCCAGTGCCCATCAATGCAGCCTGATCAGTGCCCGTAAATGCAGCCTGATAAGTGCCCCTCGGTGTAGCCTCACCAGTGCCCATCAATGCAGCCTCATCAGTGCCCATCAATGCAGCCTCATAAGTGCCCATCGATGTAGCCTTACCAGTACCCATCTATGCAGCCTTATCAGTGTCCATCAATGCAGCCTGATCAGTGCCTATCAGCTCAGCCTCATCAGTGCCTAATAATGCCCATCAATGCAGCCTCACCAGTGCCCATCAATGCAGCCTCGCCAGTGCCCGTCAATGCGGCCTGATCAGTGCCCATCAATGCAGCCTCACCAGTGCCCATCAGCTCTGCCTCATCAGTGCCTATTAATGTCCATCAATGCAGCCACAGCAGTGTCTATCAATGCAACCTCACTAGTGCCCATCAATGCAGCTTCACTAGTGCCCATCAATGCAGCCTCACTAGTGCCCATCAATGCAGCCTCACTAGTGCCTATCAATGCAGCCTCACTAGTGCCCATGAATGCAGCCTTATCAGTGTCCATCAATGCATCCTTACCAGCGCCTATCAATGCAGTCTGATCAGTGCCCATCAATGCAGCCTTGCCAGTGCCCATCAATGCAGCCTCATCAGTGTCCATTAATGCAGCCCCATCATTGCCCATCAATGCAGCCTTACCAGCGCCCATCAATGCAGCCTGATCAGTGCCTATCAATGCAGCCTCGCTAGTGCCCATCAATGCTCATCAATGCAGCCTCATCAGTGTCAATCAATGCAGCCTCACCAGTGCCCATCAATGCAGCCTCATCAGTGCCCATCAATTCAGCCTCACCTTTACCCATCAATGCAGCCTCACCATTGCCCATCAATGCAGCTTCACCAGTGCCCATCAGTGCAGCACCATCAGTGCCCATCAATGCAGCCTGATTAGTGCCCATGAATGCAGCCTCACCAGAGCCCATCAGTGCAGCCTCATAAGTGCCCATCAGTGCAGCCTACTCAATGCCCACCAATGCAGCCTGATTAGTGCCCACCAATGCAGCCTCACCAGTGCAAATCAATGCAGCCTGATCAGTCCCCATCAATGCAGACTCACCAGTGCCCATCATTGCAGCCTCATCAGTACCCATCAACTCAGCCTCATCCGTGCCCATTGATGCCCATCAATGCAGCCTCACTAGTGTCCATCAATGCAGCCTCACTAGTGCCCATCAATGCAGCCTCATTAGTGCCCATCAATGCAGCCTGATCAGTGCCCATCAATGCAGCCTTCCCAGTGTCCATCAATGCAGCCTGATCAGTGCCCATCAGCTCAGCCTCATCAGTGCCCATTTATGCAGCCTCACCAGTGTCCATCAATACAGCCTCACCAGTGCCCATTATTGCAGCCTTACGAGTGCCCATCAATGCAGCCTCACCAGTGCCCATCAATGCAGCCCCACCAGTGCCCATCAATGCAGCCTCCTCAGTGCTCATCAGCTCAGCCTCCTCAGTGCCCATCAATGCCCTTCCTATGCAGCCTCACCAGTGCCCATCAATGCAGCCTCACCAGTGCCCATCAAGGCAGCCTCACCAGTGCCCATCAGCTCAGCCTCACCAGTGCCCATCAGCTCAGCCTCGTCATTGCCAATCAATGCAGCATCACTCATGCCCATTAGTGCAGCCTCACCAGTGCCCATCAATGCAGCCTCACCAGTGCCCATCCGCTCAGCCTCATCAGTGCCCATCAGTGCAGCCTGATCAGTGCCCTTCAATACAGCCTGATCAGTGCCCATCAATGCAGCCTCACCATTGCTCTTTAGGTCAGTCTGATTAGTGCCCATCAGTGCAGCCTGATTAGTGCCCATTAATGCAGCCTCACCAGTGCCTATCCAATTCAACCTCACCAATGCCCATGCAATGCAGCCTGATCAGTGCCTATCATTGCATCCTGATCAGTGCCCATCCAATGCTGCCTTACCAGTGCCCTATTTATATACCATTCCTGGCCAATGCCCCTGGAAGCCAGAAATCACTAAAGTAGACACTACTACTTCAGTGATTTAAACTTGCTCCTTGGTCCTATGCTGAGTATCCGGCCTGATGCATTGTGAACCGGATGTCAGTTGCTCAGCACAGGCCCTAATCAGTGTCTACTTCAGTAAGTTTAAATTTCCAGGAGCATTGGTCCAAGCTGGACCAATGAAACTGTAAAAATATACAATGCCTGAAATTTCACTTAAAGGCTAAGAACATTTTCTCGCAAGAACAGAAAATACCGGTTGGTCTTGCTAGAAATGCAGTGTCCTTGTCACTTGCTGTAAGTTTAAAAGAAAGCACAAATAACCTTATCTTTATCATGTAAACTTCTACTCCCATCAATCCACAATGTAATATAGATGAACAGAGATAGACATATTTGAAATCCAGCAACTATGGGTGTGCCATATACAGTACAGAAATATATATACACAGTACAGAAAAATGGTGTAGAGTAGACAATGAGCGTTAGAAAATATGTTATTAGCAGGTAAAAAAAAGAAAAAAGGCTAAAAATAAAAATAAATTTCATTTTTGTTTTTTGGTTTAGATTTTTCTACTTCAATCAGAGTCCAGATTTTCCTGAGGGATTCCAAGTTTTTCCCAGGCCAGCTAGAAGACATAAACTATAATATTTTTAGAGTTGTGGGTCCTTTCACTACTAGGGTGAAAACTCCCAAAATAATATGCATATTCATTACTCAGAGTGCATATAAGGTGCAAACTGCATCATTTAACATCATTCAATTCAAAAGAGCAGCAACTCTACTCTGAGAAGATCTTGGGCTACCATACTTTTTGTTGTTTAGAGAAAGCAGAGTAATCCTAGAGAAGAAGAAATTCTGGGTGAAAAGGAGTTTGCTAAAACACTGGATATTGTACACAATTTTATTTTTGTATCCTTTGTTGCTGCTCAGTGCTTCCAATCTCCTCCTGCCTCTTTGCAGCACTTCACACCTACATGCACTCCAGCATGGGCTGCACAGCATTTCTCAGGATGGGTTTTCTGATGGTGACAACGGCGGACCATGCCTGTGTGATCTTTGTGAAAATAATACTTATATTCTCTATTTAACTTCAATGATCTACAGTAAAAATAATTTGTAACAGTTTTTGGCACGCTGCCATTTTTCTCTTATTACATTAGAAATTAATATCATATCATTATAACAAGTAGCAAAATATATGCTACTTCACCAAAGGCCGAAAACACTGGTCAGTGACTGACTAGACTAAAGATTGTGTTACCAGGGGTAGTCTATGCCAACAAAGCCAGCCCATGTCACTAGACCCAAACCATGTAGCCAGGGTGAAACATAAAAGCCAGGCCATGTCAATAGTACATAACAATGTAGCTAGTGTCAAAGATCAGAGCTAACCCATGTCATCTGATCATGTCAGCAGACTCACTCTGTTTCACTGAAGCATGTCGCCATGAAAACATTGAATCAGATCATATTGACACACACTCTTCCCCAACTCACTCTTCTGCAATATCATGGCACCTCAGCCTTTTTTTTCAACCATACAATAATAGTAGCAAAAATGTGTCCAGGAAAATCAAGGAGATGAACCTGCAGGAGGCAGAACTGACATTGATCACCAATGAAGACTGACCATGGAGATAAGGATGGCTGCAATTTTGAAATGCATGACTGATGAGGCAGTGTGGGATGAGGGACACCATTAATCATGATGGGGGGAGAGAATGGCTAACACTAAAAGGAGTGGGCATGCTGGTGCATGTCGTTCTAGACAGACAGGAGACATTGTATTTCTACAGAGAAAATAATGACACCAGTGGGGCCTGATGGGTTTTGCCATTATATAGAGACAGAAAAGATGCTAATGGTTCATGTGGTGACCTTCTACAGAGAACATAAAGAGACAAAAAGACACCAGTCATGTGCACTGGAGTCTGAGGTCAGAATTGGTTCCAATGGCATGCAGTGAGTGAATATCACTGCAGTATTGTGATAGGACTAGTACGCATTTCAACTTGTATGTGAGATCTCCTGTCATTAAATTTAGTTCAGGAGGATTCTGAAGGTGGGCCTTTCCAGCTACCAACACTACCAAGTGTTAAATCTGGCATGCTATAATGGGCTGGGATTTGGGACACCCTAGGCACTGGAATCATCTAAATGTTCACTACTTTTTATAGTACTGATAGGTTTCCTTAGATTTAGGCAACTGACACACTTATGCTGACCCCAGAGGCGTAACTAGAACCTTCAGGGCCCCAATGCAAGAAACCATGAAGGGCTCCCCGGACCCCTGGCCGGGGGCCCTTCCCTTCAAGCCTGGGGCTCTTCCAATTGATCCTGGAGTCCTTTACTCTCGTTGTGGGGTTTACAGTCCCGCAGCGGGACCATTTCACAAGTTCTGCAGTGGGCCCCCTTCCTGCCATCTTGGGGCCTCCCTATGGTGGTGGAATGCCAGGGCCCGGTTGCAAGTGTGACCTTTGCGATCCCCGAATTTCACCCACTGGAGTCAGCACGCTTCTTTTTTTTTTTTTTTTTCAAATAATAATTTGAAACATTTATTGTTGGTCGGCTCTAGAAATAAAGATCAGTAAGTGAGATCAATTTTTGATCTGGAAGATAGGTAAAAGCCACAAATGTTTACATAAATACAGTAAAACGTCTGAAAAAGAATGGTTCTCGCCTCATTTCTTGTTCCATTCTTCCTTCTCTTTCCTTTCTTGGATTACTTCCTTCAGGTATGGCTCGAGGTAGCGGACATCCTCTTCATATTTCGTCCATTGTTCTTTGGGCAAGGTGGTCTTTTTCAAATCAAGATCCAGAGCTCTCTTGATGCGGAACACTCGGTCGTCATATATTTTGGGTGGCAACCGCTTAACAGCCTCCCTCACGTCGTCGTTTTAATACAAAACGTCATCACGCATTAGGCCTAGTTTATTAAATCCAGCTAGACTGTAGTACCACTTGTTTATGGTGCTCATCATTCGGCGCGAGACTACAACCGGTGCCATGGCCGCCATCTTTCCAAGTCCTGAGCTACAGCCGACAGCATGCTTCTTTTACCGCTGTGCCTACTCTACATATATGCCTGCATTTTACTTGTTACATGTGAGTGCCATTCTTTGTACAATAAACATTCTTTTATGAGACATACTGCACTAGTGGTTATACCCCTTTTTTTCTGAGATGACGTTTTGGTTATCCAAGAGGAGGAGAGTTATTTGGTTCCCAGTGTATCTATGTCCTGCAGCTTCTGATCTCTCCAGGGAGTTTCAGACTATCCAGGGAAGTGTCTATAAAGGAGGAGGAAAGCCCAATCAGCTGTGTCAAAGTTACTCTTTACAAGGGTTATCTCTGCTATATCTGACCGCTCTGTGAAAGGAGGGTCAGATTCTCTGGTAAGCAGTTTGTGTGAACTGTCACATGGAGACTTGTGACCATCTTCCATTTCTGTACACCGGTGATTGGAGGATTCTACTATTTCACCTCTTTCAGAGACTTTACCTTGGGACTAAATTGTTAATATATATTTTATACTTTTTTAATGTGGCCTGGTATGGTTCAGGGTGAGAGGGACTCACGCTCACTTCCAATGGTGGGTGGTCCTCAATGATGCAGAGAGCAATGATGGTGTGATGACATCGGAATGGCTCTCTGCATCATTATACTGTAAGTACAGACCACTATGATGAAGCAATGCTTCCTTCTGGGTACTTGGAACTTCTAGGGACAGAAATAAAGTACTGCAGTGGACAACACCAGAGAGACGGTGAGTGTAGCAGCCAAATGTTTTTTTTTTTTTCATTTTTTAACCTGCTAGGGCACAATTTTTTTTTTTTTTTTTTTTTTTTTTTTTAGTTGGGTTGCAACCAGTTTGAAAATGAGGTGCCCTAGTGCCTTCATAGCTTTGGTCAACTGAAACATTTCTGTATAAAAAAATTGTGTTTTTAAAGGTGAGAGATCCATCGTCAACACAACTGTATGGGAAACTGCTTATAATTTTATTGTTTCTAATCTGAGTGCCGTGAAGTATTTTATTTTTAAACTATAGCTCCTAATTCTATGTTAATTTCTAATTATCTAATGCTAATTTCCAACAACGGCAACATGTACATGCCTCACAGCCTTCCATTACAAGATACTGATGAATATGTATATAATATAGACTCTAATAAACCTTTAAGGCATGAGAAAACGAAGCCTACCTTTGATTCATAGTCTGCTTAAATGCAGATTTAATTAATGGTTTATATTTTGCAATAAGATAGACCTTGTTGTTATCTTACTCTGAAAGAAGAGAAAATGCTAGAGATATAAAAACATTAGTGGCTCTACAATAAATATTTTTTTTTAATAAATTCTTGATTTATGCCGAAAGCAGGGTAAGAGTAAAAGGAAAGTCCAACAGTGCACATGATCATTTGACATGTATAAAATAGCATATCCACAACTGTATATATAATGAGAATTATAAATCCATAACAGTATTTGGTAGAAAAAAAGGATGATTTGTCAATAAAGATAAGGCAGGATTTATAATATAAAACAGAGGCAGGAAGGAGTATGGGTAGAGAGGTACAGTAAAAAGGCTTGGAGAAGTAATTATGTAATCGGGGATTGCCCAAAATCAGCCTCCTGGGCTAAGGTTGAGGGTATTATCGGTATAATGTCAGAGAAGAGTTCTTAGAAGGATTGGCACACCTGCAAATGCCCAGCAAAATCGAAGATTGGCACATAAAAATTTGCCAATGTGAATGCGCATGTGCACACAGGCACGGACACAAACAGCTGTGAGGATGTATGTGCCAGTGCAATGCGCCCCCCTGTGTTCCTGTTCTTGCTATTATTGGATTTCCTGTTACCGACCCCGCTTGCCTTTGACCTGTCTTGTCTCCATTCCTGGCTTTGACCCTTGGCTTGTTCCAGTGACCCTGCGTCTGCTTACTGATCCGTGCTTGACCCCTGACTTGCTCTTCTAATTCCGCTACTGCCCGATTACCAGTAAATGACCCTGGCTGACTCCTGACCCTGCTTGCTGCTTACTCTTGGCTGACCTTCCATGCATGACTTCTGGCCTGGCTCCTGACTCTGCTCCTGGCTCTCCCTGCTGCCAAGTCTTACGGGTACTCATGAGGGACTCCTGCCCAGGAGTGCATCCTGCTTGTCAGCTGCCATCCAGCGGACATCTCTTCATCACCTCAGCCTGTCCCAGCTGGCAACCCCTGCTTCTCTGAGCAAAGCACTCCCTGTTACCACCTTCAGGGGCACTAAACCGCAAGGGAAGCCCTCTCAGCACTTTGGCCTCTGACCAGGTATCTGACATATAATGGGATGTGGACCAAGGGGATTAGTGCATAGAAGAGATACAAGGGTGAAAAAGGGAAAGAAAAAAGAAAAGAAAGTAAAAAAAGTTTAGTAAAGACGGTGGACAGATGATCATTGTAGCTGCATAAGGCATTTATAGTCATTGGTGGTTTTGTATTCAATTCAGTAAAACTACCTTTCTCTAGCTTTTTAACACAGAGGAACTCTTGAAATATCTTTCCGTGCCCAGGGAACCCCTGCTAATACTTATTTTATCCACAGCTAATGGTACAACAGTGCGATGGCCACTAGGAATAATGCAAAACACTTGTATTTATTAGGGAAAATCCCCCCCAGGGGTAACTCCTTTTTTTAATGAGAAAAAAATAGCAAATAAAAAAAAAACAAAAAAAAAAAAAAGCATCTACAGTTGAGACACAAGTCATTTAGTAATTGAATGTTAATAAAATTGACCTTTCCTTTTCAATCTGCAACTCTGTAATTTTCTGTATAAACATAATTTCCTCCTTGTGTGATTGACTCAGATTTTTTGGCATCCCCTGCAACAAAAGTGTCATTTTTGGTGAGATATTCGTAATAGCTAATCACATCTAAAGGGATGAAGACCCTGCAATTTTCCTCATTAGAGCCCTGCAGGTGCAGCAGCAGGCAGATGATTATAAAAACACTTCCATTAGACTCACTGAGCATATGGGATTTCTTCAGAATAACTAAATGTAGGAGTCTGCAACAAAGTTTGTTAAAATCCTTGCAATGTACATAGACCACCCAGAGGGGAATGTTTTTTTCTCAACAAAAGTGGAGTTACACTTTAGGGTAACTAAAGATGGGTCAGTTTTCTTTTTCAACCAGCAAGTTGAATGAAAAAAAGCTGACCCAATTCCCCTGTCCACACATTCAAGGTGGATGAAGGAGTTGTACGGCTGTGTCATTGTTTTCTGACAGTTTGAAGACTTCCCTCCATCAGAATACACAGATCAGCGCTGCAGGCTATAGCCTACAGCACAGATGGAGAGGAAATTTTCCAGCAGAGCGGCTGTACAGTGGTCAATCGGTAGATTAACTTTTGTAAAACCACAGTGCTCATACACTATATTAGCAAAAGTATTGGGACATCTGCGTTTACAGGCACATGAACTTTAATGGCATCCCAGTCTTAGTCTGTAGGGTTCAATATTGAGTTAGCTATAACAGCTTTAACTCTTCTGGGAAGGCTGTCCACAAGGTTTAGAAATGTGTCTATGGGAATGTTTGACCATTCTTCCAGAAGGTTAGGCACTGATGTTGGAGAGAAGGCCTAGCTCGTAGTCTGCGCTCTAATTCATCCCAAAGGTGTTCTATCAGGTTGAGGTCAGGCCAGTCAAGTTCCTCCACCCCAAACTCGCTCATCAATGTCTTTATGGACCTTGCTTTGTGCACTGGTGCGCAGTCATGTTGGAACAGGAAAGGACAACCCCAAACTGTTCTCACAAGGTTTGGAGCATGAAAATGTTCAAAATGTCTTGGTATGCTCACGCCTTAAGAGTTCCCTTCACCAGAAACTAAGAGGCCAAGCCCAACCCCTGAAATACAACCCCACACCATAATCCCCCCTCCACCAAATGACTTGGACCAGTGCACAAAGTAAGGTCCATAAAGACATGGATGAGCGAGTTTGGGGTGGAGGAACTTGACTGGCCTGCACAGAGTGCTGACCTCAACCTGACAGAATACCTTTGGGATGAATTAGAGCGGAGACTGCAAGCCAGGTTTTCTCTCCTATCCTCACAATAGCGATTTTGGAAGAATGGTCAAACATTCCCATAGACACACTCTTAAACCTTGTGGACAGCCTTCCCAGAAGAGTTGAAGCTGTTATAGCTGCAAAAGGTGGGCCAACTCAGTATTGAACCCTACGGACTAAGGCTGGCCACACATTATACAATTTTCTCATTCAATTTCCTTTAGATTTCCCTTCAACTATATAGTGCAAGGGCCTGCCTGGTTGCATGCAAATTGGAAAGTGTTTAGGTTTGCCCTCCTATTATATGGTTCTGGTAAATCTAAAGGAAAATTGTATAGTGCATGGTCAGCCTAAAGCCCCGTACACACGATCAGATTATCGAACGATCTGTCGTCCGTTTTTTGTGGCATGCTAGTCTGATGTGGAAAGTGAAGAGGTTATTTTCATACGAATTTTCCCATACGACAAGTGATGTCATGTGTTTGATTGCTTTGTATGTGTTCTTTCGTCTCTGAGCATGCCTAGTCTTGCTCTTAAGATTTTTTTCCGTCAAAATCTGTACTAATGAGATGAAAATCGGACGTTGTAATACGGACAACAAAAATTTTATTGCCTGCACATCAGGATTTTGTCAGCCGAAAAGTCGGAGTCGGCTGTCGAAAGCACCATACTAACAATCCGAAAATCGGCAGATCGGTCGTCGGACGAATTTCCCCTACATATTTTCTTATCGTGCGTACGGGCCTTTAGACTGGGATGCCATTAAAGTTCATGTGTGTGTAAAGGCAGGCGTCCCAATACTTTTGGTAATATATTGTACATGTCATATAAGTGCCCTTTTGTTACAAAAAATAATTTTCCATTCTACACATCAGGTAGTACACAGTGCTCTTAAATGAAATACTCACGTTGCCGTCTTGAAAGAATTCCACATATACGCGATGATAATGTTTGGCCATGTAATGGTGAGTAGGAGTGATAGATTTTGCTGCTTATTATCCGTTGATCATCCTAATGACCCGAACCTGTTTAAAATATTGTTTATTTTAATGTGTCAAAATAAATGTTCTAATTTGGGAACTCACTCCTTTAATTTGCTAATAGCTGCAATGTGACTTTTGTGTTTGCTTTTCTCGGGAACAGTTATTGTAGCTTACACAGGCAGCATTTTGAACTGATCACCTTATTATCTACACACAGTCTGGGAGTCTGTGGAGCCAGAGCCTTCAGCAATACAGAAAAAAAAGCATAATTGTATACAAATGTACTCTAGCAAACAGTATGCATAAGCTGTTTAGTGGAAATAATTGGCTTCCACGCATTTCTCCCATATGCCTTTTTATTCTTTTATTGATAATTATTATGAGACTGTGAGGCAGAATCAGTGTCATGGATGTATTGCACTGATTATGGGTTGAAAATAAAAATACATATTTTTCATGTACAACGTACATTGTTATATCTGTTTGAAATAACTTGCTTGTTTTACGCTAAAGTAAAATTAAATTTTTCAAACCTTCATGTGAACAGTTAATGTTCATTTGGGCATTTTCAGATATTTAACGGTTGCATGTAGTCGTGAATCTGAGCAATGCTGATTTTTGTGTATGCTAGGTGGAATGTTGTTTGCTGAATATTTTTCATCATGTCGTTATTGAAACACAGGGAGCACATGCAGAGGAATGCAACTCCGTGGGGCGTTCATTTGACGATCTGTTAAAGAGGAAGTAAACCCTCCTCTGCAACTTTTACCTATAGGTAAGCCTATGATAAGGCTTACCTATAGGTACTGTAAATATCTCCTAAACATGTACCGTTTAGGAAATATTAACCTTACATGCAGCCAGTGACATCACTGGCGCATGCGCTCTGAAGGAACGGCCGCTGGTGCCGTTCCTTCAGAGCCCCGTGCCGTGACCGTCGGCTTCCGCGCGCGTGCGCGCGAGTGACGTCACCCCGGCTCCGGCCAATCAGATGGCCAGATGCCGCGATCCCAGAAGCTGGGCGACTGAACATGTCGCCTGTCATAGAGGTAAGCGGTCGGCACGGCGGGGGGCTCGTTCTAAGGTAAGTATTTCATAATGAGCTAGTATGCGATGCATACTTGCTCATTATGTGTTTCTCTTTCAGGTTGAAAAAAAAAATAAAATAAAAATTTGGGTTTACAACCTCTTTAACCGGTTGCCGACTGCCCACAGTATATTTACTGCGGCAGTCAGCCCCGGCCAGGCAGAGTGACATAGATCTACGTCACTCGCCTGTCACTGCTATTAGAGCCAATAGCGGGCGAGCGCGCGCCCGCTGAGGCACGTGCCCGCCTCGGCTCGTTCAGGGAGGAATGCGGGCGTGTGACCGGCGGACCCGATGTCCGCCGGTCACTCGCCGATCGTCGGTACAGCGGGAGAAAGGCAGAGCGGCTTATGTAAACAAGCCGCCTGTCATTCTCCCCTGTGTAAAAATGAAGATCAGACGGTCCTACTATGTAGAACCGTTGATCTTTGTTTTTACACCAATAGCATTGTCCCACTACAGTTAGAATCACGCCCCTAGGACACACTTAACCCCTCCCTGTCCAATACAGTTAACCCCTTCCCTGCCAGTGTCATTTTTACAGTAAAAGTGCATATATATAGCACTGATTACTGCAGTAATGTCACTGGTACCCCCAAAAGTGTCAAAAATGTCAGTCAAGGGTCCGATCTGTCCACCGCAAAGTCGCAGTACCGCAAAAAAAATCGCAGATCGCCGCCATTACGCGTTAATAAAAAAAACACCAAAAATGACAAAAATCTTTCCCTTTGTTAGTAAACGCGATAACTTTTGCGCAAACCAATCAAAATACGCTTTTTGCGATTTTTTTTTACCAAACATATGTAGCATAAAACAATTTGGCCGAAAATGTAAAAAAATTTTGATTTTTACATTTTTTTGGGGGGGGGGATTTCATATAAAAAAAAGTGAAAAATATTGTTATTTTTGCAAAAATTACGCTCTTTTTTTGTTTATAACGCATGATCAAAAAATCGCACATGTGATCAAATACCACCAAAAGAAAGCTCTGTTTGTGGGAAAAAAAGGACGTGAAATTCGTTTAGGTACAGCGTCGCACGACCGCGCAATTGTCCGTTAAAGTCACGCAGTAAAAAAATCGCAAAAAACCCCCTGGTCAGGAAGGGGGTAAAATCTTCCGGGGCTTAAGTGGTTAATGGTTGAGGAAAGTGGCAAGATTAATATGGGAAGATTTGGACATTAAGGCCTTTAAAATACATAAAGTTTTTGTTCTTCAATATATATTCAAATCAGTTATCAAAGATTTAAATACATACTGCGAAAACAAGGACTGACTTTTTACATTATTTCTATAGGCAGCTCCACTGAAGCACACCTAATGTACATTTGCATAGCTCCCAACTGTCCCTGATTTCAAGGGACTGTCCCTGATTTCAAGGGACTGTCCCTGATTTCGAGGGACTGTCTCCGATTTGGAACAAAGTCCCTCCATCCGTGGCTGGCTCCCTTCTCTCTCTGTTCTCCTCTCCCCCTCCGACAGCTGCAGGGGGCGGGCTGAGCCCAGGATTCCCTGCTGACGTCAGTCGGGAGGGGCGGAGCTACCGCCCGCAGAGGAGAGGATGGAGCCTGGAGAAGAGAGGCAGCGGCCGGGAGTCTGCATACACCAGCCGCCCAGCGTGCAGTGAAAAGTAAGCAAAGTGACAGAAGTCACAGTCAGAAATTGTCTTGAAGAACTTGGTCTAGTCTAGCATGCTTACAGGGGCTCTGTAAGCATGCTTAATTTAATAAGATGTGAAATAGCAGTGTATAGCCCCATTTGTGCCCGTGCGGCGGCCGATCGCCGCCAAGTGATTAGTCATCCGCTGGCTCCCTCCTCTCTCTGTTCTCCTCTCCCCCTCTGACAGCTGCAGGGAGCGGGCTGAGCCCAGGATTCCCTGCTGACGTCAGTCGGGAGGGGCGGAGCTACCGCCTGGAGAAGAGAGGCAGCGGCCGGGGCCCGGGAGTCTGCATACACCAGCCGCCCAGCGTGCAGTGAAAAGTAGGCAAAGTGACAGAAGTCACAGAAATTGTCTTGAACAACTGAAGAACTTGGTCTAGTCTAGCATGCTTACAGGGGCTCTGTAAACATGCTTATTTAATAAGAGGAGAACATTTTAAAAATGTGAAATAGCAGTGTAAAGCCCCATTTGCTTTTATTTCTTTACCCCCTTAATGACCAGGCCATTTTTTTGCGATTCGGCACTGAGTTACTTTAACGGACAATTGCGCGGTTGTGTGACGCTGTACTCAAATAAAATTGATGTCCTTTTTTTTCCCACAAATAGAGATTTCTTTCGGTGGTATTTGATCACCTGTGCAATCTTTATTTTTTGCACTATATACAAATATTTTTCACATTGTGCTATACAACATTCCCCCAAAAAAAAAAAATTAAAAATCAAAATTTTTTTCATCCTTTAGGCCAATTTGTATTCTGCTTTTGGTAAAAAAAAAAATAGCAATAAGCATATTTTGATTGGTTTGTGCAAAAGTTATTGCATCTACAAACTAGGGGAAAGATTTATGCCGTTTTTATTTATTTACTTATTTTCTACTAGTAATGGGGGCAATTTGCAATTTTTAGCGGGACTGCGACATTGTGGCGGACAGATCGGACCCCTAACTAACATTTTTTACACTTTTGGGGGGACCAGTGACATTACTAAAGTAATCAGTGCTAAAAATATGCACTGTCACTGCACTAATGACACTGGCAGGGAAGGGGTTACCCAGGGACGATCAAAGAGTTAAGTGTGAGCCTAGGGGAGTGTTTTCTAACTGTGGTGGGGAGGGACTGGTGAAATGATCATAGAGACCTGTGATTCTATATAGAAGGATCACGACTTCCGGTTCCGGGCGCCGCTTAGACTTCCGGTTCCGGGCGCCGCATGGAGTGAGTGAGTGATCCGCAGCTCCCGCGGCAGACCCCGAAATCTGCTTATAAATCCGGCCCGACATACCCCACCGGCCCCCCACTCCTTACCTGTGCCCATCGAGCCCCAGGGACCCGGCGGAGGCCAGTCACTGCCCGCCCGATGGATCGCTTCTTGGAGAAGGCCGCCCCACGCCCTCCGCCGGCGGCATCCCAAATCGAGGCCCCGGTCTCGGCCTACTCCGGCGCTGCTGCGGACTCAGCAGCTATGGACACCACTACTGGGACACCAGGTACCCTCCAGCAGCCACCTGCTCCTGTCTCTCCCATGCCTGGCACCTCCACAGAACAGATTGCTCAGGCAGTAGTGGCTCTTTTAACCCCTACCATTGCAGCCTCTGTAGAAAAGGCTGTGGCTGCTGGCATGGCCAGCATAAAGAAGGAGCTGGCAGCACATTCCCAAAGGCTCAACGAGGTGGAGTCCCGGCTATCTAACGTCGAGGATGAACTATATCAAGCCCAGGGAACCGAGCAGTCGCAAGACAAGCTCAATCGTATTATAATGGATAAACTAGAGGACTTGGAGAACAGATCGCGACGGAGCAACCTGCGATTTATTGGGGTTCCTGAAAATGTCGCCCCATCAGCTATCCCTGAACTCTGTGCAAAAAGAATCCCCGCAGCTCTGGGCCTGCATGGCACGTGCGTGGTAGAGCGGGCTCACAGGATGGGTTTGTACTCGGAAGAACGTAAGACTCCGCGCCCTATCATTGCCAAGTATTTGAACTATGCGGACAAGTCTGCTATCCTGCAAAAATTCCGCCAGACTACTAATTTCCAAATTGAAGGCATGAAAATATTGATTTTCGCGGACTACTCTGTCGATGTCGCAAAAAGACGCAAAGCCTTCCAGACCGTTTGCACCAAACTGCACCAGGAACACCTGAAATTCACCTTGGCCTATCCGGCGACACTGCGCCTTCGCGCACCTAACGGCAACCAACTTTCCTTCCAGGACCCTGAGGAAGCAGAGGCCTTTGTCCGCACACTCCATCATGGCGATCAGGGACCCTCTTCTTCTGCTAAAGCCCTTCAGTTTCCCAGACCTATGGATCAAAGGAGCCCCAGGAAGGAATCCCCCAAGCGTCAAAGGTACTCTGACGTGGTTAGCTCTGGTCGCCCGGGCATGCCGCACTGAACTGTCCTTTCACGTGAGTTTTTGTGCCTTTTTCTTGGCACCGTCCTGGCTGTCTAACCCAGGGCTGCCTGCCCGGGGTCACTTGGTGCTCTCCCTGGCACCTTCTCAGGCTACAGTTTATGTGTAATTTTATTTTGCCTTATTGGTACATTATGGGGTGCTGCTTCGTTGTATTTATTACTGCATTTTCATTGTTATGTGCTCCTCTCCTGCTCCGTTTGTGTACACCTCGGTGGCCTGCATCCTCCTTGTCCTGGACCGAGACTCATGCGTCTCTGCGATACTGGGCTGACGAATGGGACTTCGTATCCCCGTTTCAGCTATGGGGTCCTGCTTGGCGAGCTGTGCTCCGTGTTGTACACATGCGGAAAAAAGCGAAGTTCTTACTGAGTTTACTGTTATCCTGCTGTATTACTTGTTACGTTTCATTTTGGTTCCATCCTATTCTCCTATTTGTCCCCTCCCTATCCCTGTCCCTGAGGATCAAACATGAGTCCCCTTTTCCTTTGGTCACCTGGGTCCGTGATCTCTTGTGGGTCAGTGTGTCTAGAATCGGGCGCCCACTTCTCCTACCCCCGGGTACCGATAGTTTACGTATGATCTCCCTTTTTCCTAGATCCCCTTCTCACGTCTCATGCCTATTGTGACGTGGAACGTTAAGGGTCTCCGATCCCCGGCTAAGAGAATGAAAGTTTTACGACACCTTAAAAGGCTTAAGGCAGACATTGCTCTTATCCAGGAATCGCATCTCCCCGCAGAGGACATGAAACGCATGGAAAAACTATGGGTGGGCAAAATTGTGGGTTCGGCTTCCTCCGGCCGTAAAGCTGGAGTAATGATACTGTTTCATAAAAGACTCCCGGTGGAAATTCTCTCCACGGACGCGGATTCTGAGGGGCGTTATGTCTCGGTTCATTTGCGTCTGTACGACAGTGAAATGATCATCTCCAACGTATATGCCCCCAATGTGTTTGACCAATCCTTTCACGCTGCGATCTCTGCCAGACTTCTCACCCTTCCGAATGTCCCTCGCCTTGTTGGCGGGGATTTCAATGCCGTTATGGACCCTGTCCTGGACAGGTCCTCCTCTAAATTATCGTCGCTTCCCCACTCCCCCGAATGTCCTACTCCGCTAGCGTCGGTGATTGATTCGCTTTCCATGACGGACGTTTGGCGACACTCCCACCCAACGGATCGGGAATATTCTTTTTATTCACACCCCCATAAATTGTTCACGAGAATCGATTATTTGTTCTGCACAGACTCCCTCCTCCCTCTTCTGCGCGAGGCCACCATACACGACATAGCGATTTCAGACCATTCCCCAGTCTCTGTATCCCTGACGCTCTCGGACTCCCCTCCTGCCCCCCGTATTTGGAGATTCCCCTCCTATCTCAAAAATAACACCGACTTCGAATTATTTCTGCGTCGTGAATGGGAAGAATACTCTGCGGCCAATTCTCTACACTCCGGTTCCCCTCTCCTATTTTGGGAGGCGGGCAAAGCCTTCTTGAGAGGCCGTATTATCTCTTATGCGGCGGCTTTTAAAAGACATGCGAACAGCGGGTACAAGTCGGCTAGCGACAAACTGCAAAAAGCTCAGCATGCACATATACAAGCGGACACTCCCACGGCTCGAACGTCCTGGCTGGAAGCTAAACAAGAGTTTGATACATGGGCTGACAAGGTCGAATCTATTCACAAAGCGCATCTATCGGCGACTTTGCACCGCTTCGGCAACAAAGCTGGGAAATTGTTGGCTAGGCTGTGTAAAGGCTCGATGTCCACCACGCACATTGGCTCACTACGAAACAAAGCGGGAGTGGTCGACTCTACCCCTCAGGGGGTTCAGCAGATTATGCGGGACTTTTACGCCTCGCTATATGCTCCCGATGAGGTGGACGGATCTATGGCCGATCGCTTTTTGTTTGGTACTGGGCTGCCTAAAATTACCAGAGAACATCTTGACACACTTAATGCCCCGATTACGGCTGAGGAGATTTCGACAACGATTAAACATCTAGCGGCGAACAAGGCGCCCGGCCCCGATGGTCTTTCCGGGGAGTTCTATAAAGTCATTGCGCCCAGTGTAATCCCCACACTCGTCCAAGTATACTCCTCGATATGGAACGGCGGCCCCTATCTCCCGACGGGTAATCAGGCCATCATTAAGTTGCTGGCGAAAAAGGGAAAAGATCCCTTGGAGCCGGGCTCGTACCGCCCTATCTCCTTGTTAAACCTCGATGTCAAAATCCTCTCGAAAATCACGGCGTCTCGCTTAGCCAATATTATGCCCTATCTTATACATCCAGCGCAATCGGGGTTCACCAAGGTTCGCTCGGCTACAGCAAATATCAGGAAAGTGCTGGTAGCACTGGAACAGGCCAGATTGCATCCGGACCAAGACATGGCCATAGTAACACTCGATGCCGAAAAGGCATTTGACAATGTGAATTTTACGTGGCTGCGCCGAGTCCTAGATGCTATGGGTTTCAGCGGACCCTTTGTCGACCTCATTACCTCTATGTACCTGTCACCTTCGGCCAGACTATGTGTAGGGGGTGCTCTCACCGATGATTTCCGCCTGTTTAAAGGTACCAGACAAGGCTGCCCCCTCTCGCCGCTATTGTTTAATCTTGCACTCGAACCCCTTTCTCGCTACCTGCTGACTAAAGCCCCCCTGCATGGGATCGGTGTGGGCTCTCACGAACTCCGCCTATCCCTGTTTGCGGATGATGTGCTTCTATTTACCTCGAACCCTGCAGTTGACATCCCGGTGGTGGTTTCCACTTTTGACAGTTTCAGGCTCTGCTCCGGTCTAAAAATAAACTACTCTAAAAGTGAAATACTCCCTTTAGGAACCGGTGCTTCTCGCCCCTGGGAGGGGAACTCCCCGTTCATGATAGCATCTAAATATATCACCTATTTGGGTATTAAGATAGGGCGCACCCCTGCCTCTATCTACACACTGAACTACCCCCCATTATTCTCCAAAATAACGAGGGAACTGGATAATTGGATGGAACTACCGCTGTCGCTTCTGGGGAGATGTCATCTCATTAAAATGGTCAGTTTTGCTCGCCTGCTTTATCTCCTCCAGACTCTTCCCCTGCTGATCAAACATAAAGATGCTCAAACCCTCCAGAGGGCTTTTTCTCGCTTTCTCTGGCGGGGAAAGAGGCCACGGATCTCCTATAAAAAGCTTCATCTCCCCAGGAGTGACGCGGGTATCAATCTTCCTAATCTGAGATTGTATAATCTGTCATGTTTACTCAGGGTGGCCTTGGACTGGATATCCCAGACATCGCATTATTCCAATTATGAGCTCGAATCTCAGATGTCCAGTCCAATCTCTCTGACAGCTCTTATGCACGTTAAGTGGGCGCAACTATGCCCTGCACTCCGCCATAATATACTTCTGAGAGACACTGCCATAGCGTGGAGGGAGGTGAGGAAACTCCTGAAACTACCTTTACATTTCTCCAAGTTTCTCCCGATCCGGGGAAATCCCGGGTTCCCTCCGGGCCTGGACCATTCTGTATATCAACAATGGGAAAGGAAGGGACTGGTAACTTTTGCACAATTATGTGATTTGGGCTCTGGCGTTACATATCCCCTCCAAACCATAAAGGCTAAGTTTGAACTTCAGGACAAGGACACCTTTTTTGTGGTACAATGCCTACACTTCCTCACTAATACCGCGGGGAAACCAGAAACTCGCTTTAAACCTTCCCTCATTGACACCTTGCTGGACTCTGCCACATTCAATATCTCAGCGATTTACAAACCACTTCTGAAACAGTGTCCGCCTGCGCTTTACACCTCAACGGCTTCTAACTGGCTCAAGGATTTCCCTGGAGAAGATACATTGCCTCACATGATCCAAGGTCTCAACACCACCCTCGGACTCACACCCAATTCGATATGGAAAGAGACCCAGCTTAAAATTTTCCACCGTGCCTATGTACCCTTTCTGTCGGACAAATCGATTCCAGATGCTCACAAATGTCCATTATGTGCTGCGGAAAGACCCTCCTTATGCCACAAGTTCTGGTCCTGTCCCTCTATCTCCTCTTTCTGGGACCAGGTTCTGTCTTTTGTCAAGGAAGTGACCAAGACCGTCATGCCTAAAGACCCTCTGTTGCTCTTGTTTGGTTATTGGGACAAACGCCTGCAAAAATGGTCTAGCACCTCTGCTGCAACACATCACCTGTGGATTCTATCCTGTTTATTGGTGGCTAGAAGAACGATCCTGGCCAACTGGATCTCTACGACCCCCCCATCACTTGCCCGGGTCCGATCAGAGCTTGCCACACTTCTTTCCATTGACTGCATTAATACGGATCTTTCAGCTCGCTCTTCACGGAAACTATTTTCTCAGAAATGGGACGCCTACATCAAGTTTACTCTCCCCCAGACGGACCCCTCCATGGCTAAATTTATGTTTACGTTCCAGGCCTTGCCCAAAGACTCCACTTGATCCCTCAGGTCATATCCGATTTGATGCTCTTTTGACCCCGGACCCTGCTCCTCCTCCCCCCCCTTCCTGTCCCTCCCCAGTCCCTGTCCCCCTCCTCCTGAGGGGCCTATGTTGTATAAAATTTCTGTGTAACTGTAAATGTTTTGTTTATATTGCCGATTATCCAGTGTTATATTGCAAAATTTTAAATAAAAAAAAAAAAAAAAAAGAAGGATCACAGCCACTCTGTGATCCTTTCAGGGAGAACAACGGTCAGATGTGTTTACAACAGCTGACCGGTGTTCTCTCTCAGCGGGGAGCGATCGCAGGTGCCCAGCAGCAATCGTGGCCACCGGTCCTGTATCCACGCTGCCTTGTGGGGGCAGGAGCGCGCCACCGGTGGCGCTCGCTCACCCCCAAGACCGATCCCACGAACTGACGTACCCATACGTCGATTCGCGCATCTGAGCCAGCCTGCTGCAGTATATATGCGAAGGGCGGTTGGCAGGTGGTTAACCGCCAGCATGCTAGGGTAGAAGTCTATCAACATGTGTATCTGCATGACTGCACAGTGGGGCACTGCCACTGACTCACAATGATGTTGACTTGAAGGGAAGGCTGGTAATCCTAGGGAATGGGATATTTGGGGGTTATTCACCAGGCCAGAGGCAGCAGGAGGAGTACAGCAGCAGATGTCAGTGGTGGGGCACACACATGGCATGTTGATTTTGATTTGAAGGATATAATCCTAGGGATATAATCCTGTGGATATAAGGTTTTATGTCAGTGGTGGGGCACACACATGGCATGTTGATTTTGATTTGAAGGATATAATCCTAGGGATATAAGGTTTTACCCCCTTAATGACCAGGCCATTTTTTTGCGATTCGGCACTGAGTTACTTTAACGGACAATTGCGCGGTTGTGTGACGCAGGAGGAGTACAGCAGCAGATGTCAGTGGTGGGGCACACACATGGCATGTTGATTTTGATTTGAAGGATATAATCCTAGGGATATTGTTGCTTATGCACCAGAGGCAGGAGGAGAGACTTTGCTTGTCAGCTCTCAACGCTGCACCTGCACATTTGCTGCCCCATCCCAGCCTTTGTGGCACCGCACCGATTCCCAAAAGTAGTTTCTGTACTACTTTTGGCGCTTTGTCATCAAACAGGAAGGGGAGATCAGCAAACGGGTGTTTACTGATCTCCCTTCCCTCCACCTGTTGGTACCTGCTATGCCAGTCTCAGGTCTGCCAATGGGTGCATGGAGCCCAGGAAACGTGTGTGTGTGTGGGGGGGGGGGGGGGAGGTGGCCGGCACTAATGGGGGGTGTGTGGAAATGATCTGGTGGCTACACTGCTAATGGATTGTTTCCATATGACAGACAACACTTGGTTTGTCTGGTTTATACACAGTAAGTGAGATGCTTTCTTTTGGGCCTTGTTTTCATTTACGTTTTCAGGGCAGGAAAAATGCATGGCTGAAATATGTTTGCCACCACCCAACCACTCCCCTTTATGCTGCAAAGGTACTGCCACTGTCATGCATACAACAGTGGTGCCAGGGGGTTTTACACACACGCCCAATGGCTTTATCCACTGGGAGTGTGTAAAACCCTCAGCTGCCACTGCCATACTACATACTATGGTGGCAGTGCCTTTGTAGCATAAGGGAGAGTGATTGAGTTGTGATAAACGTGGCTCAGTCATGCGATTTTACTGCCCTGAAAATGTAAATGAAAACAAGGCCTAAAGGAAAGCATCTCACTTACTGTGTATAAACCTGACAAGCCAAGTGTTGTCTGTCATATGGAAACAATCCATTAGCAGTGTAGCCACCAGATCATTTCCACACACCCCCCGTTAGTGCCAGCCACCCCCCACAAACACACAACATTTTATTTGTCATTTGTTAACACCAAATGCAGACTCTACATGTGTTTTTTTTATAATTCAGTTGTAGTGCCTTGATCATGTGTGTGTGAATAATGTGGTGCATTCTATAGTGTCAATAGTGTAAACATAAAAACAGATTAGAAAATGCTAATCAGACAATGGCAGCTTGATTCTTCTTTTAAGCTTTTGCATCAGGTTTCTCAAACCTTTGGATGCCTGCGCTTTATGTGATAATGACTAAGCACCTCCCCTTCATGACATTGTCAAAAAGGGGCGGAGCATGGGTGACCGTAAAATGACACCCCCCCCCTGAAAAAAGTTCTGCGGATGCCCATGCACACACATATATATATTATTTTTTTTTAAGATTTTAGGGTCTTTGCTTTCAGAAAATGTATAATATTAGGGGGTTCTAAGTAATTTCTCAGCAAAAAAATTTAGATTTTTACATGTATGAGAAATGTCAGAATTGGCCAAGGCGCGACGTGGTTAAACTATTGCAGGGCCACCCCTGCAGGAGCCGCTTGGTGATTTGGGTTCTCCGTGCCTTGACTCAAAGAACAACCTCAGTCCCTCAGACACACCTGGTTGAATGAAAGCTAATGAAAGCAAGTATAAGAACACGAGCATAGGCGTGCTGGCAGAGAGATTGATTTCCCTGCCTTCACCATACATTTGTAGACACACATGCGTGCTTGAGCTTTAGGGTGCACACTCCAATGCTATAGGCTGCGCACACCTATGAACACGAGTATAGATACCTTTAACTCAGCTATGAATTTGTACCAGAAAAAGGATACAAGACAGTTTAGTGCTAAATTAACTCTGTGTATTGGTACAAGTGAGGATAAATGTTGGTTTTAGCATACATAGGGTAGGTTCAAACAATGTCCGCTGGACAGTATAATCCCTATGCCAAGGTAATTTAGATTAGAGTTCTGTACCAATAGACTGGGATTAAAGTGTTACTAAACCCAGGAGCCTGCATTCACTATATTTGGTCTCCCACTGTACACAGAACATGGAAATGCAATTTCTATAGTAAATATAAACTTCTAAATACCCTTTCTCATTAGCAGTATATACTGTAGCAGTCTTGTGACTTCTATCAGTGTCTGGATGAGAACTGGTTAAAGCTTTTAGGAGGAGTTTTTATTCACCTCTATATGTCCTATGAGGCTGCAGGATCCCTGCCCCCCCTCCCCCCCCCCATCCGGACAGTGCTTGATGACCCTATGCCGATCACATGCACCCTCCCAGGAAAATATACTGTCTAGCAATACACACCAAACTGAGAATGTGCAGAGGGCCCCCAAGGCTCTGTTCTATAAGGAGATGGATTGGGAACAGTGGAAGAAAGAGAGGATCAGAGAAGACACGATCAAACAGCCTTTTGAAACAATGCGCAGGATTAACCCCTTAGGTTCCACAGTAAGTATAACAAGCATTATTTACTGCATGTACAACTGATTTTATTGTTGTGGGTTTAGTAGTACTTTAACTCATGAATCAGCAAAGTTAGCAAAAAACAGTGCATATAAGCAATAAGCAATGGCTAGGATATGGTGCAATGTCCTCTGAGAGGTACCTCTTATCATTTGCAATTGGTGAAGATCTCTGTGTAGTGGCTGTAAAGGGGCAGTCTTTAGTCCTAACTCTTCAGCCGGCTAGCAATGGGACCCAGTTGTAGTTATGTTTCACATGAAAATAGTCCCAGGCAAGCCTGCAGGCAGCAGTAATAATACTGGATGGCTGTATGGTTCAGTTCCTAAAGGGCTCAATCTCCCCACAGCAGCAGCTTACCAGTCCCAGCAATATTGCAGCTCACCATTCGGTAACATACAGCGATTAGTCCATTAGTTCTGCACTGCACCCAGGTGACTCTGGCTGTCGACACCGCCAAACTCAGTGCTCTTCATCCCGCTCAGGCCACCAATATTGAGCGGTCATGGTGCACACCAGACAGTGATGTGCACTCCTCTCAATCTCTTGATGGGAAATGCAGTTCAAAAGTTTTTGATTGCAGTAGAGTCTCTCCCCTCCAGACTACAGTTCCCACAATGTAGTCCGGCCTAACTCAGTCTATTGAAATTTTCCTGCTCAGCAGCTACTGAGAGTAGCTGCAGTCAGTGCTTCTCTTACGCTCTATTCTTAGGCAAGCACCTGGATACACTATTATCCAATATACCATATATATATAATGAATATTATCACATGGGAAAGGAATTCTATATATTCATAGATCAATGTGGGTGTTGTACTTGTATGCAGCATGTTGTATGAAGTATGCAAGGGCAAACATCTTATTATCGAACATCTATTATATTAAAGGAATTCTTTTATCTCATTTATGCAGTGTGTTATTTAGTTTCAAATCATGGTGAATTCCTTAGAAAGCACAAGAATTAGAAGCCATATGATTGTATCAGCCTTTACTAGGATTGTTTTAACTGTGTTGCATTGTGGTTTTTCAAGTGTATCCAAATACACCTTCATGTGGACAACACTTCTGGATGAATACGTATTTCCAACAGTGTCAAATGTTAGTGTGTATCTTTTGTTTGGGTTTGGTCTGTATTTCTGACCACATGAATAAAAAAATGATGTCCATTCCATTAACAGATCGTTTCATTTGAAATAGGGTATAGCCACCACACAATGATATGCTGCTTGTGGATTGCACTGGCATGTCATTAGGGATAAACACATTTTATACAAATTATCATAAAAATAAAATCTTTCTGCTTTTTCTCTACATAAATATGTTAGGAACGAACGTATTTGAATTTAATAAGTGGTTTTAAACATACACATATTAAAGTGGAATTCTAATTAGAAATGATATGCTTCAGGACCTTCCCATAGCAGATTGACTGTGCAGGATCACGTGTATATACGTAATTCTGCACCTCTGCCTGCAGGGGGCGCGGGCGCACCGCCAGCAGGCCACTTCTGCTGTGATTAATCACAGCAGAAGTGGATCTCCAGGTGCCGGGCACTAGATCTCTGCTGGCACCCACCGATCATCAGTAAAACACACAGAACAGAGATCTATCTATGTAAACAAGGCAGATCTCTGTTCTGACAGGGAGGAAGGGATGGATTTTGTGTTCCTGCAAAGCAGGGAATAAAATTCATCACTTCCTCTAGTAAATACATCTAACACTACACGAATAGACTGCTTAGGCACACAGTTAACCCTTTGATCACCCTAGATATTTAACCCCTGCCCAGCAAGTGTCATTAGTACAGTGACAGTGTATATTTTTAGCACTGATCACTGTATTAGTGTCAATGGTTTCCACAAAGTGTAAGTTAGTGTCTGATTGTCCAACGCAATATTCCAGTCCCGCTATAAGTCCCTGATCACCGCTATTACAAATATAAAAAAAGTTACATAAATAGTTTGTAGACGCTATACATTTGCGTAAATCAATCAATCTACGCTCATTGGGATTTTTTTTTACCAAAAACATGTAGCAGAATACATATTGGCCTAAATTTATGAAGACATTTTTTTTTTTTTTTTTTTTTTAATTGGAGTTTATAGCAGAAAGTTAAAAATATTGTTTTTTTTTTTTTTTTTTTTTTTTTAAATTGTCGCTTTTTTTGTTTAAAGTGCAAAAAATAAAAACCATCAAAAGAAAGCTCTGTTTGTGGTAAAATTACATCAAGTTTATTTGAGTACAGTGTCGCATGACCGAGCAATTGTCAGTTAAAGTAACGCAGGCTGTATCGCAAAAAATGGCCTGGTCATGAAGGGGATAAATCTTCCAGAGGTCAAGTGGTTAATAACTTTTATATTATGCATTAATGTCATTGCTAAATGTCTGATTAGAAAAAACTGTTTAATCTATGTGACCAAGAACCATACAAGCTTTGGGTAAAATAATAAAATCTGGCCTGATGCACCCGGTGACGCACCTCCATCCCTAATAAACATAGAAAGTTACAAAGGTTTGCTCTTGGGACTTTAAATGAAGTGCTGCATGCCCAATGATGAGATATAAAATGCAAGTTTATTGGTACATACAATGTCAACAAATGAAGACCGACAAGTACCGTATTGTCAAACAGATTTGTGATGTTCTACACAGTAAATTATATATTCATAGTCAAGTACAGCATTCCATAAAACAATCCATGGTAGGTATGAAAATACCTCCTGCTAGCTAGACGCGTTTTGTGAACAACCGTTCACTTCCTCAGTGGTTGAAGCGATGCATAATTTTTATGAAATAAAACAGTTTATGGCATGTAATAAAGATAGTAGATAATGCTGTACTAAAACAAAACACTAAGGGGCCACCAAGGGGCCCATACTTACAAATCTGTTAACCACTTGCCGACCGCCGCACGACTATCTACGTCGGCGGTCAGCCCCTCACAGGCAAACTAACGTAGGGCTACGTTGCTTGCTTGTGAGGGTCTAGGGAGCGAGCGCGCGCCCCCCGGGGCGCGCTCCCGCTCCCGCGTGGTCACGGACCCCCCCGCGCGTGTGACCAGCGGACCCGATGTCCGCCGGTCACTCGGCGATCGGCGGGGGAGAGGGAGAATGTCAGGCAGCTTGTGTAAACAAACTGCCTGTCATTCTCCTCGCTGCAAAGACACTGATAAAACGGATCTGGTATGTAGATCCGTTGATCAGTGTCCTTACAGCTAGAGCCACAGCCAATCACAGTAGAAACCACGCCCCTAGGGACACACACAGCCCCTCCCTTCTAAATAAAGTTAACCCCTTCACTACCAGTGTATTTTTACAGTAACAGTGCATATGTATAGCACTGATTACTGTAGAAATGTCACTGGTAACCCCAAAAGTGTCAAAAATGTCAGTCAAGGGTCCGATCTGTCCGCCGCAATGTCGCAGTACCGCAAAAAAAATCGCAGATCGCCGCCATTACGCGTTAAAAAAAAAAACAACAAAAATGACAAAAATCTTTCCCTTTGTTAGTAAACGCGATAACTTTTGCGCAAACCAATCAAAATACGCTTTTTGCGATTTTTTTTACCAAACATAGGTAGCATAAAATAAATTGGCCGAAAATTTTTAAAAATTTTGATTTTTACATTTTTTTTGGGGGAATTTCATATAAAAAAATGTGAAAAATATTGCTATTTTTGCAAAATTGACGCTCTTTTTTTGTTTATAGCGCGTGATCAAAAAATCGCACAGGTGATCAAATACCACCAAAAGAAAGCTCTGTTTGTGGGAAAAAAAGGACGTCAAATTCGTTTAGGTACAGCGTCGCACGACCGCGCAATTGTGCGTTAAATTCACGCAGTGCCGAATCGCAAAATACCCCCTGGTCGGAATGGGGGTAAAATCTTCCGGGGCTTAAGTGGTTAAAAAGAGATTGCATGCTCATGTTCCATTAGTTGCCACTGGAAATGTCTATCCAGGGAGCTGTTGTGTGTGCTCAACCTCATTTAAAGTCCCTAGGGCAAACCTCTGCAACTTTTTTTACAAGCTTTGGGTTGCAACTCCAAACAGTCATTCCAAAATACTCTGGTGACTCATATTGGATGCAGGTGCCAGGGTTGAGAGAGCCCATCCTGGCTCTATATACACACATACAGAGAAGGAAAGATGGAACCCCATGCTCTGTAAAAACGGGTCAGGTAAGAAAAGATGAAAGCGGCTTCAATCCGACTCTGACAAGACACACGGCTGACGCGTTTCACCCCGCCCACAGGGCTTAATCATAGGGGTGGGGTGCATTCCATCTTTCCTTCTCCAGCAGTCTAATATAGACATCCAGCAGTTATCCTGTGCTTTACCAACAACAGTGTGCCTATGCAGCCAAATGTGCTACTCGCAGGCACTTCCTGGTACCGTTGTCTGTGCCTGTGTAAGCAGCAGAGCACAGCCCCATTCAGCTTCACCCAATCCTGCCCCCATCCTGCCCAGCCCAGCACCATCTAGCTCTCAATGTTAACACTTACCGGCCAGGTACTTTACTTCTGGAAACAATGCCGCTAGAAGGAAACAGATACGCCTGCTAGCCACCCTGACTGCCATTGCAGTCATGTGTTGGCAAATTTTTTTAAAGAAAAAAGGAAGAAACAAACAGCTTTTAAATAGATTACACATAATAAGGTACTTATATGGTTTAACTGATTGCAGGGAGTTCATTGAAAGCAAGTATTTTATACCACTTTAAGGCTTCAAGTACACATTTTTGACTACTGGCTTTGACCAATGGCTGTGGGAAAATGCAAATCCCGGCAAAATCGATGATTTTGCCATGATTTTGGGGCAGTTGGTGGTAAAAACCTTGCTATCCTGAACGGGATTCTTCGGTGTTCAGGAGAGGGAGGTTGAACCTCCACTAACCACAGCAGCTCTTAAACTATCCTAAAAGCCTGTGTCTACATAGACACATAGGCTTTTTATGGAGTTGAGTTTAGGAGCTTTGGCAAAAATCACTAAAAGCTCCTAAACTCAAGTTTAGGAGCTGTAGTGTACATGAAGCCTAAAGCATAGGATACTCGCCTTCCCAATGCTACCCCACTGGCACTGGTATGTTCTCCTATGTAATTCAGCCATCTTTATTGGCCAGGACAAAATGATGTCACTCTTGTCTTGTACAGGCACAGAAACTAGTCATGCCTGCACACAGGATTGGCCCTGCCGCTGTAAGCTGAGCTGCACATTTGAATCTCAGTTTATAGTCCGGGGATAACTTTGAGCAGACAGGTAGGTATGTTTTGCATGTCTCTTCTGCAATAAAATGCTTGCCTGCTCACAGTGTATCATAGCAGAACTTTAGTTTGATTTTAAAACCCAGCTACAGCCAAAACTCTTTACAAAGGGATAAAGTAATACATATACACGTGGGTAATGCTGCTGTCTTTAGAAGGTTGACTCTCGCCAGCAAAAAATTGATGAAGGGCTGCCCACCATAACCCTGCCCCTGATCATCATGCCTCAGTTTTTTGTTAGTGCCCTTGAAGACTGGATGTTCAGGTCCACAAAGAAAGAACCATACCTACTGTACCTTTTTAATATGTTTTTCTCTTTTACCATTCTTGGCACTTCATGGATGTTGTTTCTCTTCAGTCAAGACTAGGGTTGAGCAAACACGGACTGTATTGTTCGGGATCGTCCCGGACTTTTGGGTTTTCGGTACCCGGACACGGACCCGAACATTTTACTGTATATTTGGGATACAGTCCATTGTTCGGTTGTTTTGGTGTGGTTTTCATGGCGCCGTTTCAACAGCTGCAGGGCAGCCAATCAACAAGCTTTTAACTAGTGTGCCCTTAGAAGCCATCACAGCCATGCCTACTAATGGCAGTTGTGACCCAGCCTCTATATAAGCTGGAGTCATATAATGCCGCACGTCACTCTGCTCTAACTATTGTAGGGACAGGTTCCTCCTGCTGCTTATTTGAGGGAGAGATAGGAGATTATTGTAGGGGCAGGCTGGAGATTGCTTTCAGGGAAAGAATACGACACAGGACAGAAGAATGTTCTTTAATCAGACAGCGATCTACATCGATTTTATTGTGTGGGGGTGCTGTGCACGATCTTTCTGCCCTGACCTGAGCCCAGTGAGGAGGAGGGAGAAAAAAGAAACTTTTATCAGTCTGTTAGGTGGGCGGCATGCGGCACGCAGCGGACATTTAATGGAAGCTCAGTGCATATGTGTCTGCTTAATCTGGATTTAAAAAAAATCTTACTGTGACATACAGTGTTTAGACACTGCTGTTCTAATCTGTTATTCAAAAATCACCAATTTAAGGGAAAAATAATTATTTTTCAGTTTTTTATTCATATTTTACTGTGACATACAGCGTTTAGACACTGCTGTGTTCTAATGTGCTATTCAAAAATCACCAATTTAAGGGAAAAATAATTATTTTTCAGTTTTTTATTCATACTTTACTGTGACATACAGCTTTTAGACACTGCTGTGTTCTAATCTGCTATTCAAAAATAACCAATTTAAGGGAAAAATAATTATTTTTCAGTTTTTCATTTATACTTTACTGTGACATACAGCCTTTACACACAGTGCTGTTCTAATCTGCTATTAAAAAATCACCAATTTAAAGGGAAAATTTTTGTTTCATTTTTTCCTTTATATGTTATTGTGGGATAAAGCATTTAGACACTCCTGTGTTCTAATCTGCTCTTCAAAAATCACCAATTAAAGGGAAAAATAAAACATTTTTATTAATACGTTACTGTGAGATACACCCTTTGGATACTGTTGTTCTATTCCGCTATTCAATAAACACCCATTTAGGGAAAATAAATTAAATTGCGGCCTAGTCTGCATATGTTACTGTGACATACACCCTTTGTATACGGTTGTTCTATGCCGCTATTCAATAAACACCCATTTAGGGGAAAAATATTAAATTGCAGCCTAGTCTGTATCTGTACGTGTGAGATACACCCTTTGGATACTGTTGTTCTATTCTGCTATTCAATAAACACCCATTTAGGGGAAAGAAAGATATTAAATTGCGGCTTAGTCTGTATCTGTATGTGTGAGATACACCCTTTGGATACTGTTGTTCTAGTCTGCTATTCAATAAACACCCATTTAGGGGAAAGAAAGATATTAAATTGCGGCCTACTCTGTATCTGTACATGTGAGATACACCCTTTGGATACTGTTGTTCTATTCTGCTATTCAATAAACACCCATTTAGGGGAAAGAAATATATTAAATTGCGGCTTAGTCTGTATCTGTACGTGTGAGATACACCCTTTGGATACTGTTGTTCTATTCTGCTATTCAATAAACACCCATTTAGGGGAAAATTAATAATTTTGCAGCGTTTGCTGATTATGTTACTGTGAGATACACCCTTTAAATTTGTTTGGCACATCTCCTTCCACCCCCGAGGATTGCAGGGCACTTCAGTTTGCCTCCTGTTGCTAACTCCTCCTACTCCGCTTCCTCATCCTCATCCTCTACCGCCTCCGCATCCGGTCAGCGTAACACCTTCACCACCAACTTCAGCACAGCCAGGGGTAAACGACAGCAGGCAGTTTTACTGATTACTTGTTTAACTGATAACAACAGATACTACACTAAATCTTAGCCAAAAGGTCGAGAAGCGATGCTGGTGGCATTCCCATCTGACAGCGGGGGCACAGTGGAAGCACAAAGCGAAGGCAGAGGAGGAGGAGGTCGCCAATGCAGCCAGGGCACCGCCAGCACCTCAGAAGGCAGGGTTAGCATGTATGAAATGTGGAAAAGCTTTGTCGGCACGCCACAACAACCAGGACCACCAGCTGTTTTTTTGGTTTTTTTTTAAGCCTGTGGTGTGTGAACACACTCAGACTATCATCCAGTGGGTGCATAAAAAAGTGCACACCAAAAAAGTGAAACACAAAAAGTGCACAGGGTGTACACATGGTCCCTGACCCAGATCCCCCGGGGCGCAAGGCTCCTGACAGGGACTGGGGTACTTACACTGGCTAACCTCCCGAAGAGAGACCCATGAGAGAGGGCGAACCAAGCCAGAAGGTCATATCCACCCCTTCCCAAGACTTTCAGGGACAGGCCCAAGGACCTACACCCTACTAATCACACTGTGCAAATAAAAGTGTACCGTCACAATAAAAAACACAAAACGTGAGACAAACAACACATAACAGTGGGGAAAGGGATAGTGGAGAAGTGCAAAGTTAGTGCCACGTTGCAATACTATGGCAGGCCCTTCGGCCAGGAATAAAAAATTCCTCTGGTCCTGACTCCTGACCAAAAGGCCCGGCCCTAGAGGCAGGTGTGAAAAACATGTGTAGGAAGTGCAGTGTCCTTGGTGCCATACTCGTAGTGTTGCCATCCACCGTGAATTATGGCACCCCTGGACAGCCACTCCAGGGGCACATACACCACAGGCTTTTCAGAATCCCGGTCCCTACCAAAAGGCCTCAGAACTTAGACAGCTTTGGGAGGGCCTGGTTCACAACCAGGGACACATACATTTTCCAAGGCCAGACTCCACCCAGAAGGGGGAAAAAAGCCCCCCCGCCGCCATCACCGTTCCTTACCATATACCATATACAATTCCTTACCGTTCCTTACGTACTATACACGTACTGAATGATGGATCTGCCCCCTTCAACTTCTGGGTCTCCAAATTGGGCACATGGCCTGAGCTTGCTCTTTATGCCTTGGAGGTGCTGGCCTGCCCTGCAGCCAGTGTATTATCTGAACGTGTATTTAGCACAGCTGGGGTGATTTCACAGACAAGCACAGCCACCTGTCAAGAGCCAATGTGGACAAGCTCACGTTCATTAAAATTAACCAGGCATGGATCCCACAGGACTTGTCCGTACCTTGTTCAGAATAGACATGTATACCGGCCTTACCCAGCCATTGTTGTATTTTTGATCTTTCTCACTATTTTGGGGTGTACCCTAATTTAAAAAGAAATAAAATTAAAAACAAAAACCAGTGTTGGCTACCTCGTCCTCCTCCACCGCCACTTCCACCTACACCGCCACATCCACCGCCACCTCAACCTCCTACTCCATATGGGCCTCATCCTCCTAGATCAAGATGATTCTTTTTTATTTTTATGTTTTTTTATGTTATTTTAAGTTATTTCCCTATCCATATTTGTTTGCAGAGCACTTGCCATGCTCTTAACAAGTTTTTGCTGCCATTTGCAGCCCTCTAGCCCTTTCCATGTTTTGTTTAGAGCCATTTAAGTGCTCAAAAGTTTGGGTCACCATTGACTTCAATGGGGTTCGGGGTCAAGTTCGGGTTAAGTCCGGGTCACGAACCCGGACTTTTTTTTCAAGTTCGGCCGGACCCGCAGAACCCGGACATCCAGATGTTCGCTCAACTCTAGTCAAGACCTCTATAAGCTGCTTGAGCTAGTCTCCACGCAGCAACTATCCAGACTGCCTGGCCCTCGGCATTGAAGTGGTGAGTGTACCTGAACTCCAAAGGACTGAGGTTTGCGAGGTTTGCCGGTGACCTTCAGGCTTTGGCCTCTGTTTATGCTCCCCAAGTAGACACTGATGCAGAGCGCTTTACAAGTCAAGTACCATGACTCAAACTCTGGTTTGTTCTAAACCCTGAAGACTCGCTCAAGAGTAATGTACATGGGGAGAGGATGTGGGGGTGCTCGTTAGAAACTAGAATGTAACTTTTGGCACTGGGCTCGGTTTGTGGAGCTTTCTAGACTTTGTTCCAGATCAATTAGCCACAGATTGTCCTCCAGTTTCAGAGCAGTGGTTTAACCTTAACGTTTTACTAAACCCAGGACCCTGCATTTACTATATCTTTTCTCCCACAGTACACAGAACATGGAAATGCAATTATTATAGTAAAAATAAACTGCTAAATACTTTTTCTCATTTGCAGTATATAGAAGTCTTGGGACTTCTATCAATGTCTGGTGAAAGCTTTTAGGAGTAGTCTTCATTTTGTTCTGACTGTCCCATGAGGCTGCATGCCTGGACAGTGCTGATTGGCCCTGTGCTGACCACATGCCCCCCCCCCCCCCCCCCCAATAAACTCGTTAGCAATACACACCAAACTGAGCATGTGCAGAGTGTCCCAAAGGCTCAGTACTATCAGCAGATGGACTGGGGACAGTAAAAGAAGGGGAGAATCTGAGAAGACAGGATGATGAATCTTGTATAGGATGAAGTACTACATTAAAGTCGCCTCCGAGGATGGTTAACCCTGATTGGTAGCCCGCGAGGAGCAATGATGTGGATCTAAATAAAATGACTGAGAATTAGGGCTTTATATATTGGCAAAAGTCACCGGGTGATTTTAGATAAAGCCCTTTAGAAATAGGTACTGGCCTTCTGAATCTACGAGAGAATCTGTTAGTTGCCATTGAACATTTTTCAAAATTAGTATCGAAACCCCTTTTGTCTTAGCCATTGAATTAGTAGCATGGTAAAATAAGGGATAGATATGATGTCAATCTTTATATTGACAGAGTCAGAAATAGATCTATGCGCTACCAAGAAGAAAAAAAGGAGCTAGATCCCTTGGAGGAAAAAGAATTGGAAAGAATGGAGCACCAGAGACCTACAGCCAATAATGTAGTGTCACCACATACAATCAGGAAATATAAAGCATAAATATCAGCGCAGGTGCTCTAGAAACGGTGAACCATCACTCTAAGTAGCTCACTTAGACAATAAAATCAATCAAAATAACATAATGGGTGTATAACGGTTAATAAAAGGTGATGGTGGAAGTGCACCCAATAATAAGTTGGAGATAGGAGGTGCAAACAGTGGTGAAAAATATAAAGTATAAAGTGTACAGATATACACTCAAAAAGACACTGCGGGTGGTGTCCAAAAAAGTGAAGAATAAACAAATTATTCAAAAAGTGAAAGTGCCCTCTGAAGGATGAACCAATGTACTTCCTTATGTGAGATAGAAATTAGAGTGATACAATAATAAAGGTGAAAAGTATCAAAAAGTGATATATCAAAATCAAAGAAATGCAATAAAGCAGAAAAAATGTCCTCTGATGCTCATCTGTACCCGGGTAGCAAGTATTCCCTATCTGAATTACATATGGTGACTGGGACTGCGAGACCCCTAGGACCTGGAGTAGATACCTTTAAAAGTCTGCAGGTTGACAAGCAATACCCGAAACGCTCTTAAGAGTGTTAGTGGAGGTGAGCGGCCATTGCACTCATTTCGTTTGGATATCTTAGCTCACCAATAGAATCGCACTGGGAATCACCGGAATTATTTATTTTTACACCGATTACTATTCTGTTTGGGATATTTTTTGGACTTTTTATGTATTTTGCAGTGTATGGTTCACTTTTGCTTATTTACACTTCTGGAACTGTATTGAAGAGCTGACAGCGGTTCACTCTTCAGAGGACATTTTTTCTGCTTTATTGCATTTCTTTGATTTTGATATATCACTTTTTGATACTTTTCACCTTTATTATTGTATCACTCTAATTTCTATCTCACATAAGGAAGTACATTGGTTCACCCTTCAGAGGGCACTTTCACTTTTTGAATAATTTGTTTATTCTTCACTTTTTTGGACACCACCCGCAGTGTCTTTTTGAGTGTATATTTGTACACTTTATACTTTATATTTTTCACCACTGTTTGCACCTCCTATCTCCAACTTATTATTGGGTGCACTTCTACCATCACCTTTTATTAACCGTTATACACCCATTATGTTATTTTGATTGATTTTATTGTCTAAGTGAGCTACTTAGAGTAATGGTTCACCGTTTCTAGAGCACCTGCGCTGATATTTATGCTTTATAAATCTTTATATTGACCCATTTTGCACTTTTTTGAATGTGCACAACCCTTTTTCAGAGGCATTTCGTGACTTTATTTATCTGTTAAGTCTGCTCCCTTCATTGGATGGCATCATAGAGTTTTATAGTGTCCTCGTGATGTTATATGTCTCAAACTCTTGTTACCAGGCCCTCGTTTTTATACTTCCCTCCGTAGAGGGAAAATATTTTCTAATATAGACTTATACTCTGTTACCTACAAAGGTTAGAGATCCTCTTGGGACCTTGTTACTAGATGAAGATTCTTTCTTCATTCTATATTTCAGACTGTCACACCATTCTGTCAACAATTGATGTACATTGGAAATCTCTTCTTGTCTCTTCCTTCAGAAGTTGGTTCTTTTTCCTGAAATTAAAGTAGATGTAAACCCTCACACATACCTAGTGAAGTGAATAGCCTCAGATGATACACAGAGATGAAACAAATCTCCCTACATAAGTTGTATGTTGCATTTGTATATCTGCTGTCCTCAGCTTTCTACATTCTATAGAAAGTGAACATTGTGTTAGAATTTTTTCTTCCTGTTCCAGCACTGGTTGTGGAGTCTTGGCATACACTGTGTGTTGGAACTTAACAGGATTATTGGAGTTGTTATGCTTCCTTGTTGATCCCATATACAGAAGTGCAGGCTCGGTCTGTATATGCGGTGGTGTCAATGAGTTTACTGACTGGGGATTTTACCTGCATCCAAGGCAAATTACCCACATGTATTTGGGAGGAAGGAAGCTGGGGGCAGGTTGATATTTCCCTCTGTCAGAGGCATGACTATGATGTCCTTTGTATGCCAGGTCCATACGCAGTAGTGAACAGGAGATGTTGGGAAGATGCTTCACTCTGGGTTCCAGATAGGGAGATCACTGCTGGGAAGAAAGCACCTGTGTATTATTTAGGACATAGAAGAGTTTGTTTCCTTGTCCTAAAGGATACCAATGTAAGATTAGTAATGGAACTAAGGTGTTCCTTGAACCCAACCAAAGCTAGAGGTGCATGGTGTACCCTGGGCAAAGTCTCGGAAGTCCAGTCACAGTGATGGAATTATGTGGTTTTTGTCATGGTTTCAGGTTTACACATGTTGTTTGACCTGACATTTATAGAAAACATCTCACATCTGTCTTTGTGAGTTGAGGGATGAATTGACAGTAAGGTCTCTTCATACAAGTTAGAGGCTTTGCTGCTAATTAGGAATCCTGAAGTACCTCTGATATGCCAAAATTGCGGTAGAAAAGACCATATTGAGCAAACCTACCTAATCCCAACCCACATACATATTGAAGGGTTATAGGTGGTTGGGAGTGGGATGTTTAATTTGATGGGTCGGATATATATATATATATATATATATATATATATATATATATATATATATATACAGTATATATATACAGTATATATTATGGTAACGTGTTGATTTGTGTGCTATTATAGTTTGACGTACATGTATTAGGTTAGTAATATGGTTGAGTAAGGCACTCCTCAAGCTTCTGTATCTGAAAGATGGTTGATATATGGTTCTGAGTATGTGTTGGTGAATGTTGAATGAATGGACACCCCTTGCCTGTAGTGCACCCCATCCTGAAGATACCACAAGGAGAAGACACGGAATGGTGCCATGGAAGTGGTCACGGAAGAATAGTGGTGGTGTGTCACCCAGGAGAAAAGTGGCACATGTTGGGAAGCACAACGTATCATAAGGTCAGACATTTATGGATGGTTCCTTAGAGGCTGTCTCTGAAGAAGGGTGATGTGTGCACTTTAGGCACAAAGCGGCATTGGTTTGAAGGAAACATTGTTTTTGTTTTAATATCAGATGTTTCTGGATGATTGAAACCTGATTACATCTGGTCTGAAATTCCAGCAGAGCAAGTTCACCCAGTAGGGTGTTGGTAACAAAGAGTCATAAATGGGAATTCATCTCAGAAAGGATGTTCTTGCATAGCCCTCCAGATGTGAGGTACGGGGGTAGGCTAAGACCTTCTAGGAAGGTGTGAATTAAAATTACTAAGTTCCTGAGTTAAAGCCACCTCAAAGGCCAGCTCTTACTGGAATATGACCAGGGTCAAAAGCAGTGATCCATGGACTAATGCTGCCCTCAGTGGAGACTACAGCATGCTTCCTGGAAGATGAGCAGCAGCAGAATATACTTCCTGGTGATTAGGAAGGATGACCTCTTATGGATTTTTATTGGACAGAGGAATAGACAGGCAGGCGGAGGGTGTTTGTGTGGTTGGTGTCATAATCTGATTTAAAAGGTAATGGCCATCTAGTGTTCTCTTTTGTCCTGGAGTCCAGCTAACCTACAGAATACAGAGGACGACCTTATGTAAAGTATCATCTATGTTCTTTTTATCTTATATGCTCTGTAGTCTTCTTTTAGTGTTTTATGGTAGCATCTCTACTTTCTTTATAAAAAAAATGAGATCTTTGATTATTTAAAGTGGATGTAAACCCTCACATATACTGTACCCAGTAAAGTGAACAACCTCAGATGATACACAGAGCTAAAACAAGTCTCCCTACATAGGTTTTATATGTATATCTGCTGTCTTCAGCTTGCTATATTCTTTAGAATGTGCACATAGTGTTAGAGATTTTTTTCTTCCTGTTCAGCACTGGATGTGGTTTCTTGACATTCACTGTGTGACAGGTGATTGGAGGAAGGGCAGAACCCCCCACTCCACATGTACTGTGCTGTGAATAGACCAGCTCTCTGCTAATCTATGTATAGCATCCACCCTGACACAAATTTCTGACTGGTTTTATTTCGGTTGTCAGAGAACTTGTTAGAAGTAATCATGCTGATAACAGAAGAATGGAGCAGCAGAAAGACACGGGATTAAATGCTTTAGAGAGAGATAACACTACAGATTCATGTGCTTAGGTCACATTTCATGAATGGGGTTTAGATCCACTTTATGCACTCAAGTTTTTTTTTTAGCTAACATTGTTATTGTATCATCAAGAAGAAAATAAACAGTGCTGTGCTCAGTGAAAAGTGTTATATAAACAAGTCAAAAACAAGAAGATATCATACAATAAAGTGCAATGTGCAATAGACATAATGCATGCTCAGACTATGCATGTAAGTGTATAATAACATTGGCTCATACAAAAAATATCATAAAAAATTAAATGAAAAAGTGCAAAAACTGACAGTCCACAACAAATGTGATTATACAGCTGCTTCTATGTGTCAAAACAGTCCAAACAAGTTAGGAATTATCTCTACTTCAAACAGAAGGTTCCATTATCCAAAGAGAGAGTCACCAGGACGTATACATCCACCACCCAAGAGGGAGAGTCTATACTCTTATAAGAATTAGTGTACTCAACTGTCAGCGGCAAGAGTCAATCAAGCATGGAACTGAAGCCTAGGTAAAAATGATAATCTCTGGCAAGCTGACATTATCCTTTTCTTCCTCGACAGGTCCCTTCTAATGGGTCATGAACTCGAATATCCATTAAAGACGAAAAGTATCCTCACAGTGTAAAATCATCTCATAACAGCTTTATTAAAAAGTAGAAAACTTACATCCAATCTGAAGATACAGGCGATTCAAAATGGAAGCAATGAGTATTAGGGTTGAGCGAACCCGAACCTGAACATTTTACTGTCTGTTCGGAATCGAGTTTCGGTGTTCGGCAATTTAATGGCACGTTCTAAAAAGCTGCAGGGCAACCAATAAACAAACGTTTAACTCGTGTGCCCTTAGAAGCCATCACAGCCATGCCTACTAATGGCATGGCTGTGATTGGCCAGTGCAGCATGTGACCCAGCCTCTATATAAGCTGGTGTCACGTAGCGCCGCACGTCACTCTGCTCTAACTAGTGTAGGGAAACGCTGCGGCTGCTGCTTTAAGGGAGAGAATAGGACAGTCACAGAATCTTTAATCAGAACTCAGCAATCTACATAGATTTTGTTGTGTGAGTGCAGTGCACAAACTTTTTACCCTGCCCTGAGCCCAGCGACAGAGAAAAATAACTTTTATCCGTCTGTTAGTTAGGTGGGCAGCGGCGGCCATTTTATGCAAGCTCAGTGCACCAGCACTGCATATGTGCTTTTGTGACATTCAAATCCAAGCTTGAAATACTGCAATAATAATCTGGTTTTAAAAAAACACCCTTTTTTAGCAATATCCTCCATCTTTTGCTTTTGTAGCATTAGTTAGTGTTAAATTTAAGCTAGAAATACAGGCTTCATTTTCTGGGTTTTAAAAAATAAACCCTTTTTGGCAAAATACACAATTTTACAGCCCTTGCTGCGTGTGTACGTGTCAAATTCAAGCGTTATATACTGCTGTCATATTGTGTTAGTAAAAAAATACACAATTTTACAGCCCTTGCTGCATCTGTGATAAAAACAAGCTTGAAATACTTCAATAATTTTCAGGCTTTGAAAAAACACCCATTTTTGGCAATACCCTCCATCTGGGGCCTCTGTCGCTTTAGTCAGTGTGCAACTTAAGCTACAAATACAGCTATAATTTTCTGTCTTTTAAAAAACACCTTTTTTGGGCAAAATACTTAATATTGCAGCCTTTGCTGCATCTGTCATTGTGAGATACACCCTTTACATACTGTTGTTCTATTCTGCTATTCAAAAAACACCCATTTAGGGCAAAAAAATAATAATTTTGCAGCATTTGCTGCATATGTTACTGTGACATACACCCTTTAGATACTGTTGTTCTATTCTGCTATTCAAAAAACACCCATTTAGGGGAAAATCTTAAATTGCAGCCTAGTCTGTATCTGTAGGTGTGAGATACACCCTTTAGATACTGTTGTTCTATTCTGCTATTCAAAAAAACACCCATTTAGGGCAAGATCCTAAATTTGAGAAATTTGAGGAGAACGTCAAATAAGGGACGTGGCCCCGGTCGTTGTGCTGCTGGTGGAGCTCCTGTTGCAGGGAGAGGACATGGTCGATCTGTGCCAGCTACACGCACAAGTGAAACACCTTCCTAAGGTGCGAGTAGGCTACAGAACCTGCAGTGGTATTTGGTCGGGCCTAATGCGGCTCTACGAATGTAGAGTTGCTGAGAGTGCCTCCATTTCCTTCACATTGTCTCCCACCCAGTCTCCTGCTGAAAGATCAGAGTTGGCACCTGCAGCCGATGTCCATAAGTCTTTCACCTCACCCCCTTGCAAATCAGCCAAGCAGTCTGCGCCCCAAGTCATGCAGCAGTCTCTTTTGCTTTTTGATGGCTCTGTTTGCAGGGTTTCCCAGGGCCATCCACCTAGCCCTGCCCCTGAAGTGGAAGAGATTGAGTGCACTGATGCCCAACCACTTATGTTTCAAGATGAGTACATGGGAGGACCATCGCAGCACGTCTTGGATGATGACGAAACACAGGTGCCAACTGCTGCAACTTTTGGAATTGTGCAGACCAACAAGGAGGGCAGGGGTGAACACTGGGTGGAAGATGATGTGGAGGATGATGAGGTCCTCGACCCCACATGGAATGAACATCGTGCAAGTGACCTGTGTAGTTTGGAGGAAGAGGCAGTGGTCGCCACCAGCACAGCAGAAGAGGGAGCAGGGTGCAAAAGCGGAGCGGCCATCCCCTAGACAGTACGCCTGCTACTGCTCAACACAGCAAGGGACCGAGCACACCAAAGCCAGCTCCAAGGAGTTCCCTAGCATGGCAGTTCTTCAGAAAATGTGCTGATGAGAAGACAATGAGTGGTTTGCACGCTGTGCAATCAGAGCCTGAAGTGAGGCATAAACATTCTCAACCTGAGCACAACCTGCATGACCAGGCATCTAAGTGCAAAGCACCAGCTGCAGTGGAGTAGACACCTCAAAAACTCTGGCTCCTCCTGTTTCCTCTTCTGCTGCAGTCTCGGCCTCTTCATCCACCTCTGTAGTGACAGTGGCACCTGCCTCCCGGCAAACAGAGGATCTGCCAGCAACACCACCACCTGGGTCACCAACCATCTCCACAATGTCTCCAAACACTGGAGCGGAAGAGGAAGGACCCCCCTACCCACCCGCGATCCCTGGCCCTGAATGCCAGCATTTCAAAATTCCTGGCCTTTGCAATTCTGTCATTCCGTCTGGTGGAGATGCAAAGTTTTAAAAGCCTTATGGCGTTGGCTGTCCCACAGTACGTCGTGCCCAGCCGCCACTACTTTTCCAGGCGAGCCATCCCTTCCCTGCACAACCAAGTGGGGGACAAAATAAGTTGTGCACTGCGCCATGCCATCTGTGGCAAGGTCCACCTAACTACGGATACGTGGACCAGTAAACACGGTCAGGGACGTTATATCTCCCACACTGAGTAAATGCAGTGGCGGCTGGGCCTGAGGTGGATAGCAGTTTAGCGCATGTTCTTCCACCACCGAGGATTGCAGGGCGCTTGTAATGTTCTGGTACCTTTGGGTACCCTAATTACTCTTTCATAAGTGTATGCGCCCCACCATTCTCTTTTGGTAAGGTGCGCATACACCTTTAAGACTGATGCTGTCATCACTGAGCGCCGGACTGGATGGCTATTTAGATCGCCGGCTCTCACTCACATGTGTTCGTTCAAACTGCTTTGTGCCTTGATGCTAACCTGTCTTGAAGCTCTCATGCTTGCAAGCATACCTCGCTGTCGGAACCACGCTGCGCTGATCCCTGTATCCCGCTACCGGATCATCCGCTCTTGCCGAACCTCTCCTCTGCTACATTGCTATTAGTGATAAGTACCCCACAGGGGAAACCTCTATAACCTTTATACTAAAGCTTACACTATCTAGCTCTGCATACTAAGGACTATTACTACATCTGCATTATCTAAGATTGCTAGCTCTTGAGCCTACTACCACCTGTTCTTGCACTGGGTTGATCCCTCTTGTATGTCCACCTGCTACTCTGTCATCTACTACCATACATGATTGCTAAACCTATCTGCATCCCATCTGCTACTATCTTACTTTCAAGAACATTTCCTTTCAAGTGTCTGTCATCTACCATCTCTACCCAACCTGTCTCTTCAGCCTATCATCACTGTGTTACTATATACATAAGTCACTCTAGGAAACATCTTATTGAGTGTGTGTATTTACTTGCTGAATTGAGATCATCCACACATGATGAGTCATTGAGAGTTGGGAATGGTGTCTCAGCGTTTCTCTACATGACTACTGAAGTGGAATATTTCTGCAGCTGAAAATCCACATCATACGTAAAACACAGGAGCGTTACAGATTGAACGAACCACAAATGGATTCAGCAGAAATAACCACTCAGATGACACAATTAAAACAGCAAGTAACTGCGTTAATACACGCACTTGCTGAATTAAAAGAAGACAATCAGGCTCTGTCGCAGCAGGTAATTAGACTGACACAACTTACCACTGCTCAGTCCCCTGAACCCAAAATAAATCCTCCTTTGGTATTTACAGGCGATCGCAAAAAATTTCGCGAATTTAAAAACGCATGTGAGTTACTTTTCTTGCTAAAACCCCGTACCTACCTTACTGATCACATTAAGGTTTGTACTATTTTTTCTTACCTAACAGGCGATCCTCGGGCCTGGGCAGACTCTCTTTTTGAGAAAAACGACCAGCTTCTCAACTCCTATGCCTTGTTCCTAGCAGAACTCACTAGCCTATATGATGATCCCAATAGACAGAGTTCTGCCGATCTTCAATTAAGATCCTTGAAACAAGGTAGGAGACCTGTAGAAGACTTTGTCGCAGAATTCAAGAGATGGACCCTTGATTCAGAATGGAATGATGCATCTCTGAAAACCCAATTTAGGCTTGGCCTATCAGAGGCCGTTAAAGACGAGCTCGCCCGAGCGGATCTGCCAAAAACCCTGGATGCATTGATACAACTCAGTATCACCATAGATAGAAGACTACGAGAAAGAAAGGCTGAGAAAATGGGAATGCCATTATCCAGTTCTTCTCGGATTTCGGCCGTTGACCCCGTTCCTATGGAGATAGGAACCATACGCCCACCTCTATCAACTATCGAAAGAGCCAAAAGACGATCTGGTAATCTCTGCTTGTACTGTGCATCCCCGGATCACAAGATAAACGTCTGTCCCCTAGTCTACAAAAAGAAGGGTGAGTGTTCACATGTCCTCCTAGGGGGATTGACAACTTCAATCACTAACCCTTACCTTTCTGTTTGCTTAACATTACAGTGGGACCAGAACAGGATTACTACTAAGGCCATGATTGACACAGGATCTTGTGGAAATTATATTGACATACGTTTTGCTGCTTTAAATAAAGTTCCTATTATTTCTAAACTTAAACCTGTCTCAGTAAGTCTTATTAACGGTGTTCCTTTATCCTCTGGTCCGATCACTGATCAGACACAGGCACTCCTAGTCACTACTAACGGGTCTCATATGGAGACCACTACCTTCGATCTAATACCTTCACCCCACTTTCCCATTGTGTTGGGACTTCCCTGGTTGCACACACATCAACCAACCATAGATTGGAAGGAACGGACCCTGGCCTTCCTCTCTTGCTATTGCGAGGGTACGTGTAACCTCCCGTCTTTCGGGAAGATCCTGTCTGTGGTGACAGATGAGATTGCACCACTATGTTATCAGGATCTCTCTGAGGTTTTTCTTGAGAAAAATGCTCAAGCACTACCTCCCCATCGAGACTATGATTGTAGCATTGATCTACTCCCAAATAGCAAATTGCCGTTCGGTCATGTTTTTCCTCTTTCACAGGATGAACTTTCCCATCTCAAAGACTATTTGGATGAGAATTTGAAGAAAGGTTTTATTAGACCTTCCACTTCTTCCACAGCAGCAGGACTCTTTTTTGTCCGCAATAAGGACTCAAGTCTCAGGCCTATCATCGACTATAGGCAATTGAATGCTATTACAATAATAGATCGCTATCCTCTACCGCTTATCCCTGAGCTCATTGAGCAGGTGCGTGGAGCTACCTATTTTTCAAAATTGGATCTGAAGGGAGCATACAATCTCATTCGAATCCGTGCTGGACACGAGTGGAAGACTGCATTCAGAACCAGATACGGATTGTTCGAATATCTTGTAATGCCATTCGGGCTATGCAACGCCCCTGCAGTTTTTCAACGATTTATAAACGATATTTTCAGAGACTTACTAGATGTCTGTGTTGTGGTATATCTGGACGATATACTTATATATTCACGATCCCTGTCTGAACACATAAGACATGTAAGACTAGTATTATCGAGATTGCTTGCACACAACCTTTATGTGAAACTGAAAAAATGCTTGTTTCATAAAGAAGAGGTACTGTTTCTAGGCTACATCATATCCAAAACAGGAATCGAGATGGACATGAGTAAGATATCCTGCATTCAGGATTGGCCTACACCAACCACACGCAAGGCGCTACAGCGATTCCTTGGATTTTCGAATTTCTACAGGAAGTTCATCAGAAACTTCTCTGCCATTGTGAGACCCCTCACACAGCTCACTAGCATTAAAAAAACATTCAAATGGTCAGATGAAGCAAATAAAGCTTTTCACCTGTTAAAGACAAGGTTTACTTCTGCTCCCATATTACGCCATCCAGACCCATCCCTCCAATACATTCTGGAAGTAGATGCGTCAAACATGGCAGTAGGAGCAATACTCTCCCAACGACCAACTCACACTTCACCACTTCATCCAGTCGCCTTTTTTTCTAAATCCCTAAGCAGTCCAGAGATAAATTACCCCGTGGGTGAAAAGGAACTGCTTGCTATAAAATTGGCTCTGGAGAATTGGCGACATCTACTCGAAGGCACCCAATTACCAATACTTATATACACGGACCATAAAAATCTCCAATATCTTCAGACTAACAAAACTCTCTCGCACCGACAGGTACGATGGTCACTATTCTTTCTAAGGTTTAACTTCCTAGTGACCTACACACCTGCAGATAAGAACAAAAAGGCGGATGCACTATCACGACTAACTGAAGAAAATTACTTCGAAATCCCTTCCGTTCCTATAATACCTCACAAACGCATTATTGGAGTTGTCCGTTCCTTGAAGGAAGAGGTTTTGCATGGTATAAGTTTGGATTCACCCCCACCACAACTAAATACTGATGCAGAAGGCTTCCTCTACTACAACGACAAACTTTACATACCACCTACCATACGCACCAAGATCTTGGAATTATCGCATGATGTGCCTATGGCAGGACATATGGGTATGACAAAGACTCTTAATCTGATTACCAGACAATTCTGGTGGCCTGACATGAAAACATCTATACAAAAATTCGTCTCTTCATGCAATGTCTGTGCCAGGTCCAAAATTGACACTACGAGACCATCCGGTCTACTATGCAGTCTACCAATACCCCCAAACTCCATGGGAAGTTGTGTCCTTGGACTTTATAGTGGAATTGCCTCCTTCCAAAGGATTTAATACCATCTTAGTGTCAGTGGACCATCTGACAAAAATGGCACATTTCATTGCTATTCGCAGACTACCTTCGTCCAAACAAACGGCAGAACTCCTGATGAAACATGTCTTTAAGTTACATGGTATCCCAAAAACTCTTCTGTCTGACCGTGGATCACAATTTATTTCCAAGTTCTGGCAAGAACTATGTCACATACTACGGATCGAGCGGAAGCTCACTTCTCCTTACCATCCGCAGACCAACGGACAGACTGAAAGAGTCAACCAATGCATCGAGCAATATTTACGTTGTTACACTTCTTACCAATAGGATGATTGGGTGGATCTTCTCCCTCTGGCAGAATTTGCCTACAACAACGCAACCCACAGTACGACCAAGCAGAGTCCGTTCTACTTGAACTATGGGTTTCATCCCTCTATTCTTCTACCACGCATCCTTCCTTCAAATAACCCAGTAGCCTCAGACTATCTTACCCAAATAAAATTCTCTCTGGGTTTGCTTAATACTACCATTGCACACGCTCATAGTCAACAAAAGAAGTACTATGATCTTCGCAGAAGACCTTCTCCTCAGTACGCTATCGGGGACCTCGTTTGGCTCTCAACCAAAAATTTAAGACTGAAAATCCCTAGCAAAAAGCTTGGACCTCTGTTCTTGGGACCTTTCCCAATCAAGAAACTTATTGGAAAAGCTGCAGTACAGCTTACATTGCCAAAAGACCTCAAAATACATCCCATTTTCCATGTGTCGCTACTGAAGCCCCATGTTCCTGACCAAGGAATAAGACCTACTATCCCACCTCCTCCTCCTGTACAAGTTGAAGGTGGAGAAGAATATGAGATAAAAGAGATTCTGGATTCTCGTATCCACAGAGGAAGACTTCAGTACTTGGTTCAATGGAAGAACTATGGGCCCCAAGACGACACCTGGCTAAACACCTCTGACATACATGCCTCTAGATTAATCCGCAATTTTCATGCGAAGTACCCAGACAAACCAGCTCCAGAGGCCTTCAGGAGCCGGCCTTAAGGGGGGGGGGGTACTGTAATGTTCTGGTACCTTTGGGTACCCTAATTACTCTTTCATAAGTGTATGCGCCCCACCATTCTCTTTTGGTAAGGTGCGCATACACCTTTAAGACTGATGCTGTCATCACTGAGCGTCGGACTGGATGGCTATTTAGATCGCCGACTCTCACTCACATGTGTTCGTTCAAACTGCTTTGTGCCTTGATGCTAACCTGTCTTGAAGCTCTCATGCTTGCAAGCATACCTCGCTGTCGGAACCACGCTGCGCTGATCCCTGTATCCCGCTACCGGATCATCCGCTCTTGCCGAACCTCTCCTCTGCTACATTGCTATTAGTGATAAGTACCCCACAGGGGAAACCTCTATAACCTTTATACTAAAGCTTACACTATCTAGATCTGCATACTAAGGACTATTACTACATCTGCATTATCTAAGATTGCTAGCTCTTGAGCCTACTACCACCTGTTCTTGCACTGGGTTGATCTCTTTTGTATGTCCACCTGCTACTCTGTCATCTACTACCATACATGATTGCTAAACCTATCTACATCCCATCTGCTACTATCTTACTTTCAAGAACATTTCCTTTCAAGTGTCTGTCATCTACCATCTCTACCCAACCTGTCTCTTCAGCCTATCATCACTGTGTTACTATATACATAAGTCACTCTAGGAAACATCTTATTGAGTGTGTGTATTTACTTGCTGAATTGAGATCATCCACACATGATGAGTCATTGAGAGTTGGGAATAGTGTCTCAGCGTTTCTCTACATGACTACTGAAGTGGAATATTTCTGCAGCTGAAAATCCACATCACACGTAAAACGCAGGAGCGTTACAGCGCTTCAGTTTGCCTCCTGTTGCTAACTCCTCCTACTCCACTTCCTCATCCTCCACTGCCTCCTCATCTGGTCAGCGTAACACCTTCACCACCAACTTCAGCACAGCCAGGTGTAAACAACAGCAGGCAGTTTTGCCAGTTTGGGGGAAAAAACCCCACACCCCGCAGGAGTTGTGGAGGGGCATGGAACAACAGACCTATGAGTGGTTGGTGCCAGTGAGCCTCAAGCCCGACCTGGTGGTTTGCGATAATGGGCGAAATCTTGTAGCAGCTCTGGGTGTAGCCAGTTTGACGCACATCCCTTGCCTGGCACATGTGCTGAATTTGGTGGTGCAGAGGTTCCTTAAAAATTACCTTGATATGTCAGAGCTGCTGCAGAAAGTGCGGTCGTCTGTGCGCACTTTGGCGTTCTCACCCTGCTGCTGCTCGCCTGTCAGCGCTGCAGCGCAACTTCGGCCTTCCCGCTCACCGCCTTATGTGACATGTCCACAAGGTGGAACTTCACCTTGCACATGCGGGCCAGACTGTGCAAGCAGCAGCAGGCGATAGTGGAGTTTCAGCTGCAGCATGCACACGTGAGTCGCTCTGCGGAATAGCACCACTTCACCACCAATAACTGGGCCTCCATGCGAGACCTGTGGGCCTTGTTGTGCTGTTTCGAGTACTCCACCAACATGGCCAGTGTCGATGACGCTGTTCTAAGCATTACTATTCCACTTCTATGCCTCCTTGAAAAAACACTTTGGGCGATGATGGAAGAGGATGTGGCACAGGAGGAGGAGGAGGAGGAGGAAGAGGGATCATTTGCAAGGCTTTCAGGGCAGTCATTCACAAGTGGCTCTGAGGGTGGGTTCCTGCACCCACAAATGCCAGGTACACAATTGTCCAGCAAGGGCACAGTTCTGGAGGATGACGAGGTGGAGGATGAGGAGAAGGAGACGAAGGAGGAGGAACCATGTTCACAGCAGGGTGGCACCCAGACCAGCTCATGGCCATCACTGGTGCGTGGCTGGGGGTATACAGAGGACACAAACGATACACCTCCCACAGAGGGCAGCTTTTCGTTGCCTCTGGGCAGCCTGGCACACATGAGCGATTACATGCTGCAGTGTCTCCGCAACGACTGCCAAGTTGCCCAAATTCTAACTTGTGCTAATTACTGGGTGGCCACGCTGCTGGATCCCCGTTACAAGGACAACGTACCGTCCTTAATTCCCTCACTGGAGCGTGATCGTAATATGCGCGAGTACATGCGCGTGCTGGTAGACGCGCTGCTGGTGGCATTCTGTAAGATTCTGGTACCTCCGGTACCCTTAATCACCACTTTCTCTATAATGCGTCCCACCTTTCTCTTCAGGTGGTACGCATATACCTTTAAGAACGATGATGTCACTGCTGAGCGCTGCAGAGCGGCTATTTCAACCGCCGGCGGTCTCACTCACATTGTTTGTTCAACCTGCCTTGTGATCCACATGCTTTCAAGCCTGTCTCTCGATCGGAACCTCCAGCCATTCCCTTTACCTGGAGCAGACCGGAACCTCGCTACTGATCCCTGTATCTCGTTACCGGATCATTCCTTGTCTACTGGACCTCTCTAAACTACTAACATTACAAGTGATAAGTACCCCGCAGGGGAACCCTCCATAACCTTATTGCACTATCTACCTATGCACATTAAGGACTGTTACTACCTATCTATACTATCCTATCATCTGCACTGTTACATAGATTGCTAGCTCTTCAGCCTACTACCATCTATCATCTGCACTGCTGCATAGATTGCTAGCTCTCCTGTCTACTACTATCTATCCTTGCACTGGGTTAGTCTATCCTGTATTTGTCATCTGCTGTCCTCACCACCTGTTAGCATACTCGATACTAACCTATCTGCATTCCTAAATACCATCTTGAACTCTCCTATACAAAACCTATCAAGTGATTACCATTAGGGTTGAGCGGACACCTAGATGTCCGTGTTCGACGGGTTCGGCCGAACTTTAAAAAAAAGTCCGGGTCCGTGTCCCGGACTTTTACCGAACTTTTCCCGGACACCGAACCCCATTGAAGTCAATGGGGACCCGAACTTTAAGGCACTAAAATGGCTCTAAAACACCAAAGGAAAGGGCTAGAGTGCTGCAAATGGCAGCAAAACGTAATTAAGAGCATGGCAAGTGCTCTGCAAACAAATGTGGATAGGGAAATAACTTAAAACAACAAAAAAAAACAGAAAAATAAAACAATGTTCTTCTTCATCTCTGAAGGACGAGGCCCATATGGAGTAGGAGGGAGGTTGAGGTGGTGGTGGATGTGGCGGTGACATAGGCGTGCGCACAGGGTGTGCTGGGTGTGCCTGGGCACACCCTAATCACCTAGGGCACATAGCATTGCCAGTGAGGAGATGGGAAAGATCTCCCTGGGACCTGCTCTGCTCTATTTCTCCTTGCCTACAGGTACATGGCCCCGATACATTACTCTCCCTGCTGGCAAACACATGCATGTGTATTTCAACTTTGGGGTGCACACCTTAATGCAATAGGCTGCGCACACCTATGGGCGGTGTAGGTGGAAGCGGCGGTGGAGGAGGACCAGGGCCGGATTAACAGCATCATGGGCTTGGTGCTGAGGATTTTGAAGGGCCTTAGGGCCGTGCCTTGCCATGCACCCAGAGGAGGAAGGGTGCAGCCATGCATGCCTAATTCAACATGGGATGCTGTCTCTGAAGCCCATAAACACATCCATGCATCGCCAACTGTCCCTCCTTGTCCGGCCTTCACGCTGTGTGGGGAGGTTCTGAGGGTGCTGCCTGGGGAAGCGAGCATAGAAGCCAGACTTCTGTGTTTACAAGTGACAGAAGAGCGGTAACAGTGAATATGGCCAACCCGGGGCCTATATAAAAGGTAGGGGCCTGGAGCTGCAGCTCCAATAGCCCCTACATTAATCTGGCCCTGAGGAGGAGGACGAGGTAGCCAACACTGCTTCTTTTCACAAATTTTAAATGAGGGTACACCCCAAAAGAGTGAGAAAGAGCAAAAATGGAACAATGGGTGGGTAAGGTCGGTATCCATTGCTATTCTGCATAAGGTACGGAAAAGTCCCGTGGGATCCATGCCTGGTTCATTTTAATGAACGTGAGCTTGTCCACATTGTCTCTGGACAGGCGGCTGCGCTTGTCTGTTATAACGCCCCCAGCCGTGCTAAATACCCGTTCAGATAATACACTGGCTGCAGGGCACGCCAGCACCTCCAAGGCGTAAAGGGCAAGCTCAGGCCATGTGCCCAATTTGGAGACCCAGAAGTTGAAGGGGGCAGACCCGTCATTCACTACATGTAGGCGTGTGCACACATACTGCTCCACCATGTTGGTAAAATGCTGCCTCCTGCTAAGACGTTCCATCTGAGCTGCTGGTGCTGCTGTTTGTTGTGGCGTGCTGACAAAGCTTTTCCACATTTCGGCCATGCTAACCCTGCCTTCTGAGGTGCTGGCGGTGCCCTGGTTGCGTTGGCGACCTCCTCCTCCTCCTCCTCTGCCTTGTGCTTCCACTGTGGCCCCGCTGTCAGATGGGAATGCCAGCAGCATGGCGTCTACCAGCGTGCGCTTGTACTCGCGCATCTTGCGATCGCGCTCCAGTGAGTGAATTAAGGACGGTACGTTGTCCTTGTAACGGGGATCCAGCAGCGTGGCCACCCAGTAATCAGCACAAGTTAGAATGTGGGCAACTCGGCGGTCGTTGTGGAGACACTGCAGCATGTAATCGCTCATGTGTGCCAGGCTGCCCAGAGGCAACGAAAGGCTGTCCTCTGTGGGAGGTGTATGGTCCGTGTCCTCTGTATCCCCCCAGCCACGCACCAGTGATGGCCATGAGCTGGCCTGGGTGCCACCCTGCTGTGAACATGGTTCCATCTCCTCCTCCAGCTCCTCCTCCTCCTCATCCTCCTCATCCTCCAGAACTGTGCCCCTGCTGGACAATTGCGTCCCTGGCGTTTGCGTGTGCAGGAACCCACCCTCGGAGCCCCTTGCGAATGACTGCCCTGAAAGCCTTGGAAATGTTACCTCTTCATCCTCCTCCTCCTCCTCATCCTGTGCCACATCCTCTTCCATCATCGCCCGAATTGTTTTTTCAAGGAGGCATAGAAGTGGGATAGTTAAGCTGAGAACGGCGTCATTGCCACTGGCCATGTTGGTGGAGTACTCAAAACAGCGCAACAAGGCACACAGGTCTCGCATGGAGGCCCAGTTATTGGTGGTGAAGTGGTGCTGTTCCGCAGAGCGACTCACGCGTGCGTGCTGCAGCTGAAACTCCACTATGGCCTGCTGCTGCTCGCACAGTCTTTCCAGCATGTGCAAGGTGGAGTTCCACCTTGTGGGCACGTCACATATGAGGCGGTGAGCGGGAAGGCCGAAGTTACGCTGCAGCGCTGCCAGGCGAGCAGCAGCAGGGTGAGAACGCCGAAAGTGCGCACAAACGGCCCGCACTTTCTGCAGCAGCTCTGACATATCGGGGTAGTTTTTAAGGAACCTCTGCACCACCAAATTCAGCACATGCGCCAGGCAAGGGATGTGCGTCAAACCGGCTAGGCCCAGAGCTGCTATGAGATTTCGCCCGTTATCGCACACCACCAGGCCGGGCTTGAGGCTCGCTGGCAGCAACCACTCATTTGTCTGCTGTTCCATGCTCCTCCACAACTCCTGCGCGGTGTGTGGTTTGTCCCCCAAACAGGCAAGTTGTAAAACTGCCTGCTGTCGTTTACCCCTGGCCGTGCTGAAGTTGGTGGTGAAGGTGTTACGCTGTCCGGATGAGGAGGCGGTAGAGGATGAGGAAGCGGAGTAGGAGGAGTTAGGAACAGGAGGCAAACTGAAGCGCCCTGCAATCCTCGGTGGTGGAAGGACATGCGCCAAATTGCTATCCGCCTCAGGCCCATCCGCCACTGCATTTACCCAGTGTGCCGTTAGGGAGATATAACGCCCCTGACCGTGCTTACTGGTCCACGTATCCGTAGTTAGGTGGACCTTGGCACAGATGGCGTTGCGCAGTGCACACCTGATTTTTTCCCCCACTTGGTTGTGCAGGGAAGGGATGGCTTGCCTGGAAAAGTAGTGGCGGCTGGGCACGACGTACTGTGGGACAGCCACCGACATAAGGTTTTTAAAACTGTGCGTCTCCACCAGACGGAATGACAGCATTTCAAAGGCCAATAATTTTGAAATGCTGGCATTCAGGGCCAGGGATCGCGGGTGGGTAGGGGGGTACTTCCTCTTCCTCTCAAGTGTTTGGGAGATGGAAAGCTGAACGCTTCCACGGGACATTGTGGAGATGGTTGTTGGTGACCCAGGTGGTGGTGTTGCTGACAGATCGTCTGTTTGCGGGGTGGCAGGTGCCGGTATCACTACAGATGTGGCTGGAGCGGCCGAGACTGCAGCAGAAGAGGAAGCAGGATGAGCCAGAGACGTTTCTTGGTTTTGAAGGTGTGTACTCCACTGCAGCTCGTGCTTTGCACTTAGATGCCTGATCATGCAGGTTGTGCTCAGGTTGAGAAGGTTCATGCCTCGCTTCAAGCTCTGATTGCACAGGGTGCAAACCACTCGTGTCCTGTCATCAGCACATTTTCTAAAGAACTTCCACGCTAGAGAACTCCTTTGAGCTGACTTTGGTGCGCTCGTTCCCTTGCTGCGTTGGGCAGTAGCGGGCGTAGTGTCTAGGGCACGGCCGCTCCGCTTCTGCACCCTGCTCCCTCTTCTGCTGTGCTGGTGGCTCTGTGCGACCACCGCCTCTTCCTCCAAACTACTCAGTTCACCTGCATGACGTTCATTCCATGTGGGGTCGAGGACCTCATCGTCCTCCACATCATCTTCCACCCAGTCTTCACCCCTGCCCTCCTTGTCGGTCTCCACAATGCTGAACGCCGCAGCAGTTGGCACCTGCGTTTCGTCATCATCGGAGACGTGCTGCGATGATCCTTGCATGTACTCATCTTGAGAAATAAGTGGTTGGGCATCGCTGCACTCAATCTCTTCCACTTCTGGGGCAGGGCTAGGTGGATGGCCCTGGGAAACCCTGCTGACAGAGTCCTCAAAAAGAATAAGAGACTGCTGTATGGCTTGGGGCTCAGACTGCTGGCCTGATTTGCAAGGGGGTGAGGTGAAAGACGGTTGGACATTGGCTGCAGGTGCCAACTCTGACCTTTCTGCAGTAGACTGGGTGGGAGACAATGTGAAGGAACTGGAGGCACTGTCAGCAGCAAACCAATCTACTATCGCCTCAACTTGTTCTGGCCTCATCACTTCTAGGGGCGTTTGATGCCCTACCAAATACTGATGCAGGTTCTGTCGCCTACTCACACTTGAGGAAGGTGTTTCACTTGTGCGTGTAGCTGGCACAGATCGACCATGTCCTCTCCTTGCAACAGGAGCTCTACCAGCAGCACCACGACCCAGGCCACGGCCCTTATTTGACGGTCTCCTCATATTTCTGTAATTTAAGATCTTGCCCTAGAAAGGTTTTTATTGAATAGCGGAATAGAAAATATGATCCAAAAAAAGTGTATGTATATCACACGTACACAACCACACTAGGCCCCAATTACTATTGTTTGTACCCCTAAAAGGCTAGATGAGGAGTAGGGGGAGTATGGAACAGGCAGCACCCTCAAACCTTCAGAAGTATGAGATGAACCCCAACAACTTGGAAAGGTGGATCTCTCTCACACGTACCGACACAGACTATCCCGCAATTCAATTGATCCTCAAAGGTTTTTATTGAATAGCGGAATAGGAAATATGATCAAAAAAAGTGTATGTATCTCGCACGTACACAACCACACTAGGCCCCAATTACTATTGTTTGTACCCCTAAAAGGCTAGATGAGGAGTAGGGGGGGTATGGAACAGGCAGCACCCTCAAACCTTCAGAAGTATGAGATGAACCCCAACAACTTGGAAAGGTGGATCTCTCTCACACGTACCGACACAGACTATCCCGCAATTCAATTGATCCTCAAAGGTTTTTATTGAATAGCGGAATAGGAAATATGATCAAAAAAAGTGTATGTATCTCGCACGTACACAACCACACTAGGCACCAATTACTATTGTTTGTACCCCTAAAAGGCTAGATGAGGAGTAGGGGGGGTATGGAACAGGCAGCACCCTCAAACCTTCAGAAGTATGAGATGAACCCCAACAACTTGGAAAGGTGGATCTCTCTCACACGTACCGACACAGACTATCCCGCAATTCAATTGATCCTCAAAGGTTTTTATTGAATAGCGGAATAGGAAATATGATCAAAAAAAGTGTATGTATCTCGCACGTACACAACCACACTAGGCCCCAATTACTATTGTTTGTACCCCTAAAAGGCTAGATGAGGAGTAGGGGGGGTATGGAACAGGCAGCACCCTCAAACCTTCAGAAGTATGAGATGAACCCCAACAACTTGGAAAGGTGGATCTCTCTCACACGTACCGACACAGACTATCCCGCAATTCAATTGATCCTCAAAGGTTTTTATTGAATAGCGGAATAGGAAATATGATCAAAAAAAGTGTATGTATCTCGCACGTACACAACCACACTAGGCCCCAATTACTATTGTTTGTACCCCTAAAAGGCTAGATGAGGAGTAGGGGGGGTATGGAACAGGCAGCACCCTCAAACCTTCAGAAGTATGAGATGAACCCCAACAACTTGGAAAGGTGGATCTCTCTCACACGTACCGACACAGACTATCCCGCAATTCAATTGATCCTCAAAGGTTTTTATTGAATAGCGGAATAGGAAATATGATCAAAAAAAGTGTATGTATCTCGCACGTACACAACCACACTAGGCCCCAATTACTATTGTTTGTACCCCTAAAAGGCTAGATGAGGAGTAGGGGGGGTATGGAACAGGCAGCACCCTCAAACCTTCAGAAGTATGAGATGAACCCCAACAACTTGGAAAGGTGGATCTCTCTCACACGTACCGACACAGACTATCCCGCAATTCAATTGATCCTCAAAGGTTTTTATTGAATAGCGGAATAGGAAATATGATCAAAAAAAGTGTATGTATCTCGCACGTACACAACCACACTAGGCCCCAATTACTATTGTTTGTACCCCTAAAAGGCTAGATGAGGAGTAGGGGGGGTATGGAACAGGCAGCACCCTCAAACCTTCAGAAGTATGAGATGAACCCCAACAACTTGGAAAGGTGGATCTCTCTCACACGTACCAACACAGACTATCCCCCAATTTAACTGATCCCCAAAGGTTTTTGATTAAATAGCGGAATAGAAAATATGATCCCAAAAAAGTGTATGTATATCACACGTACACAACCACACTAGGCCCCAATTACTATTGTTTGTACCCCTAAAAGGCTAGGAGTAGGGGGAGTATGGAACAGGCAGCACCCTCAAACCTTCAGAAGTATGAGATGAACCCCAACAACTTGGAAAGGTGGATCTCTCTCACACGTACCAACACAGACTATCCCCCAATTTAACTGATCCCCAAAGGTTTTTGATTAAATAGCGGAATAGAAAATATGATCCCAAAAAAGTGTATGTATATCACACGTACACAACCACACTAGGCCCCAATTACTATTGTTTGTACCCCTAAAAGGCTAGGAGTAGGGGGAGTATGGAACAGGCAGCACCCTCAAACCTTCAGAAGTATGAGATGAACCTCAACAACTTGGAAAGGTGGATCTCTCTCACACGTACCAACACAGACTATCCCCCAATTTAACTGATCCCCAAAGGTTTTTGATTAAATAGCGGAATAGAAAATATGATCCCAAAAAAGTGTATGTATATCACACGTACACAACCACACTAGGCCCCAATTACTATTGTTTGTACCCCTAAAAGGCTAGGAGTAGGGGGAGTATGGAACAGGCAGCACCCTCAAACCTTCAGAAGTATGAGATGAACCCCAACAACTTGGAAAGGTGGATCTCTCTCACACGTACCAACACAGACTATCCCCCAATTTAACTGATCCCCAAAGGTTTTTGATTAAATAGCGGAATAGAAAATATGATCCCAAAAAAGTGTATGTATATCACACGTACACAACCACACTAGGCCCCAATTACTATTGTTTGTACCCCTAAAAGGCTAGGAGTAGGGGGAGTATGGAACAGGCAGCACCCTCAAACCTTCAGAAGTATGAGATGAACCCCAACAACTTGGAAAGGTGGATCTCTCTCACACGTACCAACACAGACTATCCCCCAATTTAACTGATCCCCAAAGGTTTTTGATTAAATAACGGAATAGAAAATATGATCCCAAAAAAGTGTATGTATATCACACGTACACAACCACACTAGGCCCCAATTACTATTGTTTGTACCCCTAAAAGGCTAGGAGTAGGGGGAGTATGGAACAGGCAGCACCCTCAAACCTTCAGAAGTATGAGATGAACCCCAACAACTTGGAAAGGTGGATCTCTCTCACACGTACCAACACAGACTATCCCCCAATTTAACTGATCCCCAAAGGTTTTTGATTAAATAGCGGAATAGAAAATATGATCCCAAAAAAGTGTATGTATATCACACGTACACAACCACACTAGGCCCCAATTACTATTGTTTGTACCCCTAAAAGGCTAGGAGTAGGGGGAGTATGGAACAGGCAGCACCCTCAAACCTTCAGAAGTATGAGATGAACCCCAACAACTTGGAAAGGTGGATCTCTCTCACACGTACCAACACAGACTATCCCCCAATTTAACTGATCCCCAAAGGTTTTTGATTAAATAGCGGAATAGAAAATATGATCCCAAAAAAGTGTATGTATATCACACGTACACAACCACACTAGGCCCCAATTACTATTGTTTGTACCCCTAAAAGGCTAGGAGTAGGGGGAGTATGGAACAGGCAGCACCCTCAAACCTTCAGAAGTATGAGATGAACCTCAACAACTTGGAAAGGTGGATCTCTCTCACACGTACCAACACAGACTATCCCCCAATTTAACTGATCCCCAAAGGTTTTTGATTAAATAGCGGAATAGAAAATATGATCCCAAAAAAGTGTATGTATATCACACGTACACAACCACACTAGGCCCCAATTACTATTGTTTGTACCCCTAAAAGGCTAGGAGTAGGGGGAGTATGGAACAGGCAGCACCCTCAAACCTTCAGAAGTATGAGATGAACCCCAACAACTTGGAAAGGTGGATCTCTCTCACACGTACCAACACAGACTATCCCCCAATTTAACTGATCCCCAAAGGTTTTTGATTAAATAGCGGAATAGAAAATATGATCCCAAAAAAGTGTATGTATATCACACGTACACAACCACACTAGGCCCCAATTACTATTGTTTGTACCCCTAAAAGGCTAGGAGTAGGGGGAGTATGGAACAGGCAGCACCCTCAAACCTTCAGAAGTATGAGATGAACCCCAACAACTTGGAAAGGTGGATCTCTCTCACACGTACCAACACAGACTATCCCCCAATTTAACTGATCCCCAAAGGTTTTTGATTAAATAGCGGAATAGAAAATATGATCCCAAAAAAGTGTATGTATATCACACGTACACAACCACACTAGGCCCCAATTACTATTGTTTGTACCCCTAAAAGGCTAGGAGTAGGGGGAGTATGGAACAGGCAGCACCCTCAAACCTTCAGAAGTATGAGATGAACCCCAACAACTTGGAAAGGTGGATCTCTCTCACACGTACCAACACAGACTATCCCCCAATTTAACTGATCCCCAAAGGTTTTTGATTAAATAGCGGAATAGAAAATATGATCCCAAAAAAGTGTATGTATATCACACGTACACAACCACACTAGGCCCCAATTACTATTGTTTGTACCCCTAAAAGGCTAGGAGTAGGGGGAGTATGGAACAGGCAGCACCCTCAAACCTTCAGAATATGAGATGAACCTCAACAACTTGGAAAGGTGGATCTCTCTCACACGTACCAACACAGACTATCCCCCAATTTAACTGATCCCCAAAGGTTTTTGATTAAATAGCGGAATAGAAAATATGATCCCAAAAAAGTGTATGTATATCACACGTACACAACCACACTAGGCCCCAATTACTATTGTTTGTACCCCTAAAAGGCTAGGAGTAGGGGGAGTATGGAACAGGCAGCACCCTCAAACCTTCAGAAGTATGAGATGAACCCCAACAACTTGGAAAGGTGGATCTCTCTCACGCGTACCAACACAGACTATCCCCCAATTTAACTGATCCCCAAAGGTTTTTGATTAAATAGCGGAATAGAAAATATGATCCCAAAAAAGTGTATGTATATCACACGTACACAACCACACTAGGCCCCAATTACTATTGTTTGTACCCCTAAAAGGCTAGGAGTAGGGGGAGTATGGAACAGGCAGCACCCTCAAACCTTCAGAAGTATGAGATGAACCTCAACAACTTGGAAAGGTGGATCTCTCTCACACGTACCAACACAGACTATCCCCCAATTTAACTGATCCCCAAAGGTTTTTGATTAAATAGCGGAATAGAAAATATGATCCCAAAAAAGTGTATGTATATCACACGTACACAACCACACTAGGCCCCAATTACTATTGTTTGTACCCCTAAAAGGCTAGGAGTAGGGGGAGTATGGAACAGGCAGCACCCTCAAACCTTCAGAAGTATGAGATGAACCCCAACAACTTGGAAAGGTGGATCTCTCTCACACGTACCAACACAGACTATCCCCCAATTTAACTGATCCCCAAAGGTTTTTGATTAAATAGCGGAATAGAAAATATGATCCCAAAAAAGTGTATGTATATCACACGTACACAACCACACTAGGCCCCAATTACTATTGTTTGTACCCCTAAAAGGCTAGGAGTAGGGGGAGTATGGAACAGGCAGCACCCTCAAACCTTCAGAAGTATGAGATGAACCCCAACAACTTGGAAAGGTGGATCTCTCTCACACGTACCAACACAGACTATCCCCCAATTTAACTGATCCCCAAAGGTTTTTGATTAAATAGCGGAATAGAAAATATGATCCCAAAAAAGTGTATGTATATCACACGTACACAACCACACTAGGCCCCAATTACTATTGTTTGTACCCCTAAAAGGCTAGGAGTAGGGGGAGTATGGAACAGGCAGCACCCTCAAACCTTCAGAAGTATGAGATGAACCCCAACAACTTGGAAAGGTGGATCTCTCTCACACGTACCAACACAGACTATCCCCCAATTTAACTGATCCCCAAAGGTTTTTGATTAAATAGCGGAATAGAAAATATGATCCCAAAAAAGTGTATGTATATCACACGTACACAACCACACTAGGCCCCAATTACTATTGTTTGTACCCCTAAAAGGCTAGATGAGGAGTAGGGGGAGTATGGAACAGGCAGCACCCTCAAACCTTCAGTATGAGATTGTGTTCACTGTACCCCACAAAGATTGAGTTCACTGCACCCCACAATGATTGTGTTCACTGCACCCCACAAAGATTGTGTTCACTGCACCTCACAAAGATTGTGTTCACTGTACCCCCCAAAGATTGTGTTCACTGCACCCCACAAAGATTCTGTTCACTGTACCCCACAAAGATTGTGTTCACTGCACCCCAAAAAGATTGTGTTCACTGCACCCCAAAAAGGATGTTGTTCACTGCACCCCAAAAAGGATGTTGTTCACTCCACCCCAAAAAGATTGTGTTCACTGCACCCCACAAAGATTGTGTTCACTGCACCCCAAAAAGATTGTGTTCACTGCACCCCAAAAATGATTTTGTTCACTGCACCCCAAAAAGGATTTTGTTCACTGCACCCCAAAAAGGATGTTGTTCACTCCACCCCAAAAAGATTGTGTTCACTGCACCCCAAAAAGATTGTGTTCACTGCACCCCACAAAGGATTTTGTTCACTGCACCCCAAAAAGATTGTGTTCACTGCACCCCAAAAAGGATGTTGTTCACTGCACCCCAAAAAGGATGTTGTTCACTGCACCCCAAAAAGGATTTTGTTCACTGCACCCCAAAAAGATTGTGTTCACTGCACCCCACAAAGGATTTTGTTCACTGCACCCCACAAAGATTGTGTTCACTGCACACCAAAAAGGATTGTGTTCACTGCACCCCAAAAAGATTTTGTTCACTGCACCCCAAAAAGATTGTGTTCACTGCAGCCCAAAAAGATTGTGTTCACTGCAGCCCAAAAAGATTGTGTTCACTGCAGCCCAAAAAGATTGTGTTCACTGCAGCCCAAAAAGATTGTGTTCACTGCAGCCCAAAAAGATTGTGTTCACTGCAGCTCACACACAGAAAAATGGATGTGGATCACTGACACCTGCCTATCTCCAATCCCACACCACACAGCAATATCGATTGTAGTTTGTAGAACACAGTTTCCCTAAAATTCAGCAGACTCTGTCCCTAACAGGATTGAGAAGAGATCGTAGATCAGGATTGAGTGCAGACCCCACCCCCCACACAGCAATATCGATTGTAGTTTGTAGAAGACACTGACCCTATATAATTCAGCAGACTCTATCCCTAAAATGCCTACAACTCGCCCTGCCTAAACACTCCGACCTGTCCCTCAATTCTATCCGGACACAAATGGTTTTTTCCTGCCTATCTTTCCCTAATCAGCAGCCAGCACGTTGATGTGTGCTCTGTCCCTGAATCTAAGCAGCATAATGACGCCGCTGCGGCTGCCTCGAACTTATAAAGACTTGGTCACATGCTTCAGACGGCCAATCACAGCTACTGAGACATTTGCAGGCATGGCTGGGATGGCTTAAGGCACACCAGTTAAACGATTGTTGATTGGCTGTTGAAAGCCCGCCATGAAAAGAGCGCCAAAGCATGCAAAACCCGGAAATAAAACGACCGAACACTGATTTTTACCCGAACATACAGTAAAGTGTCCGTGTCCGTGTTCGGGTACAAAAAATCCAATTATTCGGTACGAACACGAATAATACAGTCCGTGTTCGCTCAACACTAATTACCATCCTTGTCACTGTTCACACCTGTCCCTTCAGCACATCACCTTCATACTATCATATACATCCTATCACTCCAGGAACATCTCATTGAGTGTGTATATATCTGTATGTTGAAGCTGACAGGCCCACGGTGATGAGTCCTGGAGAGTTGGATCTGGTATTCAACACATCTCTACATGACTACTGAGTGGAGATTTTGCAGCTGCAAATCCAGCCTATAATAAAAACGCAGGAGCGTTACACATTCCTACCTGACAGCGGGGGCACAGAGGAAGCACAAGGCGAAGGCAGAGGAGGAGGAAGAGGTCGCCAACGCAGCCAGGGCACCGCCAGCACCTCAGAAGGCAGGGTTAGCATGGCCGAAATGTGGAAAAGCTTTGTCAGCACGCCACAACAACCAGCACCACCAGCTGATATGGAACGTCTTAGCAGGAGGAAGCATTTCACCAACATGGTGGAGCAGTATGTATGCACAGGCCTAGACGTACTTAATGATGGGTCTGCCTCCTTTAACTTCTGGGTCTCCAAATTGGGCACATGGCCTGAGCTTGCCCTTTATGCCTTGGAGGTGCTGGCCTGCCATGCAGCCAGTGTATTATCTGAATGTGTATTTAGCACGGCAGGGGGCGTTATCACAGACAAGCGCAGCCGCCTGTCCAGAGCCAATGTGGACAAGCTCACGTTCATTAAAATTAACCATGCATGGATCCCACAGGACGTGTCCGTACCTTGTGCAGAATAGACATGTATACCGGCCTTACCCAGCCATTGCTGTATTTTTGATCTTTCTCACTCTTTTGGGGTGTACCCTAATTAAAAAAAAAAAAAATTAAAAACAAAAACCAGTGTTGGCAACCTCGTCCTCCTCCTCCGCCGCTTACACCTACACTGCCACATCCCCCGCCACCTCAACCTCCTACTCCATATGGACCTCCTCCTCCTAGATTAAGATTATTATTTTTTATTTTTATGTATTTTATGTTATTTTAAGTTATTTCCATATCCACATTTGTTTGCATAGTACTTGCCATGCTCTTAACAGCATTTTGCTGCCATTTGCAGCCCTCTAGCCCTTTCCATTACTTTTTTAGAGCCATTTTAGTGCTCAAAAGTTCAGGTCCCCATTGACTTCAATGGGGTTCGGGGTCAAGTTCGGGTTAAGTTCGGGTCCTGAACTCGAACTTTTTTGCGACGTTCGGCCGAACCCGTCGAACCCGAACATCCAGGTGTCCGCTTAACTCTAATGAATATGTGATCACAACTGGACTCCAAACAGGCGCAATGACATGGAGAAAGCTCAGTATAACTCGATGCGTTTCGTCCACATGGACATCATCTGGGGTATGAGTCTGTGTCCAGCCATTGTGCATATATATAGACAATAAATCAATCCTAAATTAGCTTCTCAGTGTACAGTATCATCAATCTTACCATCACATGGAAATGATTCAATTATGACGTTTGGCGTGCATTCCATGCCTCCACCTAGTGTAAATACTGAAGTATACTTGCACAGAGTGTGAGCCCACTGTGTGAACCAAGCTTCAATATCTCACTGCATGCAAAGCCTGGAATGGTGTTCTCTGGATACCGTGGGGGGGCGCGCATACATGATCCACTGGCTTAACCATGTGCTCCTTGCCTCTCTCTAGTAACTTAACATGGGGCGGTCACGGACCTCGGAGAAGCGTGCATGCGCAATGCAATGGTTTAACAATGCATTCCACACCTCAATCTGGTGGTTTAACATAGCACCGTGATATTCCAATAACACCAATAGACAGAACAGTAAAACTGAAACCAGTCCCAGATTAAAATCCAATACTATGTCAGATCCGATTGTAAACACATGGGGTCGGTACCAGCATTAGAACATATGTGCAAAATATATGTACAAAACAGGTAAATGTATATACATGTAAAAAAAAAAAAGCCTATACAGGATATACATAAATCTCCATAAAAAAGGCTGTGCGCTTAAAATATATGAAATAGGGTAAGTGCATTACAGACTCATTCCCTGTTTATAAAAGCATTAGTATCCCATTCAATGTTCATACCATATGATGAATAGGATTTAAGCTCATATAGCTTATATATTTATCTTTAATGAGAAACTGTGTACCCGTGGCCCGTGGGGTCCTTATTATGATACCGGAGATAATGTTTAGAGACACTATGGTTAGGACCCTTTTTAATGTTAGCTATGTGTTTGTTTACTCGTACAGGTAAAGGGCGTATAGTACGCCCCACATATTGCTTTTTACACAGACAAGTAACTAAATATACCATATACTGGTGGCACAAGTAGTAAAGTGTTTCATCTGATATCTCTGATTTGTAATTCTAGACTCGAACGTTTTAGATTTAGTTCTACCGCAAGTATTATGATAACACAAATTACATGTGCGACAAGGGTAGTAGCCTAGTAGCCCTTCAAATTGTGAAAAAATGTGGTTTTCATAGGGGGATTTATTACATTAGATTCAGTCATACCCTGCAGCGAGGGAGCCCCTCTGTAGGCCACCTTGGCACATTCGGGGAGGGTTGGACCAATATACGATCATTAAGATCATCCCAATGTTTATTCAGGATGTTCTTAATTTGTTTATGTTGAATGAAAAAAGAAGTAAAAAAAAAACTTTTGAATTTATTATTATTAACTGGATGCGGTCTGTCTTCTAACAGAGTACCCCTATCTAAAGTGGACACTTTTTGTATTTCTGTGTCAATAACCTCTACATTGTAACCTTTTTCTAAGAATATCTGTGCTTGACACTCAAAATCAGAAATATTGGAACAATTTCGTCGCAGTCGTAATAACTGTAAGGGACGGACTTTAACCAGGCACTGTGATGGCAGCTATCCACTGGAATATACCCATTACGGTCGATGGGTTTAAAATAGGACTTAATTTCTAATTTGCGGTTGATAACCGCTATCTCAAGGAAATGTATTCTTTCACCACTTTCCTCTTATGTTAAAGAAATACCCATATCGTTGGCATCCAGTTGGGTCATGAAACCCTGTAATAAGTTGAGATCACCATTCCATAGGAGGAGAATGTCATCTATATACCTAGCTCAGAAGATCAATTCTCTCCTTTATCATTACCACTAATATTATCAGAGCCTTGATAGACTAGTTAACTATAGGAATAGACACGAGAATACATATTTATAATAATTAGGGGAAATCCAAAACCACCCCATATTTATTTCACTGTGTGACAGCTGATTGGAGGAAAGGCACCCCCTCCACATAGGCAGAGAGTAGATATTGCCCACTCCTTAGGAGGATTGCTTCTGGATGTCCCATACATCCATGATTTACTTAATCCCTGTGTCTCTTCATTGACGATAAAGAAAATAAGATGTTTGTTCTAAAATATATTTTCTGAAGTTTATAGAGGGACACAGTCCCACCCCTCTGTGTACCACTTGTTCACAAGAGACATGACGATAGGGGTGAATTGTGGGTCTTAAACATTTTTTGTTTGCTGGTATCATTCCCAGCAACAAAACCCATACATCTGTCATGGTTAGGGGTCAGGCTTGGAGGTCAGTGGCTGTAGCAGTAGAGAGTCTCCCACCGACTAGCTGGATAAGTGAAGCAGCAGGTCACCCTGGGGGATGACAGGCTCATCCCAGGTGCGGAATCACAGTACTTACCAGTTTTCTCCAGAGCTTCTGATGGTGGAGAAAGGTTTTGCTGTGTGTTGGCACCAGGTCACAGTCCTCAGGATTGCTTTACCAGGTGGTGAGCAAGCCAGGGTTCAGTAGCAAATATAGCAGTTAGGGATCAAGCAGAAGTGTAGTCAGTAAACAAGCTAAAGGTCCGTAACAAGTGGTTGCAGGCTGGGAATAAACAGAAGCATAGGAACAAGCCAAAAGTTGGTAACAAGTGGTAGCATAGATACAAACGCCAGCAGGAGTGACAAGAGCGGAATAATGGCTGGAGAGAAAACAATAGTCTGGCAAACAGTAAGTGCAAAGCGATGGCCTAAATAGGAAGTTCATGGAAGGAGCAAGGAGTTTCACTTTTAGCAGAAACTAGGCTCAAGGCAGGATTGTCCACTAGATCAGACAGGGTGCTGTCCAGCATCTTAGGTGGCTCAGCAAGTAGAGATGTCGCCAGACACTGCAGAGGTCATAGGTGTCCTGACAACATCTATGAATTATTTCATACCTGTATGAACTCCATCCCAATGGACTTAATGCAATTTTAAGAAGAGTGGATTAAAAATTCTGTCAGTTTTTCTTATACTTCCTGTCCAGGTGAGGGACATCAGGTAGAAAAAGAATTAAGCAGTCATAAACCTTCTCCGCTCTATGCGAAATTAAAAAATAAATAAAAGTTTTGGCTTGGTTAAACTTTTATGTAATATGAAATTAAACCATATTTCATACAATGTAATTTTCAAATAGAGTTATTATGTGTTGATGGATGTGGTGTGTGCTCAAAAACAAACTTGGCTCTGTGAAAATAAAGATTGATATTTGGCTTAATGTCTTCTGAATTTTTTAGTCTATATAGTCTGTATACTTTTTTTTTTTGAGCATTCAGAAAGTGTTGCTTGGAATTTTCTCCCATTAAGAAGTTCTGGACCCTGAGGCATGTGCTCAGACTTTCCTTTGCTCCCTTTTGTAAAATGTTTCGTCTGGTTGTCACTAAACAGTGACAGGTCTTCACTGGGTATTCTGCACCTCCACTGTTTGAACAAAGGGTCGGACACCCAAGGACAGAGCCACAGAACCCTCTTTGACATCACTGCATAAGGCATTTATCCATGTGTGATGCCAGAAAAAAACAATTTAAAGTAGAATGGGGCAGGGTTAGAACCTCTGTCAGTTTTTACAGGTGAGGATATCAGGTAGAGAAGGAAATAAGCAATCCTAAGAGAAAAAAAAGGTTTGTCTTGGTTAGACTTTCATGTAAAAGGCACTTCAAAACTCATTCCGAAAATTACTGTGTATCAGATGTGGTTTTTTTCATGTTGATGTGTTGGTGGATTTGATGTGGTGAATAAGTCTCCCACAGCACAGCACACAGAACATAGAAATGCAATTATTTTACATAGTGAGTCAGGTTGAAAAAATACATCCATCCGGTTCAACCAATTTTAGTAAGTATAAACTGCTAAATACCTTTTTTCATCACCAATTATAGCAGTCTTGTGACATCTATCAGTGTCTGGCCAAGCACTAGTTGAAGCCTTTAGGAAGAGTTTTCATTCCCCTCTGACTGTCCTATAAGGCTGCATGATCCATAGCCCTCTGTCTGGACACTGCTGATTGGCCCTGTGCTGATCACATGCCCCCTAAAAAAAAAAAAAAAAACTCTCTCTCTAGCAATACACACCAAACAGAGCATGTGCAGAGGTGTCTCCCAGGGTTTTGTGCTATCAGCAGATGGATTGGGGGCTGTAAAAGAATGGGCGGATCAGAGAAGACAGGATCAAACAGTCTTTTTACACAATGTAGATGATTAACCCCTTAGGTTTCCACAGTGAGTATAACAAGCATGCTTTACTGCATATAAAGACTAATTTGACTGTTGTGGGTTTAGTAACACTTTAATGTCCCTGCCTCTCCCTTTAACCACTTAAGCCCCGGAAGATTTTACCCCCTTCCTGACCAGGGGGTATTTTGCGATTCGGCACTGCGTGAATTTAATGGACAATTGCGCGGTCGTGCGACACTGTACCTAAACGAATTTGACGTCCTTTTTTTCCCACAAACAGAGCTTTCTTTTGGTGGTATTTGATCACCAATGCGCTTTTTTGATCACGCGCTATAAACAAAAAAAGAGCGTCAATTTTGCAAAAATAACAATATTTTTCACATTTTTTTATATGAAATTCCCCCCAAAAAAAAAGTAAAAATCAAAATTTTTTACAATTTTCAGCCAATTTGTTTTATGCTACATATGTTTGGTAAAAAAAATTGCAAAAAGCGTATCTTGATTGGTTTGCACAAAAGTTATCGCGTTTACTAACAAAGGGAAAGATTTTTGTCATTTTTGGTGTTTTTTTTAACGCGTAATGGCGGCGATCTGCGATTTTTTTTTCGGTACTGCGACATTGGGGCGGACAGATCAGACCCTTGACTGACATTTGTGACACTTTTGGGGTTACCAGTGACATTTCTACAGTAATCAGTGCTATACATATGCACTGTTACTGTAAAAATACACTGGTTGTGAAGGGGTTAACTTTATTTGGGAGGGAGGGGCTGTGTGTATCCCTAGGGGCGTGCTTTCTACTGTGATTGGCTGTGGCTTGAGCTGTAAGGACACTGATCAACGGATCTACATACTAGATCTGTTTGATCAGTGTCTTTACAGCGAGGAGAATGACAGGTGGCTTGTTTACACAAGCTGCCTGACATTCTCCCTCTCCCCCGCCGATCGCCGAGTGACCGGCGGACATCGGGTCCACTGGTCACACGCACGGGGGGGTCCGTGACCACGCGGGAGCGGGAGCGCGCCTCCGGGGGTGCGCGCTCGCTCCCTAGACCCTCACAAGCTAGTGACGTAGCCCTACGTCACTTTGCCTGTGAGGGGCTGACTGCCGACGTAGATCGGCGTTAGGCAGTCGGCAAGTGGTTAATGAAGGCTCAGCATCACATATGAGCATTATATAGGGCAGTCTGCATGCAAATGCAACCTGTACAGAAATCTCCAGACTCCCATCCTTTCATAAAGGCATTTTTGTATTTGCACAAATCCTCCCAAGAGCCAGCCCACTGCTTATTTAGGGTAGAGAGTTGTGATGTTTTCAGGAAGCTTTGTACAGTACCCCATTGGCTGCTCCCCCTAAGCATGATTAGCCTGCACTGTAAAGAGAAGCAAAGGGTAATGACACCAATGGCAGGGGAGGACTGGGCCAGGGGGCAGGGGGGCAATTGCCCCCCGGGCCACTCCAATGCCCCGTAAAAAGGGTGCACCTCTTCTGCCACAGACATGCCTAAAGAATTTCTGGTGAAGAGAAGTAAAAAGTACCCACTGCTGACCTAGTTCCCACCGCTGACCTAGTCCCCTCCGCTGAGTGTGGGTTGAAAACCAGGACAGAGCCCAGGCCTCCCCCCCCCCCAGCATGGATGGTGTAAACTGTGTCTGAGCAGAGGTCGGTTCCATGCCCCTCGGGAGACTCTCCTCCCCTGTCCAGCCCAGACTAAGCTGTCCTAGCTTCCCCCAAGTGCCCCATGCTGGCCACGTTGGGAACCCAGATTCAGCAGGTGAGTAGAGAGTACTTGGAGCGGAGATTCAGCCTGGAATGGTGGTCAGGAGGAGGCCAGAAGAGGGAGAGTGGGAGGGGGGCCGAGTTGCTGCACCATGGGCCTCTGGTCTGTATTTGCCCCCTTGGCCGAAAGTTGCCAGTCAGCCCCTGACCACTGGTATATATTAAAAACTGAATTTTTTTTTTAAAAAAATGTCATTAGGAAGTTGATGAGTGGAGGAACCAAGGGAGGACAAAATAAAAGCATATTAGAATTTACATGCTCTACCACTCAATGAAATAGGCACAATAAGGACCTGAAATATCTTTAAAAGGGAAGTATGGGCTATAGGAAAAAAAACATTGTACTCACCTAGGTGGATGAAGTATTGATCCGATGTTACGTCTGTCCCCCGCCAGCTCTGCACAGAGAACTGAGCAATCAAGCACCTCTGATCACTTAGTTCTCCCCCTCCACTCTGAGCAGAGAGCCATGACTATCAGTCACCATCTCCCTGCTCTCCTCTCCAGCACTCACTGGAGCACTGGGCTGTGGAGGTGGTAGGAGGGGCTGGGTCAGACTCTAGGCGGATCTCTGAGAGGCTAAGCCAGGTGCTGGTCCAGGCTTCTGGGTGGATACCAAACATACAGTCAGGATCTTTTCAGGGCCTGGACTGGCTCTGTGATGTCAGCCAACAGAACAAAAGAACAAACTGCACTCCTGTAATCCATAGGAAAAGTATTGCCAAAAAAGCTTTGGCTATACTTCCTTTAACCAAAGGCCTAGTAGGTCCTAGTTCTAGTAGGAATGTGAGGTCAAGCATTGCTGACCATCCTCTGCAAATGGTAGTTGCTGACTATTTTTGTCTTCAGTAAGGGCCTGGAAAAATGATACAGTACAGCAAATAAAAAGTAATATTTAAGTCAGAGCATTAGTTGTCCATACTTGTCAGCACTGAAGCCACTGGATGAGCATGAACGATACAGTAGCTAGCATTTTCAAATGAGAGGTCAGAAATGACTACCTATACTGTATATTTCTCTCAGCACAGGTTCCCTTTAACCGGTTGCCGACTGCGCACAGTATATTTACTGCGGCAGTCAGCCCCGGCCAGGCAGAGTGACGTAGATCTACGTCACTCGCCTGTCACTGCTATTAGAGCCAATAGCCCGCTGAGGCACGCGTCCGCTGAGGCTCGTTCAGGGAGGAGTGCGGGCGTGTGACCGGCGGACCCGATGTCCTCCGGTCACTCGCCGATCGTCGGTACAGCGGGAGAAAGGCAGAGCGGCTTATGTGAACAAGCCGCCTGTCATTCTTCCCTGTGTAAAAATGAAGATCAGACGGTTCTACTATGTAGAACCGTTGATCTCTGTTTTTACACTAGTAGCCATGTCCCACTACAGTTAGAAGCACGCCCCTAGGACACACTTAACCCCTCCCTGTCCAATACAGTTAACCCCTTTCCTGCCAGTGTCATTTTTGCAGTAACAGTGCATATATATAGCACTGATTACTGCAGTAATGTCACTGGTACCCCCAAAAGTGTCAGAAATGTCAGTCAAGGGTCCGATCTGTTCGCCGCAATGTCGCAGTACCGCAAAAAAATCGCAGATCGCCGCCATTACTCGTTTAAAATAAAAACACCAAAAATGACAAAAATCTTTCCCTTTGTTAGTAAACGCGATAACTTTTGCGCAAACCAATCAAAATACACTTTTTGCGATTTTTTTTTTGCCAAACATATGTAGCATAAAACAATTTGGCTGAAAATGTTAAAAAAATTTTGATTTTTACATTTTTTTTCGGGGGGATTTCATATAAAAAAAAGTGAAAAATATTGTTATTTTTGCAAAAATTACGCTCTTTTTTTGTTTATAGCACATGATCAAAAAATCGCACAAGTGATCAAATACCACCAAAAGAAAGCTCTGTTTGTGGGAAAAAAAGGACGTGAAATTGGTTTAGGTACAGCATCGCACGACCGCGCAATTGCCCGTTAAAGTCACGCAGTAAAAAAATCGCAAAAAAAACCCTGGTCCGGAAGGGGGTAAAATCTTCCGGGGCTTAAGTGGTTAACCATAACACTGATGACATGGTGCATGCCACGCTGTTTTCAAAAATACTTTTGTGTCCAAGGCTCCTCCACTTTCAAGAATGTAGAGAAGATCACTTCAACATTAAGTGGAACATAGGGATATGGGGCTGAATAAGTTTGCTGTTTTTTCATTATTTCTGATATCTACCTCAGTTCGTTTGACAAAGCATTAAATACATGGACTCATAAAAAAGACAGTAAGTGTGGGCTAGCTTTAAAATGTTCCTGAAGCCTAAGCTTTTTTTGTAGTTTTATATAGAGTTTAGAAATTTTACAAACATTGTTAGTTTTTTATATAGCATCTATATTTTCATTGTGACTGGGATGAAAAGTGATGTGAAATCCAACATTTCTCTTGCCGTCTTCAGAAGATGAATAAAGGAAATATTTTTGTCACAGACTCCCAGTAATTAGTTACTTTATTCTTGTCTTTTTGTATTGTATACCATGTGTTTACATTGGGCTGCCTTGTCCTCGAGTTTTTATTGTATAGTGGTTACACAGCACAAGATCTTCATGATGTTCTACTGTGGTTCCTATAGGAAACCATAAAAGAGAATGTTCCACGTTTACTTGAAAAACAATGCATTTTCAAGTCCAAGGAAACTAATCTGCCTACCTGTAACGCCCCTGCGTTTTTATAGTAAGCTGGATTTGCAGCTGCAGAATCTCCACTCAGTAGTCATGTAGAGATGTGTTGAATTACCAGATCCAACTCTCCAGACTCATCACTGTGGAACCGCCTGCTTCAGCATACAGATATACACACACTCAATAAGATGTTCCTGGAGTGATAGGATGTATATGACAGTATAGAGGTGATGTGCTGAAGGGACAGGGGTGAGCAGTGATAGCAATGATAAGCACTTGATAGTAATGTTCAGGAGAGTAATAGACGGTAATAGGTAGGATGCAGATAGGTTAGTAATCATGTATGGTAATAGGTGGTAAGGACAGCAGATGATATACAGGAGAGACTAACCCAGTGCAAGGATAGATGGTAGTAGACTCAAGAGCTAGCAATCTATGTAACAGTGCAGATGATAGAATTAGTAATGCATAGATAGTAACAGTCCTTAATGTGCAGAAGTAGATAGTGTAAGGTTGTTATGAAGGAATCCCCTGTGGGGTACTTATCACTAGTAAGGTTAGTAAGTAGAGGGGTCCGGTAGTGAGGGAGTGATCCGGTAGCGAGATACGGGATCAGTATCGAGGTTCCGGTCTGTTCCAGGTAAAGAGAATAGCTGGAGGCTCCGGCAGCATAAGACAAGGCTTGTAAGCATGCGGTTAGTTGAGGTAGCGAGATACAAGATCAGAAAGTGAAGCACAAGAACAGGTAGCGAGATACAAGTCCAGGTAGCGTCAGGCATAGCTGTATACTGGCGGCTTGAACGAACTACCTGAGAGAGAAAGCCGGCGATTGAAATAGCCGCTCAGAGCGGCGCTCAGTGATGATGTCATACGGCTTAAAGGTATATGCGTTCCACCTAACTAAAAAGGTGGGACGCAATATGAAAAGGAAAATGGGCAATAAGGGTACCAAAGGTACCAGAATCTTACACTACCGTAGAGTAGCAGTGAGGGTGAGGAGGAGCACACAAGGGTTTGGAACACGGAAACAGGCTCACTCGTGTGATGCTGGGAATAAGAGTCCAATGTTTAGAGCAGGAGTCTCCAAAGCATTGCCCACAGGCCCCATCTGGCCTGATAGGACGTTTTCTCCAGCCTGCTGCTTGAGTCCTCAGATTAAAATATCAAGGTTTTAGGCCCCCTTCACACTTGTGCAACCTTTCCTGCGATTTGGGACTCCAAAGTCTCATGACAAGTCGTACTCCATGATTTCCAATGAGTACCGTTCATATCCGTAGTACGACTTCAAGTCGCATCGACTTTAAAGTAGTCCCTGCACTACTTTGGGCCGATTTTATAGCGTTTTGAAGTCCAAAGACATAGGCATTGCTTTAAGTCCTTCACAGCCAGTTCCCTACTGCAAATGCGCAAAGCATACTGCGCTTTGTAAATAGCCTGGCGGCAGGGGTAGGAGGGGGCCAAACTTCCAGGGGGACCTCGCCTTGGCTCCCCTCCCACCTGAAAGGTGGCAAATGTGGTGGCAGTGGAGGGCGGGAGGAAGCAATAGAGCAAAGCTTCCCCTTTTGGGTGGAGCTCTGCTTTAACATTTTTAGATGCTTCCTATAATACAGCAAAGCTTTACCTTTTCAGTTAAGATCCAAATTAAAGTACATACATATGATTGCTAAAAAAAATAACCCAGAAATTCTCCCAAGCCCCTCAACGCATAGATATTGTCTCCTCCATTGTAACCAAGGTAGACTGCAGACAATATGGAAAACTGCAGCTGTTGGACAAGGTAAGTACAGAACAGCTACTGTCTAACTACTGAGTAGACTGGGAAGAAAGGCTGGGGAAATATTATACTAAACATGTACTATAAAATGTATCTATAGTCAAAATGTCATATATTCTTTTTCACTGTTTTTTATTTTTTTTCTAGCCTACTCCTATTAATCTGAACAATCTTGAGGTTTGCAAATGTACTTTGTAAAGATCATGCATATTTACTTTCTTGAATTCTGTGACATGTATTCACTATGTCCTGTGAGTAGGCACTGCCATGTCACACATTTCACAGCGCCTGTCTTCTGACAGAGGTGCTGAGAGGAGGAGCTTCAGGAGGTGGAGTTAGTACAAGAATCACAGCTTGCAGCAAGGTACCATGGACCAAGGTACCATGGGATATGTAGTCCTTAGAAACTGAAAGCAAACAACAGAGGAGAAGCTGCAAAGCATGCAGAGAATTCAGGAAGTTGTGGAAAGAGATGCTTAGAAGACAGTTAGTACTCACATCATGTAAGCTTATACAGGCATACTCCACTTTTAAGTACACCATGGGACCAGAGCATGTATGGAAAATGAAAATGTACCTAAAATGAAGCAATACCTTGTTTCACTTCTCAATACATGTAAATACACTAGCTCTATGGTTAAATCTAGGTCAGCTTGACATGGCACTGCTCGCAGTTTTTAAAATTTAAAATTGGCGTCTATGTGAAATCTTGGTCAAATTGACATGGCACTGCTCCTGAACCATAATTGACAGGGACACCAAACTTGAGGGGCACGTTAAGTAGACCAAGGACTATGACATAGTAGATTATATAGGCAAGCTGGCTGACCCCAAAATTGGATATGTTGTAGTCCTGGGTCCCCTCTCAGTGCTCCCCAAGTTAGGTGTCCCTATCACTAATGGTTCGGGAGCAGTGCTATGTCAAGCTGACCAAGATTTCCCAAAGACACCAATGTTAATAACTAGGAATAGTGTCATGTCAACCTGACCAAGATTTCCCAAAGACACCAATGTTAATAACTAGGAATAGTGTCATGTCAACCTGACCAAGATTTCCCATGGACACCAATGTTAAAAACCGGAAGCAGTGCCTTGTCAAGCTGACCAAGATTGATTTCCCGTAGACGCCAATGTTAAAAACTGGGAACAGTGCCATGTCAAGCTGACCAAGATTTCCCATAAACGTCAATGTGTCTGTACTCGCGAGTGTTCGTAAGGTGAGGGTATGCAAAGCGGGGTATGCCTGTATCAAATTGTCAAAAATAATTATTGTTTGTATTGTAATTACAATGATGATGTTTTAAACTGAAAGTGTTTGCTGTCACCATAGTACACTCTTAAAGTGGTTTTAAAGGCAGAAGGTTTTTTTTATCTTAATGCATTATATTTTTGAGAAACATTGAGGTAAAACAGATTGAAAAGCTTCTTCAGCTCATTCATTTGAATGGGCTGAAATCACTCTGGACCACGCACCGGCACCGCCCCCATTGCGATGTCAGCGATATCCTGGATGATGATTGGTCCAGGCTGTAGACTGGACCAATCACAGCCAGGATATCAGAAAGTGGGGGTGTCCAACCGCAAAGACTTGCGCCCAGGATACCCCCCTACCCCCCAGAAGGCAGCCAATCGGCGCCTCTTCTGGGACGTAACCCCCCCCCCCCCCCCCCCCTAGCCACCAGTTCCTTTGGTTCAGGCCGGCGAACCCAATTTTTTTTTTTTTATACAACTTTATTTGTTCGTTTTGTTTTTTTTTTTTTTTCTTTTTTTTTTTCGTTTTTTTTAGGGGTAGGGGGCGGCGCCCTGGCGCCCCCTATGCACGGGCCGCCACTGTCTAGGAGGCTGCTGATCAACAAGTTTTCTAACATTCCCATTTGACATAAGTCGATCTAATGATTGACTTCTGCTTAACACGGACAACCACAAATGGATTGAGCTAAACCGGCAGAATTTACATCCATCTATAGCCAGCTTTAGCTTCTGGTCCTATTCTGTATATATAAAGGCACTGCATAGTGCAATTTCCCTGGTCCTGCATGCTAAATGTAATTATTCGCTCCCATAGGTGTGCACAGCCTAACGCATTAGGGTGTGCACCCCAGAGCACCAACACACATTCAGTAGAGCAAATATTGGTGTCAGTAGTTTTTATTTTTATTATTTTTTTACAATTTTTTATTTAAATAAATATATTTTTAGGATTTTTTTTAAGAGCCCTGTTTGGGGGGAGGTTTGATATCAAGGGTCCAAACAAACCTCCAATCTCTCACTTTTGAGACAGAGGAATGGATTGAGGACAAAGCTTCCCCAGTCTTTTCTCTGCAGCCTCAGCTTCACCAGACAGTATATTAATGGTAATTGCTCTGTGCTGAGCGGCTTCCTTTTCATTCACAAACTGAAGCATAGTAAACACAGTTTACTATGCTTCCGTTTAGAATAAACAAAGGAGCAACTGGTGTTGATCACTCACTGTGTTCATGCAGAAAAGGAAGGGGCCTGTATATTAAATATTTACCAGCCCCTTCCCCCACTCTCCATCCTGAAACATCCCCTGCAGCAGCCAATTGGAGAGGAGAGAAGTTGGCAGCACTGCGGTGGAAGACAAGGGGGCGCCAGGAAGCAGGGGAAATCTGCACTGCACAGGGTAATTAGGGTGTGCCCAGTCACACCCGACACACCCTGTGCACACACCTATGTTTGCTCCTATTCTATATATGTATGAATGATGCACGATACTGCTTGTCTAGTCCTAGATGCTGGGTGTTATTTCCAGTATCTATTCTCATTCTGTGTGTATGGATGCTGTTCAGACAGTGACACATCTCCAATCTTGGCATATAGCTCAGTATCTATTCTTATTCTGTGTATTGTGGACACTACACAGTATCACTTCTCTTGTCCTGTATGTTAGGTGTGGTTCTCATTATCTGTTATTATTCTAAATGTATGGACACTGCACAGTACCACTTCTCTCGTCTTGTATGCTGGGTATAATTCTCAGTATATCATTTTCAGTATGTATTAAAGCTGCATGTTGGTAGTTCTATATGCTGGGTGTAAGTCTCAGTGTATGTTGCCATGTCAATATGGACACTGCACAGTATCACTTCTCTTGTATCCTGGAACTGATTCCTCTTCTGTTATTTTATATGATGTGCTCAACAGCCACTTTTTTTACTGTGTACATTCATAAGTCACCTATTATGTCACATCCCTAAATGACATTGGCCTCACTCAGTTTATGATGCACCATGCACTTCCTTACCACCCTATATACAGTTTGTCCAGCTTGAAATCCCTGCAGATATGAGCATGAGAATCTCAGTACTGAGTTTTGATTCATCTATGCCCCTAAAACCCTTCCCACAGTTTAATTGCTCCATTGTATATGTGCTTCCATTTTCCCCCTAGCACAGTGGCTCTCCCTATTCCAGGATTCTATGTCCTTGTATCACTGAGCAGACATCCCTGGTGCTGTCCTTATCTTGAGGAACAACCACCTATAGCTTGGAGAAGCCAAATGGTACCAGTCTGCTAAGAGGTATGTTTAGAGGTCACAGACAACCCACAAACATATGATTGCGTAGTGCTATGCTGCCCTCTGCTGTCTGTATTTGTAAAAAGTTTCCAGGAAGTAGACAAGGAACTCAGCCACATGACTTTATACACACAGGAGCTTTTGTATTTAATCCAGGCCAGAAGCAAGTACTATTAGGCAAGTATTCGAATAGTTTAATGGTATAGCTTCTTGAGTGTGTAACAAAATCCTTGTGACAGATGTATCTTTGCCCTATTGTTACTACCTCACATGCACAGTGCCAGCAGGTGAACCTGTTTATTGAAATAGAGTGTATATGCAGCTTCTGTTATTTTAGTCATCCCAGTCTTAGTCCGTAGGGTTTAATATTGAGTTGGCCCACCCTTTGCAGCTATAACAGCTTCAAATCTTCTGGGAAGGCTGTTCACAAGGTTTAGGAGTGTGTCTATGGGAATGTTTGACCATTCTTCCAGAAGCGCATTTCTGAGGTCAGACACTGATGTTGGACGAGAAGGCCTTGCTCGCAGTCTCTGCTCCAGTTCATCCCAATGGTTTTCTGTTGGGTTGAGGTCAGGACTCTGTGCAGGCCAGTCAAGTTCCTCCACCCCAAACTCCCTCATCCATGTCTTTATGGACCTTGCTTTATGCACTGGTCCGGAGTCATGTTTGAACAGGAAGGGGCCATCCCCAAACTGTTCCCACAAAGTTAAGAGCACAAAATTGTCCAAAATGTCTTGGTATGCTCACACCTTAAGAACTGCTGGGCACTGATAGACGACATTGATGCGCACTGATAGGCTGCACTGATGGGCACTGATAGACGATATTGATGAGCACTGATAGGCTGCACTGATGGGCACTGATAAACAACATTGATGAGCACTGATAGGCTGCACTGATGGGCACTGGAAGACGACATTGATGAGCACTGATAGGCTGCACTGATGGGCACTGATAGACAACATTGATGAGCATTGATAGGCTGCACTGATGGGCACTGGAAGACGACATTGATGAGCACTGATAAGCTGCACTGATGGGCACTGATAGACAACATTGATGAGCACTGATAGACTGCACTGATGGTCACTGATAGACGACATTGATGAGCACTGATAGGCTGCACTGCTGGGCACTGATAGACGACATTGATGAGCACTGATAGGCTGCACTGATGGGCACTGATAGACGACATTGATGAGCACTGATAGGCTGCACTGATGTGCACTAATAGACGATATTGATGAACACTGATAGGCTGCACTGAAGGGCACTGATAGATGACATTGATGAGCACTGATAGGCTGCATTGATGGGCACTGATAGATGACATTGATGAGCACTGATATCGTGCACTGCTGGGCACTGATAGATGACATTGATGAGCACTGATAGGCTGCACTGATGGGCACTGATAGACGACATTGATAAGCACTGATAGGCTGCACTGATGGGCACTAATAGACAACATTGATGAGCACTGATAGGCTGCACTGATGGGCACTGATAGACGACATTGATGAGCACTGATAGGCTGCACTGATATGCACTGATGAGGCTGCACTGATAATCAGGGCACTGATGATAAGTTAAAGCAATATACTGACATTCTTGCCGATTAATGGCTCTCCTTTCCTCACACAGACACAGCGTAAGAGAAAAGGACTGGCGATAACCTGGCAAGTCTGTTTACATGGTAAAGGGCCGCTGTGATTGGCCCTTTCCTGTGATCTGAGATCAGCTTTGTCCAAAGGACACAGTTGTCACAGGGCGCTCTGGTTGTATGCCCCAGGGGGCATGCGGGATTCAGGGTTCTGGGAGAATGTCCATGGAAAACTGGAAGCCTGGGACTCAGATGGAGGGGGGGTTCAGGGGGGCCCTGAAGGTTCTAGTTACGCTTCTGTCCAGAAAGCTGTGTTTTTTTTTTAAATGGAGCTAAACACTGAGCAGACACAGATGTCACACAAGTGCCGTCTACCCCATTCTGGTGTGATCCAGCAGCTGATCTATTCACAGATTGCTTGCTGAGCGGATGACAGATCCTGTGTGAAAGGGGCAGAGTGTCACCCAATTCCAAAGAGCAGCTTTGCAGCAATGGCATCACTTTACAAATGTAATCAGATATGTTAGCAAGGGCTGCTTTGTATCTGCCATGTGTATTCCAGGCACGTTTAACATGCGTTTTAGGTGCGTTCATTGAACCTAATATAACATGCATTTAGAATAAAGCGCATCAAAGATACAGCAAGCAGGATTTTTTTTTTCCACGCTTCCAAAACATTTTTGTCAATCAAGCCGCAGCTGCTGGTGAGCGAATTCTGACAGAGCTTCCATTTCCTGTCCATTTAGGCTCCATTCACACCAATGCGTTTTTTCATGCTTTTTGCAGAAACGCAGGACAGAATTTTTAACATGGTTTCCTTTGGAACACGTTCACGTCATTTTTTGTGCCTTTGCGTTTTTTGCGTTCTTGGGAAGGGTCAGAACTTTTTTTTTTAAATGCAAAACGCTGCTTTTTTTGTTTCAATAGACTTCAATGAAGAAGCAGCAGAAAAGCATGTGGCGCTTTTTTGGCGTGTTTTTGATGCGTTTTTGGCACAATTTGCATTATTTAATCTGCCCAACAACAAATTGGCCAAAAAATAAATAAAACAAAAAGAATCAGAAACGCAAAACACATCAAAAGCGCATTAAAAACACATCAAAACGCGTGTCCGAAAATGTGAAAAGCGCAGCAAAAAAGCAACATGCTTAGATGTGAATCGAGCCTTACACCAGATGCAGTTGGATGCATTTTTGATTGCATTCCAACCGCATAGACAGTCCAAAATGCAAGTTACCCTATGGGCATAGTTCACACTAGTAGGCCTGGTTCACACCTATGCGTTTTTCAGTGCATTTTCAGTTTTGCAGAAACGCACTACAGTCCATTTCCCATGGTTTCCTATGAGCCACGTTCACATCTGTGCATTTTTCACCGGTGCGTTTTTTAGAAAGGGTCAGGGACTTATTTTTCTCGCAGTAGGTGCATTTTTGGTTCCTAAGACTTCAATGGAAATGCAGTGGAAATGCATCAAAAACGCATAAAAAACGCAGTGCTTATGTTTTTAATGCATTTCTGCTGCCTTTGTTCTGGTTTCTCCTGCAGGACAACAGACACCTCCCAAAAACCCAAAACGCATTTGGGCCTGGTTCCCACCTATGCAGGTTGCGATTGATGTAATATCTGGTGTGTTTTGTTTTTTTTCTTTTTTGACACCTTTTTCATGCAATGTGTTTTTGGAAGGTGTCTGTTGTCCTGTGGGAGAAACCAGCAAAAACGCAGCAGGGATGCATTAAAAACTGTGTTTTTGATGTGTTTCCGCTGCATTTTTATTGAGGTCTATGGAGCCAAAAACGCAATCTGCTGCAGGAAAGTCCCTTTCCAAAAAAGGCACCGGTGGAAAAGGCACAGATGTGAGCGTGACCTATAGCAAACCATGTTCAATGGACTGTAGTGCGTTTCTGCAAAACTAAAAGCGCAATGAAGAACGCATAGGTGGGAAACAGGCCTAAAAACGCATGTGAAAAAAAACAAAACGCACCCGCAAAACGCATCATGGGTGTGAACCAGGCCTTAAAATTAATGAAAGTTCACCAAACATGCTTCACACTTATTTTAATGGCTAACACACACATGCAGTTTGCTTTTAAACCATTTCTGCAGCGCATTTTGCGATTTTGCACACACGTTTTTGACGCATTTGTTTTTGGATGCTTTTTTCTTTTTTTAAAGCGGAGATGTTTTTGTTGTTAGGCAGATTAAAAACCGCAAAATGCATCAAAAAGGCATAAAAAAATGCACTACATGCGCTTCTGCAGCGTGTCCATTGAAGTGGCATTTAAAAAAGTTTCTGACCCTTTCTGAGACTGGATTCACACTAAGGCCCCTTTCACACTTGTGCGACTTGTCCTGCGACTTGGGACTGCAAAGTCGCATGACAAGTCTTACTCCATGATTTCCAATGCATTACATGCGCTTCTGCAGCGTGTCCATTGAAGTGGCATTTAAAAAAGTTTCTGACTCTTTCTGAGGCTGGATTCACCCTAAAGCCCTTTTCACACTTGTGCGACTTGTCCTGCGATTTGGGACTGCAAAGTCGCAGGATAAGTCGTACTCCATGATTTCCAATGAGTATCTGTGCGACTTCAAGTCGCAACGACTTCAAAGTAGTCCCTGCACTACTTTGGGCCGATTTTAATGCGTTTTGAGGTCCATAGACATAGGCATTGCTTCAAGTCCAGTCAAAATCGTGGCAGAATCGCGGTAAAATCGCACGACTTTTAGGTCACACAAGTGTGAAAGGGGCCTTATGTGTTTTTTCATGTTTTCTGCAGAAATGCATTTCATTTAACATGGGCTCCTATGGAACATGTTCACATCAATGCATTTTTGTGCCTCTACGTTTTTGGAAAGGGACGGGGACTTTTTCCCCTGCAAAATGCAGTGTTTTGCATGTAATAGACTTCAATGGACCTGCATCCAAAACGCAAGTATTGCGTTTTTAGGCCTCTTTCACACTTGTGCGACTTGGGACTGCAAAGTCGCATGACAAGTCGTACTTTATGATTTCCAATGAGTACCGTTCATATCTGTGCAACTTCAAGTCACAACGACTTCAAAGTTGTTCCTGCACTACTTTGGACCGATTTTAGTGCGCTTTGAGGTCCATAGACATAGGCATTGCTTCAAGTCCTGTCAAAATCATGGTAAAATCGCTGCAAAAAAAATGATGGCAAAATTGCGGTAAAATCGCGCAAGTTTTAGGACGCAAATGTGTGAAAGGGGCCTTACCATGATTTTGCCACAATTTTGCTGCAATTTGCTTTTTTAAATCTGCCAAACAACAAATTCCCCCCCAAAAAAAAAACACGTAAAAACGCAAAATGCAAATCGCGGTAAAATCGCGGTAAAAAAAAAAAACATGGAAAGCGCAGCAAAAAGCACTACAGAAATGCTCAAGAGCAACATGCATAGGTGTGAATTGAGCCTTAAATGCATAGGTGTGAACGTGTCCCATAGGAAACCATGCTAAATGGACTGTAGTAAGTTTTCACTAAAAAACGCATAGGTGTCAACCAGGCCTTATGCAATTTTCAGTTGATGCATGCTCCCAGTGTTTTCCGTTTTTGGTGTGTTTTTAAAGCATTTTTAAAAGCATTTTTCATCTTTGGGAAGTATCTGTTCTCATGCAGGAGAAACAAGCAAAATCGCAGCAGAAACGCATTAAAAACACTGCATTTTTTATGTGTTTTTGATGAATTCCTACTGTGTTTCTATTAAAGTCTATGGAGTAAAAAACGCAACCTGCTGCCGGAAAAAGCGTCCCTGACCCTTTCCAAAAAAATGCACCAGTGGAAAAAGCACAGATGGGAACATGACTCACAAGAAACCATGGTAAATGGACTGTAGTGTGTTTCTGCAAAATGCACTAAAAACCGCATAAGTGTGAACCAGGGCTTATGCAGGCTGCAGTTGATGCATTTTCGGGAAGATTTTGTTGTCATGTAGGAGAAACCAGCAAAATGGCAACAGAAAGGCATAAAAAACGCAAGCACTGCATTTTTGATGCGTTTCGATTGAAGTCTATGTAACCTGTATAGGTGTGAACCAGACTTTCTAATCAATGGAAGTGCACCAAAAATGCAATGCACTTTATGTCAAGGCTAGGTAAACACTTATGCAGGTCGCAGTTGATGCATTTCCCGATGCGTTTTGCATTTTTGGATATGTGTTTTGATGCGCTTTTGATGCGTTTTGCATTTATGGGAAGTATCTTGACAAACCAGCAAAATCGCAGCAGAAACACATCAAAACTGCATCAAAAAGGCAAGCACTGTGTTTTTTATGCATTTCCGCTGCGTTTCTATTGAAGCCTATGGAACCTGCATAGATGTGAACCAGGCCTTATAATCAAAAGAGGTGCACCAAAAATGCAACGCACTTATTTTAAGGCTATATTCACACGTATGCAGGTTGCAGTTGATGCATTTTCCCAATGCCTTTTGCATTTTTGACAAGTGTTTTTGATGCATTTTTCGTGCGTTTTGCATTTATGGAAAGTATCTGGGCAAACCAGCAAAACTGCAGCAGAAATGCATCAAAAACGCAAGCAATGTGTTTTTGATGCGTTTCCGCTGCATTTCTATTGATGCCTATGGAACTTGCATAGATGTGAACCAGGCCTTATAATCAAAAGATGTGCACCAAAAATGTGACGCACTTATTTTCAGGCTAGGTCTAACACTAAGGCCTGTTTCACACCTATGCATTTTTTAGTGCATTTTCAGTTTTGCAGAAACACACTACAGTCCATTAAACATGGTTTCCTGACAGACTTCATAGCATACGTATGGGTTAACCTCGCCTCCACTCCTCATCTATAGGACCAGTGGCGGCCGGAGAAGAAGAAAGAAGAAAGAAAAAGATTAAATAAAAAAAAGAAATGTGTCTATTTTTCGCCCACTAGGGGCGCCGGACTTAGTGCTGGGTATAGGGGGGGGTGGGGTTTTTGACCTCACCCTCGGCTGGCAGAGGCGCCGATTGGCGCTCTTCTGGGGGTCATCGGGGCGCAGAGCAATGCACCCCGACACTCCCCACTTTTCTGATGTCCGGGCTGTGATTGGTCCAGACTCCAGCCTGGAACAATCACAGGAGGACATGGACCTGGTGACGTGACGCGTGGGGGCGGTGCACCGCCCCGAGGTCACGATCACCTTCCGGCTTCTGTTCCCGGCGCAGAGAGGCAGAGAGAGGAGTCGCGTTGGACAGGAGTCCAGGAGTTGCCTTCCACAGTCCGGTAACCCAGCGACTCACTGCAGCAGCCCCATACTCCGAGTCCACAAGCAGGAAGACACCTGCAGCCGCAGCCATCCGGTCCGGACTCTGAAGCCGACAGCCCGACACACACTGCCGCTCAAGATGGCGCCGACGAGCTCCCTCATCCCTCCACACCGCAGCTCAGCACAGGACTCCCCCACTAACACCACGGAGAGAGGTAAGAGGGCTGCAGCTTCCCCAGCCACTTCTCTACATTGGGGGCATGTATACTGGTCACTGCATTGGGGGCATGTATACTGGTCACTGCATTGGGGGCATGTATACTGGTCACTGCATTGGGGACATGTATACTGGTCACTGCATTGGGGACATGTATACTGATCACTGCATTGGGGGCATGTATACTGGTCATTGCATTGGGGACATGTATACTGGTCACTGCATTGGGGACATGTATACTGGTCACTGCATTGAAGGGGGCATGTATACTGGTCATTGCATTGGGGACATGTATACTGGTCACTGCATTGGGGGCATGTATACTGGTCACTGCATTGGGGACATGTATACTGGTCACTGCATTGGGGTCATGTATACTGGTCACTGCATTGGGGTCATGTATACTGGTCACTGCATTGGGGGCATGTATACTGGTCACTGCATTGGGGGCATGTATACTGGTCACTATTGAAGCCTATGGAACTTGCAGAGTTGTGAACCAGGCCTTATAATCAAAAGATGTGCACCAAAATTCAACGCACTTATTTTAAGGCTAGATTCACGCTTATGCAGATTGCAGTTAATGCATTTTCTGATGCGTTTTGCATTTTATGACACTTGTTTTTGGTGTGTTTCTGCATTTATGGGAAGTATTTGGACAAACCAGCAAAATCACAGGAAAAATGCTTCATAAACGCAAGCACTGCGTTTTTGATGCGTTTCTGCTGCAATGCCATTAAAGTCTTGGGAACCAAAAAAAAACAACCTGCTGTGGGCAAAAAAAAGCACATCGGTGGCAAGCACACAGATGTTAACGCGACCTACAGGAAACCACGTTAAATGGACTGTAGCGCATTTCCGCAAAACTGAGAACACATTGAAAAATGCTGCATTGCCATTGAAGTCTAGGGAACCAAAAAACGCAACCTGTTGCGGGCAAAAAAGTCTCTGAGCCTTTTCAAAAAGCGCAGCGCCGGAAAGCACACAGATGTGAACGTGACCTATAGGAAACCATGTTAAATGGACTGTATCGCATTTCTACAAAAACTGAGAATGCATTGAAAAACGCATTTTGGATGCGTTTCTGCTGCGATTTTGCCGGTATTTGCGTCACGTGTCAATTTTTTGATCAAGGATGAAAACGCATACAAATTGCAGGTAAAACACATTATGCATAGTATTCAATTTCAATTAATATTCAATTTTAACGCAGTGCATTAAAGATGTGATACGTGTTTTTTTTTAAACGCAGGCTTACGTTTTACATGGCGCCGCTGTGAATGGGCGCTTGACGCGCCTTGCGTTGGCAGCATGCTTAGAAATGGCGACTCTAATATAAAAATAAACTTGTCAATGGAAATATTAGCGTCTCGTTATTTGTATTCCCAACCAAAGCAGGTCGCGTTTCACAGCGCGCCGCTGTTAACGGGCGTTTGCGGCAAGTTTAGAAAGCCGACTCTGTATTATAAAATAAACTGGTCAATGGAAATATCAGTGTCTCGTTATTTGTATTCGCAACCAAAGCAGGTCGCGTTTTACAGCGCGCCGCTGTTAACGGACGTTTGCGGCAAGTTTAGAAATGGCGACTCTGTATTATGAAATAAACTGGTCAATGGAAATATCAGCGTCTCGTTATTTGTATTCCCAACCAAAACAGGTTGCATTTTACAGCGCGCCACTGTGAACGGGCTGCGTTTGCGGCACGTTTAGAAATGGCGACTCTGTATTATGAAATAAACTCGTCAATGGAAATATTAGCGTCTTGTCATTTGTATTCGCAACCAAAGCAAGTCGCGTTTTACAGCGCGTCGCTGTTAACGGGCGTTTGCGGCAAGTTTAGAAATGGCGACTCTGTATTATAAAATAAACTTGTCAATGGAAATATCAGCGTCTTGTTATTTGTATTCCCAACCAAAGCAGGTCGCGTTTTACAGCGAGCCGCTGTGAACGGGCTGCGTTTGCGGCACGTTTAGAAATGGCGACTCTGTAATATGAAATATTAGCGTCACGTTATTTGTATTCGCAACCAAAGCAGGTTGCGTTTTACAGCGCTCCACTGTGAACGGGCTGCGTTTGCGGCACGTTTAGAAATGGCGACTCTGTATTATGAAATATTAGCGTCACGTTATTTGTATTCGCAACCCAAGCAGGTCGCGTTTTACAGCTCGCCGCTGTGAATGGGCTGCGCTTGCGACACGTTTAGAAATGACGACTCTCTATTATGAAATATTAGCGTCTAGTTATTTGTATTCGCATTCGCAACCAAAGCAGGTCGCGTTTTACAGTGCGCCGATGTGAACGAGCCCTTGACGCGCCTTGCGTTTGCGGCACGTTGAGAAATGGCGACTCTGTATTATAAAAATAAACTTGTCAATGGAAATATCAGCGTCTCGTTTTTTGTATTCCCAACCAAAACAGGTCGCGTTTTACAGCGCTCCGCTGTGAACGGGCTGCGTTTGCGGCACGTTTAGAAATGGCGACTCTGTATTATGAAATATTAGCGTCACGTTATTTGTATTCGCAACCCAAGCAGGTTGCGTTTTACAGCTCGCCGCTGTGAATGGGCTGCGCTTGCGACACGTTCAGAAATGACGACTCTCTATTATGAAATATTAGCGTCTAGTTATTTTGTATTCGCATTCGCAACCAAAGCAGGTCGCGTTTTACAGCGCGCCGCTGTGAACGAGCCCTTGACGCGCCTTGCGTTTGCGGCACGTTGAGAAATGGCGACTCTGTATTATAAAAATAAACTTGTCAATGGAAATATTAGCGTCTTGTTATTTGTATTCGCAGCCAAAAGCGACTGGCTACGCGTTGCCTTGCGCGGCGGCACACAGGAGGTTAACGTACTGGCACAGCTTTCCCTCCCACAAGCCTTCTCCTCTTGCAGACTGCAACCACTCCTCCTTCTGTTGTTTCGCTGGGAAGGGAGGGGGTGGTGGAGAGAGAGCAGGCAGAGGAGCTGAAGGTTCACCCAAATCACATGTCCCCAGCAGCAGCTGCTTGCTGCTTGATTGTATGTTTGGAGTAGTACCAGGGGGAAATTTGTTCTGTTTCAGAAGCACCAAGGCACTCTATTTTAATAGCCACTTTTTTTTATTTTTTTGTGCATTTTCAAAGAGAATTCTTTTTTTTTTTTGCTATTCAGAATTCTTCCCTGGCTCCACAAAAAAATCAGGAAAAGAAGAGAATCCAGTCCAGGTTTTCCATGTGCACTTTAATCAGAAAGAAGTGGATAATGGTTGCTAGAGCCTCTCTCAAGCCATGCTGGGCCGGATAGATTCAGACAGTCTTGTATATACCTATATCCGGGTTAGGAGACACACACAGCAGCTCAAAAAAAGTTTCATTTTTTTTGCTCGTCAACAAAAGCTTCGGCATGAAGTCCCACAGCAAGGAAAGGCACCGACCATAAGGATCAACAAGGCTTTTTGTTTTTTTTAATTTTTAAATTCTTACGTTTCCTGTTTATTTTTTACCTCCTTTTATTCTTTTATTTTTTCGTTTATTCACGTGAAGTGATCGGAGGTTTGTTTACTTCTACTGGAGTTATCGTCATTGTTTTTTTTTTTTTTGGAATTTGCTGCTATTGTTTTTTTTGTGCTGTGATTTTTTTTTTTTTCTTTGGGGGGTTTATTATTGCACATTTTTGGGCCCCCTTTTTTTTTTTTTTTTGCTGTTACCGGGATTGACTGAGATGTTGCAATGATCATGGCAGCGCAAGTGGTTTCAGCTGCTGCGCCGACCACCAATGCGAACAATAAGGGTAAAAGCCAGGGTCTTCCTGGACTGAATCAGGACTTGAACCCTGGGGGGACAGGACCAGGCTCGGGATCTATCTCTGGACTAGGGGATGGGACTCCTAACAGCGGAATGAACAATAATGTGGATCACCTCCACCACCACAACCTTTTGCACCACCACCATCACCATCACCATCTCCTCCACCATCATCACCACCACGAAGTAAACATGGCCAATGCAAATTCGTTATCCTCCTCGTCTCTCTTATCCTCCACCGCTAATAATACGAACAATAACAATAGCAGCAATTCGGACACAGGACTGAAGGACGGGAGAAATCCGGCGGTGTCGCCCCATTTCCAGGCTATGGAGATGGGTGGTGGGGTCCCCAACCACAAGTTAAAGTGTGGTAGTGTTGGGGACTATCTTGCTCATTCTCATCACCATGGCCATCACAGCCAGCAGCATACACCCCACCATGCACCCCAGCATCTGCAGCAGCACCCTCCCCACCACCCCAACCATCCACCCCAGCAACTTAATCAGCTGCAGCCCCAACAGCAACTAGCAGGAGCAGCACAACAACCAACACCGAATAAAAGCAGCCCTGGAGGAGGAAGCAATAGCAGCGGCGAGGCGTCAGATATGGAAAATCAGCAGCAGCAACAACAACATGCTGGTGTGGGAGAAGAGGGCTGTAATAATGCTGGTGCAGGGGAAAAAGATGTTGCTTTGGTTAATCAGGGCGACCCCCAGGCTAGGAGGACTGGCAAGGCAGGAGAAGAAGACGATCTGCAGGGGAAAATGATGGCTGGGGAGCCCATGAGCAGTCGGTATGAGCATGCAGTGCTGGGAGGAGGGCAGCAGCAAGGAAACAGCAGCAGCAGCAATAATAATATTAGTGGCAACGGTGGATCATCTTCTTCTTCTTCTTCGTCCTCGTCTTCTTCTTCCTCTTCGTCTGAATTTAATAATTATTATGGCAGTGCATCAACAAACCGAGTAGGGCCTTGCTTTGATCAACATGGCAGACAACAAAGCACTGGTATGGGGATGATGCATTCTGGATCTACAGCCCCCAGCAGCAACCTAGACCCCATGCAGAACTCCCATGAAGGGTACGGCAGCAATCAGTTTGACCACTACCAGGGATACAGCAGGGCCGCTGCTGCTGCAGGAGGAGGGGCGGGAAGCTATGGCAGCTCTGCCTCTGCATATGGGGTGCTGAGCTCCCCAAGGCAGAGCAGCACTGGTACCCCAGTCAGCAGCAACATGATGATAGGTGAAAGAGGTGGCAGTCATGGGAAGCCACCTAGTGCTTCCAATGCAGGGGGCTTCCAAAGGTACCAGGGACAAAACCAGCACCCATCTGGTGCCACCCCTACTCTGAACCAACTCCTAACATCCCCTAGCCCTATGATGCGGAGTTATGGAGGAAGCTATCCTGACTACAGCACTTCTAGTGGACCCCAGCAACAGTCAAGCAACACGCCAGGGAGTCAACAGCCTGGGGGCATAGGGATGGGCAAAGACATGGGGTCCCAGTATGGAGCTACCAACACTGGTTGGGGAGCACAACAAAGAAATCACCCAGCTATGAGCCCTGGAAGCACTGGACAAACCATCAACCGATCCCAGGTAAAAAAATAAATTATTAGTAGATCACTTTTCATATGTTTTGCCTTTTTTTGATATTTGTATCGGGGAGTATGAATATGCAATTTTTTTTCCCACAAGTCTCTAGCTTTGTTACTGCATGTCCCATGTACTTTTTTATTTCCATATAAAGCATTGAAGCGTTTTGAGGAGCCTGCTGGGGAGGTTTTGCAGTTCTATGAAACTAGATTTTCTAGATCAACAGACAAAAATTAGAGCACAGGCCCAGATTGTAAGTGTTTATTCCTGGTAGAGTACACACAGGCATGTCAAGTGGGGATTTGGTTCCTTGCAGTAGGAAAACCGTGTTATTTGGTCCCCTGGTCATTTTTTTTCCCACCCTTGTTTATTGTTCTTTAATGCGGAATAAAACGAAGGGCATAGACCCGTTTTTGGCCGATCTAGAACAACTATTGCACTTAACTCCATCCAATACAAATGTAAGTATCGACCTATGTAAGTATCTGCAAAATAGTGTATATTTCTGAATTGTGACTTGCATCTGATGCTACCCCCCTCCCCCCCCCCTTTTTTTTTTTTTCTTGCAATTTAAATCGCAAACCATACAAATGTCAGCATAGGCATTTATAAAGATATGTCATTTTCCTATTTCTACCTAAAGATGTTGTCCTAGTCCTTTTTATTTATATCGTCTTGGAAATCCAGAGAATGGCTGCCATTCATTGTGCATAATATGGTTGCTGTGTTGTGCTGTCTATTGTCTTCTTTTTGTTTAAATGTGAATATACTTATCGGAGGTTTGAATCGAGTAAACAGGTTCCCTTTGCATTGTGTAATGATCTTTTAATGGCTTTTGTTTGGGTTTTATAGGGCTGATGGGGTAGAAACTGCAATGGATCACTTGTAGGCTTCTTGCTAGCAGCTTGAGTCTAAAGAGTGACTTGATCTCCTTTGCAAGGTTTGGAATTTGAATTGTGGAGGTAAACTGGCTGTAATAGTCTCCAGACAGCTGCCTCTGAGTTGACATCTAATCTGCCATCTGATTGGCTCCCCTCTCACCATTGGGCATTTAGCACTGCTGATGTAAATAGAATTGCTGAACAGTACAGTCACAAATATTCTCTGGCACAAATAATAGCCGGGCAGCAACGTCTATTCACACACTTGCTGCCTTCCTATATTATCATATGTATATTATTATAATTTTTTATTTTTTTTTTTCAATTTAAATATCACTGAGCACATTGCACACAAGGAAATGTGGCTTGTATCTGTACAATAGTGCCCGTGGGAATCTATTGCTTAGCCGCATCAGCAGATTTTCTTTTCATTTCCAAAATCAGGACAAATGCTGTTAATTTATTTTAGTTTTTTTTGTTTTTTTTTTACAAATTGATTGCTTGCAGTGCTTTATTTTTTTTATTTTATTTTTTTTCCCATCATCGTCTGGTACATGAAATACTACATAGGGTGGGGTTTTCTTAGAAAAAAGGCCTTGATTCTTCTTATTAAATAAGATGCTGTATACTGCTTCACTCTTAACAGGGTTTATATGGTTCTGGTCCTATATGTAATCTATATTATGTGGGATGGAAAAAAATAAAAGTCTGTAAATAAAGAGGTTTCCCCTTTTTTTTTTTTTTTTTTTTTTTTTTCTTATTTATTTTTTTATTTTTTTTATTTGTATATTTTTCTTCTGTGGTCATGCATTTAACAGATTTAGAGTAAAGTAGATATTGATCTATAAAATGTGCTTTGATGCCTTGATATAGACATACGTGCAAATGTTTTTTGACCTGGCCTCTTCATATGCATATGAGCAAATGTTTATTGACCTGGCCTGTTCTAATTATTCAAGTGCTGTTTTTTTTAAGATGTATACGTCAGTGTATTTTTAATTTCAAAACTCTTCATTGGTACTTGGCCATTGTGTTTTTTTTTATTTTTGCTTTTATGGGTTTTATATGGAACTTGAGTCAATGGGTATGCTTGGGGATTTTCGATAATGGTGATTTCATAGTGGAGGACATTTGTAAGCCTTTTAACTGAGTTCTTTTGTTTAGTGAAAGCTGTCTATTATGTCCCATTCATTACATGTACGTTGTCAGTGTGACAGTTTTTATATTTCACATTTTGGAGTTATTAGCATTCTGTAGTTCACCATATTATATAAGATTGGTGTGATGATGTAACCGATTTTACCAGTAAACTGCTGACTTTTTGGTAGATGACAGATTAGTAATGGTCATGTCGTGTACAAAATATGAGAATATTTTATTTTTTTATACGACTGTAATGCCATATTAATTAGCATCATTTTTCTAAGTAAATTTAATTTTTTTGGGTAAATCTGGTAAGAGCTATTATATACATTACACATTCATATACATCAATGTCCGGTGATATCTTGACCATCTGTTATATTAATGCTATATTAGAAGGAGACCTTACAAGTCCCATTCAAGATCTAACCATTAAGCAGTGCTGTACACTGTATGAATCTGCACGGTGTCTCGTGCATTCCAACCCTTAATAAATAAATAAAAAAAAATCACTATGATCCTCATTCAATACTTTCAGACAATAGTTGACTAGGGTCATCAGGGGTTATGGCTAGACAGCTGTAAAGATCCAAATTGGGAAGCAGGCCTAGTGGTGGTGCCTACATGTTTAAATTTTATACTGCAGTATCATTTCAGATCTGTCAGCCATTTTATATTAAGGGAACGATAGCCGTGTACCTAATTTTAAAATAATTATCGGAGGGTCCAATCTTCCCTTCAAAATAACCCCTAACTTGCTGAATTCTACTGTCCTGTATATGACGTCTAGGTTACAAGTGTGCAAACTGTATATCAAGAGCAGCTAAGGCCTTGTTGTTTTGTGATTCTCTGGCAAAACTGGTCTGCGCCATTAAATAGTAATATTATTGACAGGTTATGCATCCCACAAATCACTTGTTATCTCTGATCGCTTTACTCTGTATATTCCAATTACTATTTAGTATAATAGGTACTGGTTGGAGTAACTCCCATTATTTTTTTATTTTATTTTTTTTACGTGGTTGTATTTTATCTGATTAAAAAAAAAAATAAAAATATGTTGCTAAACATATATTTTATGCTTAGACATGGGTGTTAGCTGAACATGACAAGCATTCTAAGTTGCCTAAATATGTATTGCAAAAATAATAGATTTTAAATTATTTATTTATTTTTTATTAACTATTTCACTGCTGGACTTAAAAACCTAAAATTAAAGATCAAAAGTTTCATGCAACCCTGCTATGAGATCAGATCGATTTCGTTCTTGCATACTGGATTTTTAAAACTGGTGCCTTGTCGATAAAGTGCATCAGTGGCCTTTTGTCTGCTACGTATACAAGGGTTGGACAGTGACGTTACATTTGTTTTTCTGTCTTGTGTTCCCATCCTCCAGGGGGTTCTTTTTTATAACCTGTTTTATTTTAGTTTTCTCTGCAAGTGCTGGTATTAAACACAATCTGTATGTTTTTAATGGATGGAAAATCAAATGAATGTGTTCGGAGATGTGACTCATGATACAAGGAGCATGCCTGTGATTATGTTGTGGTTTTTTTTTTTTTTTTTTTTCACCTTTTTATATGTACATTGTGCCAGCCTGTTACTTTATAAATACAGTACATTTCTCAGAGCCATTGACTTGTGTTTTTTTTTTTTTTTTGGGCATTTAAACCCAATTTGTAGCTTTTTTTTTTTTTTTTTTTTATCTTTATTTTTTATTGATTATTCTGTTTTTTTTTTTATTTTTACATTTTTAAGATTCATTTGCATCCTTTTTAATTGTGTTTTCTATACATTAGTGTAATTGTTGTATTACTCAACCTAGGGTTAGATTTTTTTGAATGTGTCTAATATATCTAGGGTTTTTTTTTTTTTTTTTTCCACATGCACTGCTATATTTTACTTTTTCTTTATTTTTTTTTTTTTTTTTTCTATGTCCTTATTTTTTATTTGGCATCCTTTTTGTCTTTCCTATTTATGTGTCTTCTCCCACTTTCTATATGTCTTTGCTTATGAATTTAACTTTTGTATAGGTCACCATCTGCTTTTTCTTATTTATTTTTTTAAGGGGTTTCTCTTCTAGTACATGTACTTGCATTAATGGTATTATTATGAGATGTGTGTGTGTGTATGTATGTATAATATATATATATTATATATATATATATATATATATATATATATATATATACACACACACACACCTCATAAGAATACCATTAATGCAATTACCATGATATATATATTTTATAAATGTTATGAATACAAATTTTTAACCACAGTCTTGTTTTTTATGTTTGTCAGTTAACACTTATAACTGTTTGCTTATTTTTCATATATATATATATATATATATATATATATATATATATATATATATATATATATATATATATATATATATTATAATATAAATTTTTTTTTAAAGCTAGCAGCCATACTTTACTGTGTGTGTTTATTCCAATAAAGGGTCAGTACCAGCTTGGCAGTGTATATATATATATAATAAATTTTGTTTTGTGAAAAGGGCACGTTTTTAAAACACCCAATAAAAATTATTTTTTGCTACAATATGTGAATAAAAAAAAAAATAAATATATATATATATATATATATATATATATATTTCTTTAGCAAGGCCTTATAGATATCTGAGCTATATATAGTTGTATTTCTCAGTTTCATTGAATCTGCTGTCATTGTTTTTATCTTTTGCATTGTATTTGTCGGTGTTGAGTCTTTACAGCAAATTCGTATGTGTTATTGTATGTATGAAATCTGTGTAAATGTAAGCCAAATATTGTGTTTATCCTTTTATACAATGTACTTTTATTTCCACAATGTATCTATCAGTTCTATCACTGGTGATACAAGCACCTGCTTTTTATATAGGGGGTGCTGAATAGGATATAGAGCAGGTGATGGAGTGGGGATGGGTGAATATATTCACCTAGTCTTAAGAAATGCTGGAGCCACTGCAGGCAATGTTGGACTGAATTTTTGAAAAATTATTAGAAGTGTTTATTGATTTATATATTCAAATGTTTACAACTTGAAAATATGTGGAAGTTATGACAATGGCATCATACCCTACATATACAAATGAAACAATAGTCGAATAACCAGTATTCCTTTGGAATTTTCGGGGCATATTTACAAAGCAGTAAATGTTACATTTACCAAGTATTTTTGGGAGGTGAATCTTCCTGGTGCATGTGCTTTAAAACACAGGGAATGATTAACCATGTGTAAATGTTTGATAAATGTCACATTTACTGTTTTTGTCACATTCACTGTTTTTATAAAAAAAAAAAAAAAAAATATGGCCCTTAGTTTAGGTCATGGGTGAACCAGGGCACAAACACGTCCAACGTCTGTGTATTATTTATTTATTTTTTTTATTTTTTTTCAGACAATAAAAATTAACAACATGTAAATGTTTGGTGAATGTCACATTCACTGTTTTTATAAAAAAATAAACTAAAAAATATGGCCTTTAATTTAGATCATGGGTGAACCAATGCACAAACACGTCCCAACGTCTGTGTATTTTTTTTTTCCCCGACAATAAATGTATATATTTTTGTACTATACTGTTAAAATGTTAAACATTGTACTTAAATATAGTGCAAAAATATCTGAGATAAATCTAAATCTTAAATCATAATGAATATGTGTGCTAGATCAAATCGCTAGATAGTCTGATCACACTTCAGTCGCTGACATGCTGCCACCCAAATGAAAATTACATGGAGCTTTTTCAGTTACAAAATCAAATGTGTCTGGGATTTTTTTTTTTTTTTTTTTTTTTTTTTGAGTAACTGCCAAAAGGGATTCTGACACTGATATGTGGATGCATAGTTTATGTATATTTATGAATATCATATTGGAATATATGCACGTAAATTTCCTCTTGTCAGCCCCTGAGCCAAAAAAAATCGCTTTCTTACATATCAGTTTTTGTATATATTTATTTTTAACGGCAGCTATTCCAGTCTTAACCTCTTCCACTGGATTGCCGTGACCTTCACATATGCAGATTAGCCATGTGTCTGTTTGAATTGAAACTAGCTGCCTCAGGAAGAGAGGTTTTTTTTTTTTTTTTCCTCTTTCTTTTTATTCCACTGCGAATCTGACAGCCATTCATCCCTGACCTGGGCAGAGGTAATAAAAGGAAATTGGATTCAAATGGAATGCATACAGATAATACTGGAGACAGCAAGCTTCAGGAGTAGCAGCACCCCATCTGGCTATAAACAGAAAATAAAGATATCTATTTAAACCATTAAAACAGCCTCTTTTTTTTTTTTTTTTTTAATTAACCTCTTCAGTGCTGGGGTAGATCATATGGCTTGCACAGTTTTTTTATTTTATTTTTTTTGTTTATAATAAGGTTAACTATACCCATATAAATGAGATCTTGAGACATTAGAACTCTTGTTTTGAATGTGTTTACATGATTTCTGTATGCCAAATCTTCTTCTTGACAAGTCAATGTGGATATTAAATGCAGGTGATAAAAGAAAATGCATAACGTCCAATCAGATTTCAATTTATTATTTGTTTTTATTATTGATTAATAATTTATTAATCAAGATGACTTCTGATTAGTTGTTCTTGGTTATTGTACTTGTTACATTGGATACATTTACAAAATTCTAATCCACCATTTTTGGAATTTTGACAACCTAATAATTATTATTATACAGGATTTACAGTATATAGCGCCAACAGTTTGTGTAGCCCTTCACAACCTGAGGGCAGGCAGTACAGGTACAATACAGGAGGAATTAGCGGGCCCTGCTCATTAGAGCTTACAATCTAGAAGTACATAGTAATACTTGAGGTTGCAATTGACCCATCATAATTAGATTTAGAAAGACTGAATGCCGTGTTACCATTTTGGGATTTAAGCCTACCATAGACGGTTTGAATCTTGGCCAGTTCAGCCCATGGATGGGCAGGCTGGATGTACCCAAGTTAATCAATCGATTGGGTACAACCAGTCTGCCGGAATTTACATGCAAATATTGCTAGCGGCTATTATATCCCCTAACAAAAGATATCCCTGTGTTCTCCTGGAGGAGATGGCTTAAACTACCCCCAACAACACCCCACCCCACCCGGAGAACATTCCTCACCCATGGTTGCAGGAAAGAAATGCACTCCGTCTATGGCTTGCTTTACTCTAAAGCCACAAGTCACAACAAGTCAGATCTTTTTGATGGCTGAATTGTTTCCTACCTTAAATCGAATCCTTTACATTTTTTTTCAGAGTCCTAATCTGGGGACCATCCACACTTTTTTTTTTTTTTTTATGCTGCAACGCACAAGTTTTGAAGTGCTAAGCATGCTGGGGCGCACTCTGTAAGCGGCCCAATCAAAATGAATGGACTGCAACGCACCTCAACGCTTAAAATAACGCAGGCTGCAATGTTCACAGTGCACTGTCTAAGACTTCATGCAATATGTTGCAGTGCTTGGGAAACATTAATATCGCTGCAATGCACCTATACATTGGCATTGGAGGCCAAAGTACAGTACATTTGAGTTCATTGTCCAGTGTGTGTGTATATGTGTGTGTGTGTGTATGTATGTATGTATGTGTATATATATATATATATATATATATATATATATATATATATATATAGTATTCAAAATAATTATGGAAAAATTGAATCAAAAGCACACAATTGTAGGAATAACCTTTATTTTTCCACATAAATTCCATTCACATCAAGACACTTCTGTAAGTGATTAGACCAGCCATTTATACCATCCTGGAAGAACTAAAGGTCCTGAGAATTTAACTATGTCAAAGCAGCCTTTTTTACATCATTGATTGTGTCAAAATGGGTGCCTTTCAAAAAGTTTTTCAAAATGTCTTGGTATGCTGACGCCTTAACCGGTTGCCGACTGCGCACAGTATATTTACTGCGGTAGTCAGCCCTGGCCAGGCAGAGTGACGTAGGTCTACGTCGTTCGCCTGTCACTGAGTTTTGAGCCAATAGCAGGCGAGCGCGCGCCCACCTCGGCTCGTTCACGGAGGAGTGCGGGCGTGTGACCGGCGGACCCGATGTCCGCCGGTCACACTACGATTGTCGGGAGAAAGGCAGAGCGGCTTATGTAAACAAGCCGCCTGTCATTCTCCCCTGTGTAAAAATGGAGATCAGACGGTTCTACTATGTAGAACTGTTGATCTCTGTTTTTACACTAGTAGCCATGTCCCACTACAGTTAGAATCACGCCCCTAGGACACACTTAACCCCTCCCTGTCCAATACAGTTAACCCCTTCCCTGCCAGTGTCATTTTTACAGTAACAGTGCATATGTATAGCACTAATTACTGCAGTAATGTCACTGGTACCCCCAAAAGTGTCCAAAATGTCAGTCAAGGGTCCGATCTGTCTGCCGCAATGTCGGAGTACCGCAAAAAAATCGCACATCACCGCCATTACTCGTTAAAAAAAAAAAAACAAAAATGACAAAAATCTTTCCCTTTGTTAGTAAACGCGATAACTTTTGCACAAACCAATCAAAATACGCTTTTTGCAATTTTTTTTTTTACCAAACATATGTAGCATAAAACAAATTGGCCGAAAAATGTTAAAAAATTTTGATTTTTACATTTTTTTTTTTGGGGGCAATTTCATATAAAAAAAGTGAAAAATATTGTTATTTTTGCAAAATTTACGCTCTTTTTTTTTTTTTTTTTTTTTTTTTTTGTTTATAGCGCATGATCAAAAAATCGCACAGGTGATCAAATACCACCAAAAGAAAGCTCTGTTTGTGGGAAAAAAAGGATGTGAAATTCATTTAGGTACAGCGTTGCACGACCGTGCAATTGTCCGTTAAAGTCACGCAGTAAAAAATCGCAAAAAAACCCTGGTCAGGAAGGGGGTAAAATCTTCCGGGGCTTAAGTGGTTAAGAGTTCCCTTCCTTGGAACCAAGCTCAACCTGGTAAAAACAACCCCACACCATAATCCTCCCTCCACTAAATGATTTGGACACCTTTGGGATGAATTAGATAGGAGACTGCGAGCTAGGCCTTCTCGCCCAATATCAGTGCCTAACCTCACAAATGCACTTCAGGAAGAATGGTCAAACATTCCCAAAGAAACATTCTTAAAACCTTGTGGACAGTCTTCCCAGAAGAATTGAAGCTGTTATAGCTGCAATGGGTGGGCCAACTCAAAATTGAACCCTATGGGCTAATACTGGGATGCCATTAAAGTTCATGTGTGTGTAAAGGCAGGTGTCCTAATACTTTTGGTAATTTATTGTGTGTGTATGTATGTATGTATGTATGTATGTATGTATCCCCTCAAAATACCCCAACACACAGCCAAACCTCTGGTAACAAAAATGAGTACACCCCTAAGTTAAAAAGTCCAAAATGAATCCAAAGTTTCAATATTTTGTTTGGCCACCATTATTTTCCATCACTGCCTTAACCCTCTTGGGCATGCTGTTCACCGGTTGCCACTGGAGTCCTCTTCCACTCCTCCATGATGACATCACAGAGCTGATGGATGTTGGAGGCCTTGCTCTCCTCAATCTTCTGTTTTTGAGGATGCCCCACAGATGCTCAATAGGGTTTAGGTCTGGAGACATGCTTGGCCAGTTCATCACCTTTTATCCTCAGCTTTTTTAGCAAGGCAGTGGTCGTCTTGGAGGTGTAATTGGGGTCATTATCATGTTGGAATACTGCCCTGTGGTCCAGTCTCCAAAGGGAGGGGATCATGCTCTGCTTCAGTATGTCACAGTACATGTTGGCATTTATGGTTTCCTGTAGCTCCCCAGTGATGGTAGCACTCATGCAGCCCCAGACATTAACCCTCCCACCACCATGCTTGACTGTAGGAAAGACACTTTTCTTTGTTCTCATCTGGTTGCCGCCACACATGCTTGACACCATCTGAACCAAATAAGTTTTATCTTGGTCTCATCAGACCACAGGACATGGTTCCAGTAATCCTTGTCTGTAGTCTTCTTGTTTTCAGCAAACGGTTTGCGGGCTTTCTTGTGCATCCTCTTTAGAAGAGGCTTCCATTTGGGACAACAGTCATGCAGACCAATTTGATGCAGTGTGCGGCATAGGGTCTGAGCACTGACAAGCTGACCCCCCCCCCCCCACCCCTTCAACCTCTGCAGCAATTCTGGGCAGCACTCTCGCGTCTATTTCCCAAAGACAACCTCTGGATATTATGCTGAGCACATGTACACAACTTCTTTGATCGACCATGATGAGGCCTGTTCTGAGTGGGACCTGTCCTGTTAAACCGCTGTATGGTCTTGGCCACTGTGCTGCAGCTCAGTTTCAGGGTATTGGGAATCTTCTTATAGCCTAGGCCATCTTTATATAGGGCAACGATTCTTTATTTCAAATTTTCAAGAGTTCTTTGCCATGAAGTGCCATGTTGGAACTTCCAGTGACCAGTATGAGAGAGTAAGAGCAATAAAGCCAAACTTAACACACCGGAGACCTTGTAACACTAACGAGTCACATGACACCAAGGAGGGAAAATGGCTAATTGGGCCCAATTATGACTTTTTGACTTGGGAGTGTACTCACTTTTGTTGCCAGCGGTTTAGACATTAATGGCTGTGTGTTGGGTGATTTTGAGGGGACAGCAAATTTACACTGTCATACAAGCTGTACAATCACTTTACATTGTAGCAAAGTGTCATTTCCTCAGTGTTGTCACATGAAAAGATAGAATCTGTATAGTGTATGGCCAGCCTTAGGTATGAAATATGCATACTTGCATTCGTTCAAGGTAGAGATACACACACCTTTTGGCACAAAGCAAAACCAGCAAGGTTACATTGGTGCTTTCTGGATTGCCTTTCTGCCTTATTGGGCAGGGATAATAATTGATTCATTGTCCAGTAAGATGGCTGTAAGCGGAGTAGTGACACGGGCTGCCTCGCTGAACTGGAAAATGTTACCACAAAATAAAACTGCACCAACAGTGCCAGACCAGAACATAAGAATCCATTTATTGGTTTACATTAAAAAACATACAACACATTTCGGGATTAGAAACAACTCCCTCCCCCCCACCCTTTATCTAGGGCTTCAGTTAAAATAAGAAACTTGACTCGACTCAGAATATGGCTTTCCTGTTTGAATTTATGTAGGGAAGCTAATTGCTTGATTTGGAGAGTAAGGCCCAGCCATACACGGTTCAAAGCCGGTAAAGCAGGAACTGGCCAAGATTCAAACCATTAATGGGCAGCCTGAATGTACCAAGTTGATTGGTCAACTTGGGTACAGTCAGCCTGCTGGATTCCCATTCGATTATTGCAAAAGACTGCTCTAGCTGCTAGTGATAGATGATCACTGTCTTCTCCCAGTGAGGATGGCTTTCCCCACCCACCCCATGTCGGGATAAGACAATTGCTGATGGCCCTGTCAGTTGTAGAACTTGCTCAACAGAATTATAAATCCTTCTTTTGTTAAAAGAGTAGTATAGACTTTTAAAGAGGGAAAAAAAAACATTTATACTCCCCTAGGTGGTTGCAGCATCGATCCGATTGTTGCATTTGCCCGCTGCCGGCTCTGTGGTGAGAACTGAGCTCTCAAACACTGCTGATCGCTCAGTTCTTCCCTCTGCTCGGAGAAGAGAGCCGGGACTGTTCGTGTCACTGGTTCTCTGCTCTCCTCTCCAGCGCTCACTAGAGCACTGGGTTGTGGTAAAGGTGGGAGGGGCTGGCTCAGGCTCTCAGACAGATCGCCAGAGGCTGAAACAGGTGCCGATCCAGGCCTCTAGGTGGATCACAACCATATGGTCGGGATCTTTTCAGAGCCTGGACAGGCTCAGTGACGTCAGCCAACAGCGGACTTTAGCCCACTGTCAGCTGAAAATATGTCACAAACTGCACTTCCCTGACCTACAGGAGAAGTAAAACGAAATAAGCTTTGGCTATACTTTTCCTTAAAGATTGTGTGCTGCCCAAGTACAACTTTTACACTTGCTTTTTGCAAATATTGGGTCCTTGTGGGGTTTTTCTTCAAACTGTAACATGACAAAACCTTTTTCTTTTTAGTTTCGGTTAGATTGGGCAAGGGTTATAACCTGTTTTTCTTGCTGTGTCCCTGTAGAAGATATCTTTTTCTTCCCATCCCAGTGACCTGTCTCCACGAGAGAAAGTGTAGTGAACCCCCCCCCCCCCCCCAAAAAAAAAAAAAAAGTTGAATAATAGTATTCTGTCCCTTTAACCCACCATGAAAAGAATGAAACATTAAATGATTTTTACTTTAAATCAGTAGAAATTTTATTGTTGTGACACCCCTTCTCAAAAATTTTGACAGCAAGGCAATGATAGCTAGCTGCCTCTTGAGAATCAATCAGGCAAGTCATTTCCTAAAATGAAATGCTGATTATACAAAGCTTCAGATGTGAGGCCCAGTGATTACAATGAATTAAATAGATTGTTTCAGGTGGGACCTGACTAATAACTTGATGTAAACAAGGAGGATTCCTACTAAGGGTGGTCTCAGAATTCGAAATCTTTTGAGATTGTATTGTGACATGGACCAGGAGTGGTCAAACTATTTATGGCTGAGGACCCAAAGGTCATTGGTGCATTTTGGTCCGTTTTCTTTTTATTTATTTTTTTATTCACGCATGCTTAATATATGGTTTTATTTCTGAAAGGTGTTCTTTAAATGCATGTTAATTTTCTGATGATTTCCTGTTTTGTCTGTATTCTGTCTTATATTTAATTAGTTACAACCATTTTTTAAATGTCAGAAATTATTAATTGAAGCATTTATTTTATTTATACATATTACATTAAATGTTTGTTTTATGGTGGGATTTTGTGCCACTAAAATTGTTGTTTCTAACTTTTACATCTTCTGCACAGTATAGTATTTTCTGTATTATTTAGTGCTTGTTGTTTTTTAAACTTGCTGAAATTAGGAATGTAAAGAAATGCAAAGGTACTTTCTTTCACTGTTTTCCTGTGAATGGGGCACAAACGGATTAATCTCTTCAGCCCAAAACAGTATAAAAACATTTTCTCAAATGCTATCTTAGCCCAAGAACAAAAATGTAATAACTGAAAATTAAAAAAAAAAACAATAACTGAAAATGATCTTATCCCACCAATCTTCAGAGGTGGGTGCATTATTCTTCTTATTTTTTTCAGATTAAGTAGATTCATGTGCAAGTTCAGAAAATACTTTTTTGATCCTGCAAGAAATTCTGTATCCTTGTAACTTTTCCCTGAACAGAACTGACATATAAAAAGGCTGTCAACCTAGGACAGGAAATTTATCCTGGCAAGATCACTTTCCTGACTCACTCCATGGCAGCAGATGTTTGGTTAGCTCTGCCCTCGATCCTACCCCATCGGACCCCACTTCTATAAATTTTGAGGCAGAGCACTTGTTCCTTTTTTTCCGCAATTATGGATCTATTGGGTATAAAGTTCTCTTCTCTTGCCTTTTTTCCAATTTGAGTTTCAGTGACAGTGTCTCTCGCTTGGCCAAGATGCAGTTTGCACAAAGCATCTTGTGGCATCTAGAAGATTCCCAGTATCAAGGGGATGGCTTTAGGATTTTACCATATCCATATCTTTACTTGGGGTGATGGTATGGCACACATGGAGACGAATATTGCTTAGGATTATGCCCAGCAATTTGAAGGTTTCTATTTTTCAGTCAAGTGCTCTGCTATCAGCAGGTGGCCATTGATTCAGTGCGATCTGGTGTGACCAGCATCTGCCCTGTCATGGGTTCCAGAACGTGTTGGTTTCCAGCAAGGCATTAGGATGTTCTGTGTGTCTGCTTTTTTCTTCTTGCATTTTTTTTAGGGTTTTTCCTTTCTCCCCAGCACTAGAGGTCTACCTGGAACTAGTGTGGGGAGCCTCCCGTGGTTGCTAGAATGCATCTGCATTCCATTTGATTGACATGCTGGTTCACACCTGTGCAGTGGCGCCGGAATCTCGACTGCACTTGCGCAGTAGCTTGGGTAAAACCGAGGCTTGGTCTATGCATGTGCAGTATGGCGCTGTAATCTCAGCTGCACAGGCGTATGTGCTAGCGGGACACGTATGGCGGGGGATTTGAATATGACAGGGATATCCTATCTGATTGGGTTTTTCTTGGAGCACAGTGCAGCTGTGCCAGGACCTCTCCTCATGGATTTAGCTGCCTCAGGCCAGGTGGACTTTTGTATTGTGCTGCTATGTGCTCATGGGTTTGCCCTTTTAGGTTCTTGTTTCAGTCTGTAATTTTCTATTACACAGGTGTTGTCAGTTTGCAGCCCTTGTCTTCCAAGTGCATCCATTGATCTGTCACCACCCTGATGTGGCCAGCCCTTGCGTAGCAGGAAGGATTGGGGCTATTCTTTGTGTGTTTTTTGTCCCTTTTGTGCAGATAGGTGGTACTTTTTGGGTGCTTCTGTTGTAGCCCCTCCAGATATTATCAGCAGTAATCCTCAAGAAAAGAAAGGGATCCTCATAGAACCTCCTAGGCACAGGTCTTCATCTAGGTCAAGGCACCAAAGGTTGCCTTCTAGATTGAGGTGGTATCGGAGAAGTTCAAGGTCTACATCTTGACATACTTCCCACCACCATCATGATCCCCACCTGGGGTTTGTACCTTCTGGGATGTGTGGATCGCAAACCTTGGCATGCAAAACCCTGTGTGGAGCAGGTCTCACCCAGACAGTCGGAGACAAGGAGGAAGCCAACAGTTTGTCCTTGTCAAGCAGTCGTTCAGTACAGACTCTAGCCACAGTGGCAACCTTTTCTCCCCCTAGAACCAGTCATTGGGGTGGTGAGCCCTCTCAGCCAAGTCACCCCTCTCCATCATCTGAGAAGTGAAAAGGTGGAATAGGATACGGTATATACTGGTTCTGACTTATCCCTTGTATCTCCTTTTAATAAGGGCAGTTAAGGTTGCCTTAAAGTGAGAGGTGCCACTGGAATCTTCCCCAAAGCAGCGGAAATACTTTAAACATCTTAAAGTGCCTACAATGTTCCATTATTGTCTAAGCTCAAAGACATTGTTATGGATGAATGGAGTAAGATTGAGCAAAAAGCATCGCTTCAGAGGAGGATAGCAAAACTTTATCTATTCAAAGATGAGGACTTTCAGCACTTATGAGAGGCTAAATGCGTAATCTTACCTCTGGAAGATGCCATGTCAATCAAAGATGGCTGCATCAAAATTGAACTGCTTTGGCCCTAGCAGCCTTGTCTATGGTAATGGAAGTCTGGACAGAGAATGTCGACTCCGTGCTGAAGAGTGCTATGGAGGGCGCAGGAGGAGGCTCCGCTATGCAAGAGCTGAAGCTTGCATTGGCCTTTTTTGGCCAGGGCCTCTATCGACATTATTTAGTTCTGGTCGGTAATGGATGCTTATTTTCACATGGCCAAACTAGATTCTCTTCTTCCCCCTCGGGTGTTCACCTATGTCTTGCTTGCGGTAGTCACTGTAATCAGAAGAGGCATTCATCTTTATCACTATCTAGACCAGGGATCCTCAAACTACGGCCCTCCAGCTGTTGCAGAACTACACATCCCACGAGGCATTGTAAAACTGACATTCACAGACATGACTAGGCATGATGGGAATTGTAGTTGTTGAACAACTGGAGGGCCATAGTTTGAAGATCCCTGATCTAGACAACCTTTTCTCCTCATTCAAGAAGGGAAACTTCTTCTGAAATGCTTCAATAGTTTGGCTAGCTGATAAATCTGGAAAAGTGCTGTCTGATGCACAGACAATCCCTGGTATAACTCGAAGCTCAGTTTGACACTGTTTTTAGAACACAGTAGCATTACTGCCAGATTAGATCTCAGTAATCCAAGACAGGATTGCTCTGGCCCTTTGCTCTTCCCACCTCCTGGCTTGACGGTGCCTAATGATCATTGAGACCATGATATCCACAGCACCAATGGTTAAGTGGGCACAGTGGTGGATGCCCTTTTTCCAGAGGCGATTCCTTCCCTTTTGGGGAAAAGGCTCAGGTCACCTTCATTGCCCAGTAAATGAAGAGAAGACTGTGGTCATTGTGGAAGAATCTGCTCAACTGCAATTCACTTGTCCTCATTGCTCATAGTCCTAGCTGATGCCAGAAGCAGGGGCTGGAGCACCCACTGCCAGTCGGAAGTGACTCAGGGTCACTGGACCTTTCCTGCTCAGAGAATCGTCTCAAGCATTCTGGATCTAAGGACAGTTTTCTGCTCTCTTCTTGCCTTTCATCGCCTCATAAAGGTGATTAAATTAAATTGCTACACCTAGATGGAGGCGCCATCTTGTGTGTGTTTTTTTATATGTGCATTAGGATCTCAAGACCCAATCTGAGAGGAGCTGTATCCACTGCAGCTGATATTCCTTGCCACTCTACTGGCCCTCTCCTGTGCCCCGTTAAAGGACAGTTGGGGGTCTAGTCAGTGCAATAGCTTATTCATTTTCTTGGGATAAATCCCTGTCAAGTTTTTTTTTTTTTTCTTTTGCCATCTGTGTTGTATTTGGGAGATTTCTAGCTCGTAGCCAAAACAAGAGGAAATCACTCCATAGTGAGGGAATCACTGGTTCTCCCCAGGGTTAATAGAACTCCATTGGAAGATTTCCTCTCTGTTCTTGGCCTGGTGACAACCCAAAATTGAGGAGTTTTACTCTGTGACAATGGTAAACCGGACTAATAGAGCCAAATCTTCAAAAGGATGACCCTTCAAAAAAGGGGGCACAGGCAGCAATATAACCCTGACAGATGTTGTGATCCCCTCTCCATTCTTTCCCAAACAATTTACACCCCATTCACACTTGTGCGACTTGTAATTGGACTTTGGACATCAAAGTCGCATGACAAGTTTTGCCCCATGTTTTCCAATGATAACCATTCATATGTGTGTGTGACCTAAAGTCACAGCAACTTCAAAATAGTTCATGCTCTAACTTTGGTCTGACTTTCATGCAATTTGAGGGCCATAAACTTCAATGGTAACCCCCAAAAGTTGAAAATCCTACCGAAATGTTTTACATGCAGCAGTGGTTCCGATTTTGCAGAGGGATAACCAATTCAAGTCACAACCCATCCAAAGTTGCATCCAAGTTGCTCTCTGACTTTGGAGTCATACAAGTGTGAATGGAACCTTATACTTTTAAGTACTGTTCGCTTGTAAAAACCCAAACAAATAAGAATATTCTAATGAACAAGAAATCTTTTAAACCTGTTTCATTTCTGGGGAAAATTACTCTATGAACAAACATTATAGTCATATAGGCTATGTAGTAAAACATAAAAAAATAAGTTTTATACAGTTATTCCAAAACAATTTTAGAACGTTGTATTTAAGAGTCATAAAGGATATATTTTATTGCAATAACACTGTGTAAAATCTCAGCAAAGATGGCAAATGTTTGTTAAATAGCAGTTGTTACTGCCCATAGAGAGGTGAAATGACTTCCCTTAGTATATAAAAGCTTAGTGCCAGTCTTTTACTTTCCAAAATGAGATGGTATTTCTTTCCTTATTGGGTTCATCCAGGAATGTAATCCAAAGATTAGAAAGTGATGTTTTATCTTTTTAGATGCAATCAAATTAATCTTATAAGATGTCTTTGTAAATACCAGGACTCTGTAGAAGGTAAGGTTTAAATGATTAAACCACCCACATTTTAGATTTTGGGTGTTTCCAAAGCGATCCATTTCAAAATCAATTTTTTTCATGCAATGAAAATTGTCTGTATTTAGAAAGTGTTTTAATGATGGCACCAAGTACCTTCTGAAGTCAAACTGAGAAGACAAAGGGCTGGAGTATTAATATATTGGTTGCATTATTATACTCCAGAGAAAGCCAATGATTTCTAAGGCTAAGAATGAAACGCTTGCACATTCACACATTAAATGCCAGAAGCCCACATCCAGCTGGCTGCATTTAGAGTATTGAGAATAGGAAATCTTTGTTAAATTCCCTTATGTTTTTTTTCAAAGTATACACTTCACTCAATACAAAACTTTATCTTGCTAGCTTTAGAACCTTCAGATTGACAATGCATGCTATTAGGGCTCTGGACTGCAAATAGACTGAACCTTCTCCATTATTATCATACACAGAACATTCTTATGATGGATTGATTCACTGCACATATGGACTGTTCATTTTGGGCTGATTTTTATGGTGATGCATTGCTATGATGAGTTATTTTTGCACATGGTCACTCTTTGCACTTTATTGCTCAATTGGTTGGTTTCTATTGCAGTATGGTATTTTATTTTAATTTGTACTATTGTTTGTTTTTGATCACTGATTGCAATCTTCTTTCTTCATTATTTGTTCACTTCATTCGAACCTCCTTACCGAATACTCACACAGATTGGAATGCACCATTTCTAAATGTCTAAATCTACACTCCAGGCAGAGGTTAAACACAATGTAATCCAGTTATGCAAGAATTACTTTTAACCTGTTGCCGCACAAGTGCACCTGGATGGCGAGGTTTTAAAGGCAGCTTCAGGTATCTCGTAATGATCGGGAGCCATCAGGACTGGCTCCTAATCATGTGACCACTGTGACAGCCAATCACAGGGGTCATGTGATCAGGCAGACCTCCCCCCCCCCCCCCCGGGGAATAGCGCAATTAGAGAAACTAAGCTGGGCAGGAAGGGGTTAACAATAACGTACAGTTAACACATACCTGAGTCTTGTTATCAGCCTCTCAGACTAGGAGAGAGAGGACAGCACTTTTAGAGATTTTGGGTTCTTTATCTTTGCACAGTGTTGTCAGTCTTCTTTCTTGAACATGCTTACATGAGGGGAGTTTAGAGGGATGACCCCATTTTCTCAGAAGGCTAGGGTAATCTGGTGACCAAGCTGTAGTGCAGTGGAAAAAGTGAGGTCACTCTGCTGATAATGAAGACCCCTTAATAGCCCCCCCTTCCCACGAAAAGGGAGCCTTGACTGCTTGAAACATGGCATCTGTCTGTGGCAAACTAAAACCGGGAGGTTAAGTGGTTCCATTTAGGATTGGCCACTAAGACATAAGGTGACTGGGTGGAGCCGGAACTTTAGAAAAAGGCTATGTGGGGGAATGTCCCACTACTCTGAGGATATTCAGCTGTCACAAGAGTTGTCCACCCGCTTGCCCAATGTGGGTTTCTTCACCCCTTTGTTGCCAATTTTTACCTTACCAGCTATTGGTATTGCTTTTAAGGGATCTGTCCTAGGGTTAATTCTTGGGTCTGTTAATCCCTGTCTGATACTAATGGTAAAGACAGGCCTTTTTAAACTATCTGACTTTATTATAGAAGCTCACGGTATAACTGTGACTGGCATGGTTATGTGGTACTTTATATGTTGTAATGTTTGGAAAGTTCAAAAAAGCTGCCGCCTTGCCCTGTTTCCAAATTAATCGAACTGTGTATTTTTTGGGGGGTAATGTTTTGGTACATTAGTTGGTCAACAGGAGCCTATGCTTCTAAGCAGTCAAGCTGCTGGGGAAGTAAAATAAAAATTGTTAAGTCAACCATCAAGAAAAAGCCATATTATCCACCTATTGGCTCAAAAGAAAAATATGAATTGCAGGGTTTCATATTAACCTGACAAAAGTGAGTTTCTTTTTTTTTTTCTTTTTAGTTTTAACTGTATTTTTTAGTTCTTAAAGTAGAGCTAAAGAAATCCTATTTATTTCCATTTTGGATAGAGTTAAAGCGGAGTTCCACCCTAAAATTATACTTGCCTCCATCTTCTTGCTCCGGGTCACCTGAAAAACAAATGGATAATCGCAATTTTTTTTTTTTTTTACTTACCTTGTTTAGAAGAAAATCTACTTACCTTACTTCCTCTTTCTCCCCTTGGCGGCCACGGCGATTCGTCACTTTCTGGCTTGCAATGAATCCTGGGAGCTGAACGTCATCGCTCCCAGGAATCAATGCGCCTGCATCGGCCCCGACATCAGTTCCGGTGCAGGCGCCGTCATACTTTGCTAAACAGCTTCTGGGCATGCCCAGAAGCTGTGCAGGGATGACGCTGCGGCACCGGAAGTGACAGCGGGGCCGGTGCAGTGCATCGTGGGACCAAAGAAGACGGAAGAGGACACAGAAGAGGATCGCGCTGCCTTCAAGTTGCCCACACCTGAGATGGCAGCGCTGGAGAATACATTTTCAAGGTAAGTATTTCTTCTTTCAGGTAAGTGCAACCCGGGACAGATCAGAGGCCAGCCATTGTGGAATGCACTATCCCTGACTGTCCCAGGGGTATTTTTATTAAAAAAAACTTTCCCAGGGTGGAACTCCGCTTTAAGTGAGGGTTATTTGTGTTTTTTTTTTTTTTTTTTTTCTTTCTTTGCTATCTGTGTTCCACTGGGGAGATTTCCCTTTTACTTACTGTCCCATAGCCAAAACAGGAAGTAAGAGAAAATCTCTTCAAATTCGGAGAATCCTTGTTTGTCATCAGGGTCAGCAGAACCAGTGTTCCCAATGGAAGTTTTTCCCACTCTATTGCTGTTCCTAAAGGGACAATCCAACATTTGAGATTTTCTTTCACGTTCACTTTCGGCGAGAACAGTAAATAGGACAAATAGAGACGGTGACACAGATGGCAATAAAAATCTGATGGTATGATCCCTTTCCACTCTATCAAAAACAAAATCAGAAAATTGCCCTTAGTTATATGGTAACTTAATAAAGAAATTGCATACAAATCCAATCGATATTTCTTTTTTGCGTTCTAATGTTATGTTCCGATAAGTAAAATAGAATTGAACACGGTGACATTTGACTAAAAGAGTTTTATGACATCGAAAACCTTGAACTACATCTGCTTGTTCTTGCAAAGTTGAAGCAGCTGTTAGTCACAGGCCTGACTGCAAGGTTTCACAACTCGGGGCTTTGTTATCACTAGAAAACAGGTTTGTTCAATACAAAGGCAGACGTTTTGGCTTGCATTCAGACAAACACAAAAGGCTTGTTGTACCTGCTAGCCTGTGGGACTCTACACATGAATACCTGTTGCAGTTCTGAATATATGGCTTATGCCACTCAGCCGAAAGCACAAAGGCAGTTTGAACCGTTTGCTTTTGGGTGTGTGTTCTCATGCACAGTTCTGTATTAATGGTGTCGGAACTCAAGCAGATGTCTGCTAGAAGTACTGGTAGACTGATCCATCTAGTTTTTAGGTTTTCAAATCAAGGTAAACAGGACTGCAGCACTCAAGCTTACAGTTGATTCTAATTTTTAGGTGTGTTCACTATTCATGTTCAACATTACATTTCCACATAGTCATTCCCCTCTGAAAACACATTTTGTTTTAAATGAGGAATAATAGTCTATTGACTAAATGATGCTGTACTGGCAAAAAATGACATTTACTTCTGTGTTTTACAACTGAGAAAATAAATTATAATAACTTTACAAGTGACCTTTAGAAAAAGTCTCGTCCATGTTCATACATTGTATATATGTTGTATTCAGATAATAGGCCAACGTTGTGGCTCCTGTATAATTGAGGACCCCAAGGACCTCTATTGTATGCTAACATTTAGGTATTAAGATTTATATTGTGTGTTAACTACCATAGCTGGCTTCTCTTACGAAAAAATGGGTTTCGGTGTAACTTTGTATCCTATCCAGTGGAAGGATTTTCAGCAGATCAATCTATAAGTGAGTCTCCAGCTCATGGAGGACCACAGCCAATTGTAGAGGGTTTAATCTTTTATAATGCATGTTTATGTTCTGTACTAGGCAAAATAACAAGAAAAAGTCAAGGCCTCCTAAACGCTACCCAGGTCTGGAGTCTCCACTGCTGTAATAGCACAATAGTAACTGAAATCTAAAAATATTGAAAATATATTCCCTGTCTAGTCTTTTACTTCCTTTTTGTAAGTAGTCATGGGAGACTAATTGTACTTTTATCTAACTTCTAACTTTACAACGTTTTTGTTACAGAGGGAGCCTCCTTTTTAATAAAGCCGAAGTAAAGCCAAAATTACAAACTGAAAAATCAGCACAAGGGATATAACTTACAGTCAGTAGGACATATCCCTTGTGCTGTTTCCTCTTGTGAAAATCTTCCTCCATTCTGTTCCTCTACCCCCAGCGACGTAAACTTCCAGTGCGGTGGGGGATAATACAACTAATGGGCTGGCATAGGTTCTTGAGAGCCTGACTATGCTTACCTTTTCTGCTCACCCTTTCCCTCAGATGCTCCATACTTAGGAGCCATGCTACAATTTCCCCTGTGCTGGTTCCTCTTCCGTTAATGAAACTCTTCCTCCATCCTGTCCTCCTATCCCCAGCAACGTAAACCTCCAGTGCTGAAGGGGTTAATACAGCTAAGAGGCTGTTACGGTCTCTCAAGAGCCTGACTATGCTCACCCTTTCAGCCCAATTGCTCTATTCATAGGAACTGTGTACTATATTTTCGATAAATGGAGCGGGCATCAATTATCACCCAATCTCCATTCTTAGATCCTGTTTAATTCATAGTTGTAGTATGGCTCCTATGTAAGGACCAGCTGGGCAGAAAAAATGGGCATAGTCAGGCACTCATAATGAGAGCTTATGACAGCCCAATAGTCCTACTGACTGTTAGTTATGTCCCTTGTGCTGATTTTTTCTGTTTGTGATTTTGGGTGCACTTAGACTTTAAATAGAGTTCTTATTTTTAATTGCAGTAACCCAAAGCAACCAATCAGAATGTTTTGTGCACAGGTCTGACTTTAGTAGTGCATTTTTATTGGTTCCTTAGCTACATTGTACCTAAACACTTGTAGCCTCCCCTGCTACCTGTCCCCCATATGCCAACAAGACCAAAAAACTGCTTTCTATTTTATGTAAAGTTCACACTTCGCTGGAGATTGGAATAGGAAAACATTAAGAAATACTATTTGATTGGCCTTACAATAATGCCTCAACCTGGAATTGTAAGCAACCAGCTCTGGTAAAATAAATGATAGAAAATCCACAATGGGATCAAAAGGGGAGTTGGGGCTATACGATACCCAGAAGTGTAAATAGAAAAAGTAAAAAAACAAAAAAGGATAAATAAAGAAATATCAATATGTATAACAAATTACACATTTTAATCAAACCTGTTTTTAAGAACCCTCAAATGAGGAACCATTGATAGGTACACATTTTAAAACAATAGTATCACAGTAAAGTACCAAAATGGCACAAATACGCAGGGTGAGCCCAAATTCATAAAGATCTTTACCCTCAGAAGAAGATTTTATGTTGAAATGCGTCAGTGTCTCTGTCCACCAATTTTAGTATTATCCTTCATGCATTTGGGCTCACCCTGTGTATTTTTGCCATTTTGGTACTTTATGTGATGCCTTTTTTTTTTTTTTTTTTTTAATGTTAATGTGTACCTATCCAATGGTTCCCCATTTGAGGTGTCTTAAAATGTTTGAATAAATTTTTTGTCATTTTTTTTATACATATTGATTTTTCTTTCTTTCTTTCTTTTTTTTTTTTTCTTTTTTAACTTTTTCTATTTACACTTCTGGGTATCGTTTAGTCCCAACTCCCCTTTTGGTCCCATTGTGGATTTTCTATCACTTTTCCAGGGATAGATACCCCCTCTCATATTTTCTGTTTTTTGGAACTTTTCTGCCTCTAAAATAAATTATGGTTGGGCCCCTTATTGGCTTTGAGTCCTAAAGGTGAATGGCTTGTTATAAATGTTGTTGTTAAAGTCATTGGGTGAACACACTTCTAGCTCTAGAGTTCAGATCTAAAAAAAAAAAAGCCCTACTGTCTTCAAACTGAAACGTAAGGATCGTTTTTTTTTTATTTAATATTTTTAACTATAGTGGTTTGCATAGTTTTTATATATCCTAGTTTTTATATATATTTTTTAAAATTAAACCTGTATTGTAAGAAATACATGGATTGCAATAGTGGACTACAATCTAAAAATATTAATTCTATTTTTATAGTGTACATGTGAATGAAATACAAAGATTTTTAACGTATACTACTCCTCTAAAGTGCATGTTTGTTACCCTGGGGTGGGGAGCAAAGACTCTAGCCTGTGGCACTGTGAATAAAACATATTGTGTATGCTCAATGACTTGGATATATGAATACAAAGGCTTCAGCATGTAGTCTTCTAACTTATCCCCTTGCATACTGTTTAGCATGGCACTCTACGTATGCTTCAACCTTTTAGCTATGAAGCGTACTCTGGGTTTTTAATTACCCTGCCATCAATTAGCCTCTGAAAGCAACGCCAGGTCTAGAATGCTGTCACTTACCACCAACACTCCTCTTCTAGATCTAGGAAAAGGAGGTTGCAGGTTGAAGGCTTGGTCTGGCATGGCAAGAGGAGAAAAGGTGAATGGAAATGAATACAAATCCACATTGTTTTACCTCCAGCAAAACTACCATTTGGATACTCAAAGGTTGCACAGGCACCTGTGATTCAGAGCTGGGAGAGCAGTGACTACTTTTCCTTTCATTCCTCCAGAGCTTGTTGTGCTTCTAAGAGATTAATTCATAGATACATGCCAGGCTCCAGCCCTTCCATCTTTGTGTTGGTGCAGAATTTGATATTCCAGAGACTAGCTGTCTCAATTTCCATTCTTTAGAAGTGCAATGTTGGTGATTACTGAAGTCTTATTTTTCTTCTTCTAGCTGACTGGAGTGGTCTTTTGCTGCTGTAGGCCATTTTTTTTATTTTTTCAAATTTTTGATATATTGTATGGTAAATGCCTTTCTTCATGCCACTTTTGTAAAAGGTATCTGGATAGTAGACTTCCTGATAACTGAAAGTGGACCTAGCATCAGATACATTTTTTTTTTTTTTTTTTTTTGTTCCATGTTAAGAGTATGCAATGTATTAATTACAGGTATTTCTTAGAGAATATTGGATGGGAGAGCCTGTACAGTCAATTCTGGCACAATTCCCTAAATGATTGGGAAGAGAGGAGTGTCCCATGTCTCCCCCACGGAGGGGGGGGGGGGGAGATACTGGGAAGTGGGGATTTTAAATGTGTTCAAAAATGAATCGCTAAATGTCGATCAATAAAATTGTTATGTACACAAAAGTGTTAAAAATGCAAGACACATAATATTCATAAGATATGTTATGTTTTACACATCACCATACAATACAAATATTGGTATCAAGGTAGATCTCATACAGTTTGGATCAACGCATTTCGCCCAAAATACAGGCTTTTTCAGGATCCAATTTTCAATATTGCTAAACCTTATAACGGACCATACAAACAATGTGTCAGTTCCAAGGGTATACACAATATAACACATACAAGCATATTCATCTTCAAAAGTCAAGAGAGAAGGAAGAAAAAGCAGGATTTCATTAACTATAGGTATTCATTACTCCTCTCAGAAATCACATCATTGCCACTGCCTTTATTTGTGATGGTCTCCCGAAGGATGGAGCCATTTTTCTTCAGCTATCATCCGGCGTCAACCTCTACTTTCTTAGACTGAGATGCTGGCTTAGCGATGGCATAGTCATATAAATTCTTGTGACTGCTCTTGGCTGTGCTCTGACACAAATTAGCCCCTGCTGTAGCATTTTACCTTGAGAACTGCAAGCAGTGGACTGATGACATCAGGAATTTACTCATACAGACCTTTGCTAAAAGATCCAGTCTAAAAAGTCTGGTCCTTCTACAACCTTCCACTGTTTTTACCTGCAGGACTGATGCTGATTGAATGTCTTTTAGATTCACAGTTCTCTGCAAGCTCTATAGACTGCAGTTCATGAAAGTCCCAGGAGGTCAGCAGTTTCTGAGCTGCTGCAGCAATCACGTCTGGCACCCACAATTATTCCATCGTTAGTTGCTTAGATTGTACATATTCCCATTCTAATGTTTGCTCAAACAACCATGGCAATATCTGCATGCTTTTCTATTGAGTTACAACTGCACGATTTGCTGTCTTCGTAATGAGTAAGCATAGTTAATAAAGTGTCCACTTAATGTATATTGATGATGTTGGTGTGATGCTCAGGGGAGTATTATCAGTATTTAGGTAGACTGCCATACAAATAAAATTGGATCACAGTATTTAACCACTTCAATACAGGGCCCTTTCACCCTCTTCCTGCGCCGGGTCAATTTTCAGCTTTTAGCGTTGTTACACTTTGAATGACAATTGCTCGGTCATGCTACACAGTACCCATATGACATTTTTATCATTTTCTTTCACACAAATAGAGCTTTCATTTGGTGGTATTTAATCACCGCTGGGTTTTTTTATTTCTTACTAAAAAAAAAAAAAAAGAAAAACGTTTTTTTCCTATTTTCTGTCAGTAAATTTTGAAAATAAGTAATTTTTCTCCTTCACTGATGTGCGCTGATGAGGCGGCACTGATGAGCACTGATAGCCTGCACTAATGGACACTGATAAAGATGGCATTGAGGAGGTACTAATATGCCACACTGATAGGTGGCACTGACGGGCGGCACTGATGGGCACTGACGGCAATACTGATGGGCAGCACAGATGAGCAGGCACTGACTGGCAGCATTGTGGGTACCGTGGGCACTGTTTTTTTACTTTACTGTAATCAGGGCACTGTCCTAGATCCCTTTTTGAGGAGGAGCCGATGATCGGCTCTCCTCACCACACACTCTGACAGTGTGAGGCGAGGACAGACGGTAAACGGCACTTCCTCATTTACATGTGACTGGCTGTGATTGGACACAGCCGATCACATGGTTAAAGAGCCAAGTCATTGGCTCTTTACCAAGATCGGGGTCACACCATGTCCTAGGAATGCGTTGCGGCCACGATCGCTGCACTGCGCACCCCCGACATGACATCGTCCCAGAACGAGAGTCGCACCGCTCCTCCTTCATTTGATAGTGGGCGGGCGGCAAGTTGTTAAACAAAGCCTGCTGTATTATTTATAAGTTCATCAAAATATGCTTAAGGGCCCTGCACACGGGCTGAATATCAGGCGGCATTGGCCCGGTTCAATAGAAACCAGAAAGTGGGCGATATTCGGCCTGTGTGTACATCAGCTGGTCTGATAGAAGTCGGTTCTTCGGCCGGATTTTGTTGAAGGGGCGTGATCGAAAAAGGTCTGCCAATCGACATCTGATCAGTGATTGAGAGCACTGACCAGGGTGTTCTGGGGGGGACCAACCCCCCGTCGGAACACAATAGCTCAGCAGGGGAGATTGCTGTACTAACATCACCTAGTTATAACAGCGGCCCTTCCCAAGCTGTTTTTTTTTTTTTTTCGTTCAGCCCATTGGGTTAAACGGGGGAAAAAAAACAAAAGTAGTAGTGTGTTAGGTTTTAGTTCTGAAAAATGCTTGTTTTGTCCTTGATAGATATTCAAGAAATAAAGACCATGTGGTACAGCTTTTTGCTTTCTGGACAGTTTTTGTTCATTGTACAGTGTTTTTTATAGAGCATTGGCTCAACTATTAGGGCCTTATGTATGAAAACTTGAAGAAAACAATGTTTTTTGTAGAGTTAAACTTATAATTGGGACTTGCCTGTGTGCTCCAGTTACCATAACCCGTCATTTTAAAATCCGAAAGTAAAAAGAAAGGCATGGATCGCTAGATTTCTTAAAGCAGTAGGTGTTCTTAGTCAGACAAGTAATCTAAAGGGAAGGTTTCCCTTCCAGTAGTGATGGCCAAATGTTGGCTCCTTGCTCAAGTAGGGACTATGCGTGCAAGGGGGAAGGTGCCAAAAGTAGAAGAAGGTATAAAGTCCATATTCAATTTTACTAAGTGTATACTGAACCGACAGAACTGTAGAGCTCCTGATGGGTGATTCGTATGATTTCTCCAGATGTCGGTTTAAACCTTGACTGCCATGTGGAGCGATCATACTAATTACCCTTCAGGATCCTTCTAATTTTATCAGTCAAGTCACTCCAGTACACTCTTGTTAATGTAGAGTCTAGATTGCAATTGAATCTGGACTATATATATTCTGCTATTGGCGCTTGAGTCCTTTGTCCATTCTAAAATGTATACACTAAACAGTTCCATTTACCATTTGGATATGTTGCCTGTGTTTCTAAAGCTTTCTGTAGACTCCAGATATTTTGTTGATTTTTCAGGTACAATCTGACCTTTTTCAGGACAAACTCTCTGCAGAATGTTCAAGGATAACTACTTAATTTATATTCTTGTAAAATTGGTGGTGTCCATTGTAACTTAATGTAGTCATTTTTCTGAAAAGCGGTGAGGTTCACATCTATGCAGGTTGCGGTTGATACGTTTTTTTCATTGCATTTTTGAACACCCGTTTTTATGCATTTTTTTCTGGGCTAATAGGAAAGTAGGACATGTTCATGTAGTATGACTTTGATGAGATTTTGATGTGATTTTGATGTCTTTATTGCGACTTTACGCTATCTGGCACTCAATTAGCATTAAAGTCACATCAAAATAGTACAGGAACATTTGTGTCCAAAGTTGCATGTTAGTTTAGGGCTAGGGTTTGGGTTAAACCCATGCCCCTGCATTTACTATATCTGGTCTTCCACAGTACATAGAACATGGAAATGCAATAGTTTTAGTAAATATAAACTGCTAAATACCTTTTCTCATCAGCAGTTAGAGCAGTCTTGGGGTTTCTATCAGTGTCTGGTTAAAACTTGGAGGAGTTTTGAGACTGCAGGACCCCTGACCCTCTGTCTGGACAGTGCTGATTGGTCCTGTGCTGATCACATGCACTCTCCAAAGAAAAAGAAAAAAACTCTATCAATACACACACCATGTGCAGAGTGCCTCCAAGGCTCTGTACTGCAATCAAGAGATAGATTAGGGACAGTAAAAGAAGGGGCAGATCCGAGAAGACAGGATAAAACAGCCTTTTTACACAATGCACAGGGTTAACCCTTTAGGTTTCACAGCGAGTATAACAAGCATGCTTTACTGCATATACAGACTGATTTTACTGATGTGGGTTTAGTAACACTTTAAGGGCTAGGGTTATAGGTTGGGGCTAGCAGTAATCATTGGGGTTAGTGGTAATTGTTAGGGTTCGCGTTAGCCAAAAAATCGTAAAACGCATGAAAAATGCAAAACTTGCAATCCTGCCCATGGACATCTGCAGCTTGACTCTTTTACCCCCTTGCCGTGGCATGCCGATATCCTGTACTCCCTTGTTGCTGTTGCCATTCCCATATTGTTGTGTTCTGGAACTATGTTTTATTATGTATAGCATCTTTCTACAAGCACTTATTCTCCTTGTACAAATGTTCAATTCTTTTTTTAATAAAGACTACTGTTTAATTGAAATAAAATGCAAAACTTGCATTTTTGGTGCTGATTTGTTGAGGCCTATTACACGCAAAATGCAATATGCTGCTGGAAAAAAGTCTCTGACCCGTTCCAAAAAAGGCACCAGCTCAAGCGCACAGATGTAAACTAGATCCATAGGAAACCATGTTAGATTCTGCAAAGCGCACCAAAAAAGCGCATAGGTGTAAACCAAAGGTAAGTAAAGAAAATATTTTGTTGGGTTTCTACAGGCAACACCACTATGTTTACCTGGCACAGCATGTTGGACTTTAACAAAGTTGACACCAACAAAGGAGGATATGGAGGAAAGCGTTTTGGAGGAAAGATTACGTATATTAAGGACATTTCCTTAGTGATTAGTAATGTTTCGGTCATTTTATCTACAGTAGGAAGCGGACTGGATCAAGTACAGTCCTACAATAGGAACATCACAAAAATTTCAGCCCTAAATCACAATCTAGGAGATGGAGACAAGAGTAGATAAGCAAGTGCTATTGGTAGTGTATTTCATGGCTGATGTTAGACGTTGTCTAAAGCAGTGTTTCTCAACTCCGGTCCTCAGGGCACACCAACAGGCCAGATTTTAAGTATTACTTTGGGGAGATGCAGACTAGAATACTGCAGTCACTGAGCAGCAAATTATATCACCTGTGATGTATTTCAGTTTTCTTGCAAACTTGGCCTGTTAGTGTGCCCTGAGGACCGGAGTTGAGAAACACTGGTCTAAAGCCTCGTACACACGCGTCGAAAATCGGCAGGGAATTTTCGTCCGACGACCGATCTGCCAATTTTCGGCTTGTTAGTATGATGCTTCCGACAACCGACTCCGACTCCAAAAAAAATCTGGTGTGCAGGCTATAAAATTTTTGTCCGCCGTCAAAACACGGCCGATTTCTGTGCAGTCAGTACAGATTTCGACAGGGAAAAATCTAATGAGCAAGACTGGCCATGCTCAGAGAAGAACACAAAGAAAGCAAACCAACACATAACATCAATTCTGAAGTAGAATTTTGTCGGGCATGAAAATTTGTGTGCAGTCTAGGCACATTCCAACCAACAAAACACCACTCTGGACAAAAGACGGACGATCGGTTGGCCGATAATCGTTGCGTGTGTGCTAGGCTTAAGCCTCTTGGTTAGAAAGGGTGCAACTCACCAGTTACTGGCTTCTATGATGCAGGTTTTACTGTGGCAATGTTGTTCTTCAGTCCTCAGGTTGCTCACCTCCATTGTGGAGGAAAAACTATAAAAAGGGTCATTTTTTTATGGAGGTGACCAAGAGTAGTAACCCAACTTGCTGTTCGCTAAAATACCTAAGTAGTACAAGCTCAGGAACTTTGAGGCAGGAGCCATTTTGAGTGGACACCATACTCCGATGATAACTAGGAAAATGTTAAACTTGTTTGATGTGTCTTATACACACAGCCTCTACAGTATTAAAGAAGTCTATAATATCGGACTATGCATGCACATACATCAAGTAAAGAAGAAGAGCAAAGAAAACATTGCTGTGGGGCTAAGCAGGTATAGAGAAGAGGGGTGTAATAGGGCTACATCTGTTTATGGAAGTAAGGGGAAACTGGTAAGGAAACCTTGTTGCCGTTATCCTTTTTAAGTCAAAATGTTTTTTTTTTTTTTTTTTCCTTGGGACCAATTGTGTTTGAGTCCTTGGTCTTGAACTTTTATTTTTTTATTTGCTATGAAGAGGCTTTGGAAATATTATTTATACCACACCCTTTTTTTTGTATTCTTTTGAAATTAGGGCTGCAGCAAGAAAAAGTAGTATCTTATTTGTTGTCCAGAATCTCCAGATTGGTAAAATGCCTAGGATTTGCTCAGTCTGTACTGAGATTCATGTTCTCCATTCATGTATAGATCCTGTGTGGATGACTCTATTTCCAAATCCTCCTACATCATTTTTTAGCATGTGTGTCAGAAAATTCCCCTTAGATGGTTATTGAGAAATTTCTCTGACACATAAACACGAGTAAGCTGCAAGAAAACTTGAAGGAGAAAATGATTGGCCTGAGAACTTTGAATGAAGGAACACGGGCAAAGATGTGGGCCATATTTATAGCCACTCTTCCTTCATTTTCCCTTTTTAATCAATGTTATTGGAGTTCTATTCCTAATTAGACCTTATAAATGTACTCTATTTTGTATTACACATTGCCCGATTATATTTTAAAATTGAAACAAAACTTCTTTCATAAAGGTCTTTTTGATCTATACTTGTTACTTCATTATTTATTTAATTACAGAATATTAAAGATGGCGGTGCACATAGATATTTCTGATCACTGTAGATACAAGCATTTGCAAACAAGGGATTCACGATCAATATTGAACCTTGCTAAACACACAGTATTGAATTTAAAATATGATTAATTAGTCATAAATGTAAAAATGATTGTCTCACTGATCTGTATTAAGATTAGTTCCTTGGCACACATCCATATAATGGCTTGAGCAACTTAGAAAATTCCACAATGGTCAATCAGTGCAGCAGGGTCTAAATTGATCAAGAGCTTTCTGTATTGATCAAAAGATGTTTCTTTTGGTTTTTGTTTTGCTTTTTATTTATTTTTTTTTATTAAGGGTAAATTTTATTAATTTAAGGCACAATGATAGCAGTATCCACAGTGTACGCAGTACATAGCAGAAGTACAATCATGATGATAGACATTCACAAAATTGTACAACATCAAAGTATACAGCAGCTTGTACAGTGTCCAAAGTCAAAGATTCCTAAAGAAACCTATAGTGTGTCATTTTTACTTTATTTAAAGGGTAACTCCACTTTCGTGGGGGGAAAAAAATAGCAAATAAAGAAAAACAATATAGCATATACACTTGCGACACAAGTCATATTGTAATTGAATGTTAATAAAAATGACCTTTCCTTTTCAATCCACAGCTCTAATTTTCTGAAAATGCAATGCAATATGGCTACCTGGAGCTGTTCTGTACACAGAATGTGTACTGACCACATCCGAGAAACATAATTTCCTGCTTTTGTGATTGGCTCACCAATTTTTCCAAAAGTCTGCCTAAGATACAAGTCAGATTTCTGGCATCCCCTGCAACAAAAATGTCATTTTTGGTGAGATACTTCCAATAGGGACACGTCTAAGGGGATGCAGGCTCAGCAGGTTTCCTCATTAGTGCTCTGCAGCTGCACAACTGGTTGATAAATTATGAAACCACTCCCATTAGACTCACTCAGCACAGGAGAACTGAGGAACAAACATGGATTTCTTCAGAATAACAAAAGTTAGGAATTTGCAACAAAGATTGTTAAAATCAGTGTAATCTAAATAGATCACCCAACGGGGAATGTTTTTTTCTCAACAAAAGTGCGGTTACGCTTTAAGGAAAATAAAATACCGAAACAAAACTTAAAACATAATACCAACAGAGTCACATTGATCTCATTCTTGTTTTATTACCGTAGTTAAGTCATATTGACTAATTGGCTGGTCATATCTGTATTTTTGTGGCCAGAGTTTCAAATACTTAAAATAAATAAATTTACAGTGTGTGTGTGTGTGTGTGTATGTATGTGTATATGTGTGTATATATATATATATATATATATATATATATAATTTGTGTATATACTACAGTATCTCACAAAAGTGAGTATACCCCTCACGTTTTTGTAAATATTTTATATCTTTTCATGTGACCACACTGAAGAAATTGTACTTTTGTTACAATGTAAATTAGTGAGTGTACAGCTTGTATAACAGTGTAAATTTGCTGTCCCCCTCAAAATAACCCAACACACAGCCATTAATGTCGAAATCGCTGGCAACAAAAGTGAGTACACCCCTAAGTAAAAATGTCCAAATTGGGACCAAAGTGTTAATATTTTGTATGGCCACCATTATTTTCCAGCACTGCCTTAACCCTTTTGGGTTCACCAGACCTTCACAGGTTGCCACTGGAGTCCTCTTCCACTCCTCCATGATGACATCAAGGAGCTGGTAGATGATAGAGACCTTGCGCTCCTCCACCTTCTGTTTGAGGATGCCCAACAGATGCTCAGTAGGGTTTAGGTCTGGAGACATGCTTTGCCAGTCCATCACCTTTTACCTTCAGCTTCTTTAGCAAGGCAGTGGTCCTCTTGGAGGTGTGTTTGGGGTTGTTATCATGTTGGAATACTTCCCTGCGGCCCAGTCTGCCAAGGGAGGAGATCATGCTCTGCTTCAGTATTTCACAGTACATGTTGGCAATCATGGTTCCCTCAATAAATTGTAGCTCCCCAGTGCCGACAGCACTCTGCAGCCCCAGACCATGACACTCCCACCAGCATGCTTGACCGTAGGCAAGACACACTTGTCTTTCTACTCCTCACCTGGTTGCCGCAACATACACTTGACACGATCTGAACCAATAAGTTTATCTTGGTCTCATCAGACCACAGGAAATGGTTCCAGTAATCAATGTCCTTAGTCTGCTTGCCTTCAGCAAACTGCTGGCTTTCTTGTGCATCATCTTTAGAAGAGGCTTCCTTCTGGGATGACAGCCATGCAGGCCAATTTGATGCAGTGTGCGGCGTATGGTCTGAGCACTGACAGGCTGAACCTCCACCCCTTCAACCTCTTTAGCAATGCTGGCAGCACTCATATGTCTATTTCCCCAAAGACAACCTCTGAATATGACGCTGAGTATGTGCACTTAACACCTTTTGGTCGACCATGGTGAGGCCTGTTCTGAGTGGAATTTGTCTTGTTTTAACCGTTGTATGGTCTTGGCCACTGTTCTGCAGCTCAGTTTCAGGGTCTTGGCAATCTTCTAATAGTCTAGGCCATCTTTATGTAGAACAACAATTCTTTTTTCAGATCCTCAGTTTTTTGCCATAAGGTGCTGTGTTGAACTTCCAGTGACGAGTATGAGAGAGTGAGAGCGATAACACCAAATTTACCACACCTGCTCTTCATTCACACCTGAGACCCTGTAACACTAGTGAGTCACATGACACCGGGAAGAGAGAATGGCTGTTTGGGCCCAATTTGGACATTTTCACTTGGGGGTGTACTCACTTTTGTTGCCAGCGGTTTAGACATTATTGGCTGTGTGTTGAGGTATTTTGAGGGGACAGCAAATTTACCCTGTTATACAAGCTGTACACTCACTACTTTACATTGTAGCAAAGTGTCATTTCTTCAGTGCTGTCACATAAAAAGTTATAAGAAATATATTTAAAAAGGTGAGGGGTGTACTCGCTTTTGTGAGATGCTGTATATTACTGAAAGTATTGGGACACCTGCCTTTACACGCACATGAACTTTAATGGTATCCCAGTGTTAGTCCATAATGTTCAATATTGAGTTAGCCCAACCTTTGCAACTATAACAGCTTCAACTCTTCTGGGAATGCTGTACACAAGGTTTAGGCGTGTGTCTTAAGGGAATGTTTGACCATTCTTCCAAAAGCACATTTGTGAGGTCAGGCACTGATGTGGATGAGAAGGCCTGACCCTCAGTCTCCTCTCTCAATTATCCCAAAGGTGTTCTATCGGGTTGAGGTCAGGACTCTGTGCAAGCCAGTCAAGTTTCTCTACCCCAAACTTGCTCATCCATGTCGAACATTTCTAAACCTTGTGGACAGCCTTCCCAGAAGAGTTGAAGCGGTTATAACTGCAAACGTGGGCCAACTCAATATGGAACCATACAGACTAAGACTGGGATGACATTAAATTTCATGTGCATGTAAAGGCAGGTGTCCCAATACTTTTGTTAATGTGTGTGTATATATATAACTAATATATATAAATATATATATATATAATATGTGTGTGTGTGTGTGTGTGTGTGTGTGTGTGTGTGTGTGTGTGTGTGTATATATATATATATATATAATGTGTGTGTGTGTGTGTGTGTTCATACATGTGATGTATTTTTTTTATTTTATTTTTACAGAATTTTATCAAGCGTTATTGCTTGCTCAACAATGTTTCTTTCAGCCAAGGCTGCTTGAGTAGAATTGTGTCTGGGGTTCTAAAACTACAGCACGTGTGCATCTCAATCCAATTTTTATTTTGTAAAGCAGCCAGTCGACTTTGAAGTTCTGTGTACAGAATAGCCATGGAAAGAATACAAAACATTCATCAAAGTTAGGAGCGCAGCAAACTTTACCGCAGCTTTCAAATCCATAATTGTGTGCTGCAGCCAATAAGGGCTTTCCGTTGCACAAAATTCTGTTTATTATGCCTGCTACAAATGTACTTGCGTGGCACATTTTGCGAGTCTTGTGGCCACCTGTTGGTTTCAGTTGTAGGGGCTGTTTGTACAAAATTAACCCAAAACTTTAAAATGAATATATTTAATGTTTTTTTTTAAGTCGGTTTTTTCATCTAAAACAAAGTTTTTTTTAGATAAAAAAAATTAAATAAAACTCGACAATAAAAGAACCAAAAAGCTCCAACACGATAGTAGTTTTTTTGTTTGTTTTTAACCCTTCAATACACACATTGGTGTAATATGTGGGTCCATTGTAAGGCAAAATAATACTGTGTGATAAATATTTTTGCTTTTTTATTTTTGTGAGCATTTATACACAGGTCGGTTTACAAAATTTGCCTACTTTTGATTACCCACTTTTTAAACTTAAAGTCTGCAAAGCTTTAGTAGAGCCTTCTTAAAAATAAGAGTACATCTGTTTGTCTTTTGCCCATCACAAATCCTAAAAACAAGAGGTTCATTACTCATTTTGGAGTCATGAGAAGAACCATGCAAATCATTCCCTCATATGTGGTTATGCTTCAGTCCCCAAGCTCTACTTCATAGAAGCTATAGTCTGCATGAAGCACTTTGAGGCTTGCTGGACATGCAGTTTGGCATAAATGGCTTCATAATCTCAGGCTATTATTTGTGTACTGTAAACCTTGTGTTCTGGATGTACAGTTGGCCTAGGGGCAAAGAGGAATATCTACATGACTGCTCCTCTTATTGAAAACTGGAAATAACCCCCCTTATTTGTGGCATTTGTTATGGATTATTTCAGTACATCTAAACTGCTAAATACCCTTTCTTATAGTTTCTCGCAGTATATAGTGGTCTTGCGACTTCTATCAGTGTCCAGCTGAGCACTGGTTAAAGCTTGTAGAAGGAGTTTTCATTCTCCTCTGACTATCCTATGAGGCTGCTTGACTCTTGACCCTCTGTCTGGACCGTGCTGATTGGCCCTGTGCTGATCATATGCATCCTCCCCCCAAATACACATCAAACTGCATATGTGCAGGGTGCCCCCAAGGCTTTGTACTATCATGAGATAGGTTTTGGACTGTGGAACAGGGGGAAGATCAGAGAAGATGGGATCAAACAGCCTTTTCACACAATGCAGAGGATTAACCCCTTAGGATCCACAGTTAGTATACCAGCATCCTTTACTGCATATACAGACTGATTTTACTGATGTGGGTTTAGTAACACTTTAAGTTCTAATATGCCGCATAAAAAGTGGAAAAATGTGGCCCTGATAAAGGAATGACTTTCAACATCATATCTCCTCCATGATTTTGTTATAGAGTGAAGTTTATGCTTAAACAATTTTGAATTGTTGGAGATTTCTGTGCTGTCCTCTGTTGAGGGCTTGTTGCCCGTATCATTGAGGGCTTGTTGCCCGTATCATTGAGGGCTTGTTGCCCGTATCATTGAGGGCTTGTTGCCCGTATCATTAAAACCTACCTGGGTAAAATGCCTTACATTGTGTAAGCCCTAGTACCTCAACATCAGTTGATCATGGCTGGCGTTATTGCTGAAGATTCAGTGGAAGAAAGAAATCGTTTTTAATTGCTGGTAGACTGAACATTCCCCTATAAGGCTTAGCTAGGATTGAGGATATTATTGTTCTTGATTGGGTACAATTTGTGCTGGGCACAGCAACCAATCACTTGTGGAATCTGCACTAGAAAAAATTACATCTGGTTACTCTGGGCAAAGCCTAAACTGTACTGTAATTCACTTTTCATGGATAAAAGCCTAAATTGTCCTGTTATTCACTTTTCATGGATAATGCCCAAACCCTTCTAGACTGTATTCTTAGCATAGTTACTTCTGCATCTGAAGCCTAACAAGAATGTCTCTATTTTGGAAATTTGTTAAAAGAAAAGATTGCCTTTGGTGAGAAATGAAACGTTCCTGTTAAAGTTGCAAATAAAGTAGGTTATCCCATCTTCTTCTTTTTTTTTTTTTTTTGCAGAAACTTCTAAAGGTGTGTAAGATCTTGCAGGCGTCATGTTTGCTGTTTGAAGTTCCTGTCTTAAGTATTTTTTGGGAATAGCTGCATTTATAATTCTTACACATTTTCATATTTCAAATAAAAAAATAGTGCGCAAAGTGTAAAAAACAGAAAGCCATATGTTATTAAAAACATTTCTAATAATTTGGTGTGGAGGTTATGATTATTAGACTAAAGAACAGAAAAACATTTTTGTAACAAAGTTGAACATATATATTACAAAATCATTAGACAAATTAAATCTTCAAACATTTTCAAGCATTGCATAATGATTAAAACTGTGTTGTTTTTTTATTTATAAATTTAAAAAAAATATATTACCTACCACCAAGCTGTCGCATGCTCATCCATACCTGGTATTTTCTTTGCTCCTTGTAGCTGAATAGTGTGGTGGTATGAAGGAAAAAGTGGGGTATATGATGTTGGGGGACCAGGTTTTCAGGACCTATTTACACTTGTCCATTTCACTCGCATGAATATTAAAGCATCTTTTTTTTAAAATGTTTTATAGTGAAATTAGAAGGGCTCAATTATATACTTTATTACTTGCACCTCAACACACTTTTGTAGGTGGACTCTAAAGCAAACCTGCTACTTTGTACTAAAGCAAACTTGCTGTTTTACCTTACATGGGCCAATCACAGCTTTGCTTTAAAGTCAACAGAAATTTTTCGTAAAGTTGAAAAAGAGTTGCACAGATAGTAACTGCAACGTTCTAACAGGGCACCATTCTTCAATTGTTTACCAGCTTTTCCAAGTATCTAATCCACTGCAGTTTCCTTTCAGATGTTCTGTATTGCTGGTAAATCCTTCTACATTCATTTGGAAATTATACTATATGGCCAAACGTTTGACACCTGACCATCACACCTAAGCTCTTTATTCAAAATATGTAGAACCTTTAAATTGAGTAAAGGATACTGTTAATGCTACAGCATACAAAGACATTTTAGACAATTGTGTTCTTCTAGCATTGCTCCAAAACTGGTCCAATAAGACATGGTTTGATGAGTTTGGTGTGAATGGCCTGTTTAAAGCACTGACCTCAACTCTATTGAAAACCTTTTTTCTCTTTTGCTCATTGACGGACACAGCGCTCCATAAACCATACTTACTGGGTTATATTGCCTCCTCCAGGAGTAGGACTAGGCAGAACAAAAACACCTGGCTACGCCCATGGGCTGTCCCCAGCTTGATGTATAACCCCCCCTCTCTGCTCTAGGTAATCAGTTTTAATCTGTCTAGTCAGGAATAAGGACCTAGGCTCCCGACTGGGATCTCTGGTCCTAGAAATTTTTTCTCCTTCCTTATATCTTTTTTGTTTTTTCTCTCGGGAGATCCACAATCAACTGCTGGGCTGGGCAAGGGGCTGGATAATCTAAATTCAGTGGTCCCCCCAGCCCTGCATGTGCAGACTGCAGCTTCACACTAGGTTGGCCACAACATAGCCTCACGTACAGAGGCTGGCCCGCGAGGTGACTGTCTCGCAGAATCACATACAACCGGGTTTGGGTTTGAGTCACAGTGGTCCCTTGGCTGACAGCTCCCCTACTTCAGTGGCAAGGATTCTGTCTGGAGCATTACCTGCACCATGGAAGGGTAAGTACAGTCCCCCCCTCTCTGCGTTTTTTTTGGGTTGGACACCTGTAACCTTCACGGACGGTCGGACCTGCCTGCAGGTTCCTCTTCCCATCTATAAATCCATCAGTGAGCTGGGCTTCCCCCCCCCCACTCCCTTTCCCCCCTGTATTGGACCTGGAGTCTGGTTGGGATCCCAGGGCAGAGAATGCAGCAGAAACCCCTGGAGTCTCCCCCTGCTATCCCTACTCTGTAGGGGTCCTGGGATAGTGTGTCCTGCCCTGGTAGTCTGGAGTGGTCCCAGTGTAGGAGATCCCTAGGTGCATGCCCTACTGTTTGCAGTGTGGGTATAGTGCAGGGGGTATATATGCAGTGCAGAGACTGGTGCAGAGTGCACAGCGGAGTCTCCCTTACGTGTGTCCTACTCTCGGGGGGGTCCTTGCAGAGGGTGCAGCGTTGCAGAGGGCGCAAGGAAGATCCTAGCAGCATGCTTCAGCATTTGTAGCTGAAGGTGGCCATTTTCTATTAGTCTGGCTGGTCTCTGGTTGGCGGCCATTTTTCCTTAGTTCGGGAGACGCTGCAGATGACTGAAGCCTGTGGGGATGCCGAATCTCCTCTTCAGTTTCCTCTTCCTGTGCCTGGGACATATGAACAGCGATGGCGTCCATGATGATGCTGGGTTTAAATTCTCGGCCCCCCTCCGGGCGGTAGGGTGAGTCCTTGGGGGTCCCTGTTGTGTCTCTCTGTGGTGCCAAAAGATTGTTTTTTTTGTACTGCAAGGTCTTCCTTTCCTTTATAGAGCCTCAGAGTCACATCTCTCCCACTGACCCCCTTATGGAGGTGGCAGGTCCCTCAGAACCCCAGCTTCCCATGGTTGCACTGACGGCAGTCCTGCAGTCCTTAGTGTCCCAGGAGGAAGCATCCCCCACCTTCCCCTGCTCAGTCTGTCTCATCTGATTCTGAGCCTGATGCCGCCCGTCCAGGGGAACTTAATATCATACCCCCAGATCCATCATATAGTGAGAATAATTCCTCCATGGTCACAGCAGTGCTGGTAGACGCACTTATCACTGCAATGCGGCTGATGTAGCCACCAATGTGGCTGTGTCGTTTGGTATGCATAAGTCACCTCGTATTCCAAAGGTGTTTCCTTATGTGCTCTATTTTGACCTGTTTTCCTGTAAAGGATTGGGAACAACCAAAATTACCCTTTGTGGTCCCCAAACGTTTTGCTGTACGTAGTGGACTAGTTCACAAGCGGTGGACCCTCCTATTTTTAGGTTGAATAAAACAACCATGATCTCGGTAGAGGAGTCCCCATCCTTTAGGGACCTGGCTGACCGGAAAGCGGAGACATTGGCACACAGGATGTTTACTATGGCTGGTTCGGTATTGCGGACAGTCTTTGCCTCAGCCCTGGTGTCTCAGACCCTAACTGAATAGGCCAAGCTTTTGCACCAAGTCCTGGGTAGTGAGCAGGTCCCCGCTACTTATGTTGATTTAACAGACCAGTTTGTTAATGGGCTGCAATTTATTTGTGATGCAGCTTTGGATACAGCTCCTGTGCTTTCCAAATGTTCTGTTTCAGCAGTGGTGATTAGGCATGTGCTGTGGCTTAAAAAGACCAAGCCTCTAAAAAAGCTCCCAGTGATCTGCCCTGTCAAGGTGATCGCCTGTTTGGGACTACCCTGGATGACCTCATTAAGGGTATCACTGGGGGGGGGGGGGGGGGGAGAGAGTACCTTCTTGCCACAGTCAAGGAAAGAGAAGGAGCCTTGTCGCAGATGGGGGCCCTCCTTCTAAGCCCATAAAAAGGTCTTTCGTACTTCTGGGATGGAGAATAAGGGAAATAGATCTTTTAAATCATCCCCGGGAGGTTCCAAGCAACCTTGGTCTGGTATACCTAGAGCAAGCTTCTCCGGACCAGCAGACAAAACCCCCCTTCAGCATGAAGGTCTGCCCTCACCCATAATTGGGGTGGGTGGGGGGACTTCTTGGTTTCCGGCCCTGTGGACGTCTTTTGAGAGCATCAAGGATATCTGCAAAATGTTTCTTTTCGGGGTACCCAGAAAGGGAGGCAAAGTGTTTTTTTTTTTTTTTTTTTTTTTTTTTTTTAGGTTTATTAGGTCCTGAGTTTCCCTGTGTTGATTTAATTCCTGCAAAGGTTCAGGTAATGTCTGAAATACCTAAGGTCCCCCCCATCCATGTCCAGAGAATTGAATTACCTAGGTCTGATTTTAATTCTGACCAGGGTGGTCCTTCCTCTGGAAAAATTATGATTTAAAAATGTTTTTACCTTGGTGGATCCTCCGTTACCACGTGTATGTGTATGTTGTTTTTTTCTTGTCTACATTACTTGCACTGGTGTATAAACCCTGTAAAATTAAATTATGGAAGCCTTGCATCATGACGCCTTTATAATCTGTCAGTTGTGAGTGCAGTTTTCATTAACCAATAGACAATGATCTATTGCTGATCAGGATATATAGAATATTGATTACTGAATCAAAATGCTGAATTATCCTGAAAGTAAAAACCTGTATTGTGCTAAATAAAATGTATAGTCTTTTTCAGTGTGTGGGTATTTGCAGACGCGACTTCCTGCTTTGTAATGCTACATGACGGTTGTACTTTTCTGTTTTGTCTCAGAATGCAAGGCAAAGAGTCGGTCACTTACTGCAAACCATGCGTTCCCTGTGTGACTGACGTCCCAAGAAACAGACTAATCAAACTTGGGCGCTGAGAACATTCTCTAGTGCAGGGATATGCAAACTGTGGCCCTCCAGGTGTTGCAGAACTACAAGTCCCATGATGCATAGCAAGACTCTGACAGCCACAAGCATGACACCAAGTGGCAGAGGCATTGTGGGACTTGTACTTTTGCAACAGCTGGAGGGCCACAGTTTGCATTTCCCTGCTCTAGTGGCTAATTTTTAACCACTTGCCTATTGGGCACTTTCACCCTCTTTCTGCCCAGGCCAATATTCAGCTTTCAGCGCTGTCACACTTTGAATGACAATTGCGCAACATAATTATATAATTTTTTTTTTATTATTAATTCTAAACAAATCCCCTCCCCTTGCCTTTCATTTCCATTTTAAACTGAATAGGTTGTTTTTCAAGGTGAGGGTTCACATATACTTTAAGAGCTGGTTTAAAGTGAATTGGCTGCCTTAAGGAAATACAACACATCTATGCATGAAAAAAGCAACAATAATAACTTAATATGCACACATTGAAAATATTATTCTATGGGATTATAGCTGTAGCCTTAGCATAGCTTGGAAGAGACATTTGCACATCCTATGAAATATTTCATTTACATAAATCCTCCAAAACCTTCACAGTGTTAGTATAATACTTGTCTTATTTTCATCCTCATTATTGAGGTCTATATGGAGTTAATTATAAAATACAACAGTGTATACATTTTTAATGGACCTCATTGCATTCAGATGTTTTTGTTTTCCAGCAGGGAAGTCCAATGGATCCAGTGGTAATGAAAAGGCCTCCACTTTATGGAATAGGGAATAGTCCCTACTCTCAGACACAGCAAAGCAGTCCTTATCCTGGCCAAGCATATGGACCTCCAGGACCACAAAGATATCCAATGGCAATACAGGGACGAACCCATAGTTCCATGGCAGGAATGCAGTATCCACAGCAGCAGGTTTGTGCTTTTAATTGTATACCTTAGTATTCTGCTGAATATTATGTAGCACATATTGACTTTTCAATAATATTGTGCAAAGGGCAGTAATGTGTAAACGTAATGAGCCCTAGCCGCCGTTATTTCAATTTACTGTAATTATTAATGTATTTCATGTTGCCATGGGTTATTATACATTGTAGTATGAACTAGCTTACTCCATAAAAATATTACATGGATAAAAAGCCTTAGAAAACAAGATTTAGAATGTGCTTTATGGTCATTGTTTGTACAGCCATTTTTATTGGTAATTATAATCCTGTAGGAATTTTGTTGGTTAATGTAGGCCTTCCAGTCTACCCCATGTCTGGTGTGCTTTTGGGAGTACAATGCTTGTTTAAATTTGCAATTACCAATTTTAGTTGCATGTTAAAGTAGAACTATAGGCAAAATCCTTTTTTCCCATTTTGGATAGTAGTAGAGGGTTATAACCCCGCCTGATTTGTTTTCCCCATCTGTGTCCCATTGGGGGAATTTCCCTTCACTTTCTGTCCTATAACCAAAACAGGAAGTGAGAGGAAATCCCTGTGGACCCCCAGGTCACCAGAACTGGTGTCCCCAATGGAAGATTTCCCCTCCTATTATTTTTCTGAGGACAACCCAAAATTTAGGGTTTTATTTACTTTTACTTTCCGTGATGATGGTAAACCGGACAAATAGAGAAGGTGGATCTCCCTAGCAGGGGCCCAAACACTGACAAGTATTTAAATGCATCTCCACTCTTTTCAAAAACCAGAAAGTAATCCAAAAGGCTAACGAGCCACTGGATTACTTTTACAGGCGATGGAAGGGGGTCCCACCCCTTCCTTATTTGGGCTCTCCCGTGCGATCGGAGAGCCCGGTTAGGATGTGACCAGCGGCATCCAGCTGTAGGCACACAGTGAGAAGAACCCATGTTGTTCCTCCCATTGTGTGACATCAGAAACAGGATGCCACGAGGATTTCCTTACTTCCTGTTTCGGTTCTCTGTTTACCTGTCCATTGCTGGCCAGACTGGCCTCCAGTGCAGCCGATCAGACACAGATCAGAGGAGAGATCTGGGGTTTAATAGACCTCAGATCTCTCCATAAAGAGGACCTGTCGCAGCCCATACTATTACAAGGGATGTTGTTAAACACTTGTAATAGCAATAAAGTTAATAAAAAAAAAAAAGTTCAGAGCTGGTTCACACTGGGACGACTTGTCAGGCGACTAGGTCGCCTGACAAGTCGCCGTGGGTCGACTGCCATAGATTAGCACAGGACCCGTTCTAATAGGAGCGACACAAGTCGCTCCGACTTAGAAAAAGGGTCCTGTACTACTTTGGGGCGACCTGGAGCAACCTGCATTGACTTCAATGATATGAAGTCCGTGTATGTCGCTCCGAGGTCGCGGTGCGCGCTGTGCACCGCGACTTCACAGGTCTCCCCGGCAAGTCGGGTTGCCTGTATGTGAACCGGCTCTAAAAGTACATTGTTAAAAAAGAAATAAATACAAAAATAATAAACTGAAAAAAAAAGTGCCCCATTTCCCTGTGCTAACACGCAAATGCGAAAGCACGCGTATGTCCCGCACGCATATAACGGCGATCGCACCCCACGTTGAGGTATCGCCACGAATATCAGAGTGAGAACAATCTTTTTAGCACAATCTTTTTAAACCGGACAAATAGAGAAAGTGAATCTCCCTAGCAGGGGCCCAAACACTGACAAGTATTTAAATGCATCTCCACTCTGTCAAAAACCAGAAAGGTTTGCCTTTAGTTGTACTTTTAAGCTGGTGAGTCTTAAAAGTAAATGGGTCCGTGGCACATGTAAAATATAGAAAATGTATTTGATTATTCTTCCAAGATTTCTAAATATTAAAATAGTGCACACATACTGTATGCCATTGCACCTGGCTGAGGTTCTCAGTATGTTACTAACCGGAAGGCCCTCCAGGCACATACAAGAAGTCTTGAAAACACGCAGGCGCCAATGATGTCAGATTTACTATTTGAAGAATAAGGATTGGGGATGACCTAGAGTTGCTTTAAAGCCACATCGTGATACTTCAAGTGACCCTGTCATGAGAATATAAGTGCTGCTTTTGCTGAACCTCTTTTGGAAATCAAAGTTGCCTGGTTGTGTTTACCTTCAGTACTTTCAGCACAAGCATGCTGAGCATAAGCGTCAGAATTTCTGTGCTGCCATCACAGACTAAGCTTTGTGAATGACAGGTGGAGACACAACGCTGAAACCGATGTCAGCAGTTGTATGGAACTTCACCAGAGCTGTAGCATCTGGGGAGGCTTTGAGAAGCCATTTTTTTATGCGTTTGCAGAAGACAACCCAATAAAAATACATTTAGATGTAAATAAGTAGTGGAGACCGGAGATGTATGAAAAGGATGGTGCCTGGTGTAGGGCTTTAAGATCTTAAACATCTCCAAACTGGAGTTGAAGGTTACCTAAAGTCTTCAACAAAGCTGCTTGACCCTTGAAAAGCCGGCTGTACATGCTGCTTTTATACAAACAATATATAACAAACTATTGCATTTTGACAGTTATAACAAACACAATATTTTAATGGTTTGCACTTATGATATGGTGATGTAATGGCAGCTTTTAAGCTTTGTACACCCTTCCATTCCACAAAGCTGGGTTAAATATAATATTTTATTCCCTGGATAAAGGGAATACAGCCAAGCTATCAAACCAGATGACTTTTTTTATTTTTTTTTATGCGTTTTATTCTTATGCTTTCATCTAAATGGCAATATTTTTTCCACTTATCAATCATAGTAGTTGTCCTTACTTGGTCCAGTTTTGTGACAGATGTCAGCTGCCCAGCTTCATGTTCATACAAAGCCAAGGTGGTTATATGAGATGATTTTTGGTATGGCGTTACAACATGTTAAGTAGATGAGTGTTGAGATTTCCTGTTCATTTGCTAATTGCTGTGTAATTGAAAATTATCCATAAGCAGGCAGTGACCTGGCACAGTGATTGGCTGCTGGCCCTTATCCTTCCTTTCACAGTGCTAATATAATTGGCTGAGCCACACTACAGTTATGATCACTAATATCCAACGAGGGAAAAAATGAATGGATAATTATAACACCAAATTTCTTTTGAATGGATAAAACCTCTGTCATACAGTTACTGTAGCTTGATCTTTCTCAGGTGCAAAGCCAATGTATCTAAGCTTTTCCGTATGAGCATAAAAGTCTAATTATTTTATAGTAGTAGTCAGATGTCTGAGCATGTTATAAGCAATGTATTATGGGAATTTAGTTACAATTTTTTTTTCTCCTCCAATTATCATTCATTTCATTAGAATAGTGTGTGTATTTGTATTTTTTTTTTTTTTTTTTTTATTTTGATCCCAGGAATCAGTTTGTGTAAATACACATAAAAGTATTTATATTTTTTGTGTGCAAGCTTTATACAGTATGTATAAAATTAACAAATTTAATCAAGACCGATTTAATTATTAATGGATTTTGTGTTTTTGAGATGAACATTTAGGTATTTGGTTAACTGATTAAACTGGCTATAATAAAAAAAAAAAAAAAAAAAACTGCTATGAATCATGCCCCATACACACGTGCAGATTATCTGCAGACTTTTGTCTGCAGACTTACCTTTTCTATGTAGTGCAAGGGCCTGCCGGATTGCACTAGGTTTGAGGTTTGACCTCATATTATATGGTTTTGGTAAGTCTACAGACAAAAGTCTGCAGATAATCTGCACGTGTGTATGGGGCATAACACAGATCTTTTAAGGGTCAATGCACACTGGCTTAACCACTTATCGCAAAGTGGCGTATGGGTACGTCAGCAGACTTTGCGGTGTTATAGCTAGAGCCATCACCCCGGTACTGTTGTTTAGAGCCGGCGGTTGGCTTTCTGGCGGTAACGACCGATCGTTACCCCGGCGAGCAGGAGGGGATGTAGCCCCCGCCACCTTCCGCGGCTTTGCCCGGGAGACCCGAGCACCCAGCCGGCACGTCCGCCGGCTGGATGAAATCCCGATCTAAGCCGGATTTAGGGGTTCTAAGTAGTTTTCTAGGAAAAAATACTGATTTTAACTTGTAAACAAAAAGTGTCAGAAATAGGCCTGGGGCTTAAGTGGTTAAAAAAAAAAAATGCTGCTCCTAGAGAAGCTTAGCATTTTGCCTTTAAAAGCGACTAATGCTATTTGTCTATGCACATAAGGCCGTTTAGAGGCATATTTTAAGCTCAGCGTTTAGAGCCAGAAAAAAAAATCCTTCTGTTTTGCGTTTTTGGAAGTAGCTTTCTGGCAAAACAAAAAGCTAAACCCTGCTAAAGGCTCCTAAATGCTAGTACAAAAAAACTAAAAAAAAAAAAATAGCATTTTTTCTGCCAAGAGCACTGATATTTTATTAAGCCAGTTAAATTAGGAGGGGACAAGGGTCCCCTTCTGCAGCATGCTGGCAAGACACACTTTTCTACCCAAGCTGTGGCTTATTCTTAATGAAAACATATTGTACAACTTTGCACATTTTCTGGTTTGATGAACCTGGAATGCATTTAGCTAATTGAAACTGAAAGTTCCATTGGGCTTTACCAATGTTTGGAATTTTTTTTTCTCTGAATTAGAATAGTAAACACATAAGAGAGGGGCAGTAGAGAATAAATGGCTAATCTTCCCAGACCTCATCTTCAGCTTGGTGCATGATATTAATGTAGATACAAGTGAAGTAAGGTTTCCAAGAATGGCCAACGCCAACAGTGCAAAATCCAAACAGATACAGTTGTAAAATATTGTGAAATATAGCATCACTGAAATCCAGCTTCTGAAAGTGCTAGCTGCCTGGTTGTGATGCTAATCCAATGGCTTCAATGTTGAGTCACTGACAAAGAGCAAGCATGCCGTTCAGGAAGTCTGAGTGAACTCCAGACTTCTAATCCCAAAAAGTACCAAACACTTATGATAACAACTAGCATTTCTAGAAGTAGAGGTCAGCATTGGCAGCTTTATTTAGGCTCCCTTTAACATTTGAAATGTGTTCCTGGTATCTCTGTCCCTGATTAGCTTTCGCTGCAATATAATTGGTTCCTCTCTTTAGGTGGGTATGGTAAAAAAAAAAAGTTACATCCTAGATGTCACTATAGCAAGCGCTGATTCACATCTCACATCTAATGCCTTAGATCAGCGGTTCTCAACTAGGGTTCCTCCAGAGGTTGCTAGGGGTTCCTTGAGCAATTTCTGCCTCTCAGATAGGTTCCCCTGACACCATTGATCTTTTTAGCTATCTGGAAGAGGGTCATTATGCCCACAAGTATAAGGAGCATTCATCCCACTGACCATCACACTAATGTATCATGAGTTGTAAATATAGTCATTTTTAGCAGGTGTTCCCTGAGACCTGAAAATTATTTCAAGGATTCCCCTGTGTTAAAAAAGGATGAGAAAGGCTGCCTTTGATTATGCACTTCAGACTTTGCTATGTGGCTGTAGGGGTGGCATGGCACACTCACCTCCCCGAAAGTGCACTGCTGTCATTATCAGGAGTTTGAGACAAAAGATATATTTTTCAGGGTACGTTTTTTTTTTTTACATGATCCATATAACGTAGCAAATATTCACTTTTTACTATGACGTGTACGGCGGAAATGTTCGTTTTTGATGCATCCGTTCATTGAAGATTTGTTTCCTTTTTTGTCCTATTCGTTATGTTGACCCGATTTTTTTGTTTTCAGAATTTTGTTTTGTATCTTCGGCATTTGTTTCCTCTGCTTGTTGATCTGGGTGGATACGTAAGCTTTTGCAGTTTTTCTGGAAGATTGCTATGTACTCAATATCAAATCGAACGGATTTGATTTTTTCGGACGCTAGCCCAACCCACCAAGGGAAATGGCAGGAGCTGATTAGATGATATTGGCTGGTGTCATGGGCATCCAAATTGATGAATGGAACAAAATTCAGATCCATTCGTTACCCAAATATTATCAAACAAATTTAAAAATTGAATTAATTTCTCCATGGGCCTGAACTCCTATTTTTTTTTTTTCTTTTTTTTTTTTTTTTGTTGTATGTGTGTTAGTAGGTATGGATAAAATTATTCCTTGTGCAGAGTAATGTATTGTATTGGGATATTTGTTTTGTTTATATGTGTAACAATAAAATAAAAATTTAACTGTTAAAAAAAAATAAAAAAGATGCGGTCATCCAAATAAACAAATGCATTTATTTCATAATTATTTTTAATTTTTTCTCAATTCATTGACATTTATTAATCCATTGGGAGATTCATATAAATGTGTGAATCTCTGAAAATTTTTGTTCAAAAAAAGAAACAAAACAAAACTAGTTTGTGTACTTTTTAGTTCAGTACTACTCAAAAGTCCATAAACAAATGTGACAAGTGTACCTAGTATCTGTTTTTATAGGCAGTATGTAGAATTGTTAGGAACCCTGGTGATGATTTCATGTAAAATTGCGGGAAAGATGCAAAAACTTATAGTAAACACTATTCTTTCATTTTCTTTCATATTCTTTCTTAAGTCCTCCTTATGTTTTAAAGCTTCATTTTGTTCCGTTTTTTTTTTTTTTTTTGTTTTTTATACTCTTTGGGTACAGTGGAATTCATTTTTTTTTTACCCTCTAACATTTCAATTATTGAATAAGCTCAGATAAACCCTGTACTGCTTTAAGGAATAACATTGTAAATACTGCCTTCTAATTCAGCCTTGGTAAATGTGAGTGGCCTGTAGGAAAGTTTTTTGGCTCAGATCCTGCATAGCATTACTGCATTCTGGAAAGAGGATATTTTGGACTTAGTGGGTAGCTTTCCAACTTGGAGATGTTGGACTGTTTCCAAAGAAAGTAATTTACTGTTGGCTTGGCAGGTTATGTACACAAACTTTTGCAAAAAGGTACTATATTAATTTCAGGCTCGAGTTTCTAAAGATCTTCTAAAAGAAGGAGCTCACGTTTTTCTACAGTTCCTAATAATCCTAGGGACACTATTTATTTATTTAATTTTTTTTTAAGTTTCATCATTTGTGCTTGTGATAGTTTCCTACTGTGATGGCAAGATATAATTTTAGTTTCCATTGAATGACAATCTAGATAGCAGTGGTTATATTTTTGCCTTGCACCACGCTCTACAAATAGCTTTCATAAATGCTAATGTGTATCTGCTCTTTTTGTATATCACAAGGGCTTTTTTTTTCTGGAAAACAAAAAAGAAAAGTGGTATCAAGCTTTAAATTTTAGTACTGAGTATTACTAATGGTTGATAGTTATTTCTGTTCTGTAATGCCTGAAAAGCAAAAGACTAGCCGTGAAAAGGTTGTACCTACAGTATGGAAGGATCTTTATCCGTTTAGCTATTGCTATAAATACATAATATTGGTTGCAATAGAAAATTGCTGTAAGCATATCCCTTTTTTTTTTTTACCTGGTAATCCTGCAAATACACAATTCTTGTCTCATCATGCATTTACTAGTTTCTCCATCTATGGGGCAAGCCATTGCTGTCACACAGGCTGGACTCCAAACATTAAAAAAAGGTAGAAAAAAAGTAACCATGTTCCAAAATGGCCATTTATTTATCACTTCCCATCCGCCGTACGTATATAAACGTCTTCAGATGGGACGGGTGAAATCTCTGCAGCAATGATTGAGATATCATCCTCTTCTAGGGCCAGCGATTCTGCACACAGTAAAAGTAATCCGAAAGGCTAACGAGCCACTGGATTACTTATACAGGCGGTGGAAGGGGGTCCCACCCCTGCCTTATTTGGGCTCTCCCGTGCGATCGGAGAGCCCGGTTAGGATGTGACCAGCGACACCCAGCTGTAGGCACACAGTGAGAAGAACCCATGTTGTTCCTCCCATTGTGTGACATCAGAAACAGGATGCCACAAGGATTTCCCTACTTCCTGTTTCGGTTCTCTGTTTACCTGTCCATTGCTGGCCAGCAAAGCGGCCAACCAGACTCCAATGTAGCCAATCAGACACAGATCAGAGGAGAGATCTGGGGTGTAATGGACCTCAGATCTCTCAATAAAGAGGACCTGTCGCAGCCCATGCTATTACAAGGGATGTTGTTAAACCCTTGTAATAGCAATAAAGTTTATAATAATAATAAAAAAAAAAAAAGTTAAAAGGACATTGTTAAAAAAATAAATACAAAAATAATAAAATGGAAAAAAGAAGTGCCCCTATTTCCCTGTGCTAACACGCAAATGTGAAAGCACACGTAGGTCCCGCACGCATATGTAAACGGTGATCGCACCACACGTTGAGGTATCGCCACGAATATCAATCTTTTTAGCACTAGACCTCCTGTGTGACTCAACGCTTTTAAAGCATTGCCTGTAAATATTTTTAGGTACTGTAATTTGGGGCTGTTCCATGGGCGCACGTAATTTTCATGTTTGGTATCTAGTTACTCGGCGTAACATCATCTTTTATAGTCTATTTTATAGTCCAGCAAAAAATACTGATTTTTAACTTGTAAACAACATGTTCGAAATAGGCTTGGTCCTTAAGTGGTTAAGCCGGCCATACATGGTTTCTTTTTTTCATTCAGCCAGTGGACTGAAAAAAACAAACTGGACCAATTCCCTCATCTATACATTTAAGGTGGATGGGTGAATGCTCCCTATAGCGCCATTGTATTCTGACAGTGGGGAGACTCCCCTGCTGTCAGAATACACAGACCAGCATGCTGGATGAGCAACTTTTACCCGACTGAGTGACGAAACAAAAGCCGATCGGTAGATCGACTTCTGTTCAACTGCAGAGGCCACAGATGGATCAAAGTTCAGCCAGTCCCTGCTAAACCAGCCACATTCTATCCATCTATGGCCACCATTACTGGTCCATCACCCAAGGCTTTTGACATATGACTACACCTAACAAGCTCGCTTGTTCCTGTATTTTTTTTTTTTCTATTCATTTTTGATATTTTACAGCTTATGTAAGGTGTCACAAGTAAAAATCATGTATTCTTCTATATGCAGCTATTTAGATACAAAGTATTAATCAGTATGTGGTATTCACTTTTTATCTTCCACTTTATATTCTTCAATTAGCTGCAAAGCTCCCGGTAAATCACCAGAATGCATAAAATGCGCTCAAATTAGAATATAATTTAGTCACCTGTGGTGCGATTTTTGCTCAGTAAGAGCTACTCTATTCTAGAGAATGATCCCCTTTGTGTATAGTTAAGATGTTTTGTTTTTCTGACAAACTCTATAAGTAAATCTCTCGACCTTTAGCCTGATAGTTTATTTGCCAGCAGAGCCGTTTGATACAGTATCTTAACAGTCTCGTTTTACCCAATGGGGAGCATTTTATTCTATGTATTATTGCTGTTGTTGTTTTTATTATTATTGTTGCTATTACAGCTCCCTTTCATTATTCCTAAGTGTTACCTCGTGGAAGGTTTCATTAACTTGCTATACTGGTACAAGCCGTAAAAGGCATAGTAAAATGCGTATGTAAGAACTTACACCTTTCAGAACGAATAAGACAGCAACCTATCTTTATTTTGTTATATGTTTCACCACACAAATCTTTTCTTTGACATCTTAAGAGGGATTATAGAAAAAAAAAATAGAATTTGGAAAAAAAATAAAAAATAAAACCTTTCTTTCATCATTCTTTTGGAAATAGTGGAATGAAAAGTGCTTATGAACTCCCAGTGGACTTCTGAAATTTTAGGGCTATGGTAAATGCAGTGCTGAATGGCTTTGTTTTTCTATTATATTTTAGAGTGTTTTGAAACAAAAAAAGTTATACTTTTGCTGTAAACTGGGGATGCTGCAGCTTTTAAGCCGTTCCTATGAGTTTTCGTAATATTACGAGACCTATGCAGTAGCCATTATGAGAAAGTTTTACAGCATTCTGCAGTATATGCAAAAATTGTAATTATCTTGTATTTGGTTGGCTGTTTGTATATAGTTCATATTGTATATAGCGATACAGGAAGTATTAATTTTTTTTTTTTTCTGTGGAGCTTGGTATAGCTTTTTTTTTTTTTTTTTTTTTTTGCATAATCCTTCCATCCCCACCCCATGTAAAAACATGTGAAAGTCTTTCAGAAAAAAAAAAAAAATCAGGAAAAAATGTACTCCCCCTTGCACCCGTACCTCACGATCACTTGCCTAGGTAAAGATGAAAATACTGGGTTTTCCCCAGGGATTTTGGGTCATCCCTGGGGATCATTCTGGGGATTATGCATCCCATGAGATTATGCTTCTAGAGTTCTGGAGTGTGGTGTTCTGCAATTTGGGATCCAGAGTATTCCCAGGATCCCATGGGGAAGCCCAGTGACGGCAGTGGGGCTTACAGGAAGCGACTGAAAGACCAAAATGAAAATGTTTTAATAAGGAATTGGGTACTACAATCCTATTAAGAATTCGAGGAAAGGTGTAAAAAAATGTCTTGTGCCTCCATACAAAAGGTATAACCTTAAGCATAACTAGAGCAATCTGAAACCATTTTTTTCTTGAAAAAAAAAATGGAGCCAAATGTCTCCTGAGCAGTGCGCAAAAGTGGCAGTTGCTTAGTGCATCATTTGCAAGCAGCAGATTTCATTTTTTTATATATTTTTTTTTTTTTTGCTTGCCTAAACCAGGGATCCTCAAACTACGGCCTTCCAGCTGTTGTGGAACTGCACATCCCATTAGGCACTGTAAAATTCTTAGGCTTCTTTCACACGAACGATCCAATCAGATCCGCCAGTCAGTTTTTTAGGTGAAACTGAGACCTCTCCGCTGACACCCGCTGCCATTCGCATCTGATCCTGTCCGTGAAATCCGGACGGATGGAAACCCTATATTCCATTCGTGCAGGCGGTCCGCTCTCATCCAATTCCCCCATAGAGAGCAGCGGGGCTCTGACATCTCCCTCTCCACACACAGAGCAGAGAGGGAGCTGTCACCTTCCTGCTCAACGGGGATCAGTGTATCGATCCCCCGCTTAGCAGTAGGGAGTCCGCCTACAAAGGCGGACTGTGTGAAAGAAGCCCTACATTCACAGACATGACTAAGCATGATGAGAATTGTAGTTCTTGAACAACTATGGAGGGCCATAGTTGGAAGACCCCTGCCCTAAACTCTCACTCTCTCTTAAATATATGTAATACACACACCCAACGCTGCTGTAAAATTTCACTGCAGAAGAAACCGAGTTGTCATCCTGTTACAGGGGATCACGGGAAACAAAAAAAAAAGTTCCTTTTTCAGAGCATTGGTGTTAGGCTGGCCATACCTGGTTTCTTTTTTTTTTTTTTTCTTTTTTTTTTCAACCAGTGGACTGAAAAAACAAAACTTAACTGATTCCCCCCCATCTACACATTTTAAGGTGGATGAAGGAATGCATGCAGCCATTGGCTGCAGCTGCTGGACAAACAACTTTTATCTAACTGGTTGGTTGAACAGAAGCCAATCGGTAGATCAACTTCTGTTCAGTTGTGCAATTTGGGATCTGGAGTTTTCCCAGGATACCATTGGGAAGCCCAGTGACCACAGTGGCATCTACAGGAAGCTACTGCAAGCACTTTTTACATTTTTTTTTTTTTTTTTTTTTTGTTCCTTTAATTTTCTTTAATCTTTATACATGGGGGACAGAAAATGCACCAGTCTACACCCTGCCACAGCATGTAATGAGCTCCTCTTAGTAAAAAAAAAAAGGAATGGCTTCAGCTTTGTCTCCTACCCATGGGAGAAACCCATTTACCAGTTTCGCCCAGTAGGGGCCTTATCAGAGGCCTCTATGATTAAGTCCTTGCTGGGTGAAACCTATTAGAGGGGTTCACCCATGGGTAGAAGACCAAAGTGAAGCCATTTTTGTAGTGAGGAGCTGAGAGAATGGGCACCATTTTGTTGTAGTCCTTGGATGTGTCTGACGAGCCAGTATCAAACTCAAACAGCACCCCCGCAAACATTGTGGCCAGTCAGCTGGGATAACAGATTGGGGCATTTGAGCAGTATCCATTTTATTAGCTTTTTTGTTTCTTTACATGGGGGTTTGAAAGATAAATGGACCCTCCATTTTTACTCTCTGCCCTGAAGGAAAATGGCCCTGCTAATACAAGCCTACATCTCGTGATCATGCAAGCTTCTTGCTGTGTTGATACCAACCCATAAGCATGAGGTCGAACGTATTCCTGGTGCCTATGGGAAAGGTAATCTGGAAATGCAGGAGGTGTGCCTCTATAGAAAACTTTCTTGAGCAATATTTCCTGTTGAAGTAATTTAAATGAAAGTTTGGGAACTGAAGCATAGAATTGTTCCAGGATCCAGTTACCCTAATGAAGCTCTAAAATGCAATCATTGTGGGCTGGACACTCCAGAATGAAGATGAGGAGTTTCTTGACCCTTCTTGTGTCTTAAATGGAGAAGAGACCTTGCACAACATGAGACTCATTATAAATTATTTAAACCTGAACGATCATAAACCACAAAACCACAAAACCAATTAATGAACAAAAATCGGATTTTAATAGTGTTGCTTTTTAAGTGCAGTTTCCCTGCTTAAAAAAAAAGCTTCCCAGTAGTGTCACAGCCCTAGCTCTGTTTGAAAAAGGCTGATGTAAGGGAATGTATTAATGGTAAACACAATGGGGATGATTTACTAAAGGCAAATAGGCTGTTCGCTTTGTAAAGGAAATTTTCATTTGGTTAGTGAATGACTTTCATCATCCAATCATTTGAAAGCAAAAATACAGTTTTTATTATTTTTAGTGCTGGTGATTATTTTACCTTGTTTTTTTATCCTTTTCATCTCATTTTCTTAGAAAAATTCCCTTGCAAAATGAACGGTCTGTATGCTGTCAGTAAATTAACCCATATGTATAAGTCTGTTGACCAAGTCTCCACTTGTGTCCTTCATCTCCCAACAGTCACTGAACCCACTCTCTTAAAAGAAAGGTATATCAAGCACAAACAGAGCTTTTTCTAACAAGTGTAATTCTGATGCCACTACAATCTCTACCACACTGTCTTATTTATTATTTATTACAGGTACTTTATAAAGCGCTGTCAATTTATGCAGCTCATTACATATACAATATATTGAGCATTTACATCGGTCACTGCCCTCAAGGAGCTTACAATCTAAGGTCCCTAACTCACATTCATTCATAATAGGGCCATTTTAGATAGGAGCCAATTAACCTACCAGCATGTCTTTTGAGTTTCAGAGGAAACCGGAGTACAAGGCTTCTAAACACTACAGGTCTGGTTAAAAAACACAACCCCTTGTATCTTTGGACAACAAGCAGAGACGGTATAAAGTTTTCCTATACCACTGATGAGCATTAGTAAGGTAACCCTAATTTGCACCTGCCCTGAATTAGTCTAGGTACTTAACTGACAGTAAACCTAGAATCACTAAAGGCCCGTAGACACAAGTCAAAATTCGGCCGGGAATTTTCGTCCGACGACCGATCTGCTGATTTTCGGCTTGTTAGTATGGGGCTCTCGACAACCGACTCCAGTCCACCGTCAAAACACGTCCGATTTCCGTGCAGTCAGTACAGATTTCGACAGGGAAAAATCTTATGAGCAAGACTAGGCATGCTCAGAGATGAAAGAACACAAAGAAAGCAATCCAACACATGACATCACTTCTGAAGTAGAATTCTGTCGGACGACAACATTCGTGTGCAGTCCATTCCAACCAACAGACACCACTCTGGACAAAAGACGGACGACCGGTCAGCGGAAATTCGTTGCGTGTGTACGAGGCTTTAGGCTGGATACACACTACACAACTTTTGTTGTTAGATTTCCTTTAGATTTACCTTCAACTATGTAGTGCTAGGGCTTGTCTGATTGCATACAAATTGAAAGTGTTTGGGTTTGACCTCCTATTATATGGTTTTGGTAAATCTAAATGAAAAAATCTACAGACAATTGTATAGTGTGTATCCAGCTTTAAACAGCACAGTGGCTAATTGGTTAGCACTTCTGCTTAGTCGGGTCATCAGTTTAAATGTCAACCATGGCACTGCCTGCCTGGAGTTTAGATGTTATCCCTGTGCCTATATGGGTTTCCTCCAGCAGGCTTGATCAGCCCACCAGCTTGTTGACATTTGTTGGCAACTTGGGGCAATTTTTAGGCATTTTGCAAAGGCACCTGAGAATAAAACCGAGGATACCCTTATTGAAAAAAGGCTGATGTAAAGCTAGGTTTTATGCCAGAAGGATACACAGAAAAGTAACAGAACAGGCTGCCCAATAGTAACCTAGACCTGTTCTTTTAGTACAGTCCAGGGTAATGGATTTATTATATCTCTGCTACTGTAGTAAGTATCTTGTAACCAATTTTTTCTGCTTTAAACAAATGCATATTTGCGCGTAACCACTAAAAGACCAGGCCTATTTCTGAGATTTGTTGCTTACAAGTTAAAAATCTGTATTGTTTTTGCTAGAAAATTACTTAGAACCTAAAAACATTATACATTATGTATACATACATACATACATACATACATACATACATACATACATACGTAACTTACTTATGCGTTTTCTATCGTGTGCAAGCTCACGGAGACAGGGGCACTTTAAAAAAAATGTTTTCGAATTTATTTATTTATTTTTTTTAACACTGTTTTTTAAAAGCATTTGCTTTTGCACGTGAGGGATGGGGCGCTTTAAAAAAAAAAATGTTTTCCTTTATATTTTTTTTATTTTTACACTGTTGCTTTTTAAAAAAAAAAAAAAAAATTCTGATCACTTTTATTGCTGTCGTAAGGAATGTAAACATCCCTTGTGACAGTAATAGGCAGTGACAGGTGCTCTTTATGGAGGAATCTAGGGTCTAAAAGACCCCAGAGCCCTTCTCTGCACTTGAAAGTATTCAGAACGCCAAGATTTGCGTTTTTAAATACTGTGCATTTTTTAAACTGGTGCCATTGGTTGCAGAGTAAACCGGCAGTGATGGTGTGATGACGCTTCTGGGTTACTCACAGCTGATTCCAGCTGATTCCAGCTTTGTTCTGGTCTCCATCCAGCCAGCAGATGCGCCGGCTGGTGCCTCGGGTCTCTTGGTGGGACAGAAGAGCTCGGGCGAGAGGCGCGGAAGGTGTCGGGAGGGGGACGGGGCTTCCCTCCGCTGGTTGTAACAACAGCCGAGCGGCTGATTAGCCATACCGGTTGTTATTACAAACAGGCCAGCTGTCGGCTCTAAAAAAAAAAAAAAAAAACCGTATGTGATTTTTGCGGCAAGTGGTTAAATTAAGACTAAGACACTTCTTTCTACCCTGAAAATAATTGTTGCCTATATTTAACTAATCTAAAGCCGCTCCGGTCTGGTCACGTGATCCATTCCCAGTTCCGGCTTCAGTGTAGAAGAGGGACAGCTGAAAACAGCTGCCCAATGATAAACCAATGGGTGACATCATTGCCCAGGCTCTGCAGTGGTTGTGGTCCCTGCCTCTCCTCTACGATGAAGGTGGCGCTGGGGACCCAATCATGGGACTGGACTGGAGCAGCTCAGAATAGAGAAGTATAGACATATTTTCTTTTATAGGGTAGATAGAAAATTCTTTGAATGAGAGTGAGATTTAGGCTTAGTTAGAATTTGACTGGAATTCCACTTTAAACGTTGATAGATTTGATACTGACTGCTGTGTTAATCTATTTAAATCCAGAGTTTTAAACCTCATGATAACCAGCACATCATGCTGTGTTCTCTAAACAGCTGTAAAGTGTACAGTTTGCAGCAGCACATTTGTGACCTACAGTTTCATATTGGTATTGACTAAGAGATTGTTTTGATTTGGAAGAGGTCTCTTGGGGAATATCTTAGGCAAGAACGCCTTCATCTTGCTTAGATCTTATGATAGTTTGGTGAGCTTTGAGTGCATGACAGGAATAATTTATTACTTACAAAGTCTTTCTAGTATTAAAGGCGTTTTATGGAAAATGTTCAAAATTGTGGATTGAAGGATAGATCTTTAGAATTGTTTTGAAGTAGGTCCCTTCTGGGGGCCCTTCAGCCCACTTTCCGGTTGGTAGAACGACTTTAGTTTATTGTTAAGCATCTCTTGGATTTGGAACATACCTCCCTTATCCCTGTACATTAGCTACCATTGTAAAATGGTGGTTGATGCCATCAATTCTCCTTAAAGCGGAGTTCCCGCCACAAAAAAAAAATTTCAATGAACATACCCCCGGGACAGTCAGGGCTAGAACATTCCACAATGGTTAGCCTCTGATCTGTCCCGGTTCGCACTTGCCTGCAAGAAGAAATACTCACTTTTAAAATTTCTTCTCCAGCGTTGCCATCTCTGTTGTGAGCAGCTGAAGCCAGCGCATCCTCTTCTGCGTCCTCTTCTGTGTCTTCTTCTCCCTCTCATCACTTCCGGTGCGGCGCCGCATTCCTCCACAGCTTCTGGGCATGCCCAGAAGCTGTTTAGCAGGGAATGTGGCATCGCACCGGAAGTGACGATCGGGGCCGGTGCCGTCGCATTGACTCCTGGGAGCGATTGACGTTCAGCTCCCAGGAATCATTGCAAACCGGAAGTGACAGCGCGGGCCGCAGCTGCTGAGGGAGGAAGTGTAAGAAAGGTGAGTATTTCTTTCTACAATAAAAAGGTAAGTAAAAAAAAAAAAAAATCCTAAATATACATTTCCTTTTCAAGTGAAGAAAAGCAAGCGGATGGCCACAAAATTGATTATGTCGATTTTGTGGCCGGAACTCTGCTTTAAATGTGGTTGTGTTGTCCTGATGCTGTAACATTGGTACTTTTTTTTTTTTAATATGTCATTTTTAGTAAAGGGAGAGAAAGGTGCAGCAGTTGAATGTGAGAACAATGGTGCTGACCAAGGTCTGAAGAACCTGGCAAAGCTTGAGGCCTGCGCAGTGGTACTGCCAGAGAAAGTCAGGAGGCTAATCTTTATTTTATATACAGTATATTTTTTTAAGTTGTAGTGGAAACCCCTGCAAAAGCAACAGTTTTTGGTGGAACTTTTACTTTCTCCTTTAAATAAGTGTGCCAACAAGCCATTAAACAGGATTTCCTGGCTGGACTGAATGTATTGGAAAGCACTACACCTTGAGTGAAAACCCCTGGAATAACACACTGGTTTAATATTTTTTTAATATCTGTCTTGAGTTCAGCTTAACATTTTGGTAAGCCTAATATTCAGTTCAAGTTACGCGTAACTTAAGTGTGTGCTGACATGCTTGGTAAGGCGTCATAGTTTTCTGTCCAGCTCATACCTCACTGGATATTTTTAAGCATTGCTTGCGTTACTAAGCTATTGCTACTTCAAAGCAGTTTTGGGTTATGTTGTATCATGGAAATGGCATTAACCTTTTCGCTGCTGCCAACATTCTGTTTGCCAGTACTACGGGCATATTAATATTCTTTTCCAGGTGAATCTTCTGCTGATGGGTCTACATTCATTTTTTTTTTTATAGTGTAGATTAATCCATTATGGTATGACATATAGACTTTTGTAAAACAAGTTGCGCTAAATGTGATCTATGGAGGTATAAAGTCCACAAAGTCCCAATATTGATGACAGATGGAAAATATCCTGGGTAAGATCCTGAACCCGACTCCAATTTTTTTTACCATATGACATATAGACTACTACTAACCTAATAATTATTTTTACGTGCTGGGTTTTTGCTTCGATCAACATCCCCTATGTTAGCAATTTTGGCATTTTCTGAGGCTGCAGTTGCTCTTAAAGCAGATGTAAGCTCAATCACTAAAATTGTATATATTCTTTAACCTCTTCAGCTCTAGAAGGTTTACCCCCTTCATGACCAGGCCATTTTTTTGTGACCCAGCACTGCTTTACTTGAAAATTGATGTCATTTTGTTCCCACAAATATAGCTTTCTTTTGGTGGTATTTGATCACCTCTGCGGTTTTTAGATTTTGCGCTATAAACAAAAAAGTGACAATTTTGAAAAGAACACAATTTTTTACTTTCTGCTATAAAACATTCCCAATAAAAAAATTTAAAAAATCACATTTTTTTTATCAGTTTAGACCAAATTAAAAAAAATATATATATATATGTTTTACTTTCTGCTATGAAACATACCCAATCATCAGTTTAGGCCAATATGTATTCTGCTACATGTTTTTGGTTAAAAAAAAAAAAAAAAAAAAAAATTCCCAATAAGTGTATATTGATCGGTTTGCAAAAAAGTTATAGCGTCTACAAACTATGGGATATTTTTTTGGAATTTTAATTTATTTTTTACCAGTAATGGCGGCGATCAGTGACTTATAGCGGGACTGCAACATTGCTGCAGACAAATCAGACATTAAGTGACACTTTATGGGGACCAGTGACACCAATACAGTGATCCGTGCTCATACAAATGCACCGTCACTGTATTAATGACACTGGCTTGGAAGGAGTTGACATCAGGGGCGATCAAAGGGTTAAATGTGTCCCTAGGGAGTGCTTTCTGTGTGTGTGGGGGGGTGCTTGTACTGTGGGAAGACAGAGATCCGTGTTCCTGCTTAGCAGAAACACAGGATCTCTGTCTTCCCTTGTCACAGAACGGCAATCTACCTTGTTTTATATAAGCAGCTGCCTATGTTCTGCCTCTGTCGGGAACGATCGGTGGGTCCCGGCGGACATCGGGTGCGCTGGACTCGCTGATTGGCTCCTGCTGTGTCCAATCACAGTGGGAGCTGGTCGCCAGCGGCGCACGACCACGCAGCAAACCCAGAAGTCCCAAAGACATACATGTACGTGATTTCACCTGTAGGAGCCGCCGCCCCACAGCACATATACGTGGGCGGTCAGCAAGCAGTTAAAATAGGAATGTAATTTTTAAAAATTGTTTTCAATCTTTTTATATCGTAAACTTTTATTAAAATAAAACCTAGTGTTCCTGCCATGAAGGTCCTTTTTTTGTCCTTTCTTGTTATGGACAGTCTCCCTGCTGTGCTCCTGCATTGTGATCCTATCACATGTGCCCCTGGTAGAGTCTGTCTACAATTGACTATGCTGATCCAGAGGAATGATGTGTAACCAATATAGAAGCAAGTGCTTGTAGACAGTAAGTGGCCGAAAGGCTGGAGGAGATCAGCAGTACTGAGAAACAAAATAAAAAAGTGAAAAAACAGAACGGAAATAAAAAAATACTGACAATTGTTTTGATATACAGAGACTTGACAAACTAAATATCTTCCCATTAGTGTTTAGAACTACTTGAAGAGCTGAGTCCCAATTCCTGGCAAATACCTGCACACTATCTAGCCACCTCTAACTTTTAATAGTACCTGAAAAAAATTCCTGAAACAGAAGAAAAAAGGCAGGCAATTAAAGTGTTCAGGAACTAAATAAATTACATGAAATTTAATTCAGGATAGGAAATTTCGGATACTGTGCAAAAATGTTGCTGAAGAAAAAAAGTTAATATAGGATGCACCAGCACTATTTAAAGTGCTTGTAAACCCCAATCATGGACTATGAGCAAAGCCCATATATCTGTAGTGTTTACTTATCTCTCTCCAAAGCTCTAAGTGTCATTTCTCTCCAGAGCTTTGTTCCTCTGTTATCAGCATGAGTCACTGCTGAGAAGTTTTTCTGACACGTGAGACACATGTTTGCTTTGCTGACACCCGCCTCCCCATAGGGGCCAATGAGGGACCCATTCGGGTCCACCAGAAAAGCAGACAAGAGGACCCGATTGGTCGGATCCTGTGAAAGGGGCCTTAGGATCATACATTTGTTTATTTGAAGGTAAATGGATTGTGTCACTGTTGTAGCATGTTTACATACTGTAAATCAGGACCCTTTGCATATACAGACAGAAGCTAAATGTATCCTTTATGGAAGTGGTTGTCAACTTATGAGCTAAAGGGGGCCTTAAATGCAGCCCCTGACATCACTAAAGGTCTGCACATAATGTTCAATATATGAAATGCTTGAATAGACTGTCAGAAACTGCAGACCTAATAAAAGAAAAGAAGGTCAGAGATGGCGGAAATGCTCCATTTCTTGCTGGAGATATGCTGCAGAAGACAATACAAATCTGGGAGTAGGTTACATGAGGCTAGTAGATATCAATTGTACACCACTATTTACAGCGCTGTCTGCATCATGATGCCACTTAGTACAGTATTTCTAACATGAATACACCCTTATTACATGTACATTTATATGAACAAAAATATGTGAAAAAATGCACAAATAAAATATCCCAATAAATTCCAAGGAATATTTCTTGCATAGTATCTTGTGCTTAAAGTGCTCCAAGATAATACTTCATAAGGTGCTCCAATAAGAAAGTGGTTCTGTGATCCCTAATCCTGCTTCCCAGTGCTGCATGCATTGCTCTGTGCCCAGTGTCACTCACCAGATTAGGGTGACTTTGTGATTTTCAGCAACAAAGTCTCCCAGGCTTGTGGATATCCCCCTCCTAGGTCTTTGCAGGATGAAACCCAGCAACTCTCCTTCACCATTCGACCAGCAATCTCCTCCAGTTCCTTGGCATCAATTCATCATGCCACGTCCACCATTTATAGGAACAGAAGGGGGGCTCGCATAGTGTAAATAACCTTTTTTAAAATTAAAATAAAAAGCATTAATCTAATACATTGCACTCGTTCAAAGATAAAAGCATGCAATAAAACCAGGAAACGTCACCACGTAGCGCGTTCCACTGACCGGAAATTATGTCACTGGGTAGTCCTGCCCAACGCATTTCGCCAGCCAATCAGATGTCTTCAGGGGTGAGTATTTCCAGTTCTCCTGCCTCTACTTATGCAACAATCCCTGCCTACTACACCCAAATTACTAATCCCTGTATAATCCTGTAATTTGTGTTTTATGGTAATGTGAGTCAGAAAGATTTGTGAGAAACCAGCCCTACAGCTACATATGAAAAACCAGAAAGGAAGAGGTTAATCTAACCCCACATATATTGGGATTTGAAATGGTGACTCACAAATGAAAGAACAACCATATCAGTAACTTATTAAAGTACAAAAATGCATTGATTTAGTATCCACAGTCCTATATAAACTGTGACTGTGGATACTAAATGCATTTTTGTTCTTTTCTAATAAGTTATTGCTATGGTGGTTGTTTCATTTGGGAGTCACCATTTAAAAGCCCAATATATGTGGGGTTAGATTAACCTCTTCCTTTCTGTTTTTTTCCCCTGTATATTCCTATTTGCCTTACACCCTAAGATGGCCGCCGCCGCCTACCTCACTTCCTGTTTGGGCATATAGGCTTCAATGCTAGTAGTAGAGATCAACGCTATTACCCTAATCAATGTTTCCAGTACAGACTGCTGAGGTCCGAGGGCTGCACATCAGATACCAATGGGCTGTATGTGACCCTCAGGCCACAGAAAGGGCATCAGGGGTTTATGGTGTTAATACAGCTTACTGTATTTTCAAAATGGTAATTTGACGGTTTTATTGTGTATATAGAACAAGAACTTTGGAAACTTTAACTTCTCGCCCTACTGTAAATTGGATGCCATAATCATTGTGCTTATATTTTTCATTATTGCAAAGTTAGGATACCATACTGTCTATTATTTTGAGGCTCTTAATGAAAATGATTACACATGGAATGTAAGAGAACAAGTACAGATTGTGGGGCTCCTGCATACTATTTGTCATTAAAAATAAAGTTCTACTTCTTTTGGCAGGCAAAGAAAAAGCTTTTGATAGGATAAATTGGGGCTTTATGATAACACACATTGAAGCACGTAGCATTAGGATAAAACATGTACAGTACTGTACTGATAGATTTATGCAATGTATTCCTCAATGGTAGTTGCAGTGAAAGTAGGTTTTATCAATCTTCACCAAATTTGCCTTAAACCGTGTTCGACAGAGCTACTCAACATTCCTGGTATTTTTTTATAATGGTGCATAAACATAAAAGACATAGAAGAGCCAATCCCGACGTTTCATGCCTTTCAGTTTTAAATCTGATCACTGTCTGAATCTCGCTGCCTTCACTTACGTTTCCAATATTCCCCAACCTCTGGAATGCTCTACCCCAATCTTTCTCATCCTCCCTCCACCTTTAGACAATCCCTGAAAACTCAGCTCTTTGAGGAAGCCTAGCTCTCCTCCACTGTACCGTTTCCTTCAGAGCTCTGTGCCACAGCCATGACTCCTGCGCACATGTGCGAGAGTGATGTCATCGTGGCTCCGCCATTCAAGCGGACACAGCTTCCAGAAGGAAGACCGGGTAAAGATGGAAGTCCGCTGACATTAAACACAGCAGAAGCTGATTGGCGGGTATCGGGTACTCGATACCCACTTGTATCCGCCAATCATCGGGGGGAGAGCGACAGAACTGTAAGCAATGGCAGGTCACCATTCTGACAAGGGGGAAGGGGTGGAGTTTGTGTCCTTGCAAAGCAGGGAATAAATTCCATCTCTTCCCCTAATAAAAGCACCTGACACAGTTTACTAAAACACTAGTTAGTCAAACAGTTAACCCTTGATCGCCCTTGATGTTTAACCCCTTCCCAGCCAGTGTCATTAGTACAGGGACAGTGCATATTTTTAGCACTGATCACGGTGTTAGTGTCACAGATTCCTACAAAGTGTCTAAAGTGTCAGTCTCAGAATGTCCACTGCAATATCTCAGTGCCACAATAAGTCGCTGATCGCTGCCATTACTAGTTAAAAATAAATATATCTCATAGTTTGTAGACATTCTAACTTTTGTGCAATTCAATCAATATACGCTTATTGGGATTTTGTTTTACCAAAAAGGTTTTTTTCATTTTTTTTGGTGGATATGTTTTATAGCATTTTGTTATTTTTTTGTTTTTTAAATTGTTGGTCTTTTTTTATTTTATTTTTTTTAAAAGCGCAAAAAAAACAAAAAACGCTGTGGTGATCAAATACCACCAAAAGAAAGCTCTGTTTGTGGGGGAAAAAACGATGGGTATTTGGGTACAGTGTCACATGACTGCACAATTTTCAGTTAAAATAACGAAGTGCCATATTGCAAAAAATGGTCTAGTAATGAAAAGGGGTAAATCTTCTGGTGGTCAAGTGGTTAATGCTTTAAAATGTGTGTTCCTAAAACAAAGAAAAATTGTTTTAAAACAGATTAGTCTTTCTAACAAAAAAAAAAGTAAAACATGCAGCTTTTTATTATTAACATTATTATTAATTATTATTATTAATTATTATTATTAGTCGTGGTGTGATTTCCCTTCTTAAATTGTGAGCAAATTGAAATGGAAATCTAAGGTGAAAGTACATGGAATTCCTAGTACATGATATACCTGGCTATGTGCAGAAAAATAGGGATGGATAAGTGAATATAGATAGATTTTGGTACATGCTTTAATAACAGGTAATACGGCTTGTTGGCAATCTACCAAACAAAGCTGTAAGCAGAATTAGAGTTTCAAGGGCATTAGAATTAAAAGTATTAGTTGGTGACATCAAGTGGATTTAAAAAGCAGTTTCTGGACTTCAGATATTGCTGAGGCAAATGTACCCAAGAAGACCTCCTAAGCCACTCAGTCTTTAGCTTCCATGCCACGTGGAAGAACATTATAGAAACAATAGCAAAAGGAAAAAAAAACAATCAGTCAGGTTGTAGAATTTATATCCAACGTAAATGTATTTGAGACTTGTTTGGTTACTATTGGCAGCAGGTCTGTTTTCTTTGCTCCTTTGGGTGTTCATTGCAGGCTTACAGGTACGTACGGTTATAGTTAAAGCCTAAATAAAATTCTCTTCCATTCAGGTGGTAGGTAAGGCCCCCTATCTCCGATATTAAAATCTGGGTCTTTATTCAAGTTGTGAGTAAGACCCCTTACCATATTACACACTTTTTCTTTCTTTTTTAAAGCCTGTGGTGTGTGAAACACACTCAGACTAACACCCAGTGCAAAAGAAAATGCACACACAAAAAGTGAGGACACAAAGTGCACAGGGTGAGGTACTGGCCCACTTCCGAAGAGGAAGGACCCCGACACTGATCCCCAGGAGCACGAGACCCCAGACGGGGACTGAGGTACTCACTGGTCCACCTGGCCAAAACCAGGTGGACCCCGTTCTCTAGGACTGCCAAAACAGCCCACCCCAAGTGCTAAGTGGGGCTCCCCCATGTTACATACTTGTAGCACTTAGAGGAAATCTAAAGGAGAGCTCCAGGAAAAATAATCAGAAAGAACAATGGGAGGTAAGTGTAAGGTGTTAACTACACTCTCTCTATGGTGGAAGCACAAAGGTTTGTACAATGCTTCCAGTCTGGTTGCCTTCAATTTATTAATCGAATTCTATGGGGTTGCCATTTGCAGTGACTAATTCTATTTTAGACTAGGACCACGCTGCTGTGATCTGATTTTCATCCTACTTTCAGTTTATGTAGTGCAACTTGGATGCAACTTTGAAGTGGTTTGCATATTCTATGGAGCCAAAATACCACCAAGATAGTACCAAGATAGTACAAGAACGCTTTACAAAATTGTGCCACGCTGAGTGCATTGATGTGAACGGGCACCATTTAAAACAATGTGATTGCCATTGTCCTGCGAATCTGTGCAACTCAAGTCGCATCTGAAATTGCACTTGTTTGAATGGAGCCATATTAAGTGGCAGAAACAGGAAATGTAATTAACACTCTCCCTTACTTCCTGCTGTCCCTGTTCTCTTTTTGGGAATGCTGTTTAAATGGCTTATCCAAGTTCTACTGTTTTTAATAGCTTCCTTTTTTTTGTATATGGTAAATGTAGCAGCCATATTCGCTCATTAAACATGCATGATGTTCTGTTTTCTGGTTGTGCCTTGCTGATCATCTGCAAGACTTTCAGTCCAGGTCAGTTTGTATGAAAACAATTATTTTATTAAAAAAAAAAAAAGTGACCTAGAATGCCAAAGTTTAGGTCACATTGGGGATTTGTATATTCTATTCAAGGCTAAAAAGAGGTAATGTGTTACTCAGGCTGGGTTCACACTAGTGCAAATTGTATGTGGTCATCCAAATCGCATTATAGGAGAGTGTGCCCGGCTCTCAATGGACGGTTGCACATCTCCGTGGTGGCTACGGATCGGATTGTGGTCCTGTGTGTCTTTTGGCTCTGTTTTAGGTTCGAATTCAGGCTAAAGCCTCGTACACACGCAACAAATTTCTGCCGACCGGTCGTCCGTCTTTTGTCCAGAGTAGTGTCTGTTGGTTGGAACGTGCCTAGATTGCACACAAATTTTCCCGCATGACAGAATTCTACTTCAGAAGTGATGTCATGTGTTGGATTGCTTTTTTTGTGTTCTTTCATCTCTGAGCATGCCTATTCTTGCTCATAAGATTTTTCCCCATCGAAATCTGTACTAATGAGACGAAAATCGGTCGTGTTTTGATGGTCGACAAACATTTTATAGCCTGCACATCAGAATTTTTTCGGCCGAAAAGTCGGAGTCGGTTGTCGGAAGCACCATACTAGCAAGCCGAAAATCGGCAGATCGGTCATCGGACGAAAATTCCCGGCCGAATTTCCACTCGTGTGTACGGGCCTTTAAGATCTGGCCAGATTCATCTCTGAAATAGAGAACAGGGACGCGGCGGATTCCTGCTGTGAAACCGCATCCGTATTAGGTGTGAACCCAGCCTCAAAGTGGTCTGATAATATTGACTTTGTCTTATTGATTGACGTGATGTGTAAGTTGTAATCAGTGTTAATTTTGGCAGCAAATTTCAATTTAGTTTTAGTCTTAGTCTTAGGACTAAAATGGCATTTTAGTTTTAGTCCTATTTTAGTCTTCTGCAAGTGTTTTAGTCGTATTTAGTCGACTAAAACTCCAGTATATTTTAGTCGACTAAAACGCCCTACATTTTAGTCGACTAAAACTCATTTTAGTCATCTATAATCAAATGGGTGTAGTTCAATTGTAATTTGTAATGCATTATTTAAGCATTTCTCTACAATTTCCAAACTCATTATATACTACTGCTGGTCCTGGAGTGAAAAATCTAATATGTTATTATTTATGCTTTGAGCATGCACCAGTGTTCATTTTTGGCAGCAAATTTCGATTTAGTTTTAGTTATAGTCTTTTGACTAAAATGCCATTTTAGTTTTAGTCGTATTTTAGTCTTAAGACTAAAATGCCATTTTAGTTTTAGTCGTATTTTAGTCATCTGAATTGTGTTAGTCGACGAAAACATTTTAGTCGGTTTTAGTCGACGAAATTAACACTGGTTGTAATGTTAGGTCCACTATAAATGATGGACAGCAGGAGCTAGGATAAACATCTTTCCTGGCCCGCAGGAACTTTTTTTGACATTGTATATTGTAAATATGGGACAATATGACATGCTGACAGGTACACAGCAAAATAATGGAAAATCCTTATGTAATACCTTCTGAGGAAGACTGAAGGCAGCGTGGGGCTTTTTAAGGTCAACAACTCGGCATGTATTAATGCATAAAGCCATACAAATCATTAAACATGCAGATTTTTTTTCACAATTGCCAGTTTTTACTGTTAGCATTAAGGGCGGTGACAACTTGAAAAACTGGTTTTTGTTTTGCATTCTAGAATTGAGCTTAAGGTTGATGTCACTGTATTGAAATATACACCTGTGAAGGTTTTTCATACATTTACGTATTTATTACAGGTACTTAAATAGTGCTGTCAATTTATGCAGCACTTTCCACATATATTGTACATTCACATCAGTCCCTGACCTCAAGGAGCTTACAATCGAAGGTGCCTAGATCACATGTATACATACGCATGCTAGGGCCAATTTAGACAGGAGCTAATTAACCTACCAGCATTTCTTTGGAGTGTGGGAGGAAACTGAAGTATCCCCAGGAAGCCCATAAAAGCACTGGAGGAACACGCAAATCTTGTGCACAGACATTATTAGTTATTTAATTTTTACAAAAGTGCTTCCTCTTACGCAAACCAATTACATGATAAAATATCTCCCTCAATATTTTCAGTTATAGTGCTTAACCGTTATATGTTGTTCCCGCCACTGTTACTATTAATGATCATGAGATGTTTGATTTTTGCAGAAAAGTTAGGCCCTTCTTTTATCGTTCTGATAAACCTAAAACTTCATCTGTAAGGGGCATGCATGCGATAGATGTTTTCAGTTCCAAGACTGTAGATCTGTGTGTGAAGAGCCTTATCAACATTGTTGGCTGGGTGAGCTGTTGCTACAAAGCACAGTGCATGTATGTATGGTTTAGCAAAGCCACTCTTGGGCCAAGCCTTCAAGAGACAAACGTCTTCATTAATGGCCTATTTTTTTTTTTTTGTATAAATTCTAGAACAGGGGTTTCCAACCTGTGGCCCGTGGGTCGCATGCGGCCCAAGATGGGCATGAATGCAGCCCAACACAAAATCATAAAGTTACTTAAAAATTTTGAATTTTTTTATTGGTATTTTTTTGTAAAAATGTGTTTACACTTAGCGAAGACATGCGGCCAAAGAAAATGTGATAGTATCTCTTTACTGGACTTTTAGAAGTTTTATTTACCTAAAGAAAAATATCCCACTCTTCACAATCACACCTTATTCATGTCATCAGTTTTCAGCAGCACCTATATTTGTGAGAAACTATTTTCAAGGATGAAGCACTTGAAGGGCAAAATTAGAACCAAAATATTTGATGAGCACCTTGAGAGTTCATTGAGAATTGCTACTACATCCATCAAACCAGATATTGATGCATTAGTTTATCAAAAACCTTGTCAAATATTGCACTAGTTTTGTGTTGCCTTGTACTTTTATAATAAAAAAATATTACAAAAAAATGAAGTTTTATTCCTAAGATGGGTACATTATCTATATCGGTGATCGTTGACATGCCATCTGCCCGACTTTTTATGCTCATGAGCTATCCTTATTGTTAGTGTATTTTATGTGTGGCCCAAAACAATTCCTCTTCTTCCAATGTGGTCCAGGAATATCTAAAGTTTGGACACCTCTGTTCTAGAAGCCACATTAATTTTGCTAGATGGATGTTTAGATTAAAATGACCCTGAGTATGTTTTGGTTTTTGGTTTGGTGATATAGTCTTGGGCTCCATGCACACTAGTGTTTTTTAAGCTCCTAGAAGCTAGATAGTGTTATCCTATGTGTCCATGCACACTACTTTAGATTACTAGTGTTTTTTTTTTTTTTTGAGCTTCAGCATCTAGGAGCAGAAAAAAAAATTTCTTTGAGTTTTTAGGAACATTTTCCTGGCAGAAAAAAAATGCTACTGCAACGCTCTTAAAAGTTTTTTTTTTTTTTTTTTTTTTTTTTTTTCCAAGCAGATTTTTTTTCTTTTCATGTACTATGATGCTAATAAAATGCAGAGCTCCTAAAAGATTCTAAAAGCTACTAGAAGCTGGCACAAAAATGCTATTATCGGCATTTTTCATACAGCGTGTTTTTTTTTTTTTTTCTAGTGTTTTTTGAGCTTCTAAAAAACACTAGTGTGCATGGAACCTTAAGATGTTCTTCCAACCTTTTTTTTTTTTATTTTTTTTTTTTTTAATATACAAATCTGCTTAGGGAGATGCCCAATTTCCATTAACATAGAGACTTTCTCTTGCACAGTGGCATTCACCTATTACTCTAAAGGCTGCTTTGCATGTGAATAGCAAGGACTTGATCTATAGAATGCTTTGAAGGGGTTTTGGAAAGTGCCTCTATCTTTACTTTGGCAGTTTTGCAAAGTGTATAGTTGAGTGCTTATATTATATTTTAGGGCTTATTTAATAATAATTAAAATGTTTATTATGTGCCAAGTAAAGCAACAGAAGAGTGTCAGAAATAAGAAAGTTAAATACCTATTTTAATTGTAATAAAACAAGTTCCAGTGCATTTTAGGGGTCAGGGGAAAGGTCTCTTCATTAAGGCCCAGCCCAATTCTACCGCGATGCCATTGAGACTTCACCTTGATAGGAAACCACCAACTAACATATCCCTTTCTTAATTCTCCTTTGGAAAGAGAGAAAAACCCTGGGAAACACTTATAATGCCATTTGGCCAGCCTATATAAGAAGGTATCCATGTGTTGTACTCCACAGGAGGACATGGCTGGAGAACAATTCTGGAGTTACTGCTCCTGTTTCTGGACTTCCCCCCCCCCCCCCTTTTTTTTTTTTTTTCCCAAGATACCTTCCTGCTGAAGCTTCTTATTTATTTTTCATTTATTTTCGTTCTCTGATATTTACAGGCAATGAACAGCCTTAAGTTACAGCTTTTACCCCATTCTCCAAATCTGAGATATGTAGAAAAAGCCTTTCACCACCCCGACCCAGCACCTCCGCTTATATGTACTAGCCAGCTAAGTTTTTGAAAATGGACAGCAATTAATTATCAGATTTTTTTTTTATACTTCTTTTGTGTATATTAGATCAATTATAAACACTGTACTAAAAATTAGCTGCCCATGACTGCGAAGCACCCATTCTAATATGAAGCACCTATTCAAAATCAGGTTTGGCAAAATATCCAAGGTACTTTGTTTCACATTAATATGAAACGGCCAACTCAGTCTTTATATTGGGTTTTTCAGTGACCCATATAGTTCTACTTCATGTCCTGGGAAATTTGAAATGTAAAATAATGCAGGAAATAATTAACTTAAAGTATACACTGTGCACAGCAGGAAGCCTGCTTTGCATGATTTAAAATTATAAGTATCATTTTGCACAGTTGAGGATTTCAGGATCTTTTTCTAAAACCTAGCCAAAATATGAAATGCAGTACAACACATTAGAAATGGTTGACCGTTGCCTAAAATGGCCTGGCTAACCATCCATCCATGAGCTGTTGTAAGGACTGGTTATTTACAGTCAGGGGTGGTGGGGGGCCCTTTGCTGACATTCATGTTTCAGGTACAGTTCCGCATTAATCATTATTTGTCCTGAGTTTGGATTTTTGCTCTGTGGTAGAGAGAGATTCAGCCGATTTTCTCAGAATTTTAAACTTTTTATAGATGACTTTTGGCCATATAGGTTAATTTAGAGAAGGGCAAATTATTATTCATGAGTTTCATCCATTCGATAAGCAGCTTCTACAACATATTTCATGGCACCTATTTTGTATGCATAGAAAAGCACAAGTTTGACAAATCGCCTGTACATGTTACCACTGATTTTCTCTTATGCCCGAAATACAAACTTCAGGGTTGTTTATATTAGGTAGAGGGACAGTAAGATAAACACCACTATCACAGGCCAGAGGGACCCAACCTTTGGGCTTTTTCGCTCTTGATGCAGAAACGTCCAGGGAAGTATACTGCTTGTAAAGCGGTTATCAGCACAACATTTCTCTATACTTTCCAGCTTATCTACTGTATAATTTGTTTGGGGGAAATGGCACAGTTGAATTTTGCTTCTAGATAAAATAAGTCTATAGTCACTGATCAGCTGTAGCATTATGATGGCGCACCTAATATTGAGTAGGTCCCCTTTTGCCATCTAAATAGCCCTGACCCATCAAGGCATGGACTCTGCTAGACTTCTGATAATATGCAATGATATCTGGTACAAGGCCGTCAATTGCATGTCCTTTAACCACTTCAATACAAGGCACATTTACTCTCTTCCTGCCCAGGCCAATTTTCGGCTTTCAGCGCTGTCGCATTTTGTATGACAATTGTGCAATCATGCAACACTGTACCCATATGAAATTTTTATCATTTTTTTCAACACAAATAGAGCTTTCTTTTGGGGTTATTTGATCATCACTGGGTTTTTTATTTTTTGCTAAACAAATAAAGACTGAAAGTTTTTTTAAAAACAAAAACGTTTTTCTTCATTTCTGGTATAGAATTTTGTAAATAGGTATGTTTTCTCTACTGATGGGCACTTATGAGGCAGCACTGATAGGCACTGATAGATGCCACTGATAGGCAGCACTGATGAGGCACTGACAGGCAATACTAATGGGCACTGATTTGCATCCCTGATGGACACTTGCATCCCTGGTGGGCACTGATTGAAATCCCTGAAGGGCTAGTGTTGGCATCCCTGGTGGGCATGGGTTAGCACTTTAGGTGGGCACTTGTGGGCATCCTTGATGGGGCTGCACTGATAATCGATGCGCTGATTATCAGCGCAGAAAATGAAATAGATTTGTGTGGGGGAGGTTCCTATTTAAAACCGGTGTCATGGTGGGTATGATCCCTGCTTAAATGTATTGTAGAATTATGTATAACAGGACTTTTAATACCCCTCCAGTGAACACACAAATGTCTGAAGATCTTGTAAAAGTACAAATTTTAATCTACATGTTTGTTTTAAAACCTCTATAAAAACACATATTTCATGTAGCTGTTTGTATATTAGTACCAACAGTCAACATTTGCTGTCAACATATGTAATTGTTCATCAAACTTTAGCGATAAGGTCGGCGCGTTTTGTGGGAGTTCCCGCTTCCCCGAACCTCAAATCTCCTGAACAAGAGTGAATGATCAGCAGGAAAGTTTATTTAAGAGTAAAAAATACATGGATATAAAAAAAAAAACATCTTTGCAAAATCCATAGCATATATGCAAAGATCAATCTTAGTTGACGCTAAGGGTAGCCCTAGGGTAGCGTAGAAGGGAAAAAGGAGGGGGAAAAAAGGGGGGGGGCCGTCCCATGTGATGTAGTCCTGTTGGCCGAGGAAAAAAACAATCCTCAGATGGTGACTAGGGGAGATGGAGACAAATGGATTGATGAATATCAAATTCTATAAAAGAAAAAGGTAAGTAAATTGATAAGATTGGAGTGAGCATATCATCTTACTTTGTAGATTATAAGATGTTTAAACAACAGTGTGGTGATATTAAGCATTTGGGATGACCAAATAGTTGAAGCAAGGACGAAAAGCAGTCAATCCTAGCTGAAAAAAAAAATATATATGTATGTATGTATGTTTGGGCATGCAGATACATAAAACATGAAGATTTAGTAAAAGTATCTATGTGCCGATATACATGAAGATGTAGTAAAAGTATCTATGTGCCGATATACAGCCAAGCACAACATGTGCAGATCTCATATATCATATAGTGAGGATAGCTATATCATATCAGCTGGGTCAAGTCTTAGTATCTAACCTGACCAGAAAATAATAGCAGGTGCATACCTTCCAAATTAAACCATAAAAATATGTATATTATAGTGGCCATAGATAAACGTAGTCCATGTAGTGTGGCTGTACATTAGGACATCACTCACCTAGGTGTCAGAAAAACACAGCATCCCGTGTTTGAAGAGTCCCCATTGTTTGATGGTGCAAACAGCAGACCATCTATAGGCCATGTACAGGCCCCTAACTAGACCAGAAGTGGCCAATTGAAGAGGACAAGGAAGGGGGGAATGATGGATGAGGGATGGACAGATCTCAGCGTGACCAAAGAAAAACAAAGTGGCCCAAAGCAGATAAATCAGAAAGGGGGGTAAAATATAAAAAAAATGCCCCATAAGAATAGAAACCTGATCGAACAAGAGATGAAGGATCGCGAGCCAACTATGAACGACAGCACACATTGGGAAAAAAAAAAATGTAGTTAAGGAAATAAGAAAAATGGGGTTAAACATCTTCTCAGCAACCCAATTAAAGGGTGTCCAACATCTCCTCAACAAACCAATTGAAGGGCGTGCAATCTATTAGTATATCTAAACAATAACAAAAAATGTGAAAGGGGGATCTGCACATGATTATCAGCGCAGGCACCCCCTGTCAGGAGAGCTGCTGATCGGCACTCCTGTACTCGCGCCTTGTCAGCGCGATTAGAGGGAAAGCCGATAAACAATTGGACACAGCTGATCACATGATAAAGAGCCTACGTCATAGGCTCTTTACCGAGATCAGAGAAAGTGTGTTAGAGCGACATACTGCACTACCAATCGCCCTGTTGTGCGCCTTACTCTGCTGGATGTCCTATGATGCCCAGTCAGGATAACTGATTCCCCGCCCGGCCTATAGCCGGGCAGGGGATCAGTTATCTTGACTACGCATCATATGGTTAAGTCCTGTAAGTTGCAAGGTGGGGCCTCCATGGATTGGACTGGTTTTCTCCAGCACATGCTCAATGGATTGAGATCTGGAAAATTTGAAAGCCAAATTAACAGCCTGTGTTGAGTAATACCCATTTATGCTGCCGTTAGGACGTGGGTCTTAGGTTTAGTACAGCCAACAAGTATGCTAAGAGTAAATGGGTGCCTAGGATTTTTGTCAGTATATGGCAAATTCCCTCCCAGTACCTAGATATATAGGGGCAGGACCAAAATATATGTTGTATGGTACCCAGACGACCACAACCCCTCCAGCAAGTACGTGCAGTATGATGGTTACATTTTAGGGCATCTAGTGTGGTGTCCAAAACCAAAAGAGAGGTATTTTCTGCATAATTTCTCATAGCGCTGTGCAGCTAGTTGTCCTGTATATGGATCTAAGGGCAGCTCTCTATTAGTTTGTCTGAGTATTGTTTGCCCAAGTCTTCCTCCCATCTCGCAAAGGTAGGGGATGGGACAAAAATGTGTTTGTCTTGCATAGTATTGTAAAACGATGAGATACCTTTGGGTCCCACTCCAAGTGGTAATTCTATAGAGATTTAGGTATTTCACCCTCTAAGAGAGAACAAGAGGAGATGCAATGGACTATGCGATAGTATGTATAGTATCTGGTGGGTGGAATATTATGTTCTGCTCTTAGTTGTGTGAATGTTTTAAGCCTCCCATGGTAGCGAAGTTTGTGGAAATAAGAGACTTGTTTAGATAGTCGTTCTGGGGACATCAGTTGTAGGCCAATGAGTGACATTTTAGGATTTTACATGGTGAGGCACGCCCAGGTAGCTGTCCTTCATTTTTTCCATTCTTGTAATGAGGAATGGATAGTTGGGGGAGTATAGAACTAATTTTTTGAGGTAAGTTTTCTCCATTGTTTTGTTTTGACAGTTAGATTTTACTAAAGATTTCTATACACAAACATTTTAAAACTTGCCACTTTCCTAACTGGAAGCTGTATGAGAGGGACAGGTGGGCTGGCATTGCTGAAGAGTTTCTGACTTGAATTATGTATGACAGACCTAACCAAGATGGGGGCTTTTGGAGAGGACTAGGAGCAAGCCTCATACCCACTGATTATGGCCCAGGGAGAGAGAAGATCATTCTCTAATGGATGCTGAGAGTGAGGCTTGGATTACTTCTCTGAATAAGGACAAAAAAGCTTCTCTTCTGGAGTGGATTGAAAGGTGTAATCTTAATCGTGGGACGGTAATATTTAGCAACAATATCCCTCAAGAAATCTCTGATGCATTAATCCCACTGCATCATAATTCTAGAACATTGTATGAGCTTTGCCCCATAGACTATTGTAGGTAGGAGCCGGACAGTCTGCTACTGGAGTCTCCTGCTATTGTCTGAAGGCGTTGTGTTTTCTGCTCAACACTGGGAAACTCATAGCAGATGTTAACTCATGCCACCTGTCTTTCACACATTGTTAATTGTGCAAATAACACACTTATTGTCTGCTAGCCAACTACTGTGGGGATGTGTTTATACACCTGAGTGTGTAGTGTATAAAAAAACCTGTATTCTTGTTCAATAAACTGTTCCAGTTTTGCAGCTAAACTAGTCCTGCCTAGTTCTTGGTTGAAATATGTGGCTATATTATCTGATTGCTATGTTCAGACTGGAGGAAACGTTATACTGAGGGAAGCACTCAAACTTAGTGTGGGACGGTTACATAACATTATGAATTACCTATATTCTTACATGTGATCATATTTAGACAAGGTCAACAGAAAGGAACAACCTGGCCTATCCTCAGGGGACATGCTGAACTACACAAAGGAAATATTTATTAAAGTGATGATATTTTTTGTGCTCATTGCAACAGTTTGTGGACAGATCTTTGAGTTTGCAGGAAGTTTAGTTTCTATTACTGTTATGGTTTGGGGGTATTTTTTATTTTATTTTGTTACAGTGGCACTTTATTCATTAAAAACTAATAACTTAATTTTATGACCTTGTCTTTTGAAGATGTACAGTATTTTGAGTATGGGCTCTGGGCCTAGTCCATTTAAGTGGTACAGAGCTCCATTCTGCTTTTGCCGTGCTTATTGCCTGTGTCAATGACTGTGTTGAGGCTAGAGACAGCTAAGGCTGGCCATACATTATACAATTTTCTTGTTCAATTTTCCTTGAGATTTACCAAAATCATATATATGAGGCCAAACCTAAACACTTTAATTTGTATACAATTAGGCAGGCCCTTGCACTTCATAGTTGAAGGTAAATCTAATGGAAATTCAATAAGAAAATTGTATAATGTATGGCCAGCTTAAAGTACTGCTTTAACCAGAAGAAGGGAGTGGTTTTCGGGTCCTCTCTGAGCATAGAGTTGTGACTGTCTGTAACTTCTCTCTGCCCTGCCCCCTCCAGCGCTCACTGGAGCACCAGGCTGTGAAGAGGGTGGAAGTGGCTGACTTGGGTCATGAGAGGCTGCCTGTCAGGCATCTGGGTGGATCCTAACATTATTGTCGGGATTTCTGCGGAGCCTGAGCTGGCTCTGTAAAATCGGCCCTCTGTCAGCTGAATTTGAGTTACTGGAGTGCACAATGGAGTGTGCTCCTGTGACCCACAGGAGAAGTATGGCCAAAAGAGCTAAGCTGTGTAAAAAATCAGTTGTGCTAATATACATGGCAGCCCCATATGTTGCATTTTTTGTGCTTGAATTCAATAGAGTACAATGTTTCATTTTTGTTCAAAGGTAAAAAATATATTTTCTAGCTGTATTTATTTGTGCATTTATTTATATTTTGCTGTTGATTTTTTCCAGCATCAAATATGCATTAGATACTGAGGGGTATATTTGTAAAGCAGTAAATGGGACCTTCACCGTTATACATTCACTACAGGTGATACTTCCTGGTGCTTGTGTTTTTTAAAATGACAGTGATTGATTCACTATAAGTAAATGCTTTGTGAAAATCACATTTAGGACTTTGCAAATATGCCCCCAGGTTTTGACCTCTGTGAAGAGAGGGTTCATGCCTGTAAATGATCAATTTTAGAAATGTACCTCTTTTAAGAAGACATATTTTCTGCATCCCCTAGGTGGAAGTAAAGCATCTTTTTTGGAACTTAGACTAAATACTTGGGATTTGTGACATTCATTGCCAGAAAAGCTGCTTTTTATTTATCAGTTCATGTAACCCCTCAATTATTTTTTTTCTGCTTTTTACTAGTGAGTTGACTTTCACCCTAAAAGTGTACATAAGGAAGTAATGTAATGCCAGAAATTAACAAAATGTTGATCCATTAAAAATTGCCTATTATGGTATTTAACATTTATGTTTTTTTTGTGATGCCTTCTATAAATAAAAATGACTGCTCTAAAAATTGAGTTTTCAGTTCCCTTCCTTGTATGAAAGAGGAAATGCTGAAGTACACAGGAAGATATTGTATCAAAAGGATCATGTAGTAACTGCCCTATAAATTGTCATGCAAATAATACCATTGATTTATTTATTTATTACAGACATATATATAGCAAGGACAACATACGCAGTACTTTACAAATTGTACATTTACAAATTGTACATTTACATCAGTCTCTGCTCTCAAAGAGCTTACAATCTTTAAGGTTTCATATAGATTCATAAATATGCACACACATACAATTTAGACAGAAGCCAAATAACCTACCAGCATGTCTTTGAAATGTGCAAGGAAACCGGACAACCTGCAGGAAACCCATGCAAGCATGATGAGATCATACAAACTCCATGTAGATAGCATTTTGGCTTGAATTTGAAGTGAGGACCCCAGTGCTGCAAGGCAGAAGTGCTAACCACTAACTCATAGTGCTGCCCATACATCAGGAGATCAGCAATGTAAGCCATCAGGAGGGTTAAAATAATTTTGCTCAATCTTATGATATGAATAGAGAGAACCCAGCTATCCCCATTATTGCTTTACTAGAATCAGTAGCTTGCGTTAAACATATATCCCACCCTCTGACAGATGACATAAGGGCTGCCACCATCGCTGTGTTTCGATGCTGGCAGTTAGAGAGGGTCTGGAGCAGCTGAGAAAGTTTTTGGAAATAGTTTCTGTTTTACAATAGTGGAAGGGCATGTAAATGTACTTGCCTTCCAATAGGTGCCAACTCTGTGTAGGCCAGTCAAGTTCCTCTACTCCAAACTCGCTCATCCATGTCTTTATGGACCTTGCTTTGTGCACTGGTGCGCAGTCATGTTGGAACAGGAAGGGGCCATGCCCACACTGTTCCCACAAAGTTGGGAGCATGAAATTGTCCAAAATGTCTTGGTATGCTCATGCTTTAAGAGTTCCCTTCACTGAAACTAAGGGGCCAAGCTCAACCCCTGAAAAACACCCCCACACCATAATGCCCCCTACACCAAATGATTTTCACCAGTACACAAATATAGTGTGTGTGTGTATGTATGTGTGTGTGTGTGTATATATATATATATATATATATATATATATATATATATATAGTGGGTACGGAAAGTATTCAGACCCCCTTAAATTTAAGGGGGTCTGAATACTTTCCGTACCCACTGTATGTATATATATATATATATATTTATAATTTTTTTTTTTCTAAGATATATTTTGTGCTCGTAAATCATGCTGTCTAGCCTAATCTGTGTCGCAAAAACAATTTTCAAGACTTTCAGTGCTACTCTCTGCAGCTTAATGTATTCTCTCTCTGTTGCCTGAGGTCACTTTTTTAGAGAACAATATGTGGTGATTGAAGGACAGAGATTGCTTTCTGATATGCCAGGAAAACATCTAGTCAGGAGCTCTATGAGGATGTCTCTTTGCTACTTTTTACAAAGGATGCAGCCTCTGTAGGAAAGGACAAATCCTGTCAAATAGATTTTACTGCTGTGAGGATGTAAAGCCTTGAGTTGTTGATAAAATCAACTAACCTGCACAGTGTGTTGTGCCATGTGGTTATGCATTTGTAATACACCAATAATAACACCACACATTTGGCTTGGTAATGCTTACACATGCGAGCAACACTGCTTGCTGTTGTCACTATAGTACACGTAGACCCAATCGCTAATATTTTTTATAAGTTTAAGGCCCTATGCACACAGGGCATACAAAATGCCGCTTTTACAGGCGTATTATTTTTCTTTTTTTTTTTTTCTGCCTGTAAACACATTAGCCTACGTGGGCATTCAAACATAGGCATTTACAGGCATATTCGAGAGGAGCATTTAGATGCTGAAAAAAAAATTCACCACCAGCGCATTTAGGAGAGGAGCTTTTGGGCATAAAAAAAACTCAACTCGCCTTAACGCTAGGTGCGTTTAGCGTTTGAGCGTTTATTCCATTTGCCAGAGCAAAATTCATATTCAGACCAGTGGAATGCAAGAATGCCCAAACACTTGACGTGTCTCAATGCACGTACAAACGCGGCTCAACGCGCATTTTTAAGGCTGCTTTTTTTCCTGCCATGAGCAAAGGTGTCTGGGGAGGAAAAAACAAACATCCTGTGTGCATGAGGCCTTAAAAGGATAATGTAACTTTCAAAATATTTAAATCTTCAGCTTTCATAAAAAAAATGTATTTCATCCCATGAAAGTCCTTGTTTAGGCACTTCCTGTTATAGGGCAACAGTGCTATGTCCATGTTGCCCAACTGTGCTTCTGTGTTGTCATCCTGGTACTTCTGGTGGAGACTACGAGTCTCCATTTCAACACACATTGTGCAGGTTTAGTCTGATGTCAACATCAGGAAATCCATCCTAAGAAATGCTGTATAGCCTCCTGTGAAGTGCATGAAGAACATCATTATCACTGAGATACAGCAAAGAATGAAAAAGGGAAATGCATTCTATATAGCGCCTCGGATATTAGTGGGATGCCCAACGATCAACTAATTGACCTCTGCCACCTGAATATTGGTGAACACCCAACAAAGTTTTAAATGAGAAAAGCAAGCAGCGCAGATCTCTGATCCCACCAGATCTAACTAACACTCTGGATAATAAATAAGAATCTCAATATGTACAAAGTAGTGAATCAATCCAAACATGTCACCTAGTGCATATCATACTCCTACAATCTAATGAGATTCAATGAATAAACATTTATTTTAAAGTGAAATTGCTAAAGAAAATGCAAATAAGTACAATACGATCATACTATATATGCTGACTAAAGTGCATAATATTGATAAAATACAAAAACCAATTTATAAGTGATCCAGAAATCGAGCAAAATATTAATAATGTTAAAAAAATATACAAAAAAAAACAGTTAATATTTGATCCAAAAAGATTTTTGTGAAGTTCATATAAGATTCCAAAAATAAGTTTCCACGAAAGTGGTGAATAAAGACTTAAAGAATATCCTGATAATTTGTAAGCAACACCCAGTGTGATCCCTCACCGTTCACTCCAAATGAACTCACCAGAAACATTGGCTGGTCAAGGTATAAACCAGCAATTGCATTCAACAGCAAACTCAAAAGAGTATTTCCTCACACTTCCCTGGTTCAACCTCTCGCATAGTCACCCTCCCGGGTGAGATATGACAGTGCACGGAGTTAGGAGAAAAGGAAGAAAATATCTTCTTAGTGTAAAACCATTTAAAACATCCACAGTTTATTAAAATAATTCAAAACACTCACCTTTCATAAGTGTCATCCCGACACTAGGGTAATAACGCATGTATCTGTGCATCTATCGCGGTAATCCCGTAGCTGCGAGTGCGAAACGGGTATGCGTGGCGACAACAACATCCTAGCCTCCCCCCTCCCCCTGTCATTTTAAAGGATGAAAAAAAGCTAAAAGCAATGTGTTTAGAGAAAAAACAAATATTTATGTTTAGGGCTTTTCCACCTCTGGTTCAGTCTCTCTCCAAAAAAAATCCAGCTTTTGTGTTTATAAGTGACAGCTTGTCTCCCAAATGGCTCCCATAGATCTGATCTAGTGAGTGGCTCCCACTAAGTGCAGGATGGGGACAAGGGAGATGCAGGTGCCTTTGGTGCAGTGCGGATGCTGACACCCCCATTGGATGATCTTCCTGCAATTGAGAGAGATGGGGGAGGTACTAGAGCTAGCTGGGTGCTTTAGCTTAATGCAACAAAAAAAGTAAGGTGGAAGATGGTGGAGATTTTAAGGAGGAGGGGAGAATATGGGGCAGTGGAGGTGGGTTGCATGAAGAGGTCATAGCTGAAGAGGGGTAAAAGTGAGATGTGGTTAGGGAATGCAGAGTTAAGCAGCTATGGAAGAAGGCTGAACTCTTCACTCTGTGCGTAGTGCACCCCTGAACTCTACAATCTGTATGCAGTGAACAACTGAACTCTGCACTCTGTATGTAATGCACTCCTAGTATTTAATGCCCCTAAAAACCCTTCCACTGTTAGTGAAATTTGACCACAGCCACTATTTGATGCGGCTTTGAGGGTGTGTGTGTAAGCGGGTATTGGGGGGGGGGGGGGTCCTGGTTGAGTTCCTGCACCTATTTTCTGAGAAAAAAGCCCTGTTTATGATACACAGTACATTGGCAAACTAGATGTCATGCAGTGAGGAATTACATCTGCGTCATACAGATTTCAGTTGCATTCTTATCTGTTCTGTTTTTAAAAGGTTTTTCTCATAAAGTTTTTTTATTTGGTTTTCATTTTTTTTTTTTTTATAAAAATACAACCAGGGAAATTACAAATATACATAAAATCTCACCAATTATCATTCTATATCACTATAGGTGTTTTATGCCAGTGGTTCTCAACCTCAGTGAGCCCAGCAAATTCTTCCAAAACCTTCCATGCTCCAAAAGTAAAAAAGTTTTTTTCCTCCTACAATAAAAGTAAGAGAAAGCAAACTATTTTTTCAGGTACTTGTATAGCTATAGCAGAAATACTGGTATCATATACTGGTATCATACTGCAGGGTATGTAATTACATACACTGTCATTCATGTCATGAGGAATGAACATAAATCTTAAATAAACCCTAACTGGAAAATGTAAAAAAAAAAAAAAAAAAAATTTTTATAGCGAAAAATAGTACACTACAACCGAAGTGAGCTCTAAAACAAGCCAAGACAAAACAGTCTTATAACTGGATTCACTGCAGCTTTATGTCAGCCCAGTGTGTGATGCACTTCTTTCCATAGACCTCACCAGAATATCTTTCCCTAGCCTCCCACGCTGCCTGCTGGAGTTGTTACAGTGTATCATTGCTAGCGGTGTCCCCAGGATGGGGAAGTAAGGTTCTAACCTAAGATTCCACCCCCACTCAAAAGCTAAAATGAAAATGTTTGGACTAGCTTTTGTCTTTATTCTCTAGCTATTTACCATATTTTCATATTTGCCTGTATTTTACCCCTTTAATGACATAAAAAAAAAAAAAAGAAATTAAATTTTAATCTCTGAATTTTCTCTTCCCTGCCGCCTTTCAATTAAGGCTTTGATGCAGCACAAACGAGGCATAGTTTTTGAACTATGTGCCAAGTATAACATTTATTATGGACTAAACAGTATTAACTGGACTAGAACTATAAAGTTTTCCCTTTGAATTTCTCATAAACATGATTTATATGTCATACACCATTTACATTATAAATGGCTTTTTATGGAAGATCTGTATTATTTGTGATAAATGTTTTGTTGTGCTTGGCTAGCTAGTCAACTACATTCACTTAAAGGTGCAATTTCTCTTGAAGCGGAACTCCAGGAAATTGGTATACCCAATATGTGAACAATTTTACCTGCTAGAATATTGAAGATTTTTTTTAGCCACGCTTGTGATTCACCTTCGCTGTTGAAACTTTTCAGCTCTTTGTGTCACCTATTTGTAGTTGTCACACTGCTGATGTCATCTTGGTGCTCTGCTCCTGTAAGTAGCCTAAACCCTCCCCAGCTCCTAGCACTGAGCTAATAATGCATACCCGCTTGCTATTTTGGTGCCTGCATATATTAAATTCTGATCATTCAAGTGTCCAGTTGTTACAGCTTTCCAGTCTTTCCAGGCCCCTTCCACACATGCGGACCGTTTGTCCGTTTTCCATTCATGCTATGGAAAACGGACATCAATGCATCTCTATGGAAAAACCAATGTAAATGGATGATCGCCCCAGATGACTTCGCAGTGACGAAACGCATAGAGCGGCAAGCAGCGTCATACGTCACTTCCGGTTAGGTGGCTCTGGCCGGTAGAACGCGGAAGCACCGCGCGGCCGTACGCTGGAGATCCACTAACAAGCTGACAGTGAACTTCCTTAACAGTGAGTCGCTACTATTTTTCCCTCAACACTGTATTCTACTACGCAATGGAAGCCCTCTTGGTCTTTTGTATACTGACTCCCTAGATGCGCGCGCCACGATATCCATGGAACAACCAGCTCTTGCAGGCATCAGGAGGAGGGAGAAACAGTAAACCAAGTGAAAAGGGAGAGGCTATTGGTAAGTGCTTTACCAGCGGTATTAGCACTCCTCACTCTCAGCACACGCAAACAGACGCCATTCATTTCTACTTTATATTGAATTTACTGTTTACAAAACTCATCACGGATGTTAGTATCCTCTGTAATAGGAGGCCACAATAAAAAGTTTACATTGTCTATTCACTTATTTGCACAATAGCACTTTTTGCACTTGTCACCAACCAATGGTTGTCAACATCCGATGAGTGACACATAGATGGTACAATCCACTCGGCACTACGGTGAAAATACCATTTTTTGTATTTGCAACAAGTTGCACATTTATTTTGGTAAGCACGTAGCACTTTAATATTTAGTTTGCACAATATTTGCCACAAGTAAGCACTGTGCACTTTTATCTGGGATCGCACATAACAAAGTGATTTGCTGTACAAGGTGGTAGCGCCCCATACCAACACCTCCTGACCCCCCACATTCTTTTACCCTTGCGGTAAGTTGGAGGCAGCATAACCATCTGATCCCCACAATAATTTTTAATACACATTACTGGTTCGGTATTTGTGTTGCTATCCATAGCGCGGGTGCACCCCAATCTTTAATTTACCATAAATGGATGATCATCTATTTACATCTGTTTCCGCCAACATCTTTTTTTTTTTTGGCGGATCAAAGCCCTATTTTTCTTCCGTTTAAAAAAACAAAATGAACGAAAAACAGATAAACGGTCTGTTTTTGTATTAAAAAGTGGCTCTGGGACTCAATTGGTGAAGGACTCTAGCTGGCGAATGTAAAAAAGGGATGAAATACTGGCAAACTGATGTAAACCTTATCCATTTTTTCTTTGAAAGAACATGACTGAACTGAAGAAATGAACGGTTTGCGTGTGCAAAAGGGGGGTCTAAGTCTCAAAAATAATGAAATTTGAACTTTTTCTTTCATTTTGTTTGCTTTCAGGTGAGTTGTAGTTGTATTTTTTTTTTTTTTTTTAACGCACAATTTTCTCCTCTAGCAAAGAGAAAAAGATACAATGTTTATTTTTCTCCATTCAGGAAAAGAAAAAAACACAGGGGCGGGGCTATACAGTGAATGATCACTGTAATAGCCAATCACAGGCTATCACAGCAATCAGGTGATTGGGAACCAGTCCTCGTGGTTCGCTATTGTTAGTACCAGACCTGGAGTCGGCTGTGCAGCTCACTCTCTGCACAAACACAGTAACACATGTACCAATTCTTCGATTCACACCCCTTTATCATTCTTTATTGCTGTATGGCAGTGGTTCTCAACCTTAGTGAGCCCAGAAATTTTTTCCAAAACCTTCCATGCCCCAAAATAAGAAAAAAAACGTTTTTTTTTTCTCCTACAATAAAAGTAAGAGAGAGCCAACTATTTTTTTTACAGGTACTTGTATAGCTTGTCAATTTACGCAGCACTTTACAAAGGATGCCACATTGTTTTATGGAAATGAAAATAACCTACAGAGGGCTGAATTCAAAGACACTCTGAAAAGCAAAGTAAAAAAAATGATGCAGCATGCTAGTCCATTTTGCTGAAATGTAATTGCAGCAACTTAAGATAGTACTTAGTAGTTTGTATGTGCCCCCACGTGCTTGTTTGCATGCCTGACAATGTCGGGGCATGCTCCTAATGAGATGGTGGATGGTGTCCTGGGGTATTTCCTCCCAGATCTGGACCAGAGCTTCACTAAGCTCCTAAACAGAATGATGTGCAACCTGGCGGCGTCGGATGGACCAAAACATAATGTCCCAGAGGTGTTCTATTGGATTTAGGTCAGGCAAGCGTGGGGGCCATTCTATGGTATCAATTCCTTCATCCTCCAGAAACTGGCTAGATACTCTTGCCACATGAGGCCAGGCATTGTCCTGCACCAGGAGGAACCTAGGATCCACTGCACCAGCGTAAGGTCTGACAATGTGTCCCAAGGATTTTATCCTGAAACCTAATGGCAGTCGGTATCATTTTCTAGCCTGTAGAGGTCTGTGCATCCCTCCATGGATATGCCTCCCCAGACCATCACTGACCCATCAAACTGATCATGCTCAGCGATGTTACAGGCAGCATAACGATTACTCTGATAGCCAATCACACACTATCACAACAATCAGGTGATTGGGAACCAGTCCTTGTGGTTCGCGATTGTTAGTACCAGACCTGGAGACGGCTGTTCAGCTCACTCTCGGCACAAGCACAGAAGCACATGTACATGGCCTCACGGATAAAGACTTATATAAAGCTGCATTGGCGGGAAGGGGTTAAGGTCACAAGCACAGAAGCACATTTACATGGCCTCACGGATAAAGACTTCCATAAAGCTGCATTGGCGGGAAGGGGTTAAGGTCGCTGTAAGGAGCTTTGGCTATAATGGGGTCTCTAGCAGCCTCTTATAGTGCTGCAATCTTTGACAGCTTTTCACAGCATGTCTGTAGTCTCCAACCATGCCCATAGCATGTGTTCAGTCTTTGACAATCTCTCGTAGCACTAAGGCCAACCAGACCATCTACTGTAGTATGGTAAATCTCTGACAATTTTTAGGTAACATTACATATAAACTCTATTATGTGCAGCCCTTTGGTAGTCACTCTTTAGGCCCTCTATATCAAGTAAGTTAACCCCACTACTGTTTTAAAACGGGAAAAAAAAAAAACATAAAAAGAGGTTTATTGGAAATAGTTATCATTTTAGTCCTAAAATTCTATCCCATAAACCTAAATTTTCACATTTAAAGCTTTGCCCTTCCAATTTCTTTTTCAGTACTACAATTCTGAATCTTTACTACAAGATGTCATAGTCTAGATCCTTAATATGTAACCAGTTTTTCAAACTGTCAGAACTGAGGAATGTCTTCATTACACCCCTTTCAATAGTTGGTTTAACCACTAGATTGCATTTTGGAATCCATATTGGAATTCCAATCAAATGAAAAATGGTAGCTAACTTGGCACCATCAAGAAGAATTAACTTTTACTGGCTACACAATCTTATAAAATTTTTTAAAGCATTCAATAGGAAATAGGTGTGAAGTCAGCACAGGCACTAGACACATGCACTGCCGTAAAATGTATTTTGTTTTGTTTCCATTGCATTCAATTTTTTTTTTTTTTTCATTTATCGGATTATTATCATTATGAGCATCATTCCTTACTTCAGATCACTCGTAACTTTGGATGCATTTGTATTTGTTTCGTTCCATTCATTTAGATGCAGCATTCGTTCTCGGACCATTTTTCCATTCGGGCATTGGTTGTAATAAAAGGAAAAAAAACATAGAACTACAGGAAAGGAAATAATAGTATGCCTAGTTAAACCTAATTAATAATACTTTCTCACTAAATGTGTCACATCCGGAAATCAAATGAATTTGAATAAATCCAAAAGAAATACAAATGCATTCATTATTTCTTTATATTCAGCGATAACAAGTAGTCGGAAAGAACAAAAATATGAAAAATGAAATTATCCGAATTTAATCGATTCATTAAACTCGTAGCTTTGGGGTGTGGGGGCAGGGCCGGATGTCTGTGTGAGAGGGCGCTATAGCTGAGCGCTTCGGCTCCCTAGGCTCTCTATCCTACTCAATCCTGCGGATATCCTTGCCATCCTGCTCAGCAAGTTTCTGCTGCTGAATTGGGGACCTCTCCCTGACCCATTTATGCCATATAAAAGGAAAACTAGCAGGAAACAGCCTCCTCCCAAGCCCCAAAGCTTGCCGGACCTCATGCGGTGGCCATCTTGCCTTCTCCCACACTATCGGCTGTGTTCTCTCAAGGCCTCACGGAGCTGCCACAGAACCCTCTGATGGATCAGAATCCTAGCACACCTAGTTACCCTCCAGAGACACTCAGCCTAGGGACGGATCCGCCCGTTTCACCAGATGAGACCTCCATTTCCACAATCCTGGCAGCCATAGAGGCCTGCAAAACTCATAGGCTGATTTGTTTTTTGTTCTTTCGGATTTTCTTTCTTTGACAATTTGTTTTCATACGCATTCATTAGAGCCTTTTCGTTCATTCGGATGCTTTCGAATGAATGAATATGCCGAGTTTCATTTGAAAACGAATTCATAACCAAACAAGTTGCACATCAGAGAGATGGGTGTTGGGCGCTACTGACTGGAAGGTAGATCCACCACAAAGAGGGGGGGCACAGGGGATATCCACTGGGTCCTCTTGGTGAACTGTCCAAATGGCCGACTTACAGGGCAGCACTGGCGGTAAACTTCGGAAATTCCACTGACAAATGTAGAAGAGCGAACAGGCGCCACTTGTATTAAGCCAAAAATGTATTGCACAATAAACACTGTAGTAATATACACTAAGAAAAGCACCAGTCTACGGTCCATGTCAGAGCGTCTATTCCTCACTAATCCGGCCGTCCTCCAGCCCGGAAGTGATGTCATAGGAAGCTAGTCCAAGCCTTGGACTAGCTTCCTATGACATCACTTCCGGGCTGGAGGACAGCCGGATTAGTGAGGAATAGACGCTCTGACATGGACCGTAGACTGGTGCTTTTCTTAGTGTAAGTTACTACAGTGTTTATTGTGCAATACATTTTTGGCTTAATACAAGTGGCGCCTGTTCTCTCTTCTAAACAAGTTGCACATGTCTAACAGGCACTATTCAGAGAATGCTTTGCAATTTCTGATGGAATGCAAAGCATTCTCTGATTGGATAAGAAGAGGCAGGGCGGTGACATCACAAGGAAACTAGGGGGGATAACTGGAGTAGCGGTGTCTACTTAAGTGTTTCAGTATTCATGGGCTTCTGCCAGGTGTCATATATGTGTAGTTAGATTGGTCTAAGCTGGGTAACTGTGTGCCTAGCCAGTGTTTGTGTACTGTAGGTGCTGCTTTTACTAGGGGAAGAGATGGATTCTAGTCCCTGCTTTGCAGAGACACAGAATACATCCCTTACCCCCTGTCAGACCTGGGATATGCCTTGCTCACATAGGCAAATGTCAGCTCTCTGTGTATTGGCAACGATCAGTGGGTGCCGGAGGACATCGAGTGCCCAGCACCCTTAGATCGGCTTCTGCTGTGAATTATCACAGCAGAAGCAGCCCACCAGCGGAACGAGTGGGCCCCCTGCAGGCAGAAGTGCAGGATCATGTATATAAACATGATTCTGCACAGGAGAGCCGCCCTGTAGCAATAAAACTGGTTAAAATGTATCTAAACCCCAAAACAAAAATTGAGCATATTGCAGCTTACCAGTCCTTAGATGTGGTGGCTGCATTTGTTTTCTTTTTTAGGCTATTTTCTTTTATTTTACCTGGTAACACACTTCCTGTTTCAGGGTGGCTATACTCACTCCTCCACTCTATCTATAAAAAACGTGACCTTTTGGAAAAAAAAAAAATTTGGAAAAAAAAAAAACGTGACTTAGCCATCCTTGGACGGCAGCCTTGCAAACTGGTGGAGAGGGTACAAAAAAAGAAAATTGAAACCTAAAAATACAGTAAAAAATAAATAAATATATGCGTTATATGGAAAAAATATTCCCTCCTCAGACTAATCTCCAGGTCATAAAAATGACAGTGGATCATCTGGATGACATTGCATTCACTGCGCAAGTATCAAATGCTCATGTAAGCGTAAGCAATATTATTTAAATATTTATCGATCTAAAACCTGTGAAAATCGCTGTTGTGCTACTTTGTGCCCTTGTCAACCTGACATAATCCATTCTTTATGTTATGCTAACTATTTACACAAATCATTTTCCCCTCCGCATGCATCACAGTGTGGTGTCAAAAGGGGAATAAAAGTCTCCTAAATTGAACTTTACCATATTGCTACATTACAAAAAAGTTGCATTAGATTTGTTGCATATATTTTGCAGTAGATAAATGGGGTGTGCAAATTATGTAAAAGTTGTGTTGGAAAAAATTACAGGAAAATGTAATTTTTCCTATACAGTAATACTTTGGTTTGGTTTTTTCAAAATATTGCCTTGATATGCGAGCGCTGTCTTGATATACGAACAGTATTAGACTCGCAATGTTAAATTGGTTTAGCAATGCTAAAGTGGTTTAGTACAGTATAAGCATGCCACCCCCTCTGTTACATAACATTATGTGTGCCTGTACTGTATAGAGTGTCTCCCGGCGCTCACGTGACTCCTTGTCTCTCTACTCTCCCCGGCAGGCGGGGCACTCCCGCTGTTATCATCTGGGGAGGAGAGAAGCAGAGAGCAAGGGAATCACATGAGTGCTGGGAGACGCTCTGATACAGTAGAAATCAGCATCTTTTATATACAGTACAGACACAGGGACACATGTTATACAACAGAGGGGATGGCATGCTTATACTGTACAGTACTGTACTTTAGCTATGATAGCAGCATATCGTTATTTTATACCATTAAATGGTTGTGGAAGGAATCATCTTGAGTTTTCATTATTTCTTATGGGATAATTTGCATTGATATACGAGTGCTTTGAATTACAAGCATGCTGCTGGAACGAATTATGCTCACAAACCAAGGGATTACTGTACGCTCCAAATAAAAACAAAGGAAATGGCAAATTTGGATACATAGATTTTTATCAAATAAAGATTGGGATCTCCCAAAAACAATGATAAGTAGACTACAAAATATAAAAGATATATAAAGCGTGGAACCGGGATATAAACAAAATAAAAAAAAATAATAATAATTCTGGGAGTCAAGGTGATTTAGAAAGGAAAAGGCCTCACTGTTCATTTGGTTAAGTTACAGTAACTCATATTTTTGACCGATTTCTCAATTTTTTTAATACATTGAAAATATGTATTTTGCAATCCCATAATTTTATTGTGTAGTTATAACCATTTTTTCACTGTTGGGATATGGACATTTTTGAAATAATGCACCAGGCCCAGGTCTCACTAAGGTTGAAAACCACTGATGTACGTCCTAAAATCCACTCCTGTGTTTATACCAGCATTTCTGTGCAATAGGTGCTTTTTTAATTCAGCAGTTTTTCACCATCTATGTTCCTCCAGTAAAATGACATTCTAAAAAGTACATGCTTGCGTGAGCACTAATTTGGTACTTTGTATGCTGCTCCGGTCTGTTTGTGGCATTTAATGTTCTAACATCTCTCTGGTTGGTTGGATCCATATGTCATTCAAATGGGGAACTAGCTTGGCATTGGCTTGACACTCATTCAGCCGTGGAGCACAATGATAGAATTATAAAAACTGTGTGTCTGTTCATCAGACCATTGGGGTTTACAAGCATTATTTCTAAATATGCCTACATCACTTTTTTCTTTGGCTAATTCGTCTTCCTAGAACTCTTGGTCAACAACTTTCTTTTTTTTTTTAAAAAAGTACAGAATTCCCAAAGCCTGTTTTTTGGCTATACTGCGGAGAAATAATTTTTGCATATAGGCATTTAATGCGCTAATAACGTCTGTCAACAACCTTTATGCTTAAATAGTGTACAGTCCGATATCTTGGCAAAATGATGATGCGATGAGAAAGCCACAAGTGTTATACATGTTATTTTTATTGGCAGGCTGTGTTCGTGAAGCAAACTGGCAATCTCTTTTTGTGTTTTCATTCCAAGTTTTTAAATCGAACTACAAGACTTGCTGTCATGTCTCTTTAATCAATTGCTTCATACCGGTTATTGTTTTACTTCTGTTTGTAAAATGATCTATCGTTTAAGAAGGCGTCATGCTATTGTTTTTAGTTTGTTGTAATATGGTCCACACTTAACTCTTGCTTTTTATAGGAAGTTTCTATTGATGTATTACCAGGAAGGTCTTTGCTGCATTAGTGATGTCTGCCAGCTCGGCATATTTTTACTAGTAACAACCTTTTGGCAGTCTTGGATTGTAACTGAAAATTAAAACAAATCTGCTTCCTTCTTCTCAATTAAAGGATACTTTTCCTTTTCTAGCCAAACAGGATTTGACTTTTCAGCTTGTAAGTAAAGTGTATATTTTAGTCTGACCTTGGATGGGTAGAATACTCCGAGAACTTGCCAGGACCTGTGGAGGTCATTAGTTCAGCTTGGCCAGTGTTGCCAAATGATGCATGCAGTTAAAATGTCTTTCACTTTTCTTCATGGAATTGGGAAGGCACCTGCCTTAGTGGTTTTACAAAATTTTAGGAAATTTTTACCACGACGATGACTGTTTCCCAATGGTTAGAAGTGTTTATTGCCCTCTAAAGAGGCCATACCTAGGCTTATTATTGAAGCAAATGCATGCATTGAGTAAAGATCTAAATTCATGTGTTTATCCACTTTTTATATAGTTCCCTTCCATCATACTGCCAACAACGCTTCATAGAGTTACATATGAGTGCAGAACACATCGGTTTACCTAGGAAGTTTTTTACAGCTGCCTGTTAAAAGGAGTTACACTTTAACCAGCTAGGGATCTTTTAGGATTCCTTGACCGAAGACATTTTACTGCCTTTTTTTCTCAGACAATAGTGTGCCAGAATGCTGAGGCTGGTTTGTTTTGACCCTTCCCCGCTTTCTCACTGTCTCTGACCATTGATAGTGAAGGAACAGTGATAAATGGACAACAGACAGGACAGTATTACATTTAGATCCGTGTGTGAAAACAGCTCACAGCATTGGTCTCAAACCAATGGTTCGGAAGCCACTTTCGGCCCACTTGTACCTCAAGATTGCTTGTAGCAAACACCTACTAGCTTCCTGCCTCAGCAACCACTTGGAGAACTTTGGGTACCCTGAGATTTTGTGAGTTATTTCAAATATACCGTTTTTTAGGAAGAAAAAAATATTATAGAGAAACATATAGCAATATAAAATGTGTCTTTGAATATACACCCAGCTGCCTCTTTGTATAATTCCTCCTAATAACTGTTTCATGATGGGGCTTTCTTTTAGAGACTTGGATATGTGTTATGACTTCCTGCAGGTTGCCATATAGTGTACTGTACTATACATAGACAAACTTTATATTAAAGTCTTCGTTTCTGTAGATTTTGTATTCTTATTTGTATTAAAGTGTTTGTTATACCATTTTTTAAAATTATGTTTAGAATAAAATAGGCAATAGGAACCCCTACGAGTTTTTTTTCTTTTTTCTGTCATGTCAAATAGATTTCACTTCCTGTCCCAGGAACACAGCAGGAAGTAGGAGGAGATTTCCCCAAAGCATGGAGATATCTCCTCTTGGACAGTTGTCACCAAAAAAGGTGTTTCTATTGGAAGATTTCTGCTGACTATCTTCTCCTGTCACTGCTCAAACCTTTTGGATGTTCTATCACTTTATGTGCCTAAAGGCCCGTACACACGTACCGATTGTCGGCCGTAAAGATTCGGCCGACGACCGATCGGCCGATTGTAGGCTTGTTAGTATGATGCTTCCGACAGCCGACAGCGCACTTTCGGCCGAAAAGAATCTGTCGTGCAAGCATTAAAATTTTTGTTGGCCAACACCAGAACGGCCGATTGTTCGCCAGTCAGTACAGAATTCGGCCAACAGACAGCAGATTTGCTGTCTGGGCATGCTCAGAAAAGAAAAAAGACCAGGAAAGTTAACCATCACATGACATCACTTCTGCAGTCGGCTGTTGTCGGCCGACAAAATTCGTGTGCAGTCTTTTGCAGTTTTCAACAGACACGCCCTGGACAAAAGACGGCCGATCGTTCGGCCAACGATCGGTACGTGTGTACGGGGCTTAAGACAATGGTCATTAGAATTAACCCAATGTGGGGGCACAGACCGAGTTTCTGTCTAAAGCGCACACAAAAAAAGTTTTGACTTTACGAATACTTTAATTATAATTTCATTAGAGTTGAGCGGACACCTGGATGTCCGTGTTCGGCGGGTTCGGCCGAACTTGAAAAAAAAGTCCGGGTCCGTGTCCCGGACTTTTTCCGAACTTTACCCGGACACCGAACCCCATTGAAGTCAACGGGGACCCGAACTTTCAGGCACTAAAATGGCTGTAAAACACCAATGGAAAGGGCTAAAGTGCTGCAAATGGCAGCAAAATGTAGTTAAGAGCATGGCAAGTGCTCTTAAAAAAAATTCCCCTTTAAATTAATTTTTTAATAGCAGATTAGAACAGCAATCTGTAGTGAAATATAGCTGAACGCTGCACACAACAGACTGATAAAAATAGATTTTTTTCACCCTCCTCCTCAGTGGGCTCAAGTGAGGGCAAAAAGATTGTTCACTGCACCACCCCCCACACAGCAAAATCGATGTAGACTGTCCCTGCCTAATCTCCAGCCTGGCCCTAATATGCTCAATAAGATCGTTCACTGCACCACCCCCCACACAGCAAAATCGATGTAGAAGACTGACCCTGCCTAATCTCCAGCCTCGCACTAAAATGCTCTAATAACTTTCCCTACCTGCACTCTGACCTGTCCCTGCATTCTTTTCGGACACAATTTTTCACAGAATCACTGTCTGTCCCTAATCAGCAGCCAGCACGTATGATGTGTGCTCTGTCCCTAAACTACAGCAGAATGATGCGGCACGCTGGGGCTCTCGAACTTATAAAGACATGGTCACATGCTTCAGATGGCCAATCACAGCTACTAATACATTAGTAGGCATGGCTGTTATGGCGCACACCAGTTAAACGCTTGTTGATTGGCTGTTGAAAGCCCGCCATTAAAAGCGCGCCATTACATACAAAACAGGAAATAAAATGACCGAACACGGATTTTAAACCCGAACATACAGTAAAGTTTTCGGGTCCGTGTTCGGGTAACAAAAATCCAATTATTCGGTACGAATAATACAGTCCGTGTTCGCTCAACACTAAATTTCATGTTCTGAAGGTGTTCTTTTGTTGAACTAGAAAGCTCTAAGGATGTGTTTGTACTCAATCTTATTTGAACAACTAATACACCATTTGAACACCTAATACCTACTGTATTACTATTAAGCTGTATGCAATGTATGGTATATTTTAGAGCCGCCTTTTTATTATTTACATTTTTTAACAATTTTTTTTTTTTAGAATTTCTATGGTTTATTCGCACCAGTCATGTTTGCATGTGGCTGGAAATCAAAGGTTGCTGATCTCTCAGTTAAAGCTGCATTTTAATGCAAAACAATGTTTAAGACTTTAATGTGGTAATATTTATCTATTGGACTTTTTAGATCAGTATTTTGTGTATGTAGTGATGAAATTATAAGGTTTACTGGAAATTTTACACAAAGAAAAACTTCACAGTGCTTAAGTCAGGAAATAGCCTAATATGCAGTTTCTTGGCTCCAGGTTTATGAGACATATGTTAAACAAAGTGTTCGCAAACAAAATTAATAATGATGAATTGCTACTAGATGAGTTGGCACACTGCTCTAAATACATGGGAAAAAAACGAAAACTACTATGAGCAATGGACTGCAGAAGTCAACCAGAAGGTTCCCGAAGATAAATAGGATAATTTCAACTGACCAATAGAAACATTTGGCTGCAGTAATTTTCCAAAAGGAAAGTTGCCTTGCTATAGTATCTCTAAATACACTGCTCAAAAAAACTAAAGGAACACTGGGATATTGATCTGGTAAGTTAAGTAGCGGAGGGGGTTGTTAATCAGTTTCAGCTGCTTTTGGTGTTAAGGAAATTAACAGGTGCACTAGATGGGCAACAATTGGACAACCCCAAAAACAGGAATGGTTTTACAGGTGGAGACCACTGAAAAAATGTTTTTCTACTAATTTTTTCTGACTGTTTTTCACTAGTTTTGCATTTGGCTGGGGTCAGAGTCACTACTGATAGCATGAGGCGGTACCTGGACCCTATAGAGGTTGCACAGACAGTCCAATGCCTCCAGGATGGCACATCAATATGTGCCATTGCCGTGAGGTTTGATGAGTTTCCCAAGACAATCTCCAGAGCATGGAGGAGATTCCAGGAGACAGGCAGTTACTCTAGGAGAGCTGGACGGGCCATAGAATGTCCTTAACCCATCAGCAGGACTGGTATCTGTTTCTTTGTGAACAGAATGAGCACTGCCAGAGCCCTACAAAATGACCTCCAGCAGGCCACTGTTGTGAACGTCTCTGACCAATCAGAAACAGACTTCATCAGGGTGGCCTGAGGGCCTGGTGTCGCCTAGCGGGCCCTGTGCTCACTGCCCGGTACCCTGGAGCTTGATTGGCATTTGCCATTGAACACCAGAATTGGCAGGTCCCCCATTGGCGCCCTGTGCTTTTCACAGATGAGAGCAGGTCCACCCTGAGCACGTGACAGACATGAAAGGGTCTGGAGAAGCCATGGAGAATGTTATGCTGCCTGTAAAATTGTTCAGCACGACCTGTTTGGTGGTGGGTCAGTGCTGGTCTGGGGAAGCATATCCAATTATGAAGACGTAAAAAAGTAAGACACTAAGGCTGGCCATACATTATACAATTGTCTTGTACAATTTTATATTTACCAAAAATCGTATAATATGAGTTCAAATCTAAACACTTTTAATTTATATGCAATCAAGCAGGCCCTGACACTACGTAGGTGAAGGTAAATTTAAAATAAATTTAATAAGAAAATTGTATAATTTATGGCCAGCCTTAGTTTTTTTTGTTTTTTGTTTTTTCTGCACAACGATTTAATTGATTAGCCTGTTACAAAAAGTTTTAATTAGGCTTTAAATATGGTTACAATATATAGTTTTTGGCTGGAGATTATTACCTTAATGTGCTTATAAAACCTTTTTGGCTATAGTTAAAGAACCAAAAAAAAAAAAGAGGCAAATTAAAAAAAAAAAAAAAAAAACGAAAAACAAACCACAAGCACATTAGAAGTGTGAATACCTTTAATGTAAGAAAGTAATTTCGGTGTTGTGCTTTATGAATGCTTTTGATAAATGACCCCCATTCTTTGTAAATAATTAAATGCTGATCTATTCTTTTTTTTATTATGCATGTATGCATCACAGCCTTGGCTGAGAAAACATTTGCATAATGTGTATTTTGTACTAATTATTTAAAGAGCAGCTTCAATTCACAGATGGCTTAACAAAGAGCATCCTTTTTTAATTTACACATAAATATATATACAGTATATGTATTTTTTCATCTTAGACTAAATGTATTTTTATAAGTTGAGATGATAGGTGTTTTTTATTTTTTTTACTCAATTCTCATTTGATGACCAACAACAGAAAGCAACCACTGCTGCCTTGTTTTAAGCGAAAACACCTCCATGAAACAGAAGACTGTGACTATTTCACAAGTCTATAGGTGGTCAATAGCATAATATCATACTACAGGAAACTACAGGGTTGATTCTCTAGGCAGTTTGGAAGGGAATTTTCCCTTAGGTTATTGACTGTGCTGAAAATTCATTTTGCAAAGAATTCCAACAGTCACATGCGATTGGATGATGAAAATCAGCAGATATCTTCTACCTGATAGGAGAATGAAAGAAGATTTGGTCTTTGTTTTATCTCTAACCCAAGCACCACTGGAAGTGAAAGAGATGTTGATAGCAGAACATTGGGCTGGCAATGCAGGCTTGGAAGATCCAGCAGAACATCTGGTCAGGAACAGTAGCACTGCAGGATGAGCTTGGGTTAAAGTTGAACTCCGATTGTATTGTAGGTTCAGGAGACAGAGCCTGACCGAGCTTCCAATAAGCTTATGGAAGGAAAAGGAATTGGCAGCACTCCAGGTTGAGTCAAAATCCAGATTTATTGACTGGACATCCAAATAAGACAATCGTGTGTGAAACGCGTCTACCTTGTCACGATTGTCCTATTTGGATGTCCAGTCAATAAATCTGGATTTTGACTCAACCTAGAGTGCTGCCAATTCCTTTTCCTTTATCAAGTTTCCACAGAGGCGAGCCGGGGCATGCAACGGTGTGAGTCATCAGGCAATTACACCACCTTGAGCAGTGAGTTCTTGTCTCTTCAAGCTTATGGAAGGACCACACGAAGATGGTAGATGCTGGATGCATCCAGTGCAGGCAATCAGTTATAGCATGGAGCTGAATCGGAGACCGAAACATTGTCCAAGGGGTAGCCGAGGTCAGCAGCCAGCAGGGTACAGAGTCATAAGCAGGATCAGAGTCCTTAATGGCAAGGCAAGCTGGACCGATAACGGAAGTCAAAACCAGGACACACTCATGGCACAGTATACAGCTGAAGATCTGTCAACACTGACATTAGATCAAGGCATCATTTAAATCATTTAATTAGGCCATCTGGTGCCAATACTGACTGTTGTCTCGCGTCCGCACGTATATGGTTATGAGCACGCATGCGCGTGCCTGATCACAGTTCTGTGTACCTTTTACAATACCATGCATGTCTCCAAGCTATCTAGCTCACATGAATTTCCTGACAGCAGAGCTTCATCTCTTTCACTAATCTAAGGGATACTTCCCTTCTAAAGTTAATCACCTTTTTTGACTTTAGTAAATCAACACCTAGTTGTCTTGTGGATGACTGCTGCTGTTGTGGGTGACTGCTGCTGAGTATAAGACCACTGTCTTATATATTGTCAGCAGGAACCAGGGGTGTGCTGGAGGTCTATAGATGTTGGCTGCTGGAAGATCTATTGTCGCTGGGAGGGGGGGGGGGGTGAAGTGTTGCTTGAGGAGGATCTATTCTCGTGGGGAGTCCTTTGTTGCTGGGTAGGTCTATTGTTGCTGGCGGGGAATCTATTGTTGCTGGGGAAGAAGGGTTATGTTGCTTCGGGGTAAATTGTTTCTGGGAGGAATCTGCTGTTGAAGGAGATCTATTGATGATGGCTGCTGGGAGATCTGTTGTTGCAGCTGGAGGTCTATTGTTATGGGGGATCTATTGTTGTTTAGGTGTCTATTGCTCTGGGGGATTTATTGTTGCTGGAGTGTATATTGTTGTTGGAGCATCTATTGTTATTGGGATATCTATTGTTGTGGGGGATCTATTGTTGCTGGTGAGTCTATTGTTGGGGGGATCTATTATTGCTGGGGAGGGATCTATTGTTGTTGAGGGTATACTGTTGCTGCCTGCAGGGGATCTATTTTACTGCATTTCTTATCGATAACAAATTCTATACAAATTTTTATCACTACAAACTTATACTTTGTTCTGTATTCTCTAAAAGGAGTGGTACAGTAGGGAAAATGAAAAAAGGAATGGTGCTCGGAGGTGGGTAAGGGTGGAGACAAGGGGTGACTCAGAAAGGGAGAGTTCCTCCACCTATTCTCTGAGAAAAAAAAGATTGCTTATACTTGTATAAAAACCTACACTTTTTCTGTCGGGAACTGTGAAGTAGTTTGCAACCCAGTGAGCCAGCATAAATTGATGTCACTGTCCCATAGTAGCACTTCGGAACAGATCACACTTCAGCTTTTTCATATAAAGAAAGAACAGTCATAGTGGTGAGCAGATAATGGAGCGTTGCTCAATTGAGGCCAAAGAAAGATGGGTTGCGGTCTGTGGGCTGTAGGTGGGACAAGCCAGTTCCATAGCATGTTGCTGGAGTTTATTCAAATCCAATAGAATTCTGTATCTTGGTCATAGAGAAACTTAGGTGCTTTCTTTTCCATTATTGTCTCATGCCTGATCATGGGTTATGCAAACAACTGAAGTGAACATGAGCTGCTACATTGAGCACATTATATTTGCAATATGGTTCTGGATATGCATTAGGGGTTATTGCATATCCTTGTGACCCATGTAGCATCTTATAATAGGGATGCAAATTTCACACTCTTATTCATACGAGTAAACTAGTACAGTCAATAATTCATATGTTTTGCCATGAATTGGAATGTCTGTTTTTGTTTCAAAATCCTTCTTTACATTTATTGCCTACATGGATATACAAAGGCTTCCCATACCTAAAACTCAAGCTAACCTAAAGTTCATATTTGCATCATATCATTATACTGAAATAATATGTGAATCCAAAATAAAATGAGAAATCAGCCCAAGGGAAATAACTCACAGGCAGTAGAATGTGTCCCTCACGCTGATGCCTTTTCTTTCATTTTAAATCCTCCTCTGTCCATGCACCCCCCCCCCCCATCCCACGACTACCACCATAACCTTCAGGTGTGGTGGGGGTAATTCAACTAAAGGCTCTCATCAAGAGTGCATGACATGCGCACCTTTTCCACCCAGCTACTCCATTCATAGAAGCCGGTACTACAGCCTCTTTGAATGAAAAAGGATCTAATAATGGAGGATGGGAGGATGATTGAAAGGTTTATTATCTCCATTCATAGAAGCTGTAGTACCGGCTTCTATGAATGGAGCAGCTGGGTGCAAAATGTGGGCATGGTCATGTATTCTTGATGAGAACCTGTGACAGCCCCTTAGTTGAATTACACCTGCCACACCTGAAAAATATGGTGGTAGTGGTGGAATTGGGGGGGGGGGGGGCATAAACGGAGGAGGATTTCAAATTAAAAAAAAAAAAAGAAAAGGAATCAGCACAAGGGACACAACCTACTGACTATTCGTTATGTTATTTGGGCAAATTTCTCATTTTATTTTAATATTTAATTTTTTTTTTTTATGCACTTAGGCTTCAAGATGTAAGTCAGACTATGTCAATGCTTTCCAGCCAGCTGCTCCATTCATAGAATCTGGTAGTACAGCTTACTACAATCTGTAGTACCGCTTCTATGAATGGAGCAGCTGGCCGGAAAGCATGGACATAGTCTGGCTCTCACCCTTCACAGTCCCTTAGTTGTATTAACCCCCACTGCACCATAAGATTATGGCAGCGGAAGTGGGAGGGCATAGATGGTGAAGGATGTCAACTTAAAAAAGAGGCATCAGCACAAGGGACACATTCTACTGACTGTAAGTTATGTCCCTTGTGCTGATTTTTCTGTTTTTTTACTTTGGCGCACTAAGGCTTTAAATGTCGCTGCCGCTAATTGATCACAAAAATTGAATGTTTGAAAGAACATCTGACATGTCTTTGTGAAATTCTATGGTTCCTTATGCTGAGTAACTGCAAAAAGGAAAAAAAAATCATATTTTATTTTAGCCATTTAAAATTTCCCTGCATTTTGTTTTCAAGTACTTTTTTGCTTTTATTACATCTCATTATGCTGTATTTTTATTGTTTGGAAGGTCATATTTTATGTGCTTCAGAACAGAATCGAATACAAATCTATCCTAAAAGCAGAGCCAGAGGCATACATTTTTTTTAAATGGTTACAGAAAAAAAAAAAAACAACTCCCTATTGAGAAAACTAGGGTTTACAGTCGGTTTTACAACAAAATTTATTGCATCGAAAATCTTGTGTACTTTCAGCTAGACCTTTTTTATATTAAAAAGGAGCGAATAACACTACAGAAGCCAAGTTTCTATCACTAAGTAGACTTGAAAAAGAAAGACATGGGTTACAGTTTGGGATCAAATTAATCCGATGGACTATTTCTTCGATTACACCAAATGCACTGACTGGAAGAAATCTCAGTGGTCCTGAAAGCTTTCAGTGCTTCATACAGTCTGTTTTATCTTATTCTTATTCTGTCTTGCTGATGTTGAGCAGGTTGCAAAGTCCTGAAGTGTCTCTTGACTTGGAAGGAACACTTAATGGAGCTGTTTAAATAACCGATACTCTGAAAGAACCACTAGTGAAAGTAGATAACACATAGGAAACCCCTCTTGGTACAGGTGATGGGTATTTTATTGTTTTTATGTTTTCTTTTAGGTCGCTTGTATATAAATTGAATTGAAAAGTGCATCTAGCTTGTGTGACATCGGATTTATTTCTTGTGCCACTTTCAGATGTTATTCCTTGGGGGTGGGGATCTACCAGGGAGAGCAATCCAAACAAAGGGGATTGATTATGGTGTAAAATGTGACCATGCAGTGCAGACAACATTCATGTGACGAATATGATTATTTACCAAGGTATTCAGGCCTTAAAGTAAGAAACTTGGCAAAGTTCACTTTTTTCCTTTTTTTTCCCCCCAGTATTTACATTTCCAATCTGTAGTCAGTATCATATTCAGAGGCCTGATGGTGTTGTATGGCTTCTTTTGGCTAATTGTTTTTTCTTAATTGGTAGACATCCAAATATTTTTAAGGCCTATCTAAACCTAACAACAAATAGTTTATATTTTACAGTTACCAATCCTAAGATGTGTTGGCTGCATTCGTTTTGTTTTTTCAGGATTTTTTTTTTAGCTGTTGATCCTACTAGTAAAACTTCCTGTCTTAGGATGCTGGTGCTAGCTTGTTAAGCGGAGTTCCACTCAAAAGTGGAGCTTCCGCTTATCTGTGTCCTCTGCCCCCCCTTCCGGTGCCACATTTGGCACCTTTCAGGGGGAGCAAGTACCTGTTTTTGACAGGTACCCTGTCCCCACTTCCGTCAGGTCCTGCCACGGCAAGTTGCGTCAAAGGTTTGGCCCCCTCCTCCTCCCTCTGCTTTCAGGCCAATTACCGAGCACAGCACGCTATATGTATGTGCAGTGGGGACCACAAGTCTCTACTGCCCGGTTCCCTTACCGGCATTAGCGGTGGCAGCACCCGACAGCCGATGGAAACATCAGCTGCGGTGCTGACATTGCTGGATTCCAGGACCGGTAAGTGTCCTAATGTTAAAAGTCAGCAGCTACAGTATGTGTACAGCATGTGTAGCTGCTGACTTTTAATCTTTGGGGGGGGGGGAACTCCACTTTACAACTAAAACAGAAGAATAAGGCCCCTCTCACATGGGTGATCCGATCCGCCTGTCAGTTTTTTAGGCAGACCTGATCGGATGCTCCATGCATCCCTATGGGGCAGCAGATGTCAGCGGAGACATGTCCGCTGACACCCGCTGCTCTCCGATCCAATCCTGTCCGTGAAATCTGGACGGATGGAAACCCTATTTTCCATCCGACTGGCGGATGGGATCGGATGAGAACAGACAGATGGTCCGTTCTCATCCGATCTCCCCATAGAGGACAGCGGGGATCTGACAGCTCTGTCCACACAGCGCGGAGATGGAGCAGTCATCCGCCTGCTCAGCGGGGATCTGACAGCTCTGTCCACACAGCGCGGAGATGGAGCAGTCATCCGCCTGCTCAGCGGGGATCGGCAGATCGATCCCCCACTGAGCCGAATGGATCTCGTCCGACGGCGCTCTGTGTGAAAGGACCCTTAGTCAGCACAGGCAGAGATCAGGAAGTTATCAGCTCACAAGATTTCTGGCAGGATCAACAAGAATTTTTTTGCACATACCAAACTTATATATAAAAAAAAAAATTCAATTGTATTTTTAACAGATCTACATGAAGCAAATAAAAAAACTTAAAGACAAAAAATACCTCAAACCCCTATAATAGGTTTGATCACTTATATGCAAGATGTGAAAGAGAAGCAGGTCAATTCCCGCTATATATTGATGGCCAGTGGTAATTGATCTAACTTTTTTTTTTTTTTTTATTAAAAATTTCCTGACAAAACACATATATATACATATATATATATATATATATATATATATATATATATATATATATGTATGTATGTATTTTTTTTTTGTTAAATAGACTTGGAAAAATGATTATTCCCCTCCTTTCCCGTTCCTCTTACAGCCGGTGACGGCAGAACAAGAAATGAGAGCAGTCATTATCGGGGCAGGAAAACCCAGACAGTAATAATAACTTGACAGTTCTAGCTTCTACCCATTCACAGTATTTTTTGTTGCATTATTTTCTCCTCTAGAGAGATTTACAATCACTTCCTCTCCCATCAGAAAGAGGGGGTGGGGATTCTCTAACACTGACTGCAATAAAACTCCACAAGGGTTCTATGCCTTCCACACTTTGTCCAAAAGTCCAGCTCAGAACTCCATCTCACTACATGCTGACCAGACCATATACCACATAGACTTCACACAAAAAAGCACCACTAGAAAAATATACAGGATTAATCATTTTTGTTGGATAATAGCCATAATACACGGAAAATGTAAGCGAAAGTCTAACAAAAAAAAAAATGTAAACCTTTGCTCAAAATATTAAAATTGGCTTCTCTCCAACCTATACCTGGTAGAACAGTAGGCATGAAAATAGTTGAAACAATGGACATACAACCAATAACTTATTCAATGTATTGTAATACATTTACAACTACGATCCCTTCAGGCATTCAAACCAGAGCATTTTTTTGAGAAGAGCTTGGGTCCAAGCATTGTATACAAATGTAAAATACAACAAAAGCAAGCTATTAATACAAAAAAAAAAAAAAATATATATATAAAAAATATGAAAATTATACAATACATCCAAAAGATGTATACAATATATATTTTAAGATTACAAAAAAAAGTATTAGGATCTCAAATTAATAACACTTACCCTAAACTAAATACTGACACTAGTCCGAAAACATGTTCCATGTTCCTGTACATCTGTTATTTATCGAAGGTCAAGTTTATAGCTCAAACAGAGGGAAGGAATATACCAGCCACTCCATGATACCACTTCTCAAGAACAGTGAGGCTGACAATACTTTTTATGTGTATCGTTTAAAAAATAGTAGCCAATTAAATGTTAAGTCCAATGGTAAGGTACCTATAAATGTTGTACAATACTTTTCATTTGAGTGCAGATCGAGTGATGATGTAATTTGTATATGTCTACTGGTAGATATGACAAGCCAAATCTTTTGAAAGAAGAATGGCAACTAAACAAGCCCGAAAACCTTTTAATGTCCCCAGATAAGCTAGCACCAGAAGTGTCTACCTTGTGTCCACCACACTGTGCTCTAAATGTTCAAAAAGTTTTTAAAAGTTGTAAAAATGTTTTATGTTTTTTTTTTTTCTGTGTATACAAAATCCTCATTTTACAAATTAACATTTATTACATAACCAAAGATTAAAGTTCCGCCCTGAAATCTTTTTTTTCATATATTCCGCTTGCTCAAAATTACCTGTAAAACAATTGGATCATTAAAATTTTTTTATTTTTTTTATTCACTTACCTTGTTTTTAAAGAAAATATACTTACCTTACTTCTTCTTCCTCCCTCTGTGGACACGGCCACCGCAGTCACTTCCTGGGAGCTGAACGTCATCCAGGAATCAATGCGCCTGCACCGGCCACGCTCGTCCGTTCCGGTGCAGGCGCATCATTCCCTGCTAAACAGCTTCTGGGCATGCCCAGAAGCTGTGTAGGGATGATGCGCCTGCGCCGGAACTGACGAGCGGGGCCGATGCAGGGCATTCTGGGACCGAAGAGGACGCCCTGGCTTTAGCTGCCCACACCTGAGATGGCAACGCTGGACAAGAAATTTTCAAGGTAAGTATTTCTTCTAAAAGGTAAGTGAACCAGGGGACAGTTCAGAGGCTATTATTGCTGAAATGCACTAGCCCTGACTGTCCCGGGGGTATTTTTGTATCTAAATTTTTGTTTTTTTCAGGCCGGAACTCCGTTTTAAGGACATTATGGGTTTTCTTACGACAGAGAATAGTAGTAGTTGTCTGATTAAAAACCTCATAGGGAGCAATAAGTAGAGAGAGCTGCCAGAAAGTTAAAGCGGACCTTCACTCTCCTGACCAATATTGACTATTTTTAATCATTATGCTGCTAGCATTAGTAAATAGTCATCAGGAGGGGTTTTCTCAGCTAAGCACACTCTCCTGCCTGCATGCCTTAGCTAAGGGCTGATGGATTCCAGCAAGTATATTCTACATGAATCATCTGCCCTTACTCAAGATGGCCGGAGTTTGGGGGGGGGGGACTTTCCAAATGATTTTTCAGCAAACAAAGCATTGTGACATGGATGGATGTGGGAGTTTGCTATGAATATAAAAAATGAATTAAATAGCAATTTTTGTTTGTGGTGTTTAAATGCAGTGTAGTTCTGCTTCACATTCCTTAATGCTCCACCTTTTGGTTTATATAAGAGTACAAAATTGTAAATATTTCATATTTACAAGGTTAAAAAAATAAAATTGAATTATTGTTTAGTTCTGATTATAATAATGAAAATATGTACAAACCTCTATACTTTCTATTTAATATCTTTGGAGGTTTGCAAGAATAAATTGTGATTTAAGGATATTTTTTATTTTTTTTCTAGAAGCCAGATATTTCAAGGATGTTCTGAAATTGTGTGTGCTTGTGCATATATATGTATAGATAATATGTCTGTGCGTGCATTATAGATGATCTATTTATTTCTACCTATTGAACCGTGATTAGGATACACGGTTACGATTCTTTGTCTTTTATTTATTTTTTACTTAGGAGATTTACTATCTGCCTAACATCCAACCACAGCCTAATACCTTGAGGGTTGATGGAAAGATCTTTCTTAATTTTTGAAGATATGTTGTGATCAGCAGGAAATTAGTTTTCAGCAGCCTATGGGGAAATATTATCAGTGGTGATACCCTTCACATACAGTTAAGGAAACTGTTGTGAGTAGCATTTTAAATGTTCTCTCTTGTAGTGTATAACAGGGTTTTTACACTTTCAAGAATTTAGCAAACTGATATGTGTTTTCAACCATCAAATTTAATTTTCCGTTAGAAGCCCCCTTTGCAACTTTCTTCCTAGGATTCATCCCAGCTTTGTTAGTAGCATCTGAATGAAAATGTTGTAACGGTTTCCATCTTATTAGATTGCATATTAAAGAGCCAGCTGCTCTCCCTTTGTCCTTCCTGAAATTCACCAATAAATCTCCTTCCCTGGTAATTGGAAAATCAATTATAATATGTGGGCTGTGCTTTGCTAATACTGACCCAGGGGCTCTTTTTTAGGGGCTCTTCCATAGAATCCCAGGCAACAAGTAAAACCAACAAACTACTAATGCTCTCCAGCGACTACTACAACACAGACTACTTCACAGAATTCGGAACGTCTACTTGATTTATTGTTCGTTTATGGGCAGTAACGTTGTGCATTTCTCGACAACTCTGCTTTATTAGGCTATTAGGCTTCAGTTTTAATTTTTGGTGTAGTAGTTAATAGCCCTGACCTTAACCACCTGAGCTCTGGAAGGTTTTACACCCTTCATGACCAAAGCATTTTTTGCTATTCGGTAGTGTGCTCCTCTAGCTGGAAATTGCGTTGTCGTCATTAGAGATTTCCTTTGGTGGTTTTTTAATTTTTTCTATATAAATGAAAAAAGGCCAAAAGTTTTGGGGAAAAAAAAAAGCCCAATATTTTCTGCTTTCTATTATTATGGAAAATATTAAATAAAATCAAAGTTTCTTCAAAAATTTAAGCCAAAACATATTCTGCTACACGTCTTTTGTAATAAAAAAAAAAAATTATCGGTAGTGTATATTAAAGCGGTTGTATACTCCATAAAAAAAAAAAAAAAACCCTGTAAGACAAAGGCATAATGCATACTAGCTCATTATGAAATACTTACCTTAGAACGAAGCCCCGGCACGGTCGTCTGGACAATGCTGAGGGAGCGTACATGCTCCCTCTGCATCTCTTTCTGGTTCGGTGGCGATGGCGTCACTTTCCGCCACGATCCGGCAAGGAGCTCTGAAGGTCCGCCGGACCTTCAGAGCGCATGTGCCGCAGGCGCCAGCGGCTGCATGCAGGTTAAATATCTCCTAAACCATGCAGGTTTAGGAGATATTAATTGTACCTACAGGTAAGCCTTATTATAGGCTTACCTTTAGGTAAAAGTCATATAGCGGAGTATACTACCGCTTTAACTGTGTGAAAGTTATAGCGACTACAAACTATGGTATATAGATTTGAAAATAGATCAATCCTGATGTACTATCTAATTTCCTAAATTCCTTAAAATGCCAGGAAAGTGCAACGTTTCCAAAATTACCCCTTTTTGGAAAGTAGACAGTCTGAGGCATTTCATAAGAGACATTTTTTTGTGACAATTTTTTTGGAAATAGAAGAAACTTTTTTTTTTTTTTTTCAAATTTTTTAAACATGGTCACCAGTGCAGTACAGAGTCGTCATATGACTGGTGTGACAGTGATTAGGGATACTTACTGGTGGCAATACATTTAAAAAAATGAAATTTGTTTATTCTGTTTTTTTTAACCTTTTATGTTTTTAACTTTTTTTTTCTAAAAAATACTCTAATCAGAGTAGTTCAGTGTCACTATAGTAACTCTGATCTGTGATTGGCTATAGCTAATCACATGGTACATGGTGCTGTGATCAATCCACCCGCCGAGTGCCAAGTGCTATGTTTGTGTAGTTAGTGCTAGGCCTGAAACAACTAATCAATTATGAAAATAGTTGTCAACTATTATTATAATCAATTAGTTGGCCTGCATACAGAATGCATTATTTGTTTACATATCAGAAGACACAGTGAAGCACACATACAGCTCAGTACAACCGTCCATAGATGTCAGTAAGTGCCTTAGAACTTGTGAATGTGAGGATCAATGCCTCATGGGACATGTAGTCCTGGGCAGGAAATGAGTGGTTCTAAAGGCAGAAGTTTTTTTTTTTTTTACCTTGCTATAGGGGCACTCTATACTATGCAGCTTGCTATTGGGGCACTCTGAAGGCAGGAGGAGCCAGAAGCCTCAGGGGAACCCCAGAAGAGAAGAACCAGGACAGCTCTGTGCAAAACCATTACACAGAGCAGGTAAGTAAATCCCAGCAAAACGCACAGCAAACTTCATAGGTGTGAACTGAGCCTTATGCTGGCCATACACCTATCAATTTTCGGATGAGAATATTCATATGAAAAATCTTTGTACATTCGCTGAATGAAAGAATGTCGTTTGAAAATTTCACTTGCTTTTAACATTTAGTTTTAAAATGAATGTCATTTCTGAACGAAAACCACATTCACTGTCTGAAAATTCCTTTGACCAAGAAGTTTTTAATTCTTCTCTTTCAAATCTTCCCATTACTGTGGTTGAAAACGAATGTCTATTTGACCCCACTAATGATTTGAAAATTAAACAAATGTTCTTAATAACAAAAAATTTTTTTTGAAGGAAGACATTGTTTTTGTATGGCCAGCATAAGTGACAGCAGGCACAGGGAGCTTTTATCAAGCCACCTGCCTATGACAAGGGAGTCGGTCATACATAATATATTACAGTTCTGTCTGAAAATCGGCAAAAAACAGTCTTTAATTTTTTTTTTTTCTTTAAATAAAAAATTTGATCTCTGAGTCAAATGGTATTTACCAGATTCAACCTCTAATAGTATATACAGTAAATCTCTTCTCTTCTATCTTTTATTCTCAGAGTGGATTAGAGAATTTGCTCCCCCAACCATGTAGTTGGTTATTTATATTTACCACTGCATAGGAATAAATTGCCTTTTTTTTTTTAAACTTTACATAGTTACTAAATTATACGCCACACATTTTTTTAAGGTTATTATCTGATTAGTCGATTAATCGAAATAATAATCGGCCAACTAATCGATTATGAAAATAATCTTTAGTTGCAGCCCTAGTTAATGCACATGCCCTATTCATTCCTAATGGTGTGCTAAATTCAACAGTACAGCTCACCCATAGAAATGTGTGATGCCAAATGCACAGTAAAGATGGCTGGGGCAGGAAGGGAAGATAAACATTTAACACAGCACTTAGGGGTGGGGGGGGGGGGGTTTATTTAAGGTCAGGTTCAACAAAAGTGAACTTATCCTTTAATGTCTTTATGGCCCTCTAAATGAATGAGCAAATCCAAGTGGTTTATGAAGCAGATGTCTAACTCTAAATGCCTAAATGGAGAACAAGATGGCCATTTTAAAAGGGCGTGATCGACAATGCTCTTTTTTATTTATTTTTTTTCCCCATCACATATTCTTTTTTCCAATTATCCAAGGTCATTGGTGAACGCGGATTAAAATATTTTCTTTCTTTTTTCTGTTTGTGCAGAAGCTGTCTCTTAGCTGTTCACATAATTCTCCTTCATGTAACTTGTTAGTAGTTTTTCAAAGAATCCTTCTAAGTTGCCCTCCGTGTATTTCTGCTGCTTGCTAATCACATGGTAATCACGGTTGCTTTTGCAAGTCTTCTCTCTTGCAGTCTTTCTTGTAACTCCCAAAGCTCTCTCCTTTTAATCTTGCGCTCACCACTCATGTTCAGTCATGAGGTTACAAAGCTGACATTGCTGTCTCGGTAGAGGTTATCTATTTAGGTTCCTTGAAAATTTCTCTTTGGCATTTCCAGATTGGCATATGGCTCTCCACAGGAAAATGTTAGACTATCCCTTCAATGTATCTGGCATTTAAAGATTTTCACTTGTGTCCAAGCTTTTCAAATTCGATTACTGCTGTCTCTTCTCTTTGGTACTAAAATGGTATTTCTTTTGGCACATGAGCAAATTTTATTCCTTTCATTTGTTGTCCTACAAGGCCCACAACGGCCTAGAAAAAATCAACCACAGATAAAAACGAACTTCCGTTCTGACACTTTCTTCTCCTAATCAAAGACATATAAGCAAGAGATAGGCAACATTTTTGCTCTGCTTCCCAAAATTCTAGTTGCCTGGCTTTTTCTGTCTTCAATATTTTTATTTTATTACAGGTACTTATGTAGCGCTGTCAATTTAAGCAGCAATTTTGCATAGTTTTTTTTTTTTTTTCACAAAACTTATTATCCGACATTAAAGTTGGCACCACAGTACATGACCATATTCATTCAAATACATATGAGCTCAGCGTACATTTAACCAAAACACAGCTGGTACATAATACATAAGCACCCAATGCACTGTCCCAATCCCTACTGTGGATCAACAGTGTACCACAAAGCCTGGTAAGTACCATTTTTTTCAATTTTTTAACCCAACCCCCTTCCCCAAAAGCGCTGTTACCAGCTTTAACCTTAAGAGCCGGTTCACACTGAGGCGACACGACTCCTTACTACTTCGGGGGCGACTTGTGCATTACCATGCACCACGACTTCGGAGTGACTTGCAGGGACTTCACATAATGGAAGTCTATGCAAGTCGCTCCGAGGTCGCCCTAAAGCAGTACAGGACCCTTTTTCTAAGTCGGAGCGACTTGTGCTGCTCCTATTAGAACAGGTCCTGTAGCGGTCAATGGACCGCGAGGGAGAGCGCGACTTGTCAGGCTGACAAGTCGCGCTAGTGTGAACCGGCTCTAAAATATAAAACAAAACAAAAAATCAGACAAAATTAAACAATATCATCCACCTCAGGTCCATCCAGTGTGCCAAACCATACCTACAACAAATTAAAAGAATAACTCGTCCCATCTCATAAACTTTACCCTCCTCCTCTAAAGTGTCAATGGAGTCCACCCATCTAAACCAAACCTTCCTGAATTTTTTGGGAGATCCCCTGGCCACCTTTGTCATCTGATAGAGTGGAATATCCACATTAACCACTTTAAGCCACATCCCAAAGTCAACTTTTCCGTTTGTATCCACCTCCTGGCTATGAGTTTGCGAACAGAAAAGAGTAGTAGTCTAAGGAATAGTTTTGTATCTGCATCCCTCTCCTCATCTTCAATAACACCTGATAGACCTAGCAAGGAAGTGCATACATTGGGGAGACCAAACATATCTGCTATGAACTCGGTTACCATAGACCACAAGGTCCTTACCTTGGAACATTCCCACAGCGCTTTACATATTTATTAAACATTTACATGAGTCCCTGCCCTCCAGGAGCTTACAATCTAAGGTCCCTAACTCACATTCATACATACACATACTAGGGCCAATTTGGACAGGCACCAGTTAACCTACAAACATGTTTTTGGAGAATGGGAGGAAACCGGTGGACCTGGAGGAAACCCACGCAAGCACAGGGAGAACGTGCAAACTCCAGGCAGGTAGTTCCATGGTTGGGATTTGAACCTTTAATACTTTGACTCACTGACCTGTATTAAGCATGCAACTCATGAAATTAGAAGGCCTGGTCTGCTTACTTGATACAGGTGAGTGATTTAGAATATAGATGCCAAGGGAAAGCTTTTTGAGGAGTTGCTCTGCTTTTCTTTAAGAACGTGTCATAAAAATAAAAAGAGCATTTTTTAGTAAAAAGTGCTGCCACCTAGAGATACCTATGGCAGACTCTAGTACCCTGCTTTCATTGGTTAAAACTGGGTCCCATCATTTTTATCTTAATGGGCCAATACACGGGGTGTAAGGTGGTAGCATGTTTCGACATTATCCATTGTCTGAGCTTAAAGTATAACTAAACTAACTAAAAAATGTTTTAGTTTTGGATAGAGTGAAGAGGTATTAGAACACCTGTCAGTTTTTATTGCTGTCTGAGCCCCGTTCGGAAGACTCACTCTCTCTATTTGTCCTGTTTACCATTACCATTTAAAGTAAAAGAAAATCCCACATTTTGGGTTGTCCCCAGAAAAGTATTAGAGGGGAAACTCGTTCTGGAGACCTGGGGGTCCCCAAGGAATTCCCTTAATTTGCAGGGATTTCTTCTCACTTCCTGTTTGGCTATGGGACAGGAAGTGAAGGAAAATATCCACAATGGGACACAGATAGAGACAAAAAAAATCTGGCAGGGGTTATAACTCTCCATTACTCTATCCAAAAGGGGGAAAAAAAAGTTTGCCTTTAGTTCTACTTTACCCTGCCAAAACAATTTGGGATTGTGCTGTAGCAAGAGGGTATTAGATTGAGATTAAGTTAGTTATTATACATGCATTTTTTTTTTTTTTTTTTGTGTGTTTTTTTTTTTTTTTTTTTTTTATTAGGACCTTATTTACATGGCAGCTAGAGGCGGCTTGACTGCAACATTCAAATGTGGCTAAACACTGTATCTGGATGCAGCAGCACTATGTACTATGGCCACATACAAATAGCTGCATCCAATTTGTGTGCAGAGAGAAACGCTGTCCCTGGACACAAGCTGTCTGTGCCCAGGCGGGTCTGAGACTCTAATCGCATATAACCAATTGGATGTGTGATTACATGTGAGCAGCGGTGCTGCTGACCGCAGCTAACACACTTTGGAAAAACTTCTCCACCGCCAGGCAAAGGGTATATTGGCTCTGGATCCCTTAACAAACCAATTTAGGTAAAGTATTAAAAAGCATTTTTACATTTAGATTTAGGACTCCTGCACATTACAGCTAAAAAAAAAAGCTGATTTTACAAGTGTTTAAGCTTTTATTTCTCTTCGTCCTACTGTTGTGAGGGTTGTATCTTGGTGAGACCTTCTAAGGTGCTGCACATCTAAAAGAATTCTAGGGTTGCGGTGTGCTTTTTATCAAAAATAAAAGTCACTGTGTAACCTGTAATATTAGAACACAGACTGTCTCTCTTATTATTCATTTTCATCAAGTGCACTGACATGACCTGTTCTGTTATCTATTGAACAAAAGTAACAATCTGTGATTGTTTGCTAAAATCCTTGCTATTGAAAAACCTTGATGATTTTTTTTCTTCCAGAAAATTTTTATCTTCATTGTTCTATGTATTGATTTCAGCTCTTTCAGTTAGTATATCTATATTCAGAACCTTTTTTGTTATTATTGATAGAGTAGGTAGTGGTTAGAATCCCAGTCAGTTTATTCTTTGCTGGTCCGTCAAGGGGAAATTTTCTTTCACTTCCTACCCAGACAAAACCGGAAGTTAGATGAAATTTCTACAGTGAGGGGAATTCCCCTCTAAGACATTTGTCACCGGAGCCAATGCTTCTAATGGGATATTTGCCCACACCTTCTTTCTGTGAAATTTTGGATTTTCTGTCATTTTGTTTTTGGGGTGAATCTATCTAGAAAGGGCATGAACAGCAATATACATGTGAGGTTTTAAGACTTTTAAAGACTAGGGGAAAAAATTGTGGCTATACACTTTAATGTTTTAAATTATGTTTGTATTGCTATTATTGCATAACATGCATTTACATTTACTTTCATTTCCTACTTGCTCTGATTATTGAAAGGCTGTTTTTTGCCATATGGTTTCTTAAGAGTACTGTAGAGTAACGGACATATTTTAAAACATACGATTTAATAAAGGTGCTTGGAGTGTCAATGTTAATTATCATGCCCACATATTTAAAAGGTATGTCAATGCAAAATAAAAAATCTCCCTCCCTCTTCCCCTCTCCTTCCCTCTCCCCATCTCATTTTGTTTCCTATCTTCTTTCCTTTCCCCATCTCCTTCCCTCTCCCTCTTCCCATCTTCTTCCCTCTCCCCATCTTCTTCCCTCTCCCCATCTCCTTTCCTCTCCCCATCTCCTTTCCTCTCCCCATCTCCTTTCCTCTCCCCATCTCCTTTCCTCTCCCCATCTCCTTTCCTCTCCCCATCTCCTTTCCTCTCCCCATCTCCTTTCCTCTCCCCATCTCCTTTCCTCTCCCCATCTCCTTTCCTCTCCCCATCTCCTTTCCTCTCCCCATCTCCTTTCCTCTCCCCATCTCCTTCCCTCTCCCCATCTCCTTCCCTCTCCCCATCTCCTTCCCTCTCAACACCCCCCCATCTCCTTCCTTCTCCTCCCCTCTTCTTATTCCTATAACCCCTCCTTGTGCACAGGCAGAAAGCACAGAAAGTTATCAGCTCACAATATTTCTAGCAAAATTAATGGGTATGATTTTTGATTTAATGAACAGATGTAACAACAACATTTCAATATTTCAATAGTGTCTTTAGCAGACCAAAGGAAGCAAATAAGAGAAATTCATTATTATGGTTTCCATACACTTTAATGGTCTGTCATATCCATTGAACAGTCAGTTTAATAATTTCCCTACAAAAAAAAAAAAAAACTGAAATGTTCCTTTTCTTTCTTTTTATATGTGCTATTAGTATGTGCATAGAATTAACCATTTCTGTGTAAGTTATAAAGTAATATAATATGTGCATGTAGAGTGGCAGCTGGCTTTAGTGTACTTTGGTTTTAGCCTACAATGTGAACACCTTTATAGCATGCACAATTTGCTCTGATGTCCCCACTCATATTTATTTAGTATTTTCACCTCTGTGTCAACTGTACAGCGCCCTCCTTAACGTTTTAAGCAGGAAAAAAACTACATAATTAGGGCCTTCAACACAAGCCTACAATTAGATTTTCCCACACTAACAGTGTATACAGCGAGCTGATCGCAAATGAGGACACCTTTTACTGTCACTGCAAGCGCCACAGTGCGGAATGTATGACAAAAATTAGCTTTAATGGAATGACCTGCAGCAAAAAGGTAAATGAGTTCCAGACCCTGAAAAGAGGAAAGGAGTGAGCACTGCAAACCAGTTATTTCTCATTGACTGTGCAATGCTGAAAGAGGGGACAAAACACACGCGTACCGTGTTAAAATGCTTTTACCATGCCTGCCCTCTCTTTCTAGTCAGGTCAAAGCCATTCAATTTATCACTTTCTTCAGTAGGGGAAAGATGGCACCTTTTTATAGATAATTTACCATTTTCTTACGCAAGTGTAAAGCAAGCTTGATCTACTAGGGGAATATAGGGAATTAAATGGCTTGTTAGTGCTAAGAGTAAAAAATGTAATAATGCTTCTGGAAACATTTTAGAAAGGTCTGTTGTCAAATGGCATGATAGAATTAGATGGATCGTTCTAAAACAACTTTAATAGGAATATAGATGATTCTCTTAGGATGTTAGTTAATGGCCAGTTGAGGGCTGACTGAAGCTCAAAAATCTGACCACATCTGCTGTTTCATTGCATTTCTAATTACAATCCCTGTTCATTTGGGTGGCTTCTGATGCAGTTTAGAATTTCATGGAAAAGTAAGGCATGTACACATATGAACAATAAAGAACACAGACCGTGCCCAGCTTTAAAATGCCCTTACACAACACCTTACAATAATAATTTCCTCACTTTTTGATTCTCTCTGTTGTAATTTTTTTACACCAAAGATTTCCAAGTCTTTAACCACAATTTAAATTCAGAAGGCATCTAAATGAATTCATTTTTTTTTCTACTCATGTTGTTTAAAATAGTAGTAGTTAAATAATTGTATTCAAACTTACCCCTTGTCATAGATTTAAAGATAATCATGCAAACAGGTATTTTTTGCATGTTATTGACCCTATTTTACAGCTGTAAGAATGCATGGTTTCCCAGCCTCTGCTGTCTGCAATGTCTATATTGTTTGTCAGGTCTTTCTTGGAACCAGGTCTTCTGGGCTACCTGTATTTGCAATTACCTGCCAGTTACTCTGTGAGCAAGGCTCAAGAAGTCCTGTAACAGGGATGTGGTGCATCAGGTCTTGCCTGTCTTGTCAACCATCAAAAACCCTTGTCAGTTTGTCTTCCATGACTTGGACCAGGCTTTGACAGAATTGGAGAACATTGTTTTAAAAGAGAATTTTACTCTCTCCAGGTCTCTGTCCTGGGTTAGCCCTTCCGCCTTGGGAGAGGGTACCTTAGAGTCCTTCCCGTGCTGGGGAAAGGGTAATTGTTTTTCTTTGGTGTTTGGCCCTAAGGCTGAAGCCTTGGCTTAGAGGGTGCCTGTAGGCTATGCTAGCCTACTTTAACCCATGCTGGGTTAATCACAGGAATAAAGAAACACAGCAGAGATCCACCCAGTAACTTCTAGCCAGAGAAGCTGTCAAGAGTCCCACCATTGAATTTTTGGGGTATTCTACTGTCCTAATTGTTATCAGTAAACCGTTAATCTGTATTCAAGTCTGCAGCTGCATGTCTTCATCTACAGAAATTGTTAGTGTCATGTACTTTTAGGGGAAGGTATTCCTAGAAGCCCCCCTTATATTCATAAGGCCCCAAAGATTCATAAACTCAGACATTGGGGAGAATTATAAAAAAGTATCTGAAACAGGTTCTATCCCAACTGGTGCCATTTCCCATAGCAACCAAACAGTTTCTATCTTTCATTTTTTCCACAAAGCTTAGAAAATTAAAAATCCAAACAATTGACTGACTTTACTCTAGTTGAGACAATTTGTTTCTCCCCCATGTTTAAACTCCCACTTAATGGAGGATCAAGATGCTCTGTTTGCTCAGGTGCTGCTATAGTGTTAGGTGTAATTGCTGCAAGGAGGGGTCATCTAACATAATCCCTTCACCCCAAACCACAAATACACTTTTTTATAGATTGTAGAAAGGATACAGTATGGTCCTCTTTCCACCCCCAGCCTGCTAACTGGGCAGTAATGAAGCAGCAAGAAACTAATGAAGTTGTTTTTGTCTCTTATATCTACCAGGAGTTCAACTTTAATTCACTACTGCATAATGAGGCAAAACAGATGGAATATTATGTGAAATAGAAAATCAAGCTCAGGAAGATCAATTGGTTGTACATCAGATGCTCTATTTTTCCCCAGAAATGTAATTTATTGTTGTTGGCAATTTCTTTAGACCTGTAGGGATTGGCATTGGTTTATGTTATCCATGAAACCATTGTCTGCAAGAACTACTCCCAGTCCTACTGGATTTAGGCTGGCATGTAAAATAATGTTGTGTGAATTTTGCATGAGAACATTTGTAAATAGTGAATACCTTGTTGGTTAGATTTACTGATGGAAGGTTCATTTCTGATTTCAGGAAGCACTTGTCTGCAGTCATTTTATAGTATTGCTGTCTGCAACCCCCTTTAGATTTCCTCTTGCTTTCTGTTCCCGAGACACAGGAAACGTCTTCAAAGTAAGGGAAATTCCACCTTTGACTTATTGGGGTAGTTCCCGGGTTACTCTACTGGTGACAGTTGTAAAATTTTAGTTTCACCCCTACTTTCTGCCTCTGTAGCAATGGTCACCAAGGCAAGAAGAGAGGTTAAATCTCCACAGCGAGGACACAGAATGCAATATTAACTTGAGACAAAGGTCCTAACCCTTCCCAACACCTAAAACTGAACAGATTTTGACTGGAGTTACACTTTGGGGTAGGGATGCACCAATAACACTTTACCACGAGTACCGATACCTTTTTTAAGTACTCGCTGATACCAATACCCATTGCCTAGGAAGAGTGGGTAGAGGGATGGTTTGGGAGGTTGGGGGGGGGCGGGGATTTGGGTGAAGCTGGGGTGAAGATGTACTAGATGAGAAAAAAGGGAAGGCTGATAAGGTGGGGAGGGGAGTCACAATCCTGGATGCTGCTCTCTATTCAAATAAAACTAAAAAAAATGTGCTGCCACTTAAGCATGAATGAACAAATTCAGCTGGTGCAAACACCCAGTGTATGTTCCCCCAAAAAAAATAGCATTAAAGGAAAGTGAAATTCTAACTATCTTAATAGTGTTAATGACATGAAACAAAAATTACTGGCATAGAAAAGTGAACTCCAATATCAATGCCTAAATAGATCTTGGCGTGTTATAATCTGAAAATTAGCATTAGTGTCCATGCATAAACAAAATTTTAAACATAATACACATTGTTCTGAATCCTAACTTCCCACTGGTTGGTGAAACCAAAACTCCAGTGCAAACAGTCGGATTTTCTGTGATTACATGGACATTATATATTCAAATTTTCAGATTATGGCACGCCAAGATATATTTAGGCATTGATTTTTGAGTTCAATATTCTATGCCAGTAGTTTTTGTTTCATGGTATTAACTTTATATAGATAATTTGTATTTATTTAACACAGCAGTGCAGCACATATACTTACTCTCTAGTCCCCTGTACAGGGAGCCCAGGTCGCCATCACTTTACAGGAAGGGGAGTGACCTGCTGCAATGGTGCTGTGCCGCTGCTTGCTGGAGGAGGGGGGATCTCCACTGGGCAGAGCACGGACACATAGGGCACGGGGAGAAACCTCGCTGTGTGAAGAGGCATGCAGCTGCCAAGGAAAGGACAGTCCTGTGAAGCCATGAAGAGCAAGGCTAAATGCGAGAGCTGTGCCCCGCAGGAGGAGGAGGACAGTGGGATGGGGAGAAGCTGGCTTGCTTACCTCTAATGCAGGCAGCTTCCTAAAGTGAAGGTCCATAGACATGCGAACTGGTGGCCCAGGCCTGGTGACAGCTGGCGGGAGGGGAGGAGGAGGTGAGGAGGTGAAACCCGAGGACATGTGATTGGAAAAGGATGTGGCGGCCCCATTCCTTAACAACCAATAATTGCCAGCATTCTTATCTTTACATTTTAGCTGTTAGTGGGGAAATCCCTTTGACAGATGAAAGAACCAAGCCCGACGGCATTGGTTTTGGGTATCAAGGGGGGTTTGCACGAGTACTGATACCCGTGTAAATGCTTAGTATCGGCACTGGTATCGGTGCAACCACACTTTGGGGTCAATTTACTAAAGGCAAATAGACTGTACATTGTGAAATAATCCATGAAGGGCGCCTCATCCATATAGTGAGTTCCCTTAACTGCTTCCCCTTTAAGTGAAAAACACTAAAAACAAAAATAACACATATAAAACAGGTGCTGTTAAGTGATGGCTAATGTAGATATAATGGAAAATAACATACAAATGTGCCAATAGTGTGAACACAACAATACATTATTGCTATATAACCAGCAGAAATTAATAAATGTGAAGCATTCACAGTCCAAATAGAAAGAAGTCTTCTTAAGTGGAATAAATTAGTGCTCACTAAATGCTGTCACCCACACCGTGCCTTCCTATTTTGATTCAAGCGTTCCACCTCGTGATAAGACTCATAAATCTGCTCACCAGAAGCCCCAAGTCTCATGGACCATACAGCCTTATCAGCAATCAGGACACCTGGATGGGTCTGCACCTCTCTATTCCCTCTTGGATGGCCGATATTCATTATATGGAGGTAAAACGGAGACACCCATAATAGTGCAACACCTGTTTTATTAAATATTAAAACACCACCACACACACACACAATAATAGTTAGGCTTACATAGAATGTGCCCTGACTGGCACCAGCTCAGATTGCATATCAATTGCATCCCCTTTGCTCAACCACGTAATGGGCTCACCCCTCTCTAAACGCTCTGAGAAGCCAGCCGGCGTGCGTTCCACTGAGTCGCCGGAAGTGACATCACTGATTAGTAAGGAAGTGTAGACAGGCAGCCTGTACACTTTGCAAGTGCATTTGCACTAATTATTCCTAGAGCCTAAAGTGGTTCTAAAGGCTCAAGGTTTTTTACCTTCATGCATTCTATGCATGAAGGTAAAAAACCTTCCCCGTGCAGCAGCCCCCCCAGCACCTGCAATACTTACCTGAGCCCCATCTTGATCCAGGGATGTGCACAAGCGCCTCGGCTCTACGGGGACTCTGCCTCTTATTGGCTCCCAGTGCTGTCAATCACAGCCACTGTGTGTGTCCATTCACACACAGACCTGCCACTCGGGAGTGAGCCTGCTTGGGTGCCCCCATTGCAAGCTGCTTGCTCTGGGGACTTCTGGCAAAAGGGAGGGGACAGGAGCGTCGGCGAGGGACCTGAGAATAGGAGGATCGGCAATGCTCTGTGCAAACCTACTGCACAGAGCAGGTAAGTATAACGTGTGTTTTTTTTTTAAGAGACTTTGTTACTTTAAGCTGGCCATACATGGATTGAAATTTGGCCACTTTAGCAGGGACCAGCCAAATTTCAATCCTTGTGCGGGCACTGTGGTTGTAAGCGATTTTCCTTGCACGTTCTGCTGCAGGCTATATTCTGCAATGTTAATCAGTGTATTGTGATGGTGGAGAAGTCTTCCTGCTGTCAGAAATACAATAGCTCATTGGGGAGTGTGCGGATGGGGTCGGCTCAATTTTTTTTTTTCTTTCCTTTCAATCTGCTGGGTAAACAGAAAAAAATGACTTCTCTGTGGGCTGCTTTACTGAATGTGGTGGACCTTCACTTTGTAAAAAAAAAAAAAGAGCCAATCAGTTTCAAGGAAAATAGAAAAAAACACAGCACTTTTTCTTGCAAATGATTGGATAATAGAAATCAACAGAGCTTCACCACATTCACTAAGCGCTGGGGAAAATGAGTGCAACTGTACTTGCGAAGTGCAGTCTATTTGCCTTTAGTAAATCAACCCCTTTGCCTATTAGGCAATTCATATTTCACACATGGCCAGTTTATAACTCAGTTTATTCATGAAATGATTTGTTTAAAAAGATAAAATTTTGTTCAGTCGGAAGCCCTTGATCTAATATTATATTTTGGCTGAAGACTGGAAAACATAATTCCCATTAATAGACTAAATCAGGAAGGGGGCCAATGCTTTCTCAAGCTCTGTATTTATTTTAAATGGTCCATTGCTATCCAATGCTGCCTGTTTGTAACCATTGTACTAATTAGGTTTGGCATGAAGGAATTGCTTGGCATTTAGGAAAATAAGGATTAATCGAAGGCTTCATTCGCATTGACACATTTACTCATGCAGTGTAAACAGGCTGCAGGTAGAGTGTGTTCAGGACATTGTTTGTGTGCATGCGCTTTTTTTATTATTATAGTGGCGCATAGCTGCGTACAGCTCCCTTCACCTACTCATGTCCATTGGTGGCTGTTTGCAGCCCCAGGACATCCTGGGCATCAGAAATACACAGCATGTTTATGCTACATGGGCAAATGCACCCATGTGCATGAAACCTTAAAAGAGGGATATAGCCAACGCTTTTTGTGGTCATAGCAATCCACTTAGTTGTACACTCCTGTGACCAAGAATCAGCAGGGTAAAAGCCTGCTGGCGGCTGATGTTACAGAACAGCTCCAGGCTCTGAAAGGATCCCGACACTGTTGGGATCTACCCAGATGGCTGGTCTACCCAGATGGCTGACTCTGCCTCTCAGCACGCTACTACGATCTAACCAGATGGCTGACTCGGCCTCTCAGCACGCTACTGAGAGCATGAGCCAGCTGCTCCAACCCCCTCCCTAGCCCGGTGCTCTGGTGAGTACTGGGGTGGCTGAGCAGAGAGCAGTCACTGACAGTCCATGCTCTCTGCTCATAGCAGACCAAGAACTGAAAGATCAGTGGTCATGTGATCGCTCAGGCCGATGGCAACAGCCCTAGCATCACATTGATTCTGCAGTAGGGAGGCGAGTAGGAGTTCACAGCATACACTTTAATTTTTGAATATCAAAATTGTTATAGCATTCGAACCCTTTTTTTTATAATCCAATAGAAACTTACTTGAAAAATCTTCTTTCGTGTTGTAAATGCTGCTTGTCAACCAATCATCTTTTTCCACAACTTCTTGGGTTCTCTGCATGCTTTGCAGCTTTTCCTCTGCGGTTTACTTTTGTTTTAATTACTAAGAACTATATATCCCGGGCCGTGATACCTTGCTGCTTGCAAGCAGAAATTAATTTACTGATCCTGCCTACTGCAACTCCTTCTCTTTAGCACCTCTGTAGTTCACAAGGCAGGCTCTGTGAAATGTGTGACTTTGTGATATTCACAATGTAAGTTTACAAACTTCAAGTTCATTCAGATTAGTAGTTGTCTAGAAATAAATAAAATACAATATGGAAATGAATATGATGATAGATTAGGGTTAGGGACCTTAGATTGTAAGCTGCTTGAGGGCAGGGACTGATGTGAATGTGCAATGTATATGTAAAGCGCTGCGTAAATTGACAGCGCTATATAAGTACCTGAAATAAATAAATAAATAGATGCACTTTACTTAAAGCAGTTTTAGAGCTGTGTTTTACCAAAGCCTTTTGTACATAATGGTGGCAGCCTTACCTCTACTTGACAGCAAAGTTTACAACTGTCCATAGATGTATGAACAGTCCTAACAAAATGCTGCCTTATTGACAATATACTTGTTGCCCATTGGAATCAATCACTGTCTGTCATTTTAGCAATTCAGGTTCTAAAGGCAACCAGGATTCTAAGGGGTTGATATATACAAAATATTTTTCTTTTAGCCCACTTTTATTCTCAGCTTCACTATTTTCCTATATTAGAATATCAATGTTTTTATCACATCTAAGCTTCATGCTGCGCTAAATTATGTATTTAGTGGTATCCTGCCAAACATTAGGAAGTGCTTTATATAACATACAGCTCCATACAGTGTGATGTCTGGAATTGTCGAACACCACTTTTACTTGTTATAAGATCATTTTTAAGTCTAATTTATAAAGGACCAAAATGAGATATACCTAACCATATAGACAGTTTTTTGTAGTTATTTATGGTGCTTTGTCTGTAAAAAAAAATTGACATGCTCTTTTCTTTCTTGGTGCCTGTCCTTAAGAAAATTATTTGGGTTTGTAGCACTGTTTAAACAGATACTTGGTGGAAGTTCTATTCATAAAAACTCCTGAGAGATCTCTAAATGTGGAAAATGGTCTTTAGATAGTGACATGTATAATATATGCTCTTAGATATATTAATTGTATGGAATGTTCAGTAATTTTCTAAATGAATGCACAGCTCTAGACTGGCATGATCACTGGTCTAAACCTTTTTTTTTTTTTTATGAATAGAAAAGTTTTTAAAGAGAAAACTATTTTTCAACTTCAATGAACCTGTACTCACACAACTATCCAGGAATCTGTTCTTTAACTGATGAAACAGTCTTTAGGAAATTGCATCTAAAATCTTTTTTTGTTATGCTAGTAGATATTAAAATGTTCTGCTATCTTTTATGCATTTCATAATGTCATAGCTTAGCTTTAGGGCCGGTTTAGGGGCTGACAAAGCACCATCTTCATTTAACTGTGCTTACTAGGGATGGGCTCAGGTGTGTTTGGATCGCAGTCCCAACCCACCTAAACAATCCCACCAGGAAGCCCTCACTGCACAAAGCTGATCATAGGCAGTGTGTGCATGTGCACCTGCGGGCCGGGAAATGCCTCACTGTCTAAGATCTGCGGTGTGCAGTGAGGCCTTCTTAGCGGGATAGCTAGGGTGGGTTGGGACTACGATCCGAACACGCCTGAGCTCATCCCTAGTGCTCACCACAACATGAGCAGAACTTCTGCCTGCCTTACAAGCCTTGTGTGCTTGGCTGCACAATGCATCTCAATTTGATTGTCCTTTTGAGGTAATTTGTTTGCTCTATACTGAGCAAAACTCACTAGTATCACAAGCCAGTGCAGGCAGGATTAAGAAGGCCAACCCAACACTTGGTGACAGGATGCTTGCTTTTTTTTGGACCAGTATTAATTATGTTTTGTATCTGCCCTTTTTGAAACATTTCGAAAGCCTAAGATGTAATGAACTACTTGTACCAGAATTTGTGTTTCCTTTTCCCCCCTGTATGCTTACCTGTCCAGAACCTTGGGGTTTCCTCTTTTGTACTACAGTAAGCATCTTTTTCTCTATCGCTCATTGACAGACGTAGTCTTCTTGATTCTCAAGAGCTGGGTTATGTTGTCTCCGCAGGAGTAGGACTAGGCAGAAAGACAAAACGTTCTGGCTCCACCTTAGGGGCAGTCCCTGAGGGTATATCCTCCCTCTCTCTGCTACAGGGAATCAGTTTTTTTCTGTCTAGTCAGGAGTAAGGACCTAAGTTCCTTGCTGGGATCTTTTTGGTCCTGGCAAGATTTTTTCTTTAGAAGAAATATTTTTTAGGTAGTTTTTTCTCCAGTGTTTTTCCTGTGAGATCTTCAAGCAAAAACGCCGGACTGGGCGACACTAGTGGTCACCCCAGCCGGCCTACGAGCGCGCGCAGACCATTGCATTGCGCTTGGTCGGCCGCGACACATTCAAGTAAGTATGCGGGGCCGGGCGACGGGCTGGATGTTGAGATCCAGTGGTCACCCCGGTTTCTGCCTACGAGCGCGTGCAGACCAGAGCTCCGCGCTGGGTCGGCCGCGACGGAGTCCCAGTGGAGGGACTGACCTTGCGAGTTAAAAGTCTCGCTTGGACGCCAGGAACCAGAGAGTCGAGGCGTCCGGAGTGGTCCACAAACCCCCACCCCGGTGGAGAGGGTATTGTGAAGAGAGGGTGCCTGTCGGTTCGGTATGGTGAGTAAACGTTCCCTTTTTTCTTTCCTCGTTATGAGGCAGTATGAATTATGGGCCCCTCCATACATGGTCAGTATATATCTGACACTAAAAGTCCCCCTTGTAAATACAGTATGTGTTTGTGGGAAGTGGACTTGGTTTGAGAGCTAACACTCTACCCAGCAGACTGTAGCATTACAGCAGACATAGGAGGTATAATCCTACCTTATTTGTAGTGTATCTCCTGTAGATCAATCAATCGCCACTCAGCAGAGATGCAGGTGGATGTGCTGGGAAAAACGATTTCGGCGGTCCGCCGCCATTTTGCCGTAGACCAGGTGCATGCATGTCCTCAGGTCACGCCGGCCGCCATGTTTTTGGAGTCTAATGTCTCCTGTATGGGGGCGGCCATGTTTCATGAGCCCAGCTACCTCGTGGAGAGCTGGGAACGCCGGAAGGCGTACACAGGGGGCGGAGCCACGTCCTCCTACCCGGGAAAAAGCAACAGCTCCTTCCAGTCTGTAAAAGACAGACGCTGACTGCAGTTGGTTGGAAACTTCACTGCATCGGTTGGTGAGCCTTGGGGGTCTCTCTCTCTCTGTGGGATCGAGAAGCAGGTACTCTGAGGGGCGCTATTGCGCTAGGGGGAGACACATAAAAAAAAAAAAATTTAAAAAAAAAAAAAAAAAAAAAGAGGTATTTTTTATTTAAAAAAAAAAAAAAAAAATAAAAGTTTTTTTTGTGTTTTCTGGCAAAGGTGTCCTGAATTAACATGGACCCTGCCACTCATGTATCTCCTCCGGATCCCCTCGAGGGGTCTGCGGGATCCTCCAGCACCCCACTGACAATTGAATCATTGTCCGCTATTATGGAAACTTTTGTGTCCCGGGTGGAAGTGGCTTGTCAGGGACAGGGCGCAAGTAAGCGACCCCCGCCTAACCCCTTATTATCTGAAACCTCGGATTCAGACTCTGAGTCTATTACTGCAGTTGCAGGTACTTCATCTGGTATTGGTGTCTCGTGCACTGTCTTTTCAGACAGTGAGGAGGATGTTTCGGCATCAGCCATAGCCAGAGAGAAAGCGTTGGTAAACGCACTCATTGTATCTGTTCAAGAAACCTTAAGATTACAGGGTATTCCGTCAGAAATAGCTGAAACTGAAATCCCTTTTGGGACTAAAAAACGCATCAAAGTGGCGAAGGTTTTTCCATTGCCCAAATGTTTTGGCAATCCAATCAAAGAAGAATGGAGTCTGCCAAAACGCATTTCTACTATTTCTAAACGCATTAACAGGCGTTATCCGTTTGAGGAAACCCTCATTAAGAAATGGACAGAACCACCTGTGGTGGATTCACCAATTGCTAGATTGAATAAAGCCACGGTTATTCCTCTAGAAGACGCTCCGTCTTTTAAAGATCCAGTGGATCGCAAGATAGAAGCTATGTCTCGCACCATGTTTACCTTGATTGGATCAGCTTTCAGACCAATAATTGCTATTGGTCTGGTTTCGCAGGCTGTAACTGTATGGACCAAGTGGTTACGCCGGGACCTAGAAGAGGTCCCTCAGGCGGTATCAGATTAGTTGGAACAAATGATACAGGGGTTACAGTTTGTGTGTGATGCGGCGTTAGACGCCACTTCATTATTGGCGCGAGCATCTGTCTCAGTACACTGTGGCTAAAAGGTTGGTTAGCCGACCAAGGTTCCAAAAAAGCATTGGCTAATATCCCCTTTTTAGGAGAGCGTCTATTTGGAGCCAACTTAGATGAGATCATTAAGGATCTCACGGGTGGAAAGAGCACCTTTTTACCGCAAAATTTTATAGGTAAAGGAACTAGTCTAAGACGAGGGCCTTCTTTTTCTGCTCACAAGAGGTTTTTTTCGTCCCGCGGGTGAAAAAATTAAGTCCTCCAAAGCTCCTGCAGGAGGCGTCAGGGGTCGTTGGTCGGGCAAGCAAAAGCCCGCCCCCTCTAGACCTGAAGATAAACCGTCCAAAGCCTGAAGGTGCGCCCCCACCCATAACTGGGGTGGGGGGACGTCTTCGCCGGTTCCCGGATCCATGGCTTTCCAGAATCCCGGACAGATGGGTTTGCGAAGTCATAAGGTCAGGGTACAAGATCGAGTTTCGATCTCTCCCACCGGCGCGATTCTTCCCTTCCTATAGCCGACTATCCCCGGATCGTTTAGACGATCTGCGGAGAGCAGTCACAGATTTACTACAACAGGGAGTGGTAGTCCACGTTCCTTGGACAGAACGGTTTCAAGGGTTTTATTCAAACCTATTTACAATACCCAGGAAAGAGGGCAAAGTGCGTCCAATTCTGGACTTAAGGGCACTCAATTCTTTTGTCAACATAAGAAGATTCAGAATGGAGTCCATTCGCACAGTAGCAGCCTTTCTGCATCCAGGGGATGTCCTAGCGTCCATAGACATCTAGGACGCATATCTTCACATTCCCATTTTCGCAGGACATCAGCGGTTTCTACGCTTTTCCGTAGAAGAGAACCACTATCAGTTTGTGGCGTTACCTTTCGGTCTCGCCACGTCTCCGCGGGTCTTCACGAAGGTGTTGGCCCCAATGTTGGCACTTCTGCGCCAAAGAGGCATATCGATTCTAGGTTACCTAGACGATCTTCTGCTTCATGCAGAGTCTCCTCAGACCTTGCTACAAAACATAGAAATTACTATGATTTCTTTACAGGAATTCGGGTGGCTGGTGAACCAGCAAAAGTCATTTCTGGTTCCCACCCAGAGGCTCGAATATCTGGGTCTAATTCTAGACACAGTCAGGACAAGAGTTTTTTCTTCCGGTAGGGAAACTCCGAAAGATTCAATCAGCAGTCCAGTTGTTACTATCCAACAGCTGGTCTTCCCTTCGGACTTGCATGAGGGTTCTGGGGTTGATGGTGGCTTCCTTCGAAGCAGTCCCATTTGCCCAGTCCCATACCCGAATTCTTCAGCAAGAGATTCTTCTCAGATGGAATCGGAATCCGGAATCCCTGGACAATCAGATCCGATTGAGCAAACAGACCAGAGAGTCTCTGGTCTGGTGGCTTCGGTCTCCGATGCTCAGCCAGGGAAAGTCATTTCTGCCAATATATTGGACGACAGTGACCACGGATGCCAGTCTATCCGGATGGGGAGGAATTCTCGGTCAGTTATCTGTCCAGGGACTTTGGTCCCCGGAAGAATCCAGGTTACCGATAAATGTATTGGAACTGAGAGCGATCAGACTTTGTCTGATTCACTGGACCGAGCAGCTCCAGGGCAGCCCGGTTCGGATCCAGTCGGACAACGCCATGGCCGTGGCTTATGTCAATCACCAGGGGGGCACCAAGAGTGTCCGAGCGGCCAAAGAAGTGGCTTGCATTCTTCGCTGGGTGGAACGATTTGTTCCAGCAATCTCTGCGGTGTTCATTCCGGGGGTGGAGAATTGGCAGGCAGATTATCTCAGCCGTCAGACTCTGGATCAGGGGGAATGGTCCCTCCATCCAGACGTTTTCCACCAGTTGTGCCTACGATGGGGCACCCCGGATATGGATCTGTTGGCATCTCGATTCAACAGGAAAGTTCAGAGATTCGTGGCTCGCTCCCGCGATCCTCTAGCAGAAACCGCAGACGCACTGATCGCCCCGTGGGGGCAATACCAGCTAATGTATGCCTTCCCTCCTCTTGGGTTACTGCCAAGACTTCTTCGCAGGATAGAGGAGGAAGGAATTCCAGTAATCCTGGCAGCTCCGGACTGGCCTCGTCGAGCTTATTACGCCGACTTGGTCAGACTGATGGCGGACGTCCCGTGGAGACTTCCTCTCAGGGAGGATCTACTGTCTCAGGGACCGATCTTCCATCCTGCTTTACGATCGCTGGTTTTATATGGCCTGGTTATTGAGACCCAGGTGCTGAAGGACAAGGGATTGTCAGCTTCAGTTATTCCTACTCTAGTTAAAACAAGGAAAGCGACTTCCAGAAAGATTATCATCGTACATGGAAGTCTTATGTTGTGTGATGTGAATCCCTTGGGTTCCATCTACATCTTTATTCGGTAGTCCGAATATTGGCTTTCTGCAACAGGGAGTTGAGCAGAAACTGGCCTTGAGTGTTATCAAGGGTCTGGTTTCAGCATTTGCTATCTTCTTTCAGAAGCTTTTGTCTATTCATTCCTTGGCAGACTTGTATAAAGTACTCAAAATTTCTACTTGAGTAAAAGTACAAGTGCTCGATCAAAAAGTTACTTAAGTAGAAGTGGAAGTGCTCGCAGAAAAAGTTACTTAAGTAGAAGTACTAAAGTATTCAACATTTTTTTTACTTAAGTATTGCAAGTAGTTTTTTCAAAAAATTTGCTACTTAAGTACTAAAAGTAAAAAGTACCAGTAGTTTTGAAAAAAAATTTCTACTCAAGTACTGAAAGTAGAAGTACAAGTACTGTGTTATGTAGTTATTAAAGAAAGAAGTCAAAAGTTTGAACATCATATTGTTTTTTATTATTTCAAATGATTTATTCAAATGATTAACCTGTGTTTGTTAGTAGTTTCTTGATGCACTTTAAGCGCTGTAGCACCATTTATTTTTTTGTTTCATATTTTCTTTTTATTGGAAAGATTTGGTATAGCAGCTTTTATTATACACAGCCTTTATTTTCGTATGCGCTGATTTACAAATGACATTATACACATTTTTTTGAGCTTTATGCAACCTGCCATCTACTGTTCTGGCAGTGGTAATTTTTTTAAAAGTAACGAGTAACTATGCAGCACAAAAAAAAAAATACTTGAGTAGAAGTATCGAAATCATCGAAAAAATGTAGTGAAGTAAAAGTAGAAGTAGGAGAAAAAAATTATACTCTAGGAAAGTACAGATACCGCATTTCGGTACTTAAGTACAGTACTTAAGTAGTTCTACTTCGTTACTATACATCTCTGTTCCTTGGAGCGGAATTTCATCCAGGGGGTGCGACACCTGGCTCTGCCAGTGCACGCGCCGTTACCATCCTGGGATCTTAATTTGGTGCTGTCGGTTCTTCAGACACCTCCCTTTGAAAATATCAGGGAGATTCCCTTGCTTACTTTATCCCAGAAGGTGGTCTTCTTGGTGGCTATCACTTCTGCACGCAGGGTGTCAGAACTGGCTGCATTATCCTGTTGTTCCCCAGATCTGGTGGTTCATAGGGATAAGGTTGTTCTTCATCCGAATCCATCCTTCCTTCTAAGGTGGTTTCATTGAATAAGGACAGTGTATTGTCCTTCCTATGTCCTTAGCCCAATCATCCTCGAGAATTTGCATGGCATTCCTTGGATGTAGTTCGGGCGATCAGGATATACTTGAATACTACGGATTCAATTTGTAAGACGGATTCACTGTTTGTGATCACGGATGGCCCTAAGAAGGGGTTGCCTGTTCTGCTGCGACCATCTTTAGATGGATCAGACAGACGGTGGTATAGGCTTATTTCATCTAAGGGTCGGGATCCCCCGTTCCCTGTTAAGGCGCATTCTACTCGGGCGCTTAGAGTTTCCTGGACCTTCCGCCATCAGGCGTCAGTGGTTCAGGTTTTCAAGGCGACTGTTTAGTAGTCGGTTCATACCTTTACAATATTGTATAAGGTTTATGTGATGGCATCGTCAGATGCCTCTTCTGGCTGCAAGGTTCCTGCAGGCCACTGTTTGAGGAGACTGTTGGTCTACCTCGAGGATTTGTGGGGTAGGTCTCATCTGTTTACTCGATGGGTCCTTTGATACTTCTGGTTGGCTCCGGTTGGGCCTTCTAGATTGGATTTTGATTCTGTCAATCCCACCCCTCATTTTGTGGCACTGCTTCTGGATGTCCCAGCTCTTGAGAATCAAGAAGACTACGTCTGTCAATGAGCGATAGAGAAAAATGGATTTTTGTAAGATCTTACCGTAAAATCCTTTTCTCTTAAGCTCATTGACAGACGTAGTACCCGCCCCTCTATCATTGAGTTGGGTTGGGTTAAATTCTCTGTTACTGCTTTAGAACAGAACTGATTCCCTGTAGCAGAGAGAGGGAGGATATACCCTCAGGGACTGCCCCTAAGGTGGAGCCAGAACGTTTTGTCTTTCTGCCTAGTCCTACTCCTGCGGAGACAACATAACCCAGCTCTTGAGAATCAAGAAGACTACGTCTGTCAATGAGCTTAAGAGAAAAGGATTTTACGGTAAGATCTTACAAAAATCCATTTTTAGCCAAATATAGCACCTTATGTTCAAAGAGAAATAACATGGTTATACTAGTCTCCCCACTTCACAAGAGACCAATGTAAAGAAATGTTATACTCTGCTTACTTTTGATGGTGGAATTCTTATTGGATTGATCTGTATGAATATGATGGCTAAATATAGATAAACCAAGCAAATTTTGATACTTCAAGCCCAGAACTAATCTGTATATTCTGACAGCGGGGAAGTGTCCCCGCTGCCAAAATACAAGGAGCCCAAATACAATGGATCAAAATGGGATATGGATTCCCCCATCCATACATTTGATCATCCAGTTGGTTAAAGAAAAATATCTGACCCATCTATGGCCAGCTTAAGGCTGTCAAATTTTTGTTTCCTTTGTCCTCGTTGAGATGCTTTCTCCTCATTTCCTTGGGTGAGCAAAGAGCGTGCAGGTGTCACATGAAAAGGAAGATTCCAGTGGTAATAAAAACTTGATCAATGTTTCAGCTCTTCCTAAATATACTAAACAAATGTACATTTATTATTGTCTCTATCCCCATTAAAAATCTCATTACTTTCTGTCCATGTACTCCCTCGTAAAGGGGACAGAAAATGAGGATACATGGAAACAGAAACTCAGCAATAAAAGTATGTTCTAAGTCTAACCCATCCTCATTAGAGGTTAGGCATTAAACTGCCAACGCTGCTGTTTTACCGTGATGGCATACATGATAAGGTAAGTATTTGAGTAAAGAAATATAGGGGCTGCCCTTGCTCACTTGTTTATAAGCATGTAGACTTCAGAATCAACCTAGAACAAGAATGGAGGATGCAGATGAGTCTTTTCAGCCTTCACTGACTGGTCCAGTTTGGAGAAGCACTAGGAGGTAAGGCCTGCATTTGGATTGTCTGCTGTTGAGTTTCCCCCCTAGGTTTAAGTTGGAAAAGGAGCTCTCATATTCTCAGAAAATATGAGATCTTTACCCAATTTTAGGCAGCTGTTGGGAAATTTGATTGCAGAATTAAGGCTCGGTTCACACTGGGGTAACCTGTCAGGCGACTTAGTCCCCTGACAAGTCACGCCCCATTCAGTACAATTGAACTGTTCTAATCGGAGCAACTCAAGGTTCCTGCACTACATGGGGGGCGACTTCAGAGCAACTTGCATTGACTTCTATTAAAGAAGTAATTTGCAAGCCAGGTTAAAGTCGAGCGACTTTAAAGCCCCGCTAGTGTGAACCAAGCCATACTGCTTTCGAATCGGTCGTACAATAATCTGATCGTTTGTATATATCTTTCGGTCAACATTTTTCAAAGGGACAAACACGAAAATTTTTCTCATACGTAACCAAATCGTACAATTTTCGTTCAAAAAATACAATACAAATACATTACTTCCAATTTTTTTTTTCTGTTGTAGGAGAACTTTCATATTTTAGTACTAGTCTTCTATTTTGATATGAAGACTAACATGCAAAAAAAAAAAATGAACGCTCATTCATCCGATAATCTCATTGTGTGTACTAGGCTTTAGGCTTCAGACCTGGTGGCAGGGAGCAGTATTATTCACCCTGCTGAGGTGTTCCTCTACTAGCTCATTATTTGTCCAAGGTAATAAAGCTATTGATTGTTTCCTGTGTACATAGACAAGCTTATCGGATATAGTCTTTCCCGTGAAAGATCATTCAGCTTTAAAATTGCTTTTTGATGTCTGTGGTATATTTTAGATTAGGGTCATCATCTGCCTGCAAGGTAAGAAACTTACAAAATCGTCCCTCAAAATCAAGGAGAGAAAATATACTAGTGGGAATTTAAAGGTGGGTGATCTAAAAAATGTACCTTAAAAAAAAAAATCTTCTATTCATGCATGGTTGTTAGACAAATAATAATTTGTAATAACAAAGGGTTTCGATCATTGGTATATTCAAGACACCAAGGTCTACACAATATACAAAACAATATATATTCTCACAGAAAACGTCTTAGAAACCTCCCAACAGCAACATAATGTAACGAAGATTCAGAGGGACCAACATAAATTCCAGTACCCCCCAACCCACTCCTCTCCCCCCAAAAAAAGAGTATACAGGCGTAGTGGTAGCAAGGATACAGTGTGGACCGGTTTCTTATCTCAGCATGTTTTGCTTCTTCTTCAAGAAAAAGGGATTTTCTATAACAGCTATAAAAAACAAGATAAGAAATATAATCAGACCAATTAGACCATTATTGAACAGCAAGCATGCAGTATGCTGGTGATATAGGACAACCAAAGAAGCTATATTTATAATAATAACAACAATAATAATAAGTATGAATAGACTTGGTAATTCAATTTGAAAAAAAAATTACTACTGAAATATAGTGTGTCCAAAGGAATTTCAGCACATAAGAAACCACCGCAAACGAAAAAACAGTCTGAGTGCCCCAATGAGAGGGAGGAGGAAATAAAGCGCCATATATACCACAACCTTTTAGTTATCTAAAGGTTAAAGGCATCTGCATAGGGTGCCTATAAATCAAAAATGTGAAACTTGACGGATAGTCATTGACTGGCCAGTCTTCTATTGTGGTGCATTGGAGGCCCATTTAGATAAATAGACTACCTTAACATAATGCATGTTAACCTGCAACATCGTTTATCACGCGGTACAACATACACTTTATTACCAAAAGTATACGAACGCCTGCCTTTACACGCACATGAACTTCAATGGCATCCCAGTTTTATTTCGTAGGGTTCAATATTGAGTTGGCTTACCCTTTGCAGCTATAACCGCTTCAACTCTTCTGGGAAGGCTGTCCACAAGGTTTAGGAGTGTGTCTATAGGAATGTTTGACCATCCTTCTAGAAGCGCATTTGTGAAGTCAGGCACTGATGTGGACAAGAAGGCCTGGCTCACAGTCTCCGCTCTAATTTATTCCAAAGGTGTTCTATCGGGTTGAGGTCAGGACTCTGTGAAGGCCAGTCAAGGTTCTCCAGCCCAAACTCGCTCGTCTATGTCTTTATGGACCTTGCTTTGTGCACTGGTGTGCAGTCACGTTGGAACGGGAAGGGGCCATTCTTAAACTTTTCCCACAAAGTTGGCAGCATGAAATTGTCCAAAATGTATTGGTATACTGACGCCTTAAGAGTTCCTTTTACTGGATCGAGGTGGCGAAGCCCAACCCCTGAAAAACAACTCCACACCATAATCCCCCCCCCCCCCCCTACACCAAATCATTTGGATCAGTGCACACAAAGCAAGGTTCATAAAGACATGGATGATCGAGTTTGGGGTGGAGGAACTTAACTCCTGGAGTCCTGACCTCAACCCGATAGAACACCTTCAGGATGAATTGGAGTGGAGAATGTGAGCCAGGGCTTCTCGTCCACATCAGTGCCTGACCTCACAAATGTGCTTCTGGAAGAATAGTCAAACATTCCTATAGAAACACTCTTGAACCTACAGACTACGACTGGGAGTTCATGTGCGTATAATGTAATATAATAGTGTATGTATGAAAGGGTACTTGATCAGTTTCCCTGTCATTTGGTTCTACTGCATTCGTGACATATGTTGTGTTTTTTTTTTTTTTTTTTGCTTATTTGCATTTAGCAAACTTAGCATAATTACTAACATTTAAAGTGATTATTTCAAAGTTTGGTAAAAACTTTACACTCCGAAATCTATATACTATAAATTATTGAAACCTAATGGGTTCAATATCAGAATTTTGAAATATGCATTGCCATCTACACTAATGGCCCATTTACACCAATGGAAACAGATTGTGTGATGCATCAACGCATTTTGTGATACCTGTGCTCATTCATGGCTTCTCACTGAATGTCCACATATTATATAATAATAGAAAGAAATATACATACAGTATATGTGTGTGTGTATATATGTGTGTATATGTATATATGTGTGTGTGTATATATATATATATATATATATATATATATATATATATATATATATATATATATATATATTATATGTATGTGTATATATATATATATATATGTATGTGTGTGTGTGTGTGTATATATATATATATATATATATATATATATATATATATAATTTTTTTTATTATTTCTTTAACCGTGAACATTTTTTAAACCACGAAGTGTATGTGTTTAGGGGGAGCTCCAGTTTCTTCAATGTGCCCCTAATATCCACACAGTAAACAACGATCCACAACGCATACCTCCAAATCTTACAGTGGGAACATTTGTTCCAGTGAAAACTGTATGAGATGATTTCCTGTTTTCGGAGATATTTCCTCTTCATACTTGTTATCTCTAATGGACAGGAAGTTATTTCTCCCTAACTATAAAAAAGGTTGGCTTTAGATATACTAGAAACGAATATAGTATAAAGTGGAGATCCACCCAAAAGGGGAAGCTCCCCTTGTTTTTTCCTCCCCCCCCCCCTTCCGATCCCACATTTGGCACCTTTCAGGGGGAATGGGTACCTGTTTTTGACGGTCACCCATCCCCACTTCAGGGAGATCTCGCCGTGGCAAAATTCCTCAGAAGTTTGGCCCGCTCCTCCTTTCTCCACCACTGGGCCAGTTAAAAAGTAGAGCGTGCTTCACAAAAGTCTTCAGTGCCGGTTTCCCTTACCACGTATGGTGGCAGCAGCACCTGAGAGTCGATCGGAAAATTGGCTCCATTGTGGGATCCCTTGACAGGTAAGTGTCCTAATATTAAAAGTCAGCAGCTACAGTATTTGTAGCTGATGACCTAAACATTTTTGGAGGGGGGGCGGAACTCCTCTTTAATAAGCACATATCTGTTTTATTGTGTTACTTACCAGAAGTAATTTTTGACCTGAGAGTCAAATGCTTGTTGCTCCATATTTTCAGTATTCTATATCAGATCTGAAGATTCCCCCTCCAGTGGTGATTTGTATAAAGGGAGACATGGTTAGCATCCCTGCTATACCACTCTTGAGATAATTAGCAGCATCACAACATAATCCCAACATAATGGCCAAAGAGGCTACTTTTTGTCAAACCCGAGTTTCTTTTAAAGGAAACAATCAAGCACAATTACTAGGTATACATGTGTAATGATAATGTATGACTGCTTCCATGTATGTATATATCCACAAGCTATTAAATAGAAGTATATTTATTTATAAAGGGCTGTATATTTCCTTTGGGTCTAACGAGTTCCCTAATGTCCTTTTTTGTCAGAGTCTACTATGTTTGTTCTAATAAATACCATTTTTCAGTCCTGTGGAGCTAAAAAAAAAAAAAAAAAAAGCACAAAAAAACAAACTTATTCTGGCATTATTGAAAATATGTTTAATGTTCTGTCAAAGTATTACAGTCTATTTAACACTGGTTTAAGTGTTATCCTAACTGCCTAAAATAATACCGCAGAGTTGCTACTGAAATATGATATAGCAAAACCAAACATATGGGCATTAGGCAGTGAATAGTGTATTTCTCAAGCATATGGGTGTTCTTGCATAAATAAAATGTCTGTGGCTTTAATGGCAACAGACATTCATTAAAACCTAATAATCTATGGGAAAACACACACATACTGAAGTTTCTGCATAAATATGAAAGTTATTAGGAATTCATAAATGTCAGAATGTTGAAATGTTTACTCTAGACATAACCTCAGAAGCAAGATTTTGCGGGTAGATAACAGTGCCCTTTCAAACATGTGTGTTATGGGTTGTATCGAAAAGGGTTCAAGGCAGCTAAAATACACATTCACTTCTGAATAGGTTTAGATTTGTTTCCAAGCAGCAACTGGAAACTAAATATATTTACCTATAATATTAAAAATTATTAAAAATGGCCAAGGGCCTTAGAAATAATACCTACAGTAATTTTTGTCACCAACTCAGAGGCTAATGCATTTGTTCATAACTCATGGAGTGTACCGCACCCAACTAAAACTATTACAATGCACCAAACAGATACCCCCAACTACCCTGGCTGTCAGGGTGCACCAGCTGGCTTACTAGATATCTTAAGGAAGTGCCCTAAACTATATAGGTACTGGAAGCCAATTGTAAATACTATTAAGAACATTTTTGGGGTAAAAATTCTTCTAGAACCTATAATTTGTATTTCGGGGCAATAGATGAAGCACACCCCTCAGAAATACTGGAGATTATATCAAGACTGAAATGGGCATCTCCTATACCACCCACACACCCCCCTCCCCATTTGAAGGATGGCATAATCAAATAAATACTACTCTAGAGAAAAAATAATTCTCCAACATAAAAGTTGTCCAAATAAAATTAATAACATTTGAGAGCCATGGTTGCCTACACCTGGTTTGGCTCCTCAGGTGCTTATTACATGGGACTTACTTGAAAGTAACTTCTTTGGTCATCTTGTGATGACCAAAGAAGGAATAAAGATGGCAACAGTGACTTAATAACCAAGTAATCCTAAGCTTTTTTTTTTTTTTTTTGCAGATCTTGAAATGGGTAGTTGTTTATCAGTCATCTTTAGAAAAATTTGGTGATACCAATATGTGTGTATAAAACCTCAGTAGACAGGATCAATCTCTTAATTTATACAGTATTTACAGTAAACTGTAATATAACAAATTGGATTTAAACATGCATTTGTGAATATGCTGTACTTACTCTGCTTGTGTTAACCTGCCACTGCCAGGCCACTCAGGAAATATATATACAGGGCTCTACAAGTATGGGAAACCTAAGATTTTCCCTTGGCCCCCCCACAATTCAATGGTCAATTGGAAGGCCCCAGTATAGTCGGGAAAAGTGTAAGTGGCTCTGTATGTTTTGAATTCTTAGGGAAATCAAGGCTGGCACTTAAAAATTGGGGATCTGGTAACAGATTGGGTTGGCGGAGGAGTAAGACAAAGGTAAACTACTGGTTGCTTTTGGTTCCCTTCTATAAAATGAATCTAGTATGTGCAAAGTACATTTTCACTTTAAAGTATATAACGCATCTTATGTAGCCTACTTGTCGACTAAGGATGGTGCTGAGCTTGCCTGTGGCCAATTGCTTGATCATTCCATAAACCCAAACCACTTGCATACCTCTTAAAAATACTGCCTGTAGGTGGGCCTGTGTGTATTTAGGGTTCTGGTAAAGTAACTTCACTACCTGCTTAGTTCTGGAAATCTCAGTCCATAAAGACCCACGCCATATATTTGTATTGTGCGGTAAATGTTGCATTTGTGGTTTCCTTGTTGTTTTCTGGGATTTCTGAAGATAACTCGTGGAGACCACGAGGTAAATGGAACCAACATCTTAACCACTTGCCGACTGCCGCACGACTATTTACGTTGGCAGTCAGCCCCTCACAGGCAGAGCGAAGTAGGGCTACGTCGCTAGCCTGTGAGGGTCTAGGGAGCAAGCGTGCGCCGCCGGAGGCGCGCTCCCGCGTGGTCACGGATCCCCCCGCGTGTGTGACCGGCGGACCCGATGTCCGCCGGTCACTCGCGATCTTCTGGTGGAGAGGGAGAAAGGCAGACGGCTAATGTAAACAAGCCGCCTGTCGTTCTCCCCTGTGTATGAATGGTGATCATACGGTTCTACTATGTAGGACCGTTGATCACTGTTCATACACCTCAAGCCACAGCCAATCACAGTTAGAATCACGCCCCTAGGGACACAAATAACCCCTCCCTCTCAAAAAAAGTTAACCCCTTCACTACCAGTGTAATTTTACAGTAACAGTGCATATGTATAGCACTGATTACTGCAGTAATGTCACTGGTACCCCCAAAAGTGTCAATGTCAGTCAAGGGTCCGATCTGTCCGCCGCAATGTCGCAGTACCGCAAAAAAAATCGCAGATCGCAAAAAAAAAAAACAACAAAAATGACAAAAATCTTTTCCTTAGTAAACGCAATAACTTTTGCGCAAACCAATCAAAATACGCTTTTTGCGATTTATTTTTTTTTACCAAACATATGTAGCAAAAAACAAATTGACCTAAAATGTTAAATTTTGATTTTTTAAATTTTTTTTTTTGGGGGGAATTTCATATAAAAAAATTTGAAAAATATTGTTATTTTTGCAAAATTTACGCTTTTTTTTTGTTTATAGCGCAAAAAGTAAAAATCGCACAGGTGATCAAATACCACCAAAAGAAAGCTCTGTTTGTGGGAAAAAAAGGACATCAAATTCGTTTGGGTACAGCGTCGCACAACCGCGCAATTGTCCGTTAAAGTCACGCAGTGCCGAATCGCAAAATAGGCCCTGGTCAGGAAGGGGTTAAAAAATGTCACACAAGATGCATCTATAAAAAATGGGTGATAGTCGGTGAAGCTGCTTTTTGGATTTAAGTGGATTGTAATGTGTCGTTTGGGATTGTGTAGTTTTACAGTATGTGGCAGTTAGTTTGCTGGCAAAGATGACCAGATAGAACAGTGGTTCTTAACCTTGTTGGAGGTACTGAACCCCACCAACTTCATATGCGCATTCACCGAACCCTTCTTAATTGGAAAAATAAAATATGATTTTATGAGTCTAGTCTCGGGAGGGGCACTGCCAGAAAATAAGGTGTTGTTTACAGAACTGAATTAAACGTATCATACAAAGTAAAATGTACAGAGGTCAGTAGTATGTAGGGCAGTGTACAGAGGTCAGTAGGATGTAGAGCAGTGCACAGAGGTCAGTAGTATGTAGGGCAGTGTACAGAGTTCAGTAGTATGTAGAGCAGTGTACAGAGGTCAGTAGTATGTAGGGCATTGTACAGAGGTCAGTAGGCTGTAGGGCAGTGTACAGAGGTCAGTAAGCTGTAGGGCAGCGTACAGAGGTCAGTAGGCTGTAGGGCAGCGTACAGAGGTCAGTAGGCTGTAGGGCAGTGTACAGAGGTCAGTAGGATGTAGGGCAGCGTACAGAGGTCAGTAGGCTGTAGGGCAGCGTACAGAGGTCAGTAGGCTGTAGGGCAGCGTACAGAGGTCAGTAGGCTGTAGGGCAGTGTGCAGTAGTGAGTAGTTTGTAGGGCAATGTGCAGTGGTCAGTAGTTTGTAGGGTAGTGTACAGTGCTCAGGTAGTTTGTAGGGTAGTGTACAGTGCTCAGTAGTTTGTAGGGCAGTGTAGCGAGGTCAGTAGCATGTAGGGCAGTGTATAGGGGTCAGTCGTTTTTAGGGCGTGTAGAAAGGTCAGTAGGATGTAGGGCAGTGTACAGAGGCCAGTAGCATGTAGGGCAGTGTATACGGGTCAGTTGATTGTAGGGAAGGATAGAGTGGTCAGTAGGCTGTAGGACGGTGTACAGAGAATAGGGCAGAGGACAGGAGTTGACAGGACAGAGGATAGGACAGTGTACAGGGGGCTGGGAGGGCACACACCAGGGGAGGGTCAGGAGGGCACACACTGGGGGGGGTCAGGAGGGAACACACCTGGGGGTTATGAGGGCACACACCAGGGGGTTGGAAGGGCATACACTGGGGGGAAGGTCAGGAGGACACACACTGTGGGGGAGGGTAGTGAGGGCACACACCAGTGGAGAGTCAGAAGGCCACACACTGGGTGTCAGGAGGGCACACATCAGTGGTTGGGAGGGCACACACTGGGGGAGCCAGGAGGGCACACACTGGTGGGGGGGTTGGGAAGGCATACCATGGGGTATCAGGAGGGCACACACTAGGGGGGGTGGGAGGGCATACCATGGGGTGTCAGGAGGGCACACTGGGGTGGGGTTGGGAGGGCATACCATGGGGTGTCAGGGGGGCACACACTTGGGGGGGTTGGGAGGGCATACCATGGGGTGTCAGGAAGGCACACACTGGGGTGGGGGGTTGGTGGGCATACCATGGGGTGTCAGGAGGGCACACACTGGGGGGAGGTGTTGGGAGGGCATACCATGGGGTATCAGGAGGGCACGCACTGGGGGGGGTTGGGAGGACATACCATGGGGTGTCGAGAGGGAACACACTGGGGGGATGTGTTGGGAGGGCATACCATGGGGTGTCAGGGGGGCACACACTGGGGGGGGGGGGTTGGGAGGGCATACCATGGGGTTTCAGGAGGACACACATTGGGGGGAGGTGTTGGGAGGGCATACCATGGGGTATCAGGAGGGCACACACCAGGGGGCATTCACAATGCTTATTGAGCTAAATGAAAAGGACATGCATTTCCATTTGTCAGCTAACAGCACCTCTATGCTAAGCTGCAGTAACTCAGCAGACTTGGCATAGAGGTGCTTGCAAACTAATCCACCATGTACAGCTAGCTGAGCCTACCTCCAGGAACATTCACTCGGCTCCCTCTGCTCAGCTGCTCACACTTCCCTCTTCCAGGCGGGCGCGATCTCCGTGGTCAGGTACATCCCCATCCCGCCCACTCAAGCAGCAAGCAGCCTGCAGGAGATAGGCTGGAAACCTGCTGGGGGAGGTACAGGGGGCAGAGCGTCAAGTGTCTATGTGTAATGGCTGTGAGTCGTCCCGACCGCAGCTCTGATTTCCCGGGGGGGGGGGGGGTTGGCCTCACAATCAGTAATATTTTCTCAGGGGGAGCAATTGCCCTGTTGCCCCCCCGCCGAACCCCTGAGACTGACTCACCGAACCCCTGGGGTTCGATCGAACCCAGGTTAAGAACCACTGAGATAGAAAGTGAGGATGTACTTCACCAACTGGAACAGACCACAATAAAAACTTGGTACATGTCATATCCTACTGAAAAAAAAAAAAGTTTTGACTGCAATTTCACTTTAAATATTTGGTTTTGTAAGTAGAATGAGCTATATTTGGGAATTGGTACAAAAGAAGACTCTTCTTTGTACTGTTTAAACGTTTCCCAAGAAAGGAAGTGTTCCATAGCCTTAACTATACCTTTGTAAATGATTAAATAAAGGACATGGCAGCAAGAAAATAATCATTGATTGCATATATACCATTTGTTTTTGTTTTTTTTTAAATTGCTGTAAGTCAACTTGTTGTTTAATTAATTTTCTTATTATTTTATGTTTAATTTGTACTCACATTAGTGCTTCATAGTTTGCATGACTGCATAGAAACATGTTGTGTTAATTAAATTTTAGTGCTTTATGGCTTTGGGCTGTCCCGTGTGATATTGAGAGCACAGCTATTCATCCGAGGCTATATCCTAGAGAGAATCAATGCTTTCTTGCTTCACAAGCAATGTTACATATTTATGTTTCTTGCATTACAAAGAATGTTTTTGGGACATAACTTTTTAACATTCCACTTCTGTTCAATGATTCCTTTGAGGAAATTTTCCTTTGTACTAATTGGTTAAAAGCTTGAATACAACATGACTCGAGTGTTTAGATTCAGTGCTTGTCAATCCGCTGTGAATCCGTTCGCCCACATGACATCGACCCAATTATATATGCTTTTTGGAATTTTAAGAAACGGGGAAAATGCAGATAACAAATAAAAAGGCAGTTTTTAGTTCATTGAATGATATGTATTTATTTAATTTATTAATATAGATCGCAAACCATATGAAGTCTGATTTTATCCCTGCCACCGTAATAATACCAGCTACTACTTTTTTAGAGCAGGGAATGGTTTTAACCCCTGCCCCTGTTTTTTTTTTTTTTTTTTTTTGCTATCTGTGTCCCATTGATGACATTCCCATAATAGGAAGTGAGAGATCCTTTTGAAGTGAGGGAAATATCCACATATAGAGTTGTCCCCATTGGAAAATTCTCTATTGCTTCTCTCATGATGACTCAAAGCTTGGGATTTTCTCCCACTTTCGTTCTCCGGGACATTGACCACTAAGGGTCCATGCACAAAGTTGCTGTTTCCACAGGAGTTTTGCATTTTGCTTGTAGAAGCAGCTCGTTGTTCTCCAACATGTCCAGGCACATTAGGACGATTAGAGGCCTATTTTAGGCACAGCGTTTAGAGGCAGGAAAAAAAAAACCCTTCTGGTTCTCTTTTCTATTTGGAACTTTCTGGCAGAAAAAATACTAAACTCTCCTAACCACTTGCCGACCGCCACCCGACTATATACGGCGGCGGTCAGCCCCTCCCAGGCAAAGTGACGTACCAGTACGTCACTAGCCTGGGAGCGAATAGGGGGCGAGCGCGCGCCGCCGGAGGCGCGCTCCCGCCCCCGCTCGTACCCGAAGAAGCCGGTGCGTGTGACCGGCATACCCGATGTCCGCTGGTCACTCGCGATCGTCGGGTAGAGAGGGAGAAAGGCAGGCGGCTAATGTAAACAAAGCCGCCTGTCATTCTCCCCTGTGTAAAAGCACAGATCACTCGGTCCTGCTATGTAGGACCGTTGATCTGTGCTGTTACACACACAGCCACATCCAATGACAGTAAGAAACATGCCCCTAGGGACACACTTAACCTCTCCCTCTCCAATAAAGTTAACCCCTTCCCTCCCAGTGTCATTTTTACAGTAACAGTGCATATGTATAGCACTGATTACTGTAGTAATGTCACTGGTACCCCCAAAAGTGTCAAAAATGTCAGTCAAGGGTCCGATCTGTCCGCCGCAATGTCGCAGTACCGCAAAAAAATCGCAGATCGCCACCATTACTCGTTAAAAAAATAAACAACAAAAATGACAAAAATCTTTCCCTTAGTTAACGCAATAACTTTTGCGCAAACCAATCAAAATACGCTTATTGTGATTTATTTTACCAAACATAGGTAGCAGAAAACAAATTGGCCAAAAATTAAAAAAAAATTTAATTTTTAACTTTTTTTGAGGGGGAATTTCATATAAAAAAATGTGAAAAATATTGTTATTTTTACAAAGTTGTCGCTCTTTTATTGTTTATAGCGCATGATCAAAAAATCGCACAGGTGATAAAATACCACCACAAGAAAGCTCTGTTTGTGGGAAAAAAAGGACGTCAAATTCATTTGGGTACAGCGTCGCACGACCGCGCAATTGGCTGTTAAAGTCACGCAGTGCCGAATCACAAAATACCCCCTGGTCAGGAAGGGGGTAAAATCTTCCGGGGCTTAAGTGGTTAAACTCCTCTAAACTATGTACAAAAACGCTCTGTATGAGCGTTTTTTGTTGCCAAGAGAAATTACGTTTTTAAGCCCAGTGTGCACGGAGCCTAAGACAAATATAGAGGGTAGATCTCCCATACTGCAACACAGACAGCAATAAAAACCAGACAGGTGTTCTAATCCCTCTCTACTCTATCCGAAAAAAAAGAAAAAGTTCTGGCTTTAGATTAACTTTGAGTATCCAAAATAAGTGTATGACCAACGCCTAGTGAGTGGCTGATGGTGCAGGTATCAATAATGGTTCAGCTCAGCGGTTGTTCTGAGTACAGGAATAGCCTGTGTATGAGTCCATGGTGTTATCAGTTAGGGGGATTTACAGGTAGTAATATTCTTTTGATGTAATATTGGGTGCAGTGGGGTGTCATGGTATTGGGTGGTTTTTGTAGGAGTCCACAAAGGTATCCATGTTGCATCAGTCCAGAAGGAATTGAGTTTGAGAGTGCAAGATAGGGATCTATGTCTATTCTATTTTTTTATAGCTCTGTTAACCCCCAGATCTTTATAATTGCAGGCTAAATTGCTGCTACATGCAAAAAGTGCTGTGGAAAGCAACCAGACACTTACAACACCAGATGAAATAACTCCAACGTGGCTGATATCTGTAGTAACCTATAGTTATTGTGGTTGAAAACATCTTCAAGACATGATAATGGATTCAGCCCACCCCACTGACTCCTCTATACTTTGCTTGTCTCTTACAGATGCCACCACAGTATGGTCAGCAAGGCTACTGCCAACAAGGCCAACAACCATATTACAGCCAACAGTCGCAGCCTCACTATTCGCAGCCACAGGGTCAGTACCTGTCACAAGCTCAACAGCGGTATCAAGCCCAGCAGGTAAGCTCAGATAGCCACCGCTTGAACTACACGGTTTTATGAGGGCAAGAAAAAAGAACATTAACCTAAGTATATTTCTTGGGCATGTTACATGGATACAGGGCTGGTCTGAAAGTGATGCTAAAGGATTTTTTTTTTTTTTAAATGAACATGTTCTACTTCCCTGCTCTGTGCAATGATTTTGTACAGAGTAGCCCAAATCTTTTTACTCGGGTCCCCAGCCTGCATACTGGGCTCCTCCCCTCTGCTGAGTGCCCCCATAACAAGCTGCTAGGTATGGGGGCACTTATGCTTGCTCACGCCTAAGCCCCGCTTTGTGTGTCCATGGATACACAGAACGAAGCTCAGCCTCGCCTCCTGCTCCCTCCTCACTGGCTGTGATTGACAGCCAGTGGCCTCTGTTGCTTTTTCTGAACCAATGAGGAGGGAGAGAGCTGGGAGAGCTGCTGCTCTCATGCACATTGCTGGATCAGGGTCAAGCTCAGGTAAGTATTGGGGGGGGGGGGGGGGGGGGACTGCACACAGAAGGTTTTTTTTAGCTTAAAGCATAGAATACATGAATGTAAAAAGCCTTTAGAACCACTTTAAAGCCAGTTACACAACTGAGTCAGACACTGCACTGCTTCTATTTTTATAGTCTTTCCTCCACTTTCCTGTTAAAGAAGTTGTATCACATGTCTAAATATGACTGTCTAGTCACCAGAGTTAGACCTGGAGCTCTCAGTAGTCAGCACTCCATAATAGAACTGGTGTCTGCAACTCAACTATGCAAGGACACTTGTAGTGAGAGGTATGGCTGTTACTCAGCTATGCCAGTACAGAGCACTGGAGAGATAAAAAGGAAGCAATAATTTCACTGTAAGATAAAGGGATAGTAAACCTTTTCCAAGCAAGTATCCGTCTGTCTTTTAGATATGTGGGTAGAGGAAAAGTAAGAGCTAAAAAGGTGTGAGACTTCAGTTGATTCAGTTGTTTGAATTTTTAGTGTGATAAAGAATTGATATTGAAAAAGAAAAATACTCCATCATAACACATAGGGGTATACCGTAGTTTTCTAGCAGTGAATGTGACATTCACCAAACATTTACTGTAGTTTTATCTTCCTGGTGCATGTGTTTTGAATTAGTTATTGATTCCCCTGCAATGAATGTTTATGGAACGTCATTTCCTGCCTTATACAGTGTTCAGCCAAAACTTTGTGGCCACCCACGTATTATTGAGTAGGTCTTCCTTTTGCTGCCAAAACAGGTCCTTTTGCCACCAAACTAGCCCGGACCTATCGAGGCGTGGATGCCACTAGACCACTAAAGGTATGCTTTGGTACCTGGCAAAAAGCCATCCGTAGCAGATCCTTTAAGTCCTGAAAGTTACTAGGTGGGGTCTCCATGGATTGGACATTTTTCCAGCACATCTCACAGATGCTGGATTGGATTGAGATCTGGAGAATTTGTAGGCCAAATCAATATCTCAAACTTGTCGTGTTCCTCAAACCATTCTTGAATCGTTTTTGCAGTGTGGCAGGGTGCAATATCCTCCTAAAAGAGGCCATTGCTATCGGGGATACCATATTCATGAAAGGGTATACTTGGTCAGCAACAATGTGTAGATAGATGGTAAGTGTCAAGTAACATCTACATGAATGGCAGGACCCAAGGTTTCCCAGCAGAACATTGCCCGAGGCATCACACTGCCTCCGCCAGTTTGCCTTGTTCCCATACTGCATCCTGGTGCCATCTCTTCCCCAGGTAAGTGACTCCCATGCACCTGGCCATCCACATGATGTAAAAAAGAATGTGATTCATCAGAATAGGCCACCTTCTTGCATTGTTCTGTAGTCCAGTTCCATTGTAGGCACTTTTAGCTGTGGATAAGGGTCGGCATAAGCGCCCTGACTGGCCAGCCCCATACACAACAAACTGAAATGCCCATTTTGTTCTGCTTTCAACACCTCAACTTCAGATACAACATGCTACCTGCTGTCTGATAGATCCCACTGACTTTTAGATGCCATTGTAACTAGATAATCAGTTTTATTCACTTAACCTGTCAGTGGTCATAACGTTATGGCTGATCAGTGTAAATGTGCAAAGTCCTATTTAATGTACCCATCACACAAAAAAAGCTTTTACAATGGTGGAGTGGTTTTGAAACTAAGGAACTTTGAGATGGATGAAATGGGAGATGCAAACGATTCTTCCTACATCCTCTTGTGAGTTGTCAAGAGGGCATCTAAGAACATAACTAAATGGCACGCATCGCATTGAGTAAGGCAGGTCATAGATGATGCAGTAATTGCATAAGGATGCAGGAAAGAAAATCGTTTGATTCTCTCATGAACGACAGTCACTGTTGATGGGGGGAATCCCTCCTGTGAAGCCATTGTGTTCTCCTGGCAGTGGCACGGTGAGCTGTGTGTGCTGGGAGAACAGAGTGATTATTGCTAGCAGCTATAGCAATAGTCGCATGTAAAAGTCCAACATACTGGTTGTACACAAGTCTACAGACAATGGCAATAATCAAGATTCCAACCATCTATGGGCAGGCTGACTGTACACAAGTCAATCCACGATGCCTAAGGGCAGAAAAAGACTAAAATGTGATAGATGCAGGATACCTTGCTCATGAATCCACTATTATTATACATGATTTATATAGCCCCAACAGTTTATGCAGCGCTTTACAATATAAAAGGGAGACAATTCAGTTACAATACAATAAAACTCAAGAGGATTAAGAGGGCCCTGCTCAGAAGAGCTTACAATCTAACAGGGTGGGGCAGATGTTACAAGCGGTTATAACTGTAGGGAATGAGCTGATGGAAGAGGTGAAAGATTAAATGGAGGAGTGATAGGCTTCCCTGAAGAGGTGAGTTTTCAGGGATCGTAGAGCGTTCCAGAGGATGGGAGAGGCTCTGGAGAGGAGCGTGGGAGGAGGAGACAAGGGAGCTTGAGAGTAGGAGGTCTTGAGAGGAGCAGAGAGGACAGTTTGGGTGATATTTGGAGACAAGATTGGTGATGTAGCTTGGGGCAGAGTTGTTAATGGCTATGTATGTTGTGGTTAGTATTTTGAATTTAATTGGCTGGCCAATAGGGAGCCAGTGTAGGGATTGGCGGAGAGGGGTGGCAGACATTGAGCGGTTGGTAAGGTGGATAAGCCTGGCAGCAGCATTTGTGATAGACTGAAGAGGGGATAGCCTATTGAGAGATAGGCCTATGAGAAGGGAGTTGCAATAGTCGATGCGAGAGAGTTAGGCCCCGTTCACACTGGGGCGATCCGACTTCCAGGGGCGACCTCCGAGGTCGCGGTGCGAGCAGCGCGCCGCAACCTCGGAGCGGCCGGCACGGACTTCATAACATTGAAGTCTATGACGGTCGCTCCGGGTCGCCCCAAAGAAGCTCCGGACCCTTTTTTCTAAGTCGGAGCGACTTGTGTCGCTCCTATTAGAACGGGTCCGCAGCTTCCCTATGGAAGGCAACCTACGGCGACCTGTGAGGTGACCAGGTCGCCTCACAGGTCGCCCCAGTGTGAACGGGGACTGAGAGTGAATGAGTGCGAGAGAGTGAGAGTGAATGAGTAGCTTGGTGGTTTCAGTTGTTAAAAAGGGGCGAATTTAAGAGATGTTACGGAAGTGAAGTCTACAAGCTTTTGACAATGACTGAGTTTGGGTCTGAAAGGATAGATAAGTGTCTAGGATTACACCTAGTACCCTGGCATGAGGCGTAGATTGATAGATTTGAGTGTCATCGACATATAGATGGTATTGAAATAGAGAAGTATTTTCTGTCATAACACTCCTAATTCTTAGAGAAGGAATTTATTTTAGCTTCCTGACACTTTGAGAGGTCATTGAAACCGAGATGCCAAGGCCAAATCAAGTAGTGTACTATGTATCAGCTAAATTATATATTTTTTTTTGCTCATTGAAGGAGTCCGCTCTGCTTTAGATCACCCCTAACTGAGCATATCACCACTGGCAGGAGTTAGTGATAACCTAAAGCTGAGCTGGATGCAGAGAAATGAATTTTACGTGAATACAAAAAAAATCATTTTTTTAAAGTTATTTTTTAAATACAACAGGTTTTTTTTAAGATAATTTTTTGTAAACAAAGCCTTAAATCAGGGCTCAAAATTTAAAGTCCTGAGCTACTAGCCAGGCCTTAAGGGTTACTCGCCACCAGTTGCCCCGCCCCTAATTCCGCCCCTTAACACATCCTCATAAATTATCTCATAAAATGACACTGTTAAATGTTTTTGCATGAATCCAGAAGTTACAAAAATAAATATTGATAACTTTATCATTGCCTCATCAGTGCCCACCAATGCAGTTTATCATTGCTCATCAGTGCAGCATCATCAGTGAAACTTATCAGTGCCGTCTCACCAGTGCCCATCAGTGCAGCCTCACCAGTGCCCATCAATGCAGCCTCACCTGTGCCCATCAATGCAGCCTCACCTGTGCCCATCAATGCAGCCTCACCTGTGCCCATCAATGCAGCCTCACCTGTGCCCATCAATGCAGCCTCACCTGTGCCCATCAATGCAACCTCAACTGTGCCCATCAATGCAACCTCAACTGTGCCCATAAATGCAACCTCACCTGTGTCCATCAATGCAGCCTCACCTGTGCCCATCAGTGCAGCCTGATCAGTGCCCATCAATGCAGCCTCACCTGTACCCATCATTTCTCCCTCTCCAGTGCGCATTAATGCACCCCTGCCAGTGTCCATCAATGCAACCTCGCCTGTGCCCATCAATGTAATCTCACCTGTGCCCAGCAATGCAGCCTGATCAATGCCCATCAATGCAGCCTGATCAGTGCTCATCAATGCCGCCTCACTTGTGCCCATCAATGCCTCCTCACATGTGCCCATCAATGCCTCCTCACTTGTGCCCATCAATGTAACCTCACCTGTGCCCATCAATACCGCCTGATCAGTGCACATCAATGCAGCCTGACCGTGCCCATCAATGCAGCCTGATAAGTGCCCATCAATGCCGCCTCACATGTGCCCATCAATGCCTCCTCACTTGTGTCCATCAATGCCTCCTTACTTGTGCCCATCAATGCCTCCTCACCTGTGCCCATTAATGAAGCCTAAATTGTGCCCCTCAACGAAGCCTCACTAGTGCAGGGGAAGAGAGAGGAGAGGAAGAGGAAAGCTGGCCAGATAATCACAGAGCAGGGATTGCCCTGCTGTAACTGCTTTCATTTGAATTGCTGGGCACTCGCCATCACACACAGTCCCACCTCTTGGATCGGTTCCTGTGATAGACATCACACGTCCTGCATTGGACCAGTGTTCTGTCTATCAAAGGAGCCAGACCAGGAGGCAATGCTGTGTGTGACAGCAAGTGCCCGGCAATTCAAATGAAAGCGGTTACAGCGGGGCAATCCACGCTCTGTGATTATAAATAAATAAATACCACCAAAAGAAAGTGCTATTTGTGGGGAAAAAGGCACATACATTTTATTTGGGTACAGTGTCACACGACTGCGCAATTGTCAGTTAACGCAGTGCCGTATCACAAAAAATGGCCTGGTTATGAAGGGGGTAAATCTTCTGGAGGTCGTGTGGTTAATGGGAGAGCTGTGATGTAATGATGACATCCCCATCGAGCTAGGATCGTGCACAGGTGCATACTCCTAGTTTTAAAATGGTCTATAGATTCATTTTTTCTCAGCAATAGTCGTCATGTTTGAGAGCAATAATCTACAGAATGAAGAAAGGAAGTTAAATATCATTAGAGGATGAGGGTCTGATTTAAAAGAAATCCAGACCAGACATCCTACAAAGTATTGCTTTTTTTCCAAGAATTTTGTTCGGTGCAGTGGAGGAGCCTGCAGCAATTTTCCGACAGCATGTCAAGTGAACGAAGACCAGATCTGTCTGGAAGAGGAGAATCTACATGGAGCTGATTTGTACAAATTGAAAAAAAGAAACCTGTCAAAGTAGAGTAGTCTGCCCAGCAAGTATTCAGCTTTAAAATATATGTAAACCCTCACCTTGTAAAACAACCCATTCAGTGTAAAACAGAAATGGCAAACATTTGTGTATAGATCTAAAAACATAAATGCCTTCTTTGCCTCTTCTTTTTTTCTTTTTTCTTATAAAGGATCACATATTCTCTGTTCTCAGCTGCATAAGCAGCTCAGAGAGGTAGGGGAGGAGAAACAGCAGTACACTAGTCTTCCCAGTGAGTGGCAGTGTGGCGGGGGGGGGGGTGTCAACACAAGTCTGATCATTGAAGGAGAGCAGACTGCGTTCCCAGCTTTTTTTTCTTTCTTTTTTTTTTTCTAGAAAATGTGTTTTGAGTATTTTGCAGAAACATGCAAAAACAACCAGTGCAGAATAGCAAGTACACTATAGCTGACAAAGTGTAAAACTTGTTATACACAGTGCTGTCATCAGGATTACAACCTACAAAATGCATATACAGTATAGTCAAAAGTACATCGAAAAAAGAAGGCCACATGAATGAATGTTGAGTTTTTTCAAGAGCAGTTTTTCCCACCTGTTTCTTTTCCATTTGTTTATTTCAGTATTTAGGTACCTGTGTATGAATTCTCACTTTGCTGCAGTGCTATGTCACTTAGACTGTACTGTATGTTTTAAATATCACTCAATGTCATTCAAGCTATTGCAGTAATTTGTGATTGATTTTCTCTAATGGAAATAATTTGCTAATAATGATGATCATTTTGTCACTGGAAAACAATTGAAGCCATGGAAGGGTGACAATGCAGTAAAGCTTCACTAGTCAGGGGTTTATTTTGAAAATCTCCACCTCTTCTGAGCCGCGTAACCTATTCCACACTATGGAGAAATAAACCTTTTATCGAGCGCCCAGTAGAGTTCTTTATAACTAGGTAAAGGTACGTTCCCAAGTGTAGGAGCCCTCATACTCATGCACAGCATCCAATAAAAATGTAAGCAGATTTTTTTTTTTACAATAGGGTATTATAAATTATATGCTTTGCTACAGGTAGTAACAATAGTGAGGATATTACTAGGAGAATGCCTCTTGGGTTGGATGGAAAAGTAAATCTGGCTTGTTTCCCTTATAGATATACACTTACCGGCCACTTTTTTAGGTACACCTTGCTAGTACCGGGTTGGACCCTTTTTTGCCTTCAGAACTGCCTTCATTCTTCATGGCATAGATTCAACAAGGTGTTTGAAATTCCTCAGAAATGTTGGCCCATATTGACAGGATAGCATCACGCAGTTGCTGCAGATTTGTTGGCTGCACATCCATGATGTATATCTCTGGTTCCACCACATGCCAAAGGTGCTCTAGTGGATTGAAAACAGGTGACTGTGGAGGCCATTGCAGTACAGTGAACTCATTGTCATGTTCAGGAAACCAGTGGTGGGATCATTTGAGCTTTATGACATGGTGCATTATCCTGCTGGAAGGAGCCATCAGAATATGGGTACACTAGTCATAAAGGGATGGATATGGTCAGCAACTATAGACTGTGGTGTTTAAACAATGCTCAATGAGGCCCAAAATATGCCCAAAACATTTTGCCCACACCATTACACCACTACCAGCCTGAACCGTTGATACAAGGAAGGATGTATCCATGCTTTCATGCTATTTACCCTTTATGAATTGTTGCAGCTAAAATCAAGAATCGTCAGGCCAGCAGCGCTTTTCCAATCTTCTATTATCCAATTTTGGTGAGCCTGTGCGAATTGTAGCGGACAGGAGTGGCACCTAGTGTGTTCTGCTGCTGTAGCTGATACGTTGTGCATTCAGAGATGGTATTCTGCATACCTTGGTTGTAACGAGTGATTATTTGAGTTAATGTTGCCTTTCTATCATCTCAAACCAGTCTGCCCATTCTCCTCTGACATTAACAAGGCTTTTTCGTCCACAAAACTGCCGCTTACTGGATTTTTTCTGTTTTTCGGACCATTCTCTGTAAACCCTAGAGATGGTTGTGCGTCAAAATCCCAGTAGATCAGCAGTTTTTAAAATACTCAAATCAGCCTGCCTGGCACCAAAAACCATGCCACATTCAAAGTCACTTGAATTCCCTTTCTTCCTCAATCTGATGCTCAGTTTGAACTTCAGCAAGTCATCTTCACCACATCTAGATGCCTAAATGCATTGAGTTGCTTTCATGTGATTTGGCTGATTAGCAACTTGTGTTACCAAGCAATTGAACAGGTGTACCTAATAAAGTGGCCACTATGTGTAACTCTAGCATAGGTGAGCCTCAATGAATTATTTTTTAATGCCCCTGTTTTGTAATCTAGTCTGTAAAACAGAAACCTTTTAAAACAATTCCTGCCAACTTGCAGAGACTGCCCTTCAGGGACTGCCCTGGTGTGAAAGACCATTAAAGAAGTGGTCCCCTAAACTGCAGCCCACGGGGCCAGATGTGGCCCTTTCCTTGCCTTATCTGGTCCTTAAGGCAATATTCCTACCATTGACATCAGCAATGGGACACAATCCCTCACATTGACACCAATATTGGGCAGTATTTTCCCCCTAATACCATAGATAGGACACTATTTACTGTCACTGTCCACAGTCCGGACCCCCTGAAGTCTGAAGGATAGTAAACTGGCCATTTGTTTAGAAAGATTAGAGACCCCTGCATTGGAGGGTCTCAAAACAGTATTACCAATGAAGAATTTTGCATAGTTTTTTTTTTTTTGTAGATACCTGATGGTCATCATTATGGGCCTGTAACATCTAAAAAATGACGATGTACAGTATTAATTTCTAATTATTATAATTATGACCATTCTGGAACTGCAAAAGAAACTGACATTTGCCCTCTCCATTCCATCAGTAGATCATAAAATAGAGATGATACTAGACTTTGTTGTCTCAAAATTTAGTTTTATCTGCAAAGAAGTGGAATTGGTCACACTGCCACTTCTAAAGGTTGGCCAGGGGTGGCGAAAATTTAGTCCATATTAAACTCTGCATTTCTTCAAATAAAGCACTCGAGCTAGGGAGAATTGGTTCTATGTCAAATTCATTCTGATGAAATGATACATACTGTGTGTGTATATAGATAAGCTCTTGATTAGGGCCATGTCATATGTTAACACAAACCAGTAGTTTATGCAACTCAAGATACCAAAGTGATGAGTCTGAGTTAATAGGCATTGTAATGATGTTTGAGCCCTCAGTGACATGAAGAAGCATCTTTCATTTCTTGCTCATTTCGGTTCTTGTCCGCTGTAAGTGGAAAATCCAATCAGTTAAAGCTAGACCTTCATCTTTCCTTGGTATTGCATAAAATGGATGCATTGATTAGCTAGTATGGACTTGCAATTAAGTAATTGGATCATGAGCCTTAAGAATGATGACCTGTGCATTCCAGCACTAGTTTGTATGGTGTCGGAGGTTCAGCTCACTAATTTTCTTCATAATGTGCTTCTATTTTTAACCACTGTATTTTAAATTAGCTCTAGCACCTGAGGGCAAGAAAGCTGTTGATTGATGGAGCATGTAACAGTTTGATTTCCAGATACGTAATGTAACTCCACCTTTCTTGCAGATTTGTTTTTACCCGGCAGCTAGCAAGGTCAGCGATTTTGTGAGTAGCTTGGTCTTTAATTCACATACAAGTTCTGGCAGAATGAAATGGTACCCAGTGTGCTATGTTCATCACGTATAAGTACTTGGAAGTATGAGCACTGCCCGGTGTGCTATGTTCATCACAGGCAAGTACTGGTGAGCGGAGCCCAGTGTGCTATGTTCCTCACAGGCAAGTACTGGTGAGCGGAGCCCAGTGTGCTATGTTCATCACAGGCAAGTACTGGTGAGCGGAGCCCAGTGTGCTATGTTCATCACAGGCAAGTACTGGTGAGCGGAGCCCAGTGTGCTATGTTCATCACAGGCAATTACTGGTGAGCGGAGCCTAGTGTGCTATGTTCATCACAGGCAAGTACTGGTGAGCGGAGCCCAGTGTGCTATGTTCATCACAGGCAAGTACTGGTGAGCGGAGCCCAGTGTGCTATGTTCATCACAGGCAAGTACTGGTGAGCGGAGCCCAGTGTGCTATGTTCATCACAGGCAAGTACTGGTGAGCGGAGCCCAGTGTGCTATGTTCATCAGAGGCAATTACTGGTGAGCGGAGCCCAGTGTGCTATATTCATCACAGGCAAGTACTGTAAGTGGTGCCCAGTGTGCTATGTTCATCACATTTTGGAAGTATGACAAGCGGTACCCAGTGTGTTATGGTTATCATGTACAAGTAATGGAAGTTCGAGAGTTGCCAAGTGTGCTTTTTTCATAATATACAGTTTGAAATATACAGAGTGGTACCCAGTGTGCTATGTTCATCACATATAAACTCTGGAAGTATGAGTGGTATCCAGTGTGCTATGTTCAACACATACAAGTTCTTCAAGTACGAGCAGTGCCCAGTGTGTTATGTCCATTACTTACAGGACAAGTTCTGAAAGTATTTGCCGTACCCAGTGTGCTATGTTCATCATGTACATGTTCTGAAAGTTCAAGCGGTGCCCAGTGTGCTATGTTTGCCACATACAATATCTGGAAGTATGAACAGTGCCCAGTGTGCTATGTTCATCACATACAGTTTCTGGAAGTATGACGAGTGGTAATCAGTGGGCTATGTTCATCATAAAAGATATGGAAGTTTAAGCATTACCCATGGTACTATGTTCATCACATACATGATCTGGAAGTATGAGCAGTGTCCAGTGCGCTCTGTTCATCATTTACAGTTTTTGGAAGTATAGTGAGTGGTACTCAATGTGCTATGTTCATCATGTACAAGTAATGGAAGTTCAAGCAGTGCCCAGTGTGTTTTATTCATAACATACAGTTTCTGGAAGGATGATGAGGGGTACCCAGAGTGATATGTTCATCACATACAAGTTCTGGAAGTATGCGCAGTACCCAGTGTGCTATGTTCATTACATACAAGATCTGCAAGTATGAGCCGGGTTCAGTGTGCTATGTTCATCACATAGTTTCTGGAAGTATGATAAATGTTACTTGGTGTGCTATGTTCATCACACTCAAGCTCTGGAAGTATGATTGCCCAGTGTGCCATGTTCATTACATACAAGATCTGCAAGTATGAGCAGTGTTCAGTGTGCTATGTTCATCACATACAGTTTTTAGAAGTATGAGCAGTGTGCTATGTTCATCAAATACAGTTTCTAGAAGTATGAGCAGTGTGCTATGTTCATCACATACAAGATCTGAAAGTATAAGGATTGCTATAGTACTATGTTCATCACTTGCAAGTTATGGAAGAATGGATGGTGCTAAATGTTCATCATGTTTATCACATACAGTATCTGGAAGTGTGAGCAGTGTCCAGTGTTCTATTTTCATCATGTACAAGATCAGGAAGTATGAACGGTGCCCAGTGGGCTATGCTCATCCCATACAAGTTCTGGAAGTGCTCACATTTAAAATTTGCCTTGTGGTACTGTAGATATGTGGATTGCCACACCACCAAAAACATTCCATAGACATGTCAATAAATTTAGCCAGGCGTAATTCTATAATGGCTGCATACCATTTCAAGAGCTATTCCAAGTTGATTTTTGGAGAACATTTAGACACAATGCATTTTTTCACTAATAAAGCCAAATAAGTAATGAATGTTCTTTAAAATGTTTATCTTCTCTTTTATTGTCCTGTCTTTGTTTTATGAGCTTTGGAAGTTTAAATTCTTTGAGAATTTCTCAAAGCTCTTTAGAGGTACCGACCTTATTATAATGTCTACAATTTATAGGCATTTCTTCACAGTGTTGACATAAGCTCTTTTTTATAGGCTCAATTTTCATAGATGAGTTATTCACATGGGCAGTTAAAGTGTATGTAAACTTTAACATTCTACTCTCTTTTTGCTCACTTCTGATTTGTTAAATATAACAGTTAAAAAGGTTTTGTTATGTCTGTTCAAAAAGTGTAAAAAAAAAAAAAAAAAAAAACACCTCTTCAAATGCTAGAAATCCAGGGAGCTTGTAAATTCCTGTAGTGAGCTGACAATTCTGCATGGAATTCTAGAGGGCACTTTATTTACTTTTTTATTTATTTTATGCATTTGGTTTCTCGACCAGGGTTCCATGGAACTTCAGAGATTGCTCGGGGATCCTTGAGCAACGACCAATTTTTGCCTCTTACATAAGTTCCCACTGACACCCCTGATCTTTTTAGCTACCTAAAAGGGGTTAATTTATCCCAATGACCACAAGTGTAAGGAGCACTCTTCACAGCTGAGTGACAGACAACAGAGGGTTGTAGTCAATGGAGAACATTCAGAACAAGGTCATGTTACCAGTGGGGTACCTCAGGGATCTGTACTGGGACCAATTTTGTTTAATATCTTCATAAGTGATATTGCAAAAGGCCTTGATGGTAAGGTTTGTCTTTTTGCTGATGACACAAAGATATGTAACAGGGTTGATGTTCCTGGAGGGAAACGCCAAATGGAAAAGGATTTAGGAAAACTAGAAGAATGGTCAGAACTCTGGCAACTGAAATTTAATGTGGATAAGTGCAAGGTAATGCACCTGGGGCGTAAAAACCCAATGGCAGAATATAGAATATTTGACACAGTCCTGACCTCAGTATCTGAGGAAAGGGATTTAGGAGTAATTATTTCAGAAGACTTAAAGGTGGGAAGAAAATGTAATAGAGCAGCACGAAATGCCAGCAGAATGCTTGGATGTATAGGGAGAGGTATAAGCAGTAGAAAGAGAGAAGTGTTTATGCCGCTGTACAGAACACTGGTGAGACCTCACTTGGAGTATTGTGCGCAGTACTGGAGGCCATATCTCCAGAAGGATATAGATACTCTAGAGAGAGTTCAGAGAAGAGCTACTAAACTAGTACATGGATTGCAGGAAAAAACTTACCAGGAAAGGTTAAAGGACCTTAACATGTATAGCTTGGAAGAAAGAAGAGACAGAGGGGATATGATAGAAACTTTTAAATACATAAAGGGAATCAACTCGGTAAAGGAGGAGAACATATTTAAAAGAAGAAAAACTACCACAAGAGGACACAGTTTTAAATTAGAGGGGCAAAGGTTTAAAAGTAATATGAGGAAGTATTACTTTACTGAGAGAGTAGTGGATACATGGAATAACCTTCCTGCAGAAGTGGTAGCTGCAAATACAGTGAAGGAGTTTAAGCATGCATGGGATAGGCATAAGGCTATCCTTCATATAAGATAGGGCCAGGGACTATTCATAGGATTCAGATATATTGGGCAGACTAGATGGGCCAAATGGTTCTTATCTGCCGACACATTCTATGTTTCTATGTAATCTATAGAATATTTGTCTCACTGATCACCAATGTAAGGAGCTTTCTTCCCACTGATCACCAATATAAGAGGCATTCTTCTCACTGATCAATAATGTAAGGGGCATTCTTCACACTGATCACCAATGTACAGAACATTTTTCTCACTGATCACCAATATAAGGAGCTTTCTTCCCACTGATCACCAACATAAGAGGCATTCTTTTCACTGATCAATAATGTAAGGAGCTTTCTTCCCACTGATCACCAATATAAGAGGCATTCTTTTCACTGATCAATAATGTAAGGGGCATTCTTCACACTGATCACCAAGGTACAGAACATTTTTCTCACCGATCACCAATGTAAGGAGCTTTTTTCTCACTGATCACCAATATAAGAGGCATTCTTCTCACTGATCAATAATGTAAGGGGCATTCTTCCCGCTGACTATGAATGGAAGGAGCATTCCTCTCACTGATCATCACACTAATGTATCATGAGTTATACAGTATAAATAGTCATTTTTGGCAGTGGTTCCCTGAAACCCGAAAGTTATTTCAAGGGTTCTTCTGTGTTGAAAAGGTTCAGAAAGGCTGATCTAACCAGTTAAAAAAAAAAAATCCTGTACTTGTTAATCTTGCAACATTTTTGCTACTAGATACAGGGGCAGATGGGTCACACTCTTTTTTTTTTTGCAGATTGTTAGTATATTGATTAGCAGCAGGCAGATGGAGGTATCTTAACAAATGCACCAATAGCTTTTTGTGGTGTTAGCGCAGATATTATTTCCACATGAGTATTTTGGGGTTAAGTCAGATAAAGCTAAGAAGATATGTAATGTATTGGTTAGAAAATTGTATTTGGTGACCTCTATTTGGGAACTAGCTATACATACTCTATGTGCTGCTGGACACCAGTTGTGCTTATGTAAGTGGAATAGTAGCAAAGGAAACAATAGTTGATAAAGACACCCCTGGCGGACCTGCAATTAATATATACAGCGCATGTCTGTGTGTGTGTATAAAAGCAATTTACCACCACTAAAAGCAGAAAAGGCATTTGGGTAACACCATGGATTCCTGTGACAGGTCTGTAAATGATTACTCTTCCTGCTATGCTTATGGCAATCTCATTTTCTCTAGCGCTCATTGACAGACGTAGTCCTCGGTGATACAGCACCTTCGGGTTATGTTGCCTCCACAGGAGCAGGACTAGACAGGAAATTAAAAAGCTCTGGCCACACCCTAGGGGCAGTCCCAGAGGGTATATCCTCTCTCTCTCTGCCTCAGCAAATCAGTTATTTTCTGTCTAGTTAGGAGTAAGGACCTAGATACCTTGCTGGGATCTTAGGTCCTAGCAAGATTTTTTTCTTAAAAGATTTTTTAGACAGCTTTTTTTTTCTCCAGTGTTCCTGTGAGATCTTCAAGCAAGAAAGCTGAACTGGGCGACGGGCTGGATGTTGAGATCCGGTGGTCACCCCAGTTCAGCCTACGAGCGCGTGCAGGCCATAGCTCCGCGCTGGGTCGGCCGCGACAAAGTCCCATTAAAGGACTGACCCCGCGAGTTAAACGTCTCGCTGAAACGCCAAAGACCATGAGTCACGGCGTCCATATCGGTCGACAGCCCTCCCGCCCCGGTGGAGAGGGGTACTGTCAGGAGTTGGTGCCCGCCTGGTTCCGGTATGGTGAGTAGTATGTTCCCCCTTTTCCCCTGACGGGTCTTGTGGTGAACGCGGGCCCCTCTCTGTATGGTAAGATGGAGTCCCTCTCTATCCTATAAATGACACAGATCCTCCTACTTTGAGTGTGATTTTATGTGCAAAAAGCCAGGAGGCTTGGTTTGGGAGCTAACAATCTAATTGTATACATGTTAAAAAGATTGTAATCAGTGGCATTCTGGGAATCTTACGGTGATAAGAATAAGCTACCTACCAGTCAGAAGCCACGGACATGTAGACTGCCTTCCTAATCAGATCTCCAGCTATTAGCAGGCCTCCCGAATGGCCATGCGGTCCGCCAGGGCCGGTACCGCCAACCACGCCAAATCCCCATGCAGAGAGAGAGTGTTGTGTGCCCTGCAGCACACCGCTATTCAGTACAGGCCGCCGCCATTTTTTTTGCTGGATCGCACGAGCCGCCATTTTGGCGTAGCCTCGTGTCTCCAGCATGGGGGCGGCCATGTTTGAGGTGATCCAAACACCTCGTGGAGCTAGGGGAGGCGCCGGAAGGCGTGCAGAGGGGCGGAGCCGCCTCCTTTCTTCCTGGGCAGCCAGCCAAAAGACTTCCTGTTTGTCAAGACAGCGCTGTAACCTGTTGCAGTTAGACTCTGAGCATCAAGTGGTGAGCCTGGGGGTCTATCTCTCTCTCTCTCGATCGATAGGGATCCCTAGCAGGTAACACTAAGGGGTTTTTTGTGGCGCTGGGGGTCTGAAAAAAAAAAAAAAAAAAGTTTTTTATTTTTGAATTATATTATCCAGGAAGTGACTGGAATTATCATGGACCCTGCCACACATATTCCCCCACCTGTTTCCCTCAAAGGGGGGCACGGGACCCGCCGGTGCACAGAGTGTAGAGTCATTTACAGCAATCTTGGAGTCTATGGTGGCTCGGGTGGAGGCGGCCTGTCAGGGACGGGGGTCAAGGAAGCGACCCCCGCCTACCCCTATACTATCTGACACCTCTGACTCAGATTCAGAGATGGTCACTGCAGTGGCAGGTTCCTCTGCAAGGGCTGTTGTCTCAGGTAAAGCCCCCTCAGACAGTGAGGAGGACGTTTCTTCTCCCGCTATAATTCAGGAAGAAGCATTGGTGGACGCACTAGTTGTGGCAGTGCAGGAAACCTTAAAACTTGAGGCTTTACCGGCAGAGGCAACTGAAACAGAGATTCCTTTTGGTACTAATAAGCCCATCAAAACGGTGAAGGTTTTTCCTGTACCCAAGTGTTTCGGTAATCAGATTAAAGGAGAATGGGAGCATTCTAAACGTACCTTTACTATTTCCAAGCGTATTGCTAGACGCTATCCGTTTGAGGAATCCATCATTAAGAAATGGACGGTACCACCAGTGGTGGATCCACCTATTTCCAGGCTGAATAAGGCCACGGTTATCCCAGTAGAGGACACTTCGTCCTTTAAGGATCCGGTGGATCGAAAGATGGAAGCAGAGTCCCGCACCATCTTCTCTCTGATAGGGTCAGCATTTAGACCAGTAATTGTTATTGGTCTAGTTTCCCAGACACTTACGGAATGGGCGAGAATGGTACGCCAAGACCTTAGGGGAAAAGATATTCCCCAGGAGACATCTGATTTGATGGAACAGATTATACAAGGGCTACAGTTTATCTGTGACGCAGCCTTGGACACTACTCCCTTATTAGGGCATGCATCTATGTCATCGGTCATCCTCAGACGTGTGCTGTGGTTAAAATGCTGGTCAGCTGACCTAGGTTCCAAAAAGACCTTGACAAATCTCCCTTTTCAGGGGAATCGTCTATTTGGGGCCAACCTAGATGAAATCATTAAGAATGCCACTGGGGGCAAGAGCACTTTTTTGCCACAGGCTGCTAAAGCTAAGGGACCTCGCAACAAGCGAGGACCTTTCTTTACCGCCCATAAAGGGCGCCCGGCTGGTACAAGCGGGAAAGGCAAGACTCCTCCAGGAGGGTTCAAGAAGGGCTGGTCGGACAAGCAGAGGACCAACCCAGCCAAACCCGAAGCAAAGGAGTACACAGCCTGAAGGTGCGCCCCCACCCGGTTTCAGGGTGGGGGGACGTTTTCACCGGTATTCAGGACATTAGATCGAGCATCAACCACTACTACCGGTGCGATTCTTCCCTTCCAACATATAAGTACTACAGGAAGCGGTAGTTACCGCTCCCTGAATAGATCTTTTCCTTTACCTTTTCCTAAGATTAGTCCCTATACCTCACAGGAATCGGATCTGGTTGACCAGATAGGCCAAGTAGCCTCTAGTCGGGTGACTTCGGTCCCTGAGGTTCAACCAGAAAAGATCACCCTTCCTGATAACAATCAGGTATCTGATAAATGTGTGGGAACAGAAAACGACCAGACTTTCTCGGATGGTCGGGGCCAGATACCTCTAGGGACCCCTGGTTCAGATTCTATCAGCGCCAGTGGTCCTAGAAATTCTAGGCTGGCCTCCTCAAGCCGGCCTGGCCGACTTGGACATGCTAGTCGCAGACGTTCCGTGGGAACTTCGTCTCAGGGAGTGTCTGTGGTCTCAAGGACCAATTTACCATCATGCTTTACAGTCGCTGGTTTTAATGGCCTGGCCATTGAGACCCAAGTACTGAAGGACAGAGGTTTGTCAGCTTCAGTCATTCCTACCCTTATTAAAGCAAGGAAAGCGACTTCCAGCAAGGTCTATTATCACACATGGAAGACTTATATTGCGTGGTGCGAATCTTTAGGATTTCCTCCACGTACCTATTCGGTGACTCGAATATTGGCCTTTTTGCAACAAGGGGTTGAGCAGAAGCTAGCCTTGAGCACCATCAAGGGTCAAGTTTCAGCATTAGCAATCTTCTTTCAGAAGCCTTTAGCTACCAAGTCCTTGGTGCGGAATTTCATCCAGGGGGTGCGGCACCTGGCTCCACCAGTCCGCGCGCCCTTACCGCCCTGGGATCTTAATTTGGTTTTGTCGGTTCTACAGAAACCTCCCTTTGAAAACATCAGGGAGATTCCCTTGCTTACTTTATCCCAGAAGGTGGCCTTCTTGGTGGCTATTACTTCTGCTCGCAGGGTGTCAGAACTGGCTGCATTATCATGCCAGTCCCCATACCTAGTGATTCATAGGGATAAGGTAGTACTTCATCCTAAGCCATCTTTTCTTCCTAAGGTGGTTTCAGATTTTCATCTGAATGAAGATATTGTACTACCTTCCTTGTGTCCTCAGCCCAAGCATCATCGGGAACATGCGTTGCATTCCTTAGATGTGGTTCGGGCAATCAGGGTATACCTGAAAGCTACGGAATCATTCCGTAAGACGGATTCACTTTTTGTGATCACGGATGGCCCCAGAAAGGGTTTGCCTGCATCTGCCGCGACCATTGCTAAATGGATTAGACAAACGGTGGTACAGGCTTATTCTATTAAGGGTCAGAATCCTCCGTTCCCTGTTAGGGCGCACTCCACTCGAGCGCTCAGTACTTCCTGGGCCTTTCGCCATCAGGCGTCAGTGGTCCAGGTATGTAAGGCGGCCACCTGGTCGTCGGTACATACCTTTACAAAGTTCTATAAAATTGATGTGACGGCATCGGCGGATGCCTCATTTGGCCGCAAGGTTTTGCAGGCCGCAATTTGAGGAGACCGGTGGTCTACCTCGAGGGTTTTTTCTGTTTGAAAAAAAAAAAAGAAAAAAAATTTTCTCTTTTTTGTTGAGTCTCATCATTAAGGATGAGCATTGTAAACTTCTAGTTGGCACCGGTTGGGCCTTCTAGATTGGGATTTGATTTTCATTTTCCCACCCCTCAATTTAAATGTCATCTTGTTTAAGTGTTAACTATAAGTTTAATTTTGATATAAATTATAATAAAACTCAGGTAACTAAAATACATTTTTTGGCCAGGATAATGTAATCTGTGCCGTTGGCATTACTGGGTCATTAAGTGCTGCGTCCTTGCCTTCTTTATTTCCTCTGCAGGTGTTTTGCTCTGAACTTTTAAGAACACCTGCAAAAAGACAGCAGGGCAATGTAGCACATATTGCTAAAACAGCTAGTTTTCTAAACTGGTGATATTTATATTTCCCACAATGAGTTTTATGTGAATGGACCTTTTACAGAAGAAAAAAAACCTTTAAAGTGGCAACATCAACACATTTTATATAAATGGATTTAGAGGTGATATTTGTATTTTAACCTTTGGAAAAAATTTACTTTCTTGGTAATTTTTTTGTGATCTTCACTATCTGACAATTTTTTTTTGCCCACGTGTTAAAATCTGCATTTTGGACTAGAAAATCACTTAAAACCCAGAACATTATATATTTTCTGAAAGCATTCCCCCTTTAGAATAAAAAGATGAATGTTGCACAAGAATTGGGCAACTGTATAATAAATCCTATATTTTCAGTAAAAAAAAAAAAATAACTAAAATTAATTTTAGTGCACACAAACACAATTTAGTCCCACGTTTTATTTTAAAAAAATTAGCAATTAAGTTACTGTATACCATGCAAAAAGATTCTAAATATGCCTCCTTCAAAACTACTTGAGTCTGTAAAATGCTAAAAAAAAAATATGGTACCTAAAATTTTGAATAGGAGACACTTTAAATGTAATTACAGATCACCAGTTTAGAGCTGACCATAAATGAAGGCCCAATAATTATTTCTCCTGTTTGTATGTGCTTATTTGCCTTCATATGGGTGTGTGGGGTGATAGGAGTGCTTTGCAGATGCAGAGTTGATCTTTGTAGGTTTCCTCAAAATCACACACAGATTTGTGATTGAGGCATGTAATTTGGGAAGTTGACATTCAAGCCACATTTGTAACAAGCTACAATAGTTTTTATGACCTGCTTGCTGATCTTATTCTGTAAAGATAAGTCCTATCTAGTAATATGGTCCTTCTGATTACAGGACCCCTTGTATACTGGTCAGTTTCTGACAGTCCTCTCAATTTATTCCATATATTGAGCATTATAGGTGCCCCTTTGGTGGTGTCAGGCGTCGCATTTGAAGTCCCCTTAAGCTCAAAGGGTTGACAAACACTGCTGTAGGGCATCAATATGCGGCAGTTAGGTGCCAGAGGTTATGGGCTTGTAGACTTCTTGGTTGTAAATCCAACCATGGATCGCACACAGAAATTACGGAGTATGTGTGCTATTCTTATCAATTTTTAGAGTCCACTCGTAAATTATCTCACAGGTTTTTGCTAACTTCAAACTGGTGAGAAGTGTAATTTCAATTAGTTGTTTAGAAGGAAGGAAAAGATGCCATTTTAGGTGGTATTTATTTATGATTTTTAAGATAAAATACTTATGGGAATTAAAAGTAGGCAATGATTTTATAGCTTAAGCTGGGTACACTCTAAGAAAACAGGGTGAACGATTGTCTGGTTTTCATTAATGTTTCACAGCAAGTCGAACCCAAGGATGGTACGAAGTGTGTAAAAATTCTTGAACGACAAAGGCTTTTTTTTACTTGAGGTAGAAACGTTGTAGCTTGGATTGTTTCTAATCATGCGCAGCCTTTCGTATCCAATTTTTCTTGGACGAAAACAGTACACACGAAAGGTATTAGTTCTGTTCACGTGCGAGAAAAAGTTTGGAGTTTGGCCCTCTGGAAATATTGGTTTGGAATCTGAGTCGGATGCTGAAAGTTGTGTAAACACTATACCAAAATTAACAATCATTCCTCATAACGGAATTGCATGTCATATGGTGTAGTGCAGTGTGTGTGTGTTGTCAGCTACTGTACTCCTGTACTACTAAATGAACCACTTGCTGACCAGCCGCCGTACATATACTGCGGCAGATCGCTCTCTCCCGCAAAACGTCGTACCTGTACATCACTTTGAGGGACCGCGAGTGGGGGCGCGTGTGCTGATTCGCCACGGGGAAGCTGATCTGCAGGTCCAGCGGCCGCGATTGCAGCCGGGCACCCGCTATTGCTCCCCATGGAGACAGAATGGCGGTCTACCATTGTAAACACAGCAGACCGCTGTTCTGTCAGCAGTGAACACCGGGATCCTGTGTCCCTTCTATTTAGGAACACAGGTCCCTGTGTTCATTCCATAAGCCTATCCCCCACACAGTTAGAAAGCACCCCCTAGGGACACGTTTAACACTTTGATCGCCCCTGGTGTTAACCCCTTCCCTGCCAGTGTCATTAGTACAGTAACAGTGCATATTTTTAGCACTGATTACTATAGTAATGTCACTAGTCCCCCCAAAAGTGTCAAAATGTCAGTTAGGTGTCTGATCTGTCTGCCGCAATGTCGCAGCCCCGCTTAAAATCGCTGATCGCCACCATTACTAGTAAAAATAAATAAAAATGACATAAATCTTTCCCCGAGTTTGTAGACGCAATAACTTTTGCACAAACCAATCCATATACATATTGGGACTTTTTTTTTTACCAAAAATATGTGGCAGAATACAAATTGACCTAAAATGATTTTTTTTATTAGCACTGTTATATAGCAGAAAGTAAAAAATATTGTTTCTTTTTTTGTTTATAGCGCAAAAAATAAAAAATCTCACAGGTGATCAAATACCACCAAAAGAAAACTCTTATTTGTGGGGGAAAAAAGGACATAAATTTTATTTGGGTACAGCGTCGAACGGCCGCAAAATTGTCAGTTAAAGTAACGCAGTGCCGAATCGCAAAAAATGGCCTGGTCATTAACCTTTTTTCACCATACTATATTACCAACAACACATACAGGCATACCCCGTTTTAAGTACACTCACTTTACATACACTCGCGAGTACAGACACAGCCTGGTCAGCTTGGCTTGGCACTACTCCTGGTTTTTAACATCGGTGTCTATGGGAAATCTTGGTCAGCTTGACATGGCACTACTCCCAAACCATAAATGACAGGGTTACCAAACTTAGGAAGCACCGAGAGGGGACACAGGACTACAACATATCATATTTGTGGCTGGCCAGCTTGCCTAGGTAATCTACCATGTCATAGTCCTGGATCCCCTTAACATGCTCCCCAAGCTTGGTGTCCTTGTCACTCATGGTTTGGGAGCAGTGCCATATAAAGCTGACCAAGATTTCCTATGGAGCTAGTGTATTTATATGCATTGAGAAATTAAAAAAGGTATTGCTTCACTTTAAGTACATTTTCGTTTTACATACATGCTCTGGTCCCATTGTGTACTTAAAAGTGGGGTATGCCTGTACTGTAGGTGTGAAATTAGCCATAGAGCTGTATGCATGCAAATTGTTTCTTCCTTTATGTTATATCGATGACCTTTATAGGTATCACATATACACATAATTTGATTATTTTCCTACATTTCGATAATTAGTGTAAAGTGTTTGTTGGCATCACCTTGCTGAATACATGTTTGTTAGTAGATCTATACTAAAGTTAAAACAGCTGATTGTTCCAACCAGAACATTATACTACTATTAGACCACATATAGTAATTAGCCTATTTGTAAATGCACAGTCTTTGTAAATTAATGGGTCACCATGAAATGCAGAGCATAAACACTTGAGTCCCTCTCTCTATCCTAAGATATATATTTTTTTTCTTTTTAAGGTTTTTGTTTCAGCTCTGTTTCTTACTATTTAAATCACAGAAGGTTAATTAAAAGAGTGCCACACTCTGCATTTACGGAGGAATATTAACCTTGCTAGGCTCGTGTTAAATCACTGAAGTGATAGAATTGCATTTGCTTGATAACGTTTTGCTGTGAGAGCAAAGGCAGGGCCATTTATAGTTCAGTGCCATTAATTGCTTAGCATTTAGATATTAGCACAGGAGTCTATTAATTAACTTGATAATAAAACTATTGGAATGTAGGCCGGTGAAATGATTTGGTTTTAGTGGACCCATGGAGCTTGCCAGCGAGAGAGAAATGGATTCTCTTTTTTTTCCCCTCTTGATCGTAAGCTCCTAGAACGCATATTTCTAGTAACGAGCTGATGGGAAGATTGTATTGGACCTATCTGACATTAGCAATACACTGTTTATTTTCCTTACCAATATCCTACTGTGTTGTGTGCATATATAAACATTCTGTTGGATTTCAGTTAACCACTTTACCACCGGAGGATTTTCCTGCTTTACGTCCAGGCCACTTTTTGCAATTCAGCACTGTGCGACTTTAACTGTCAATTGCGTGATCATGCAACGTCGTACCCAAACGAAATTTACGTCCTTTTTTTCCTACAAACAGAGCTTTCCTTTGGTGGTATTTGATCACCTCTGCGCTTTTCATTTTTTGCGATATTAATAAAAAAATGCGACAATTTTGAAAAAAATAACAATATTTTTCTACTTTGACAGTTAAAAAATATCCAATATATTAAATTTTTGTCATATATTTAGGCCAAAATGTATTTAGCTACACGTCTTTGACAAAAAATTCTCAATGAGCGTATTTTTAACCGCTTTAAGACCAGAAGATTTAAGCCCATTCCTGACCAGGCCACATTTTGCGATTCGGCACTGCGTTACTTTAACAAACAATTGCGCGGTTGTGCGATGCTGTACCCAAATTAAATTGATGACTTTTTTTCCCCAAAATATGGTGGTATTTGATCACCTGTGCTATTTTTAATTTTTGCAATATAAGCAAAAAAAAGCGACAATTTTGAAAAAATAACAATATTTCTCTAATTTTTTTATATGAAATTCCCCCCCAAAAAATGTAAAAATCAAAATTTTTTAACATTTTAGGCCAATTTGTTTTCTGCTACATATTTTTGGTAAAAAAAATTGCAATAAGCGTATTTTGATTGGTTTGCGCAAAAGTTATCGCAGCTACTAACTACGGGAAATTTGTCAATTTTTTTTAACTAGTAATGGCGGCGATCTGCGATTTTTTTTTTTTTTTTTTTTTTTTTGTGGGACTGCGACATTGCGGCGGACAGATCGGACCCTTGACTGACATTTTTTACACTTTTGGGGGTACCAGTGACAGTGCTATAAATATGCACTGTTACTGTAAAAATGACACTGGCAGGGAAGGGGTTAACTTTTTATTGGTGATCAAGGGGTTAATGTATGCCTGGTGCTTACTGACGTGTGGGGGGAGGGGACTGTGTGACACAGGCACCGATCGCAGGTTCAGCTATGCTGAACCCTGCAATCTGTCCCTGCCTGTCACTTAGGAGAGTGATCACCGCCGCTCCTCCCCTGGCCCGACTCCCGCTGTGACTGAACACAGTGGGAGTGAGCCTCCGGCTGCATGCGTCGCCCACAAGGGGAGGAGTCCAGCGACGTAGGTCTACGTCGCTGGACGATAACGAACCACTTTGCCGCAGTACGCTCCATGTGAGCGGTCGGCAAGTAGTTAATGGTTTTCCACATTTATACAAGGAAGACAGTTCAGGCTCTGATGCACATTCCTAGGGGGATTTGAACAGGAACCATTGGCTGGAATCACCTCATTTGCCTCACTGTAATGCATAGCAATGTGTGTTGCACCCCAATATTTCTTACCAACACACCTGCACTGAGGCGCACTGCAACACATGGTAATAGAGTATGGCGCTATGTGGTGCATTCGATTGCTATAAAAAAAAATAGTGCATTGCTCCTTTTTAGTGTTTTTTGATGCCTTTGGAAGCCTATTCAAATGCAACACAATACATGGTGAGCAGATGTACATGAGACCTACTGTAAGTGTACATCCAAGGCTAATTTCAGGTATTGATTGATTGAGCTCCTGAGTTTCCTATTGTGTTGCAGTTCTCTCAGTGGGCCCAATTCACTAAAGAATATCTCATGAGATAATTGAGTCATGCGACACATTTTCTCCAATTATCTCATGAGATGCTGAAAATGTCAATTCACTATCACCTTGTGAGTTATTTACCTCACGAACCAAAAACATGAGGTAAATCACTCATAAAACAGCGTTAAAGTCCATTCACTAAAGGAAATAAATGCCTGAGTTAAAGTGGAGTTCCGGCCTATTTTGCAACTTTAGTGATTCCTGGAGTGCTCACTGTGCTGATCAACAATTAGGCATTTTCAATTTTTTTCGGGGGCCCCTTACCTTATTTTGATTGTACTTCCTCCTTCTCCCCCCTCTGTGGCCACGGCCACCGACATCACTTCCGCCTTTGCATTGCATCCTGGGAGCTGTTTGTCATCACTCCCAGGAGGCTGGAATCAGGAAGAACTCCCAGAAAATTCCCTGGAATCAGGAAGAAGGACACAGCAGATTACACTGCGGCTTCAGATGCCCACATCCAAGATGGGCGCGCCCAGACAGCGTTTTTAAAAGTAAGATTTTGACTAAAATCCAATACTGTACACCTTGTAAGTATAAGAACAGCGGTTCTGTAAAGGGCGATGGATTAGTATTATAGGGGTATTTTTAGTTAAAAAAGGTATTTAAGGCCGGAACTCCGCTTTAACCACTTAAGCCCCAGGCCTATTTTTGACACTTTTTGTGTACAAGTTAAAATCAGTATTTTTTGCTAGAAAATTACTTTAGAACCCCCAAACATTTTATATATATATATATATATATATATATATATATGTATATATATATATATATATATATATATATATATATATATATATAATATATATTTTTTTTTTTAGCAAAGACTCTGGAGAATAAAATGGCAGCCATTGCAATATTTTTTGTCACACGGTATTTGCGCAGCGGTCTTTCAAACGCCATTTTTTTGCAAAAATTACGAAAAATCACATTTCACTGCATTTAGAAAAAACTAAACAGTAAAGTTAGCCCATTTTTTTTGTATATTGTGAAAGATGATGTCACACCGAGTAAATAGATACCCAACATGTTACGGTTTAAAATTGCACACACCCGTGGAATGGCGACAAACTACGGTCAATAGAAATCTCCATAGGCGACGCTTTAAAAATTTTTAACGGTTACCAGTTTAGAGTTAGAGTGTAGCTCTTTTCTTTTAATTATTGCTCATGCTCTGGCGATCGCAACAATACCTCACATGTATGGTTTGAACAGTGATTTCATTCGCGGCTCGACTTCCATATACGTTTTCTTTCGTGTGCGAGCTAGCAGTGACGGGGGCGGCTAAATTTCTTTTTTTTCCTATTTATTTTATTTATCACTTTTAATGCTGTCACGAGCAATGTAAACATCCCTTGTGACCGCAATATGCGGTGACAGGTACTCTTTATGGAGGGATCGAGACCCTAGACCCCTGCACTACACTTCCATGTATTCAAAACGCAGAAAACGGCATTTTTGAACACTCACTTTTTGAATCTGCCGCCTTTAGCAGCCGAGTAACCCGCATGTGATGTCATGGACGTCACCTCCGGGTTACATCATCGGAGACCCGATCGAAGCCGCATCCGGCTTAGATCGAGACTCCATCCAGCCGGCGGGACGGGAGACCCGGCCAGAGCCACTGGAGGGGGGGTCGTCCCCTCCCGCTCGTTGGGGGTAATGATAAGTGGCTCCCGAGCCGCTATGGTCGTTACTGCCAGAAAGCTGACCGCCGGCTCTAAACAACGGTACCGGGAAGATGCCTCTAGCAAGAGGCATCATCCTGGTATAACCACACAAAGTCAGCCGGCGTACGGGTACGTCACTTTGCGATAAGTGGTTAAATAAGTATGGGTCCAGGCATGAGGTATTTTAAGGAATGTAAAAATATAACCGCCAATTTTGAGTAGTCTCTCTAGCAGGCCCTCTAATTCCTCCTGTATTGAATTGTATTGGAACAGTATTGTCTTCCCTCATATTGTAAAGCACTGCGCAAACTGTTGGCGCTATATGAATCCTGTAAAATAATAAATCCTGTATAATAATAATACCATTTTGGACCAGTTTCTCAACAGTAATGCATAGAAACTTAACTATGGAAAAACACAATAATTGGGGCAGATTTACTTAAAAGTAATGAATGGAGTGGAGATGGATTTCAACCCCCTGTCAGGTTTTCATTGCCATCTGTGCCCCAGTAGGGAGATTCACCCTCTCTATTTATCCTGTTTACCATTCTCCTTAAAAGTGAAAGAAAATCCCAAATTTTAGGTTGTCCCCAGAAAAGCGAAAAAAGGAGAAATCTTCCAATGGTGAAACTAGTTCTGGCGACCTGGGGGTCTCCAAGGAATAGATTTCCTTTCACTTCCTGTTTTGACTATGGGATAGGAAGTGAAGGGAAATCTCACCAATGACAAAGCGGTCTCTTTTTATTGGTATTTGTGAATTTTGATACTATTTTCATTCAATATTTGACTTTTAAAACAATATTTTGTATTTACTTAATTTAACATGGTTGTTTTTGATACACCACCTGTGTCCTGTGAAAGCAGCTTCTCTGACTGGTATTCTAGTCCCCTTTTTTCTTTTGTATTAATACATATGCTGCAGGGATCGCACTGGCTTAGTGGGTTGACATATTGCTATGGTTTAAACCATTTTATCTCTTTATTAGCACTAAAAACTGACAGGGGATTTAATCCTTCTCTCCTGTATCCATCCCACTGGACATGTCATGAGGTAAATGGCCGCATGGTTTTATGAGTAACATACCTCACATTTTGATGAAATAACCCATTTATTTTAGTAGTGTTTTTTTGTGAATTGCACAAAAATATTTTTTAAAAATCTGTTATTTTATCTCAGATTTCAAGAGTAAAATAACTTTTTGTGAATTGAGCGCAGTATGAGTTCACTATAGCACATTCTAGCTACAATATTTCAGCTTTATAGTTTCATTGGCAATACTGATACTGTCTCTTTTATTCCTATATTAGTCCTCAATATTACCTAGAGAAGGACAGATCTTACTTGGGGTCCGCGCTATAGCAAAGGACGGCTACAGTGTGGGCCTAAAATGCTGGGAGGGCGTCCATGGACGTCGTCCTGTTCTCACACTGCCCGCACGCCCCCTGCGGCGCACTCTGTGTTCGCTGAGTCCATGGGATCAGGGTAAAGTTCAAATCACAGCGGCCCTTTGCCACGTGATCAGCTATCAGCCAATGACAGCTGATCATGGAAGTAAACAGAAGCTGGTTATCGTCTTTTTTTTTTCCCCTCACACTGACAGCGTGAGTAAAAAAGTAGTAAGCCATTAACCGGCTTCTGTTACAAGGACACCGATCCCCTCAGTGCCATCTATCAGTGCCCATCAGTACTGCTAGTCAGTGCCACTTATCAGTGCCTCATCATCAGTGTCCCTTATCAGTGCTGGTTCATCAGTACCACCTATTAATGCCACCTATCAGTGCCTATCAGTGTAGCCTTATCGGCGCACATCAGTGAAGAAGAAAAATAACCGGTTTGCAAAATTTAATAACAAACTCTAAAAACATTTTGTTTGTTTTTTTTGGTTTTTTTTTTTTTCAAAATTTTTAAAAAACTTTTTTCGTTTAGCAAAAAAAAAAAACAGTGGTGATTAAATACCACCAAAAGAAAACTAGTTGTGCGAAAAAAAAATGATAAAAATGTAATATGGGTACAGTGTTGCATTTATAATGTGGGGGTGAGAAGTTGGAAACGGCGTTTCCAACTTCTCACCCCCACATTATATTTCAACCCCTAAGTTTCTTAGGGGACGGTTGGTGGCTGCAACCTAATTACCTCACAAGCCTGGTAGTTCTCATCCATAGCGCTGGTTACCACCCTCCCCTCTACTAGTGTTGCATTTGTCATTCAAAGTGTAACACCGCTGAAAATTGGCCTGGGCAGGAAGGGGGTATAAGTGCCCAGTAAGCAAGTGGTTAAAGTAATTGTAAACAATCACCAAACAACCCATTCCGTTGTAAAATAGAAATAAGATGCAAAACATTTATAGATATAGAAAAAAATATAAATGTCCTTTTTACCTTTTTTTTTTTTTTATATAAGTGATCACATTTACTCTGTTCTCAACTGCATAGGAGCTAGGGGAGGAGAAGCAGCAGCAGCAGCACACTGAGCTTCCCAGTGACAGGCTGTGTAGGTGGGGCTCTGTCAGGACAAGTCTGATCATTGTAGGAGAGCAGGCTGTGTTTACAGCGCAGCTAGAGAACTGACCATGCTGAGCTGCCCTGCATAGTGTGGTCAGTTTTAATAGGAAAACAAGGGGACCAGCAGGAACACCAGGGACTTCACACAAAGCAAGTAATTCAAAGAGAACAGGTACAGGAGGCTCAAATCCAGAATATGAAATGTAGGGGTAACAAACGCTTTTATGTAAAAGAAGGATTTTTTGTGTTTGGGGTAAGTGGCTCTTTTTTCTTTAGGATAGACATACTGTATGTACATAGGGTAATATTCCAGTTTTTTTATTGCAAAAGTGATAAAATTGTTTAAGGAAACCAACCATCAGCAGTTTGTGGCAGCGGTGTTGCCTTGATCTTATTCATCATTGTAGCGATTAAAAGCTTGTTTAAATGGCAACATTTCCTGTGTGTATGTTCAGCTGAAAAACTGCATACACAATTATTACCCAATCTTCACCTGTACATGGACTGGCTCTGGTTCAGCAAGCATTTCCAAAGAAAAAAACTTTGTCTCAGCATGGGAGCATGGGATATACATTTCTTCAAGGGGTCAAAGCCAACAGCCAAAACATTTTTTTTTTAAGTTGAGTTTGGAGGGGTTAGAAAAGTGGTGGTCAAATTGATATATATATATATATCAAATTTCTTTTCTTTTTTTTTTTTTTTTATACACATATAGAGCTTTCTTTCTTTTGGTGGTATTTGATCACCACTGGGTTTTTCCTTTTTTTTGATATGATATAAACAGAAAAAAAAAATCTAAATATTTTTTACTATCTGCTATAAAACATATCTGGTAAAACAACTTTAAAAAATCAAATTTCTTCATATATTTGGGCCAGTATGTATTCTGCTGCATATTTTTGGTAAAAGTATATCCCAATAAATGGACACTGATTGGTTTGCACAAATTTTATGGCCTCATCAAACTATTGTGTGTGTGAGTATGTACTGTGTATATATATGTGTATATATAATGTGTGTGTGAGTGTGTGTATATATATATATATATAATATACTGGAATTCATATTTATTTTTTTATACTAGTAATGGTTGCGATCAGCAACTTACAGCGGGACTGTGATGGCGGGCAGTGTGACACTAACACTTTGTGGGGACCAGTGACACTAATACAGTGATCAGTGCTAAAAATATACACAGTCACTGTACTAATGACACTGACTGGGAAGGGGTTGACCTCTAGCAGTGATCAAAGGGTTAAATGTGTGCCTAACAGGGGGGCGTAGTTGATAGCGGGCAGAATCACAGCGCTTCTGCCCGCGATCCGGAATCATTGCAAATCGCGGGACGCCTGTGCGATTCCTGTGATTTGCAATGGCACCCCAAACGCTGTGTGATGTTGCCGCGATTTCCGCCTGCCGATCGCGGTAACATTGCGCAAACAGAATCCCGGGATGCATGACGCCCAAAAAGGTACAGGAGCTTCTTTTCTGCATCATGCGTCCCTCGATTCTGTTTGCGCAATGTTACCGCGATTCGGCAGGCGGAAATCGCGGCAACATTACACAGCGTTTGGGGTGCCATTGCAAATCACAGGCATCGCACAGGCGTCCCGCGATTTGCAATAATTCCCGATCGCGGGCAGAATCGCGGTGATTCTGCCTGCGATCCACTACGCCCACATGTGAACGTAGCCTAAAGGATGTGCCGGTTTTTAAACCGGCACATCTCCGCTTACGGGACAGTGCTCTGTATTGTTTACATTCACATTGCTCCATCCTGTCATCCTCTTCGCCGATCAATGGGTGCCAGCGGTCAATCATTGGTGGACTAATCACAGCACAGCCGGTGCGCCCCCTACCTGGAAGTGCTGGATCATGTACTAGATGCGCGATACAGCACGGGAAAGCGGCTCTGCCGCCATACTTATACGTGAGGCGGTTGGCATGTGGTTAAAGGCAACTTGCGACCTCATTATCTTAGCTGTTTATCAGTGGTTAAACAATGTGTACCTCTATTTACTTCTTAACAAGGTAAACCTAATAGATTCCTCCATTCATGCTAAACAGTACAGATGCAGGAATCTCCGCTGCCGGTTAATATGTTCAGGCAGCATGGACACTTTTTCCACCCAACTCCTTCGATATTTCAATCAAAGTTTGTCAAGACAGGTGGTGCTGACAAGGGCCACCAACAGCTTAAATTCAACAGGAGTTGGGCAAATTTCGAGACATGTATTGCCAGTTTAAATGATCTCTGTAATGCGGGAACTGCTCTGTTTGGTTTTTACTTGCAGAACAGGACTTCAGCTGCTAATAATTTATTCATAAAAATAGCCTGAAGGCTTAAATAAATATCTCCAGGGCATTTATATGCCAAAAGAGGTCCCTCGTTGGGTGACTAAATAGCTGAATAGACATATGGCAATATAAAAAGTCTTTTTTATAGTGAAGTATCTATTTTTTGTGGCTACTAAAAGTAAATTTTACTAAAAGTATTTAAAATGTGCTTCAATCTGTTATTGATATTGTCTTTATTAATGTACTAAGTGATAGGCATGGATAGTAAAATGTAATATGCTTTGATGTTGCGTTTCGATTCTGACCTCAATATGTAAAGGTCAATATGCCCCAAAAATCTTGGTCAACCAAAGCTGCCTGTCTTATCAGATGAAGTACCATAAGCAATCATTTTTAAATTAGACCCTCCATTTTTTTAAACTCCATTATGATTTCACCCAAATTCCCAAACTCATTTATAAATTACAAGTTAAAAATTCGGACTTCGTGGCAGCTTTATTCTACAATTTTTACTATATTTCAGCTGCTTTTCCCATTTCAGTCTTTTTTTTTTATTTATATGTTAGAAATGCTTTGGGCTGTTTCTTCTCAAGTATTATTAAATGTTAATTTTGAATGCACATAGTTTTCGTTAGCCTCTGGTCATCCATTAAAGGAATTTTTCTCTTCAGAGCTTTAAGTCCAATGAAATTAACAGAATGCTGGCCAATACCAGACGTGTGCTAATCCCATAGTATTTTGCTTCCTGAGATAATTTGAGATGATGAATGCTTGTTGAAGTGATTTCAACACATAAATTTGGCTTTGGAGAAAATAAAAAAGCTGTGACGGTGGTTAATATGAGGGAATAAGAGCCAGAAAAGTGCATGTTTTTCTAATACTTTCTTATAAATATGATCACTGTGCCTGTTGCTTCTGCTCTTCTGCCATATAACACGTTAAGCTTTTGAGATCACATAAGGAACATTTAAATGGCTCCCAACTGTCACTTATTTGGAACCAAATCCCTCTTTTTTTCCCTAAACTGACCCTTTTTTTGCTTTGTTGTATAGACTAAACTTTGTATCCAACCTCTAAGAGCCCATTCAGACTAGCGCGACACGACTTTGGGGGGTGACCTGTGAAGTCGCGTGCACCGCGACTTCGGCGCAACTTGCAGAGACTTCACATAATGGAAGTCTATGCAAGTCGCTCCGATGTCGCCCCAAAGTAGTACAGGACCCTTTTTCTAAGTCAGAGCGACTTGTGTCCCTCCTACTAGAACGGGTCCTGTACTACTCAATGGACCGCGACCGAGCGCGACTTGTCAGGCTGACAAGTCGCGCTAGTCTGAATGGGCTCTAAATCAGCCGTTCTTCAACACAGAGGAATCCTTGAAATAAATTTCAGGTCTCAGGGAACCCCCTGCTAAAAATGATTATATTTACAACTCATGATACATTTGTGTGATGGTCAGTGGGATGAATGCTCCCTACACTTGTGGACATTGGGAAGAATTACCTTCTTCCAGATAGCTAAAAAGATCAATAGTGTCAGGGGAACTTATCTGAGAGGCATAAATTGCTCATTGCTCAAGGAACCTCTAGCAACCTCTGGAGGAACCCTAGGGTTCCACAGAACCCGGGTTGAGAACCACTTCTTTAAATAATTTAATATTGTTAATTTGAAAGGTCAGTGTATAGGAGCTTGTTCACACCATGTCTGTTGAGCTATGTATTCTGTTTACCACCACACCTGCATTGTCTGAATAGGACATATATAGAAAACAATTGCTTTCCATGTGCCCTGTTCAGACCATACATGTGGAGTGGTGGGCAGATAAACGCAGCACAATGGACATGATGTGAACAAACCCAAGGAAAAGTAGTGGTGAAGCAAAGCATATGTGGATTTAGCCAACCTTTTCTTTTTTTGGACATCTTCTTCATGTTGTTTTTTTTCTGGGTTTCTTCATGGTTTTCATGAATTTCAGCATGGCCTATGGCCTACCTCCTTTTATTCTTAAAGGTGTTTTTCTATTCCAGCTCAGAAAGCTGAAGCACGCCACAACACTGGGTAATGCATCTCAATTCAGCGTGCTAAGCTGCTAAAAATGCTGCATGCACAATTTTTGGACCATTACATTACATTATGCATTCCATTCACATGAATGGACTACCTTAATGTAACCCACATTAACACACGATGCAGCATGAGGTGGCTGCACTGCAGCAGACCAGAAAAGCCCCTATTTCTCAAAAATCGATGTTAACCCATGAGTAATTCTTTTATTACCAGCTCATATGGGTTCTCTTTTGGCTGTCCTTAACCACTTTACCACCGGAGGATTTTGCTGTCTTACGTCCAGGCCACTTTTTGCGATTCGGCGCTGTGCGACTTTAACTGACAATTGCGCGGTCGTGCGACGCCGTACCCAAACAAAATTTACGTCCTTTTTTTACCACAAATAGAGCTTTCTTTTGGTGGTATTTGATCACCTGTGCGATTTTTACTTTTTGCGCTAATAACAAAAAAAGAGCGTTTATTTTGAAAAAATAACTATTTTTAACATTTTTTTTTATATGAAATTCCTCCCAAAAAATATGTAAAAATCTAATTTTTTTAAAATTTCTGGCCAATTTGTTTTCTGCTACCTATGTTTGGTAAAAAAAAATCACAATAAGCATATTTTGATTGGTTTGCGCAAAAGTTATTGCGTTTACTAACTAAGGGAATGATTTCTGTCATTTTTGGTGTTTTTTTTTTTTAACGAGTAATGGCGGCGATCTGCGATTTATTTTTTTTTTTTTTTTTTTTTGCGGGACTGCGACATTGCGGCGGACAGATCGGACCCTTGACTGACATTTTTGACACTTTTGGGGGTACCAGTGACATTACTGCAGTAATCAGTACTATATATATGCACCGTTACTGTAAAAATGCCACTGGCAGGGAAGAGGTTAATTTTATTGGAGAGGGAGGGGTTAATGTATGCCTGGTGCTTACTAACGTGTGGGGGGGGAGGTGACTGAGTGACACAAGGACAGATCGGATGTTCAGCTATGCTGAACACTCCGATCTGTCACTCCCTGTCACTTAGGAGATCCGCCCGCTCTGTTTACACAGGCGGGCGGATCTCCAAACTAGATTCCCCAATGATCGGAGAAGAGCGGCTCCTCCCCTGGCCCGACTCCCACTGGGAATGAAAACAGCGGGAGCGCCGCCTACAGGGGGAGGAGTCCAGCGACGTAGGTCTACGTCGCTGGACGATAACGAGCCACTGTGCCGCAGTGGCCAGGGGTAAAGTGGTTAATTTAAAAACAAAATAAAAATAAACACCATCTTGATATTTTTATGAGCAAAAATATACTAGCTGTGCAGTTTGTGCAGAAACACAATGGCCTTCTGGAGCATCTCCTGTTCCCCTTGGTACCACTTGGATTGGCAGTGAAGGGGGTGTTTTCCGTCTGACTCCCATCACCTTTTTTTCTTGGTGTCCAGAAAAGTGGTCAGGAATGACCCATGCTGATAGCAGAAGAATGACGCAGTAGACAGAAATTACACTTAGTGCTCTTATTTGGGACAAGTACACATTATAGGGGGATATGTTTTGTTTATTTTTCTTGTCTGGGGTTTACAACCACTTTAGACCTTGTTCTTTCTTTGTACGTGTTTCATTGCAATCAGCACTGTCCTATGCACTAGTGCGCTAAGGGTTTTTACAATGCATTCACCTATGACTATGGATCAGACATGGATGACAAACAGAAAAGTAATAGGACATGGCACACCTTACCTTTTAGTGTGAACAGTTTTCTTCATAGCCAGGCTCAATGTGTCGAATGAACTCCACAGGCAGCAGTGAAAGTGACATGGCACACTGGGAGAAACAATTGAGTATTTTGCTTACAGAGGTTCAAAGGAGAAAAAAAAAAATAAGGGACAATAATGAAAAATTCTCACGTTTTTCATACAAAATATAACGTGTGCGATTGCAGTTTTGCATGGACCTTATGTCTTCAGTTGCTTCTGCATGTATTTGGCTTGGTGATCTTTTGAGGGATGGCTTAATTACATTATATATTGTTCCCGTTTACATTTTATACATTATATAATTATTTAAGGAATATTATTTCCTCTGGTGAAAGTTGCAAGAATCTAAGGATTCCTCGAGTTTTTCTATCAATGCATAGATGGCTGCGAGATCAAAAATGTTTGTCATGAATCCTCATATAATATACAGTGCATCCCGAGTATTCACAGCGCTTAACTTTTTCCACATTTTGTTATGTAACGGCCTTATTCCAAAATGGTTTAAATTCATTATTTTCCTCAAATTTCTAAACTATACCCTATAATGACAATGTGAAAGAAGTTTGTTTAAAATCTTTGCAAATTTATTAAAAATAAAAAACGGAAAAATGACATAAGTATTAACAGCCTTTGCTCAATACTTTGTTGAAGCATCTTTGTCACCAATTACAGCCTCAAGTCTTTTTGAGTATGATGCTACAAGCTTGGCACACCTATTTTTGGGCAGTTTCTCCCATTCTTCTTTGCAGGACCTCTCAAGCTCCATCAGGTTGGAGTGGGAGCGTCAGTACATAGCCCTTTTCAGATCTCTCCATAGATGTTCAATCGGGTTCAAGTCTGGGCCACTCAAGGACATTCACAGACTTGTCCCTTAGCCACTCCTTTGTTATTTTGGCTGTGTGTTTAGGGTCATTGTCCTGTTGGAAGATGAACCTTCGTCCCAGTCTGAGGTCCAGAGCGCACTGGAGCAGTTTTCATCAAGGATGTCTCTGTACATTGCTGCAGTCATCTTTCCCTCCATCCTGACTAGTCTCCCAGCCACCAGCATGCTTCACTGTAGAAATAGTATTGGCCAGGTGATGAGCTTTACCTGGTTTCCTCCAGACATGGTGCTTGCCACTCAGGCCAAAGAGTTTATTCTTTATTTCATCAGACAAGAGAATTTTGTGTCTCGTGGTCTGAGAGGCCTTCAGGTGCCTTTTGGAAAACTCCAAGCAGGCTGCCATGTGCCTTTTACTGAGGCGTGGCTTCTGTCTGGCCACTCTACCATACAGGCCTTATTGGTTAGGTGCTGCAGAGATGGTTGTTCTTCTGGAAGGTTCTCCTCTCTTCACATAGAAATGCTGGAGCTCTGTCAGAGTGACTATTGGGTTCTTGGTCACCTCCCTAAGGCCCTTCTTCCCCGACCTCTCAGTTTGGCCTGACAGCCTGCTCTAGCAAGAGTCCTGGTGGTTCCAAACATCCATTTATGGATGATGGAGGCCACTGTGCTCATTGGGACCTTCAATGCTGCAGACATTTTTCTGTATCCCCTTCCGAGATCTGTGCCTCCATACAATCCTATCTCCGAGGTCTACAGGTAATTCCGTGGACTTCATGGCTTAGTTTGTGCTCTGACATACACTGTTGACTGTGGGACCTTATATAGACAGGCGTGTGCCTTTCCAAATCATGTCCAATCAACTGAATTCACCACAGGCAGACTCCAATCAAATTGTAGAAACATCGCAAGAGTGATCAGTGGAAACAGAATGCACCTGAGTGTCATGGCAAAGGCTGTGAATACTTAAGTACATGTGATTTTTTTTGGTTTAATAAATTTGCAAAGACTTTAAACAAACTTCTTTCACATTGTCATTATGGGGTATTGTTTGTAGAATTCTAAAAAAAATATTTAAATCCATTTTGGAATAAGGCTGTAACATAATAAAATGTGGAAAAAGTGAAGCGCTGTAAATACTTTCCAGATGCAATGTTTAATTGATTACAAGGTTAAGCTACCAGTAAACACTGGCCAGAAGCCATTGCAGGACATATGCTGATAAAAACAGGCAGACATTGGCAGAGAGAGACTGAGACCTCGACTGGCATTTTGCTGAGCAGATTGTATAAAGATTTTCCAACATATTCAAGAATCTCTGCCAATCATTCACCAAGGTCCTTCAGTAAACATAAAGGCTGATATCCACTTTTAACTGCTTCACTACCTGATATACACTGATCAGCCATTTCTTTTTGACCACTGACAGGTTAAGCAAATTACATTGATTATCTTGTGACAATAGTATCTGAAAGTCTACGGATACATTAGGTAGCAGGTAGGCCCTGAAGCTGATGTGGTTCTGATTGATCAAAGTGGTCACAAGCTATGTGCAAGAGAGTCGGGAGAGGTGGCCAGGACATTTGGACTTCACCTTTTCATTTTTGGGCTGCTTTGGAAATGACTGTAGTTTTGGGCTACATACAGTGAGAGCTGTGGTCTTCCCCTTCTCCACATTGACCACAGGGGGTCATTCTCCTGGCACTTCTAGCATTCATAGAACGCCTTGTATTTTCTTTAATGAATATAACGCATTCTCTAATTGGACAAGGTGGAAATCATGATTTAATTGCCCCTCCTTTCCACCAATAGTATAGTGAATAGTTTATATTCATTATATAGGGTGGCTATAGGGGACCATGGAGAACAAACTTAGCCCTACTTGAACAGGAAACTGGATCACAAATTTAAAGAGTCCACCAGAGGTGCTTCCCAGAGTCTCCTAAGCAGCCAAACAGACCACCAACTCCCCCTGGCGTAGTTCAAAAATTCAAGAGAGTATCCAGCTCTTCGGGAACAATTTGGAAAGTTGAGTGTTAAAATTTGCTATTTACAGGTTTGGAGATTTGGCTGTTTACAGAAATACTCCCAAACTCGGGCTAAAATTTACAGTATAGTCATTTGATTGTATGTTTTGATTGCATGTTTTCCTATGCTGGTCATTTATGCTTGAAATATGTCATAGCAAGTCAAAAAGAAAGAAAATAGTAGTGTACCTTTTTGTTGTAATTTTTCTGTAACAGTGACTTGAGACAGCGGTTGTATCGTAACCCAAAATAAAAAACTTGTTCCTTTAAAGCATGAATAACAGCTTGTGCTGTGTAATTTGTCCCTTTCTATAATCTAAAATACCTGGTTGATCCAGCCTGGTGCTGCCCTCCTCTCTGTAAGCTGACCACGTTTATCATGGCTGCTGATCCATGACATCGTGGTCAGTTTACGTGCCGCCGTCAGCCCGCTGTCTCTCCTCCCTCTCCTTCCCTGCCTATCAGCTAGTCTGTGTCGATCTGCTCCCCTCCCCTTCCCTCCTGCTGCTATGATATTAAATCCTGCTAAATCCTTCTTATTCTTAGAAATCCCCTGCATTTGACTAAGTTATGTGCCCCAGTGTATATGCTTTTTATATAATATGCAGCTTCATACCTTATTTCCGAGCTCCGCTCTCCTCCTCCCGCCTGACATCAGCAGGGGATTCCCAGCCCCTCCCTCTGTAGTTCTCAGATCGGGGAAGGATAGCAGTGGACAGTCACATGAGATGCGCTCTGAAATAAGGTATAAATCTGCATATTTTTTTTTAAGCACATACACTGGGGCACATAACTTAATGTAACACTGGGGATTGTAGGAAAAAGACAAAGTGGCTTTACAACCACTTTAAAGAGAACAAAATTGATAGTCATCCTATAAAATACTTAGCATCTAAATAGTTGTTGGATTAGAATTTATTCATTACAGGTATTATATAATTGGCGCTGCTTTTTTTTCAGTGCTGTACTTTCTCATCAGTCCCTGCCTTCTAGGAACTTACAATCTAAGGTCCCTATATCAGTATGCATACATACTGGGGTCAATTTAGCCTTGAATCATCACTGACTGTGGAAAACTTTACACAGGATCCCATGCAACTTTGATTCTGTGCCTCTTCACTCTTCCAGACTCTGGGACCTTGATTTCCAAATAAAATGCAACATTTTCTACAGTCCGTGATGATTTGGGGAGCCAGGTCATCTGCTGGTGTTGGTCCACTGTGTTTTATCAAGTCCAAAGTCAAAACAAAGTCTAGAGCAGTGGTCCTCCACTCCAGTCCTCGGGGCCCACTAACAGGCCAGGTTTGCAAGATAACTAAATTACATCACAGGTGATCTCATTTGCTGCTCAGTGATTGCAGTATTCTAGTCTGCTTCTCCCCAAGGTAATACTTAAAGTCTGGCCTGTTAGTGGGACCACTGGTCTAGAGTACTTCTGCTGACGACTTTTATGGAGATGCTGATTTAATTTTCCAGCAGGACTTGGCACCTGCCCACACTGCCAAAAGTACCAATACTTGGTGTAATGACCATGGTATCACTGTGCTTGACTGTCCAGCAAACTCGCCTGACTCAAACCCCATAGAGAATATGTGAGATATTGTCAAAAGAAAGATGAAAGTCAACAGACCCAACAATGCAGATGAGCTGAAAGCCACTATCAAAGAAACCTGGGCTTCCTTAACACCTCAGCAGTGCCACAAGCTGATTACCTTCATGTCACACCTCATGGATGTGGATGCAGTAATTCATGCAAAAGGAGCCCTGACCAAGTATTGAGTGCATACCATACTGTACATGGACATACTTTTCAGTAAGCGTATGTTTCTGTATTAAAAATCCTTTTTTTTTTTTTTTTTTTTAATTGGTCTTATGTAATCTAATTTTCTGAGATACTGAATGTTGGGCTTTCACTAGCTGTAAACCATAATCCTCAAAATTAAAAGAAAGACTTGCTTGAAATATAACGCAGCTATATAAAATGTATGAAATTCACTTTTTGAATTGAATTACTGAAAAAGTTAACTTTTTAATATTCTAATTCTATGAGATGCACCTGTATATACACTGGTGTGTGTGTGTGTGTGTGTATATATATATATATATTAGAAGGCCAGGATGAATGGTCTGAATTTTTGGGAGGAGCCCGGGGGAGGGGGGTGTTTAAGCAGCCCACTCACCTGTGTTCCTTGTCAGTTCCAGTGCACAATACTACACACGTCACTAGGCCGACTTTTCACAGCTCACTCCATGTTCGTGAGTCTGTGCGTTCGATTACAAGTGTGTACTTCACCACCTCACGAAGTTGCACCAAGAGACAGCTGCAGTCCTTGTTAGGAATGCTGAACTTTGCTATAAGGATTGTCCCTCAGGGGCATTTCTTCATTTCTTGCCTCCTGTTCTTCCTTTCCCATGCACAGGACCCCAATCAAATCATCAGGCTAGACCAGGCAGCTGCTGCAGATCTAGTAATGTGGGACAACTTCCTTCAGAACTGGAACGGCGTATCCATGTTCATCCCAGCAGCTTCAGCCTCCTCACCTCCTATAGTAACAGATGCAGTAGCCTCCACAGGCTTCGCTCAATTTTTGGCACCCATTGGTTTGCAGGTCCATGGCCGCAGGAAATTCTCCTGGTCCCCGGGTTCAGCCAGACGTCCTCATTGTTCGAGCTTAACCCTATTGTCGCAGCAGCTCAGGTCTGGGGACACACCTGGGCGGGGCAGACCGTGGTCTTCTCCACTGACAACTTAGCCACGGCTGAGATTGTCAACAAAGGCAGGTCCAAGTGCCTAACCATTGTGTCCTTCCTACGCAGGCTGGTTCATATATCCCTTAACTGCAATTTTAATGTGCACTGTACCTACAAACCTAGCAAGTGCAATCTCGCAGCAGACGCACTGTCCCGGAGCCAACCCAACCTCATTTCCTATCCCACCTTGGTCGCAGCTAACGATGGGCTAAAAGACCACCTTCACAACACTACGCTGCAAATAAACTGGTCCCTGTCACCCAACACATTGAAGGACTACCGCACCGCCTGGATTGCCTATGGTTAATTCCTAGCCACATGCCCTGGGACGGGCACAGGTCACATTAAGCACGTCCTTGTCTTTGTGTTTTACTGCCACACTCATCTGAGCCTGTCCCACAACACTGTCCGACTGTACCTAGCTGACACCTAGCTGGCATCTAGCATTTCCTCTCCCTGCAAGCCCCTGGGAAACCCTCGCTGTTCGCGACCCATGCAGGCCAAAGCATTGCTGTGTGACATCCAGAAACATCAGCTCATAGCCAGTAGCAAACAATTGCCCTTATCAAGTTCCATACTTCGGGACATGTCAGCCATCCTGTCACAGTCCTCGTTTGGGTTGCTCCCAAGCCTGATCATCCAAGCAACTATCTACCTGGCCTTCTACGGCTTCCTATGACCCAGTGAGTTCACTTACAGTGACCCTGGTTGCCAGGTACTATGCAGGTGCCATCTTTCCCACCTTCAAGACCATTTTGTCCTACATCTGGCAGTGTCCAAAACTCATCAGTTCAGCATTGGGGTCAACATCAAATTCTTCCAGACCCACAATGATAGCTGTCCAGTAGCGGTTCTGGACCAGTTATCACACCTGCAGAGCTAGTCTAGCTACAGCCAATTGTTGCCTTTTCCTTCCAGCCCACTAACAGCTAGCCAGTTTATCAGATACTGTATGTTCGCATCCTCCTGGCTAATCTAAGCCTCAACCCTAACCAGTTTTCCAGGCACTCCTTCCAGATCGGAGCGGCCTTGACTGCCTCCCGGCATGGTGTTCCGGATCATGTCATCACAAGATTAGGCAGATGGAAATCTGCCTGCTTTAACTGGTACATTCCGAATCCCGGGGAATGTCGCAAGCCTTAACCAAGCTTGCCCAATAAATGTCATGCATACCAAAAAAACAGCTTTCCCTATTCTGGTGTTTTTGCCCCCTTTTTGGTGTACTCACCAGCTGACCAGGGCACACCTCAGGTCTATGTTATGTTGTGTGTCTTGTAGCGTCTTTATGTGGTTTCATGTCTACCTCGGTTGAAGGGCTCTGGCCCATAAATTAGAAGGCCAGTATGGTGGGCTGAATTTGAGAGGAGCCCCGGGGGGGGGGGGGTGTATTTAAGCAGCCCACTCGCCTGTGTTCCTTGTTGGTTCCAGTGTACGATACCCTCCCATCCCCTTTTACAGGGCACTTCCTTCACATCCCTCTTCTACAATCAAACATTACTTATTTTGGGTATTCTCCTTTTTGTTGTACTGTCCAGCTGACTAGGGCACACCTCAGGTCTATGTTATGTTGTGAGTCTTGTGGCATCTTTATGTGGTTTCATGTCTACCTTGGTTCGAGGGCTCCGACCCATAAATTAGAAGGCCAGTATGTTGGCCTGAATTTGAGAGGTGCCCAAGGTAGCGGGGGTATTTAAGCAGCCCACTGTGTTCCTTGTCGGTTCCAGTGTACGATACCCTCCCTCCCATTCCCTTTACAGGGCACTTCCTTCACATCCCTCTTCTACAATCAAACATTACTTATTTTGGGTACTCTCCTTTTTGTTGTACTGTCCAGCTGACCAGGGCACACATCAGGTCTATGTTATGTTGTGAGTCTTGTGGAGTCTTTATGTGGTTTCACATCTATCTCGGTTGGAGGGCGCCAATATATAGGAGGGATATATAATATTTTCTCAGTTTATTAGTAAACATTTGATAGGATAGCTGTTTGAAGATACAGGTCATCAAACACCAATGCTTTTTATGGTTTTTATGCTACAGAAACAAATCTCTCTGTTGCAGATACTGTTTAATCCATAAAAAAGTATTTTGGTTGTCTTGGACCAAAACAATAGATAATTAATGTTCTTATAACAATACCTGGATGAAAAGCACAGAACAAACATATGAACAAACAATTCTGTGGTTTTATTAATTATTTACTCAATCCATTTCAAAAAGTGGAAAATCGTTTTCAAAAGTCTGGACTGCATGTAAAAACATAAAATAATGCTATTTGTTAATTGGTTGTAAGCTAGCAGCCTAATAAAATGTTTTGACACGTATAAAGGAAAGCAAAGGTTAATAAAATAAATCTTAGTGTGACTCCAATTTTAGCTCTGTATTTTTATGTCCTCGTCTGTTATTATTTGTTCTAATTTTCAGCCAAGTCAGGGTTTCCCTTAGTATTACATGCCAAAGTATCTTTCCTTGAAATCATGCCAATAGCCATAGGGTGTATGGACGTAGCTTTGAGAGTAATCTCAACACGTGCTTTTAATGTCAGAAAAGAATACATCTGTGTGTTTGATTTACAGCTTCCCAAATCCTAGAGTAGGAGGAAGGTGTTATGGTTGATTTCATTGATCAAAGAGTAGGGAGTTCTACAGCTTGTGTGTTGCATACTGCAATCAATGGTTCCTCTGTGAGTTTAATATTATTCAGTCGCAGGAGTTATTTTTTTTTTTTTTTTTATCTTTGCATGTGTTTGCAGTCTATGCTGAGAATGAAGAGTCTTTTAAATGAAGGCGTATTTTTGTTATTGCTTTTTTTTTTTTTTCTTTAGCTGGTTGTATTTTACTTATTTGATGCATGTGTTTTGTAGTGCTTGTGCTATCAAATGTCTTGATGGTACTGAGTTTTTTTCCTCTAATAGTACCCTAATAATATATTGAAATGCATTTTAACAATGCAGATTTAGAAAACAAGTTGTTCCTTGGGTCTAAGGGGTCAGTTTACACCAGGCTTCATTGTGGTGACATACTGCAAACCATTTATTTTAAAGGGACCCAAGCATCGGTGAAATCATTCCTGCATTAGTCTTTTCACTGCAGTGCACCATTCAGCACAACATTTGTTGTGGTGCGCTATAACACAAGTGTGCATTTTCAATGCATTGGGGCACCATTCAAAATGTTCATTACACTTTAAGCTTGATAAAAGTAATACTCTTTTATTAATGGAATATGTGTAAAGAGTAAAGCAGTAAAATAGGCCTTCTATTTTCATGTAAGGCCTGCATCTGTTTATTTTTGCAGTTCTTTCATACCTTTTATGCTGGCCAAACCCTCAGTAGTTTGGTGAATTTTTTGCCTCTCAATCCTCCTTCAACCCCAGTTCTTTATTAGAGATGTTAGAGATCAAAAAAGAGGTAAAAATCAATCTGAAGCACTGCAATTCCACCCAAAACTTGAAACGCTTTTTAGTATAATAAATTATTTTAAATATTTTACATTTAGAAAGCGCATAGTGTAAGACAATATAATCCCATATATCATAACCTTAGCAGAACAAGAATATAACAATCCTTCAGAACAGTTCCTACAAACTAAAAATAAAATCAATATGAATATGCACTACTACTTGTTCATCAAAAACATCTATATTGTGGTAAACAGTGTTTCCTATGGACAAAAGAACTGCCCAAAAAAAAAAAAAAATACATAATGAGAAAAATAATACCACACACAACTAACTATCTGGGGGCTCTTTCCTGACCAAAGAATAACCCTCTTAACTGACATTTTAAGTCAAATCCTAGCTACAAAATAGAAACTATTTATAAAAAGGCCTTAGGATGTCCGAGCTCAAGAACTCAAGTAGACCACACTACCATGTACTTGCTACCATATACTTGCATGCAAGATTGCATTATTGAATATGTGCCATTAATTCCTCCATTCTCCTTAGATGATTCAGTTCAACTACCCACTCCTTCATAGAGAGAGTGACCTGAGTATTCCAATGTCTAGATAGAAGTATTCACTCTGTAAAAAGGAAGAAGTGAAGCTTTCCCTTTTTAAATGCCCCTTTGGATTCTGGATAAATAGAAAGTAAAGCTATTTCCGGAGACTTCTGAAATGGAATGCCAGTAACAAGGGAGCAAATGTGAAACACAGACTCACAAAATGGTTTAACTGAAAACGTTTTAGGTTAACGTTTACTCCAATTTTTGGCTGTGCACTTTTGGTTGTGCCCTGAAACCAACAAAGATGTCAAGTACACTGGCTATTAACAATTTTAGGCCAACTTGTAGGCAACATTTTTTTGTCAAAACTGTATACCAATCAAAAAAATTTTTGGGCAAGTTATCTTGATTTGTTTAGTCGTTTTTTTTTTTTCAGATTGGGCACATTGAAAAAGGTTAAAGTGGGTGAAATGTAAAGAACTTGCATTTGTTACAAATGAAGAGTGTAAGGCTTCATGTACATGTATGTTTTTTTTGGACGTTTAAAACGTCCGTTGTGTCGCGTTTGCACCCGCGTTTAGCGGGCGTTTTGCGGGCATTTGCGTTTAAAACCGTCCCTAGAGGTAAAAAAATCATTCCCCTTTTAAAATGGAAAAACGCGAGCGCTGAACGCGGGTCATCATGTTCGGTCGCGTTTTTGTGTTTGAAACACCGGGAAACACACGTTCAAACGCAAATAATTGCTTTCCAAAAACGTCCCAGAACTCAACTGCCTGCAAATGACTGTAAATGACCCTGTGTACATGGACAGATAAGATAACATAGAGGTGGGTTCAGGGGCTTCTGAAAAAAATGCCCAACTGCTCCTAAACGGCCGTTTACAAGTTGCAGTGTACATGGACCCTTAGTGTATTGTTATGATTTATTGGTGATAAAACAGAGTCCTACATAGATAAATATCATTGGTTACTTTTTTACACTACATTGTGCTCAATAGAATGGCCATAGGGTTGTGATACGTTCCTTTCCACTTTAGGTGCTGCTGGTTGCATGTTGTTTTTTTTTTTTTTTCCTCTTTAGCTTGCGCATTCCCTGCGCTCTCCCAATACATTCTCTGTTTTTCTTACTTCTGGTGATTTTAGAGAACTGAAGTTAGCATGATTTGAGGCCTGCTGACAGTGTGGTGGGCTGGGTAAATATTCAGTTTGGAGACCATGTTTAGCATAGCATATTACTTTCCTAACATAAGCACCTCTTTGCAATCTGCTGTGAGTGGATTGCATGATTTATAGAGACTTTTAAAATCAAAAGATCATAATTTACAATTCGAACAGACACTAGTGTTACTAAGAACAAAACAATTTAATACAGGCTTTCACTCTCATGTAATATGTGATAAAAAAATATATACTGCATACATGGATCCATTCTCTAAAGCGTACCTGTGGGCTAATTTTCTGGGTTTTTTTTTTTCTTTTTGCACCTTAATATAAATAGCAGGCAACCCAAAAAGTATTCTGCATACATAGATTCATTCTCTAAAGCGTACCTGTGGGTAATTTTCTGTGTTTTTATTTTTTCCATCTTTCTATAAATTTGCAGGCAACCCAAAAACACAACCAGCTTCTTGAGTGTTGGCTCTAGCAGTTTTATACTTGCACCCATGCTTTTGGGTATGCAGGGGTGCCATACAGGGATTAGATGAGTGGTTCTCAACCACGGTTTACGTGGAATGCTAGGGTTCCTCCAGAGGTTGCTAGGGGTACCTTGAGCAATGAGCAATTTCTGCATTGATCTTTTTAGCTATCTGGAAAAAGCTAATTCTTCCCAGTGTCCACAAGTGTAAGGAGCATTCATCCCACTGACCTTTACACTAATGTATCATGAGTTGTAAATATAGTCATTTTTAACAGGGGTTCCCTGAGACCTGAAAATTATTTCAAGGGTTCCTCTGTGTTGGAAAGGTTGAGAGAGGCTGGATTAGATGTATTATGCAGGCACATGGAAATATCCGGTATTCCTAGTAACAAAAACACCTGGGAGTACATCACAGTTGTTCTAGGAATATCCTGGAGAACCCCTTTTATTTTGGTACCCCCGATCCAAAGCTGCGAACAAAAAACTGTTATAGACAAAGCTGTACCTTTTACCAAATGCAAATGAGGATCCAACTTTGTCAGAAAGGTTATGCAGTTTTGGATCCATCATAAAAAGTAGCGTATAACAATAGAGAAATCCGTGCTGTGGCATTAAAAAAACTGATTGTGTGGCAGCTCTCACATCCAGGTAGTATGGTTAACCCAAATCAAATAAAAGAAACAAATATTGTGTAGGGCCACTTTAAGAAATTCTCAATAGTGCAATTTAAATAAACTAGTGTACTAAAAAATGTGAGTGTTGACTCTATGGCCCCTTTCACATAAGGGAGTCCGTCGGCGGACTCCGTTTATCTCAGCGGGGGATCGATCCGCTGATCCCCCGCTGAGCAGGCGGATGACAGCTGTGTCTCCGCGCTGTGTGCAGAGACAGAGCTGTCAGGTCCCCGCTGTTCTCTATGGGGAAATCAGATGGGAACGGACCGCCTGTCTGTTCTCATCCGATCCCATCCGATCCAATCCGCTGGACGGATGGAAAATAGGGTTTCCATTCGTCCAGATTTGATGGATCAGATCGGATGTCAGAGGACATATCTCCGCTGACATGCGATGCCCCATAGAGATGCATGGGGCATCCGTTCAGATCTGCCTGCAAAACTGACAGGCGGATCTGAACGGCCTATAGGAAGATGGTGGTTGGCCTCTGGGCACACTTACAGAAGAACATTTTGCACGTGAGAAGATGTTTTTCTTTGTTTGGTTTACTTCATCACCTTGGACTATATACAGCTAATTGGAACTTTGTTTCTTCATCAGTTTGACTTTATATGTTGATATTTTTTGTAAACTAGATTGTCATTTGCACTATTGAGAATTCCCTAAAGTGGTGCTACACAATATTTGATTTTTATTTTTAAAAAATAGTATAATTCTGGAATGGCTGTGATGTACCCCAAGATCTATTTGGACTGAAATTGCGGCCCCTATGCACAGGTTGGAACCCTTGGTCACCTGATGAGCTGCTTATGATTACTAGCAGCACATGTTACTTGACCAAATTGTTTGTATTGCTATTCATAGTAATAACAGTAACAGAAAAAAAAAACTCATACAAGTTTGTTTTAAAACTGAACTTGCAGAAAATCGCTATGTAAACAGTCGATGATACGTGAACTGCCTTTTTTTTTTTTTTTTTGCTCAAGATTTGTAATTGTGTCCAGACACTTTTGTGATTTATGCGCTGCTGCAGACAGCACAGCATGGAGGGTGACACCACATTATCTGTTACAGTTGGGCAATATGGTAGAATCACCTTGCCAGCTGCAGCCTTATTGGGCAATAAAAGAGGAGGGACACAAGTCATGACCTCGGCTCACTCTTCTCTCTCATCCTGTCTGCGTGTTCCCTATCAGCACATGGGCATGCTTCAATGCCTAGCACCCTTTTGTGGGATGATATCTGGACAGTCTGGTATTTATGGAAAGTGTAGGTAAAATAATTTAAATATTTGTAGAAGTAAAGTACTGCATTTCAGTATCTGCCTTGGAATCCAGCTTTAAAGTGGTAGAAAACTCATAATTGTTAAAATCTGCTGACGGGCAGGCTTTTTATACCAGAAGAGGCCCTAGAGGTCTCTTCTGCCATTCATGTCCCCTCTGCCTGTCAGTGGATAATATGATCTGAACCGTGCAGGTGCAGTTCAGACCACATTTGTGGCCCACTCTGTGAGCCACAGCGATGTGACTCCCGCGCGCACATGCATGGAAGTGACATCACATTGGCCCAGCCAATTAAGCGCCTGAAGATGCGAAACCCGGGAAGAGGATCGGGAGAAGATGGAAGCATCGGGGACTGGGGAGAGCCCTGAGAGCTCTTCGCTGGAGGGCTCCATTTGTAGGTAAGTTTGTCATAATGTACTAGTATGTGGTGCATACTAGTACATTATGGCTTAAACATGCAAGGGGCGCACATTTATTTTAATTTGTAAAAGAGACTTTACTACCGCTTTAAGGCACGGAAATTGTAAAATTGAGCAAATGTCTGTCAAACGTGTTTGCAGTATACTGTACATGGTGTCACAATTAAGTACAACCTGCATTTTTAACACATTTTGCCGAATGTCTCACTCAAAGTACTTGTAGTCCTATCCTTTTTAATGAATCAGGACATTAATACTAAATATATTCACACGAGTTTTTTTGGTTGTGTATTCCTGATCTGTATTGCTGTGTTCGAATTGCTTTTGTCTTGTAGATTTTTTTTTTGTTAGCCATCATTTGTGAAAGAACTTCATGTTGCTGTATGTATTTAGTTAAAGTTATATTATATACAGCTTTCATTAACTACATTTAGCTATGCAGAATGTGTGCTTATGCGGTAAGCGGGCCTTACAAAAACAGGCCAACTGTCAATGTATTACAAGCTACAGCATATGCAAGAAGCAGATACTTAAAGGGTAATTCCACTTTCATGGGGAAAAAAATAGCAAACAAAGAAAAAATTATATAGCGTATACAATTGCGATACAAGCCATATTGTATTTTAATGTTGTTAAAAATGACCTTTCCTTTTCAATCTGCAGCCGCTGTAATTTTCTGAAAATGCAATGCAATATGGCTACCTGGAGTTTTTCTGTACACAGAATGTGTACTGACCACACCCCAGAAACATAATTTACTGCTTGTGTGATTGGCTCATTAATTTTCCCAGAAATCTGCACTAAGATACAAGTCAGATTTCAGGCATCTCCTGCAACAAAAATTAAATTTTTAGTGAGATTCTCCCAATAGGAACACGTCTAAAGGGATGCAGGCCCAGCAGATTTCCTCAGTAGTGCTCTGCAGCTGCACAGCTGATTGATCATTTTGAAACCACTCCCATTAGACCCATTCTTGCACAGAGGCAAGAGGCAAAGAGGAACAAACAGGGATTTCCTCAGAATAACAAAAGGTAGGAATCTGCAACAAAGGTTGTTATAATCCTTGCAATGTACATAGATCGCCCAGAGGGGAATGTTTTTTTTTCTCAACTAAAGTGGAGCTACGCTTTAAGCCAGTTTAAATGGTGCCCTCTGTTTTTTTTTCAGGGGGAGTCTTGGCAAAATTTCTAAAACTTGCTCAAAAATTCTATGCAAGCCAGTGGGTGACTCAAGCCTGCCTTTTTGTTACACAAAGCCACAGGTTTTCATTGTGCACCATTACAACCTTCTAGCCATTGGTATACATACAACCAATTACATTGGCTGTTATTTGCCATCCTTGTTTGCCTCTTCCCTGCCCCTCTCCGTCAGCACCGGGGTCAGATTTGTTAGGTGAGAGAGGGAAACTGAGGGAGAAGAAAAACATTGGAATACTAGTCAGTACCAGTGTGCAAAGGTATATTGCTTTAGAAGAATAAATCGCCTCTAATATTTGGCGTCCTACGTGTGGCTTGTATGTGTGGATGCTGCTGCGTTATGTAAAACTATTAGTTTAGTTTTCACATTTTAGAATAAGTGCCTCGAGGTTGTATGACATTTTAAAGGGTGCCTTGACTGAAAAGGAAGAGAGCTTGCTATAATATTTAATGTGAAATAAAAAAAAAAATGGCAGTATACATGTGAACCCAAGGTCTTCCTCTCATCATTTTGGGATTCATGATGACCTATTCTTCAAAGGTTCACCAAAATGTATACTGCTCTATAGAATAGATTTTTCTTTGATATATATTCTGTATACTTTGAAATTCTATTCTGATACAAGAGTGAACAGCAGAAATGTTTCTCAACCGTGTATACTTGTGTGGGTGTGCTGATTAACCTTCGTTATTTATTTGTGCTATTGGGTCTGAGATGAGACTGCTATTAATTAAAGCACCCATAGCTTGACTTCACATCTATTGCCGTGTTTACCGTATAGCCTAGTGTGCAGTTTCCATATATAACTAGATGAATTAAATATCACCATGGAGTGCTGTGTGTTTGCTTATGCCACTACATGTAAATTAGCCAGCTGGTTGTTAGCTGGTGGCAGGTTATTTACTATCGTCAAACCAGAATGGTTTTACCCTTCCCCCTTAATGTAATGACAATAAGTGAGAAGTCCTGCCACTCTTTTTTGACATAACTGAATGATTCCATCTGCTTCATCTAGGCAAACAAAATTAATTGTGTATCGTATTTTTATTATATTGTAAAAAATGCATGTGTTTATGGATACTACAGGGAAGTAATGGAAGGTATCAAAATTATTCATTAAACGGGGTTGTGTGACTGATGCTTTCCCCTTTTCACCATCTCAGCACTTTTATGTATTAAATTGGCCATGCTATTTTCCTCCTACAAACTGATCTTTGTCTGTTGAGGTCTTGATGTTGACTGGTTGTATGGAGTTCATGCTTGCTTGTATGAAGGGTTCAGTTAAAATGGGTATTTGTGGGTCTCAGATTGAGAATACTTTATTAATCGCAAAGGGTTATTACTAAGATACGGTTACATTCAACGAATACGACACGGAAATCACAAAACCTGTACACAACAATAAAATTACCAATACCAACAGTACCAAAAAAAAAAGCTAAATTAATACTCTACTGTAATTAACCATACCATTCTGTTAAAATACTACATATAATATATAACACAGATGGAAAGTACCTAAAGGTTTTGCCAAATTTTATGGGCCATGTTGTTTTTTTCTTTGCTATACATGTGATCGAGATCAGCTTTAGGCTCCTTTCACACAGTGTGTCTGTCAAACGGACTCCGCTTTTCTCAGCGGGGGATCGAGCCACCGATCCCCCGCTGAGCAGGAGAATGACAGCTGTTCTCTGCGCTGTGTGCGGAGACACAGCTGTCACAGCCCCATAGATCTCTATGGGGGAATCGGATGGGAACGGACCGTCGGTCCGTTCTCATCCGATCCGCTGAACGGATGGAAAATAGGGTTTCCATCCGTCCAGATTTGACGGATCGGATCGGGTGTCAGCGGACATGTCTCCGATGACATCCGATGCCCCATAGAGATGCATGGGGGGACCGTTCAGATCCGCCAAAAAAACAAACAGGCGGATCTGAACCGTCCGCTTGTGTGAAAGGGGCCTAAAGCCCAACTAGTTTTGACTTTTATTGGCCCCCTACTGGTTTTTAAAAAAAAAAAAAAAAAAAACGCTCTATCTAGAATACTTTTTTCAATGCAGATAAATACCTTTTCTTCCAAAATTATTCAACTTGGAAGCCTGGGAGAGTAAATTTCTGTGGAGAGAGCCAGCATAGGAAATTAGATTTTAGTTTTTTGGCACATGCTTTTTTACAGCGTGAATTGCTATGCAATTTTTTTTTTTTACAACCTTTTGTTTATTGTCAATAAATCATATTTTCTGCAAAGGTTTTTTTGGGGATTACCGGATAAAGGCTGGTGGAGCAGCAAACATAATATATGTTTTACCTTTTTTTGTGTGTTTAGGATGTTCCTTCAGAAAGCTATGGAAACCGAACGCAACCTCCTCCAATGGCTCCTGGAAAGACTAACCATGAAGACTTGAATATAATACAAGAGAGGCCATCAAGCTTACCAGTAAGTTTTATTTCTGTTTCAGATTTGTTTTTCAAATGCATTTTTCTTCCCAGAAGCTTTTTGATTCATAAATTGTACAGGCTCAGCGTTTGGTAAGAATGGAATATGGGATTAATGCACAAAATGACATAGTAGAACACATTCAGATGATTCTTTGCCAACCTGGTGGTCTGAGACATTTTCCTGAAAGCAGATCTTGTTTAACAAAAGCGTTGGCCATTACCTTTCCAACAACTGTAATAAGCAGAGTAGAAAGTGATAGTTACTAAGGATAAGGCACCAGCCTGCAGAGCTCTTGCAGTATCGGTTTCTGTGCTAAAAATTCCATTAAATGGATTCCCATTTAACATTTACAATGTGTGTTAAAATTCTCAGTATGAAAAGATAAATCTTCACCGTACTAAGCTTATTAATGAAGGCAGCGGAAATTGCAATGATTGTTTTGTAGCTTGTAGACCATTTCATAAGTTTAGCGCAACCAGAACAATGAATGTTGACCCCACGGAGAGGTTAGTGCTAATAGTATTAGGGGCAAACAGTCATTTTGGAGCAAATATTTTTTACTTTATTGATCCTTTAAACAGTAGTTGTGATTCTAGTTACCAGTGTTTTTTTTTTTTTTAACGACATTATCTAAGGTTGATAACACATATATACAGACGTATACAAAATGTTGTCCACACAAAAAAGTTATGGACTCTGAGGCCCCGTTCACACTGGGGCGATCCGACTTCCCCAGGCGACCACACAGGTCGTGGAGCACTGCTCGCACCGCGACCTCGGAGCGGCCGGCAAGGACTTCATAACATTGAAGTCTATGCAGGTCGCTCCGGGTCGCCCCAAAGAAGCTCCGGACCCTTTTTCTAAGTCGGAGCGACTTGTGTCGCTCCTATTAGAACGGGTCCATAGCTTCTGTATGGCAGGCGACCTAGTGTGAACGGGGGCTGAAACTACTAAAGTTAGACAACCCATTTTATATTAGGGTTGATTACTAAAGGCAAAAAGAATGTTCACAGTTGTTCCAGAACTTAGTAAAAGAGGGAAAGGTCTGCTAACTTTCATCATCCAATCATGTGCAATCAAAAATGCTGTTGTGTTTTTTTTTTTTTTTTTTGCGTGCGTTTGGGTATTCTTTACGAAGTGAACTTTCCCCTCTTTTACTAAGCTCTGTAACAAATTATTTTGGAGAGCGCAACTGCACTTGCAAAGTGCACAGTCTATATGCCTTTAATAAACCCCACTGTTTTTAAAATCATGCATTACCTGCTTCCCTCTACTAGCAATTTGTAAAAGTCAAAACCTTCATAAAAAGAAGAATTTAAAGAATAAGTCAGATTATTTGAAACTACAAGGTGTATCTGCTGCTTGCTTTTCAGACACGGTTATGTTTGCACTGTTTTATGACCAAACTTTTCTCAAAATACCACTTCTGCTCTGTATTCCTCGGGGACAGCATATGACAAAGTTCATATGATGTTAATATGCATTATATAAATACTCAAGAGATTCCTACGGGACCAGTTGCTCCTTGCTTAGTATGAGCATCAATTCCTTGAGGAATATTTAATGGTGATTTAGATCCACTTAGTTGGAATATAGTGGCCGACAATACCAGCCTATTAACATCATATGAACTTTGTCATATGCTATCCATGTGGGAATATTGAGCAATGTGCTCTGAAGCGGTATTCTGAGAAAATTTTGAATTATACTATCGCTTTTTACCATAAACCTTACAAACATAGCTGTGTTAAAAAAATTAAGCAGCACATAACCGGATACACCTTTTTGTTTTAAATAATAGTACATATTCTTTATAACTGGTGTCTATTTTGTGAAGGTTTTGACATTTACAAAGTGTTCTTTTCAGTATTGATGCCCATCATTAATGGAGAGAATAAATAACTTTGAAGACCATATATAATATGACATGCTGTCGTACCTGAGTAGTCCTAACCTTTTTTAATGTGTGGGCAATTAGTCAAAAGTCTTTACATATTTGTGCTGCAATTGTTAGGAGAGTTGGTCACTTATCGCTGTTACATGGTCCCATTACGCTTGTTTTGTCCTCAGCTCAGCGTTCCCATTGCAGCCAGAGGAACCTGTCTGTAACCTACCCCCTGGCTGAACATCCGTTGCTGGAAATTAGACCCAATTCAAGCTGCCACACCTCCACCATTTTGATTGGCTAATAGCAACATTTCCCCGGCCTGTGGATTTGTTGCCAAGCAACAGATTCAGCTTTGGCAGCAATGCCTTCCCTGCTCCCATTGCCTGACAGTGTCTCAGGTAAATGATTTAAACTTTGACACCCTGGGGGCTCAGGGCTTGTGATCGGTCCCTTGCTCTAGAATGTTACTTCATCACAGTGTGTCTACAGTTCTGATCCTTTGCCTGACTCTGGATTACTCTGTCTGCCACCTGTCCTTGCCCTTGCCTGCCTTTGCATTGTGCTATTGTTGTCCGCTTGCCCTTACGTAATCCAAGCCCGCAGAAAACTTCAACAACACTTCCTGTATGCCAACATTTCCAAATGCACCTTAAATGTATCGAAAGTGTCCTTCCAGGATTAGCTTATTTTTTAATATGGCATTGCTATGGATCCCACCAAAGTACAGACCATCACTCATAGTAACTGAAAGCAATCTGATTCCTTCCTAGGCTTTGTAAGCTTTTATAGTAAATGTGTTAAGAACATTTAGATTATTGTGCTCCTTACAGCACTAACCAAAAGGTAAGGTAACCCTGCTCTTTGGCCTCCAAATGCCATCTTGGTCTTTCAAAGAATTAAGACCACATTTGTGCTCGAATTTATTCTATCTACTGCATCTGTGTTCCTACTTTTTCTGGAAAATCTCCAGTTTGGAACTCAACTACAAACTTGAAAATTGTGAACTTTTGACTGTCAAGTGGCCCTTGGAGAAATGGCAGTATTACCTGGAAGGAGCTTGCCGCCCATTTGTGGTCTACACTGACCACAAGAACGTAGAGTATATTGAGACAGTGATGCAGCTTAACTTCAGACAGGCCTGCTGGTTTCTTTTCTTTTTGACATGTTTTGAAGTTTTTAGTTATTGCTAGGACTTTAAGAGTGCCAAAGCAAATGCCCTTTCATTTAGCTTCAAACCTTGTTTCATGGATTCCTCAGAAATCCACAGTATCCTGCCTTCTTCTGAAATCATGACTACTTTACCCTGACCTTTCTAATTTCTATATTTAGCTTAAGGCTCTACCTGAAGGGCATGAAACCAAAATGGCCAGATACCCAGGTATTGCCAATACACTCTTTTTGGTTTCTTGAAACCTATGATGGCCTACCCTCCCCAAGGACATCTTCTCCTATGTCAAAATGCCTCTTACTAAACTTTCCTCCTCCATACTGCTTGCATCCCTAGTAAAATACTAGCTAATGTTGAATCACTCTATGGGTGGACCTATCGGTAACACCTTGACAAAAATCTATTTTTTATATGACTTTTAGAAGATGTCAGGTGGAAAATTGCTTGTCAAACAGCACATGCTTCCAGTCAGATGCCGGCACTGTTTGGGTATTTTGACAGCTGGCAGTGCTGGCTGTCAGAATACAATAGCCCACAGCATGATATTCATTTATCCATGCTGTTAGTGGATCTCAGAGGCTAAGCAACAGAAATGCAAATAAATGGGGCCAGCTGTGGTATACCCCAAAACATTGTCTGGAGCAGAGAAACAACATTTAAGTCATTGTTTTGGACAGCATGTTTTACATTGATTGGTACCAGTCTGTCCTTTTATGTATGCCTACCACCCCCAGACTTAAGAGCAGACTGAGCATTAAAAAAAAAAAAAAAAAAATACTGTCCTGCCATTTTGACATCGATGTCTAGTGGGTGCTTCTCATCTACCACACCCCAATGTTTCTAAGTCAACATGTAGACCTGTCTCTCCTGGAGTGAGCAGCTAGGGCACTGCCACAGGCCCTACAGACCTTGACTATCTGAACCAACTGACAACCCACATCACTGTCTTCTGTCACCTAAGTCACTATAGACAATCCTTGCCATTTCAGATTTAAACCCATTCTAGAGATGACTTTACAATTCACTAGATAAAACCAAAGGATCGCTGGGATAGCTGAGCAGGAGAAGAGCTACCCTGTGGAGCTTGACATGTAAGGTTTTGATGCCAGTGCTAATAAGTGGAACAAGGCAATGTAAGAGTATATATGTTGGTGTGTATGGGGGGGCGCCCGCGCAACATATACTATAATTAAATTTGCCCACTAGAAACATAAAGATGGAGCAGTTGTGTTTCACTGTCACTTGACACAAAATGCACCATTTCTGTTACTGTAGTTATTTTTTTTTTACCCACTGAAACTGAAAAGTAGCAAAGATATGCTCTGTTAGTAGAAAATAATCCCAACGTGAGGCTGCTGTTTGTTAGAAAGGTTGCTGAAGGTAGACAAGTTCAGAGGAGAAGTAAAAGCTCCCTAGGAAGGGTAATACCACCTGTGTTTATTCTTTCACTAAGGGTTGAATAAAGAATATTCAAATACAGTAGCTAGAATATGAAAATGTACAGTATATATATTTCCCTACCCATGTTTCTAGTGTTTTGCCACAATAATGTAAAGATGAACAATGCTGTTTTCCTTTGTTTGGGTCAGGAAATTTTAACTAAAAATTGTTACTGTGTGAAAGAAGATTATTGACTCTCCAAGCCTTCAATTTCCAGTGAATAGATTTCCCTCCCCGCAGCTTTGGGAACATGTTGTGCATGCGTTCTATTTTAGAGCAAACTGTAATTTGCAGCCGAGACAGTTAGATGCCCCACTGAACTTTGTTTAAGCCTGAAATAAAGGCTAAAATCTAAAAGCCACCACAAAGTGACTAAGCCTTCTTGAATGCTTTCCTCAGCCATTTTTAAGCGCCTGCTCTGGAGAACTGACATTAACAGTACACAAGATTTCAAAGAGCTTTGCCTGCTATTTATATTACTATGCTGATGGTGTTCCAACTCTCATTTAACTGCCGATAGTGCACATCTATATAATATTTCTTGTTCTAGGCCTTTTTTAGCAGTTGATGTAGCTCCATTTTTTTTTATTTTAAATGAAGATCCCTGCAGAAAATTTAGCTGTGCCTATTAAATGGCACAGGTATATGGAAAAACTATGGATTGCACAGGTTTCTTCTTTGTTTAAGTTTAATTGCTGGAACTTTTGCCATGAGAAGAGTCCTTGAGTCGCTCTAACATGGATGTTCTATAATGTTGACACAAATTTCACTAAAACCTTTCAGCTCTTTGCATACTAGTGCTTTTCTAGTGGAGAAAAAAGCCTGAATATATGATCACAAATTGTAAATGCTATTGGTTTTGCACCTTTAATACATTTCTTCACTTTTAAGTTCCTTAAAATAACTTTCTTTTATGTTAAGTGTCTGTTTTGATACAAATGTAGACCTAATGTCCCCGTACGGCACTGTTGTGTCTTGGGAGGATATTCCTGTTTTAACATTTGAAATGCATGTTGAGGGAATGTTGCCCTTTTGGTATCAGCCCTGAAGCAATAAGGGGACCCAGATGCTATGGTTACACTCAATGACTTAGTTTCAAGTGATGTAATCCCATTTTCTGATTATATAGGGAAATTAAAGTATTACTAAACCAAGAAATACAAATGTATTATATTGTGTGCTAGTCTTTAGATGTGGTGGCTCCTTTAGTTCTATTTTCAGACCTTTATATTGCCTAATGATCCTGACAAGTTATCACTTTAACAGGAAGCATATTAGGATTTCAGTATACCTCCCACTCTCCTCATCCCTACAACAAAGGGGAGATGCTCTTTAGTAACAAACAAACACAGGGGCGCACCGGCCTAGTGCATTATCATTTGGATGGTTTATTTAAAAATAAAGATTAAAAATACAAACGAGTTCTTGTTAAAAGCATATTACATAAGGAACGCAGTCCTCAGTACAGGGATCCTAGGGTGGATTGTCCCTTGAATTCTTGAAGGCTAACACGTTTCGAGGCTTAGCCTCTTCCTCATAGCCTCAAAAATGAAGGGCGCAGCAGTGCACCAACGTGCATTTGCAGCAACGCCCATGTAGCCAAAGTTCAACAGACCAAACCTGGCCTGAATAGTGATGTATTCTGTCTACGGCTTATGTTTTCTACATTTTACCAATTTTACAAGACATGTATTGTGATTCCGAACACTAAATGGCAAAGCTTTCAGTATACTGTTTACTAGATAGCATGCTGCATGTCCAGCATTATCATATGCAGATTTAAAGCAAAAACATTAAAATCTTAAAGAAATCTGCACTACGAGGGTGCATTTGTTTTCAGAATGAAATGTTTTTGTGAAAGACTTTATGGTAATAGCACAAACCTGGGGGACCAGAAAGGTTAAAAGATAGGTTCACCTTTAGGAGCATGTTATACATTACTCCCATAGGTAGGGTGTAATGGGTAACATGCCCCCCCCCCCACTCGATCAGTGACAGCAAGTGAGGATTCTTCTCTCTGCCCCCCCCCCCCCGCTGTCACTTTCCAAAAACAGTACGACTGTTTGGGTGGAGCGATCTATGAATGAATGAATGAACTGCAGGTCCCACTTACCACTGCAGCAGACTTGCAAGCTTTTAGTTTTCAATGGACGAGAGAGTGCTGATGAGCACTCTCGTAGTTTACTCACAAGCCCTGCAGCTTTCAAACAGATGGGCTTAAAACTGCAGGGCTTGTCTGCAAAAGGCTGACACTGCATGGGTAATTTGTGGATCTGCAGGCTCCTGTGGGAAAAAATAATAAATGCACATTTTTTTTTTCTGCAAAAATATGTGCAGGTGAAGACCGCTATGTGGACATCTTATTGACACCGTCACCCCAGAGAAAATCTAACTTTAAATGTGGGGAGTCTGGCATTCTTCTGATTTACAATAAAAAATAAAGGGATGTGGAAAATTTCCAGAGTGTGCCACCAAGGAATGTGCCCCTTTCACACCACAGTACTGGTATAGTGTGCGGCACAGTGCAGTAAAATGAAGACATTTGTAGACAGCACACTGGGTCGCAAAGCATATTACCACACTGCTGTACAAAGACATGAATGAAGTGTCACTATGGAGGAGGTTTACTAAAACTGGAGCACTCAGAATCGGGTGTAGCTGTGCAAAGTAACCAATCCACTTCTACTGTAACTTCAGCTTGTTTTAGGCTTTGACTAAAAAAAATAAAAACTGGAAGCTGATTGGTTTCTATGCAGAGCTGCACCAGAATTTGCACTCTCCAGTTTAAGGATTACAACCCCATGTGACACTTCAAATAAAGGTAAAGATAAAGTAAACAGTGTGATGTGCTGAAACACGCATGACAGTGCATGGCCCCCTGGCAGACCTCACACAGGCACTAGTCCATAGGAGCTAGTGTGAATGTTCCCTCCAAGTATCTGAAGCTAAAACTTTTTTTCAAAAAAAAATTCTAGAAAGTGGGTGGAAATTCCTTCTTAGACAGTTGTCACCAAAACATATGACTCTGTTAGAATAGTTCCCTCTCTTCCTATTCTAGGGACAACTCAAAATTTCATATTTCCAGTCACTTGAGTGCCAGCGACAATGTTTACCAGGACAAAAATAAAGCAAATCTCCCTGGTGGGGACACAGATGCAATAAAAACCTTTTAGCGGTTAATCCTAAACTGTACTGAAAGTGGCAAATTAGCATTTCATTACTATGACCCTAAGCTCTGACATTTTTTCAACGGGGATCTGAGAGTGAAAAAATGGTTTCAAGGAAAGCTAAAACACATTTAGGCCCCTTTCACACTGGTGGGGTTCGCCTGCTCAGCAGAGGATTTCTCTGCTGATCCCAGGTAAGCAGGCGGATGACAGGTCCATGTCCGCTTTGCTGATGCAGAGTGGATACAAACACAGCCCACTGTCCACTATGGTCTGTTGTATGGAAATAGACTGCCTGTCTGTTTCCATCCCACTGTCATCCAATCCGATCCACAAGACGGTTGGGGGACGAATACCCATCCATCTGTTTTTAGCAGACAGGATCAGATGTCGGCCAGTGTCCATTGACAACCATGGAGAGCAATGGATGGTCCGATTAGGTCCACCTGAAAAACTAACAGGCAGACCTTTTCAGTCCATCCGTATGAAAGGGGCCATATTGTTTAATGGCAATCTGTTTTTTTCTGTATTTAAGTGGTTGTATGTTTTGTGTGGTATCGGTTTTTTGTCAAATTAGTTTTACAAGTTTCTATATGAACTGGTATTACTGTCATTTTAATTTTTTTATGCTTAAATCTTATACCCAGTGTTGTTTTTCATAACATGTTCTCATTGAACATATTTTCATTTAAAATGCAGCAGTAGGCTACCAAGGTGACATCTTTTACTTCTGGTCATAACCTGTTTGCTGTTAAAACACTGTACATAGAAAAAATAACTGCATGCACCTTCTATAACCATACCGGTTTTGAACAGAAAAAGGAATTTGATCATATAAAGCTGAAAGGTTTCATTTTAGAGTAAAGGGCGTCCTTCACACTTATGCAATGCAGTAACGCACGGTTAAATATGCTTTCCTTTAAAGCACAATTCTCTGTTTGGCTCTCTTTGAAAGTAAACCTTTCCAAATAGAAATATGTAGGCTGCCATTGCTGTACTCTGTCTAGTTGCTCGCCATTATGTTGACCTACTGTCTTTAAAGTAGGGCTAAAGTCATGGGAAATAAACCAACAAACTGGCTCTTCTGCAATAAAATAAACAGCTCAGTTTACTTTTACGGCACGGTGCCAGTGTGTCGAGATGAATGACTCCCACACGTGCACACGATCCTGTGCCAGCCAATCAAGTTGGCTGAAGACCAACACCTAGAAGATGCCAGCACCAGCAAGGGATCTTATGGGCGTCGGACCATTGGAGAAGAATTGAGTAATCCTGAGTTTAGTTCCCCTTTAATATTTTCTGGGTCTCAACCCAAGCACACAGCGCAAAGTCAGAAGTCCTTATCTGCATACTTGTTCTGGGCTGAGGAAGTCAGGGATCAGCATTACAACCAGGCAGCTAGGATTTGAATGAGAAGACTGCAGTGACAGCCTCAGGAAAGGCTTCATTTAACAACTTTAAATTACGAACCTGAAAGAAGCATGCAAGGTGAATTTAGGTCAATGCCAATGGGTCACCAGGACCAAGAAAGTATTATTTTCAGAAAGAGAGATCAGCACCTTATTACTGTTGGCACAGATTTCCTTTAATTCCGTAGCGTGTCCCATTTTCCTGTTTAAAGGTTTTTTTCTGAACAGTGTAGTTGTGTTCCATAAACATTATACAATTTCTAGACTTAACTGACAGTAAAACAGAGGGACTGCAGATGAGCCCAAGCTTGAGTCACAGTGTCTAAAGTATTTTCAGGTCACAAAGAAGTGTCTGATCAGTTCCCTTGGGAGTTTGGGGAAAATGAGCTATTAGAGTCTTTAAAGTCGAGCCTTACCCTGTCTAACACTACATATGCGTTTCAATTTTGGCTTCTGCTAGCAACTGCTGAGATTACATTATGTTAACTTTATCGTGTAATTTTGATGAGATAAAAGGAGTGTGTCCTAGTTGGAAGTATGGTGTGAATCCACAGGGTATAAAGTAGACTGTGAAAAAATGGAATATTTTCAACGGTTCTATTTCATTTTATGACAATGCATACAAGAGGCAAGAATATTAGAGGTTGCAAAGAAGATTATTATAGAACATCTATACAATGTTTCTTTTGCTACAATACTTTATTTTCTCCTGCATTTCAGCTATAAAGAACGCTTTGTTGTGATGTATGAATATGTGTGTATGTTTGTAGAGACTTTATATTCATTTTATTAGAAATCCTTTATATTGCTTGATGTTCTATGATATGTTTCTTACAATTTATGAAGAATCATTATCCATAAATAACTACAACCAGTGCTGGAACTGTCATGAGGACAAAATGTGTTATATTCGTGGACTGTTTGTAGTTTTATGTGGAAGTATATGTTTTTTGGACTGCCCAATTAAGAAGAGGTTTGATGGTAGCGTGTTTTTCTTATGAAACTGTTATATTTATTTGCAGTTAAAGGTTTTTCAGCCAAGCTATTTTGACATAAAGGAAAGCAACTATAACAACTCTGCAAATTATGAACATTAAACAGCTATATAACACTTGCACCTTCATAAATGCTTAGCACCATGTTTGACATCTTTCCACGTTCTGGTTTTCCAGCAATCAGCATTGAAAACCTGCCAGTCATTTACTTAGCATCACAATGTAGCTTATGTTGTCACTCAGCCCCCCTGTGCTATGTCTTTGATAGCATCAGGGCACAAAGCAAGAGTTTCCCAGCGAGGCTTTGCAATCACAAGAAGTTGATAGCATGGGGGGCCTAAGTGACACCATGATTTGGATGGTCTCGCTGGTAAATGGACAGCAGTTTCCAGTGCTGGAAACTTGGACTACAGACAGAAGTCAGACTTGGTGCTATGCAGTTTTCACTGTATATATGTGTAGCACTGCTCCCTTGAGGGCTGCTGGATTTCTCACCTTTTCAGGTCCCTCTGGGTTACTGGTAGCAACTGCATGCAGAATCTAAACACTTTACGTTCCGGCTCGGTCAATAAACAGTCTAGGGTTTGTTGTGTTTTTTTTTTTGTTTTTATTTTATATGGGTATGGGAGAAGAGAAGAGTGGGATACTCCAGAACTTGAACTATTCACAATGCTGATGACTTCTATCTGAAGGTGCGGCAAGGCCGCAGTTTCACCTTGCCACTAGATAATTCTGAGGAACAGTCTCTCAATAAACGTTTGCTTAGCAATTCTCTTCAGGGTACTTGCCTAGCACCCCCTGTCACTCTACCAGCTGATGCCCGTCCTCTGACTACTATACTCCGGGGCGGCCCCCTTCCTGGTCAGGCCCTTAGACACGATCCCCTGTACCCACGATACTGTTTCTCCAGCTTCTCCAGTGTCTCATCCCCTCTTAGTCAGCTCTCATGGACCTCTGGGTTCAGCTCCTGCCTTCTGGCTCAGTACTGCTTTAATAAACAATACCTACACGAAGAGGTTTATCTGAGCATCATAAAGTGTTTTTTCATCCCCCCCCTCATTTTTTTTTTTTTTTACCCCTACTTACCTGGCGCTGAGTTCTTCACTTACTCGCCAACCCATGGGATCCTGCGTTGTCCAGCTGAGATCCTCTTTTCCTGTGGCAGCACTCTGTCATGAGGCGCCATGTTTTGTTGAACGTCATCTAGAGGCTTCAACCGCCATACCTCATGATGATACCCCACAAGGCCCGCATCCTCCATCTTTATTGAATTTAAGCCTTTGCCTCCTGGGATATGTGATGTGCATATCCCTGGAGGAAATGGGAGGACAGTGCATGTCATTCGCCTAGGGAAACACACATTATTTAAAATAAAATAGGTAAATGAAGAAAAAAAGGAGGAGGGATGGCGCGGAGGAATCATGTTTTAGAGGGTAAGGATCTGCTTTAAGCAATACACCATGTTCACCACCCAGCTTTCATTTTGTATTTGAACAGAGATGCGTAAGCAACACACTTACAAGGTCATATCATTTATGACCAAAACCTTTTTGAATGCAATATAATGAAATATATGCAATTTTATTCATTTAAGAAAAATTGGGACAAAACAATGATTTACGTGGCCATGGAAGAGGGCACTACTGTAGAATTATGTTCCCAAATAAAAACAGCATTTCACATTGCATTCTAGCTAACATAATGATTGCCCCAATTTACTTGCTAGTGTGCTAGCCCTATACTGCTGTGGAACAGAACACACAAGCTCAGTACAATGAATGCTCGGTCTAGACAGTGGTGATTTAATCAGAAGCAGTGTTCATAAGGTTAGGGGACTGTCTACAAATGAGTCACACACTGAGGAGAAATTGATGTCGGGCTGACTACTTACTGTGTCATTCAAATTAGAATTATTACTGTCAGCATTTGGTTGTTAGAAATCCAGTTCAGATTTACTTGGATGTAAAATCTCTCTAGAAATATTAGCATAAAAGAAGACATTTTTTAGTTATATATTCTGTTTTAATAATTGATTAACATGACATTTAAGTGGCAAAATATCACTATTTTATATTTACTGCTTTCGTAATATGTATAAAAACAGGGATTATGTAGTATCCATCACGTGCTGCATATTATACTTAAAATAATATACCTGGATGTATTTTACATTTTGTACTGTATGTAAGGCAGACGTATATAACTTCTGAATAGAATATTTTTTCTGTCTATAACTGCCTCATTGGCTGAACTGTTTCAAAGCCCAAGCCCCCATCCTTGGACCCCCCTGCTGTGCCCCAAGTCCTCATGCTCATGGATCCTAAAGCCTAGTACACACTGTTCGAATGTCGGAAATGGTTGGCTGATCGGCTCCCAATCAGCACTCTCAGCCAATGGTTGAGAGTGCTGACCGGTGTGTTCTGGGGGGCGGGGAGGGCTTTCCCTCTGTCAGGATACAAAGCACAGCATCCGCTGGGTTGAATGAAAATAAACTAGTAGTGTGTATCACTTAACAGTCCAAGAATGCAGAAATGTCTTGTATGTGTAAACGTAGCTAGACTGAATGTACCTAGATGCTGCTAAATGCCTAGGTGTGAATGCAGCCATAGCACTGCATGCCTCTAAGTATGTTTAGAAATTGGCTCTAAATGCATCTGGATTCATGCATTTTGCTGGTCATGTACATAGGTCTGTACAAAAAAAGAAAATCTATTTCCATACCTTCGGTCTGGTCCGTTGACATTCCACAGATCCTCCGTTGACTGGTGGTGAAGATCCGAAACACTGCAGAAAGCAGCATTCTGTTATGATGCCCCTCTCTGCAGCATTCTCCTGCAAGCCCAGGGAAAGAGGTGAAGCCTTATCACCCTGTGGGCAAATTTTTGGTTGCATGTGGAGGAACACCTAGTACAAAAGTTCCATCTCACTTGAAGGACTTTTTGAAAGCCCAATTTTTTTTTAATAATCATGTTATACTTCCCTGCTCTGTGCAATGTCTTTGCACACAGTCGCCATGAACTTCCTCTTCTGGGGTTCCCCTGGTGCAGACTCCTGGATCCTTTCACTTCTGGGGAATTGTTTTTCTGTTCCCACCCCTCATGTTTAACACTGCTTTGGGACATCCCAATGGTTTTGAAGATCAGGAGCTGTGTCCGTCAATGAACGAAAGGGAAAATGGGATTTTTTGACTTGCCGTAAAATCCATTTCTCAGATGTTTATTGACGGACACAGCACACACCCCTCTGTGGAGTTGTAGCTCTTCTGACACTGCTTGTAACAAAACTGAGTACCTGAGTACCCCCTTGGACTGCCCATAGGCGTAGCCAGATTCTTTTTCTGCCTTGTGTCCTACTCCTGTAGGGGGCAGTATAACCCAATGGTTAAAAAGAATGAGGACCTGTGTCCGTCAATGAACATCAGAGAAATGGATTTTACGGTAAGTCAAAAATCCAATTTTTTACACGGAGAGAAATGCCAGAATTGACCTGGGCTGGAAGTGGTTAAGGGAGGTGGGGTGGGGGGGGGGGGGCAGATATTGAAGGGTTTTTTTTTTTTTTTTTATGTTATTGCAGAGAATGCATTAAGGTTAAAAACCCTTATACCTTTATAACCACTTTAGGAGCATCCGAAACAGCCAACATGTTTCAGGGGGGAAATTCCTTATCTTTCTTCAGGGCTTCAACAGTTGATGATAATAAAATCACAGGAGAATTCACTCAATTAAGGTTCAATGAAGACTTTCTTCTGATGACACTATAGGCAGCAGTGACTGCATTTGATGATCTTAACCATTAAATGTTTCAAATGCGCTTTAAGTGAGATGAACTTTTATACAGCCATTCCTCCATACACATCGAAGAATTTACCATCTGGCGAGAACTTCTTATGCCGCTATCAGAGGGGCAGCAGCCTAGAACTAGGACAAGAACAAGGTCCACCCATCCTAGACTTTAATCACGGATCTGCTTCTTTTGAAGAAAAAAATAACTTAATCGTAGATCCAATTTCACTTCTATTGTTCCAGTGCTATTGCACATACATCAAACCCTGAGGTCCAAGGTCAGTCCACACAGAAGAAGCATGACATTACTTGATCGATAAGTCAGTGGGACAGTGGCTGAAATCATGGTAGGATAGCTGCTAGAAGTGCTTTTTGATTTTTAAAAAAGGATGTCAAGTCTGTATGTTTTTGTTTTTTGCCCAAGTCAGAGTTCGGCTCTAAAGTTGAATATATAGTGGGTTCATTACCTTGCAACCCTGGGCAAATATCCAAGTCAAGCATTGCACTAGAAATTGACTTAGGGGGAAATTTTGCCATTACTGACCTTCTGGAGAAAATACTAGCTGCTTGGCTCTTTCTGCCTTCAGCACTTTCTAAATCACTGACCTGGAACAAGCAGGCAGCAAGTGAAGGCAAAGCTCTTGATATGCATATTTGTTATGTGCCAGTAACAGAGTATTAAAACCATTGGATCATGATGACAACCAAGTAACTAGCATTTTCAGGAGGAGGAGTTGCAATGACAGCCTACATATTTCCTGAGTAAAGGTCTCCTTCAAGAAATGTCATCTTGTCTTCAAACAAGGAATAGGGTGGCGTGAATGGGCCCACAAATTGCATAGTATTTTGAATTAAAAAAAAATTCTTCTAACACCCACAAAAAATACATTTATACCAAGATCAACCATTATTCATTACCCACTTCCCCAGCCCCAGTGTCCCTCTACAGGGTCTGTATGAAGGATTGGAGGATTGGCGATCATATGACCACTGTGATTGGCAGTCACAGTGGTCACATGATCAGGAGATGGTCCCGCTGACTACTAATCGTTAGTGGGACCGAGAGTTGTCTCTGTGCTGGGAGTGCTCAGTGAGCATGCTCTGGGGACAGAAGCCTCAGCCACTCAGTGACGCATATGTGTTACATGGGCAGCAAGGGGCTAAGGGCTGATCCACATAGGCCTGTGTGTAGGAACAGTGGGGTACGTTAGCACAAGGCATCACAATGTTTATTTAGGTGTCACATAGGGGTTTATTTATTAAAGCTGGAGAGTGCATAGAAACCGATAAGCTTTCACATTTTATTACCAAAGCTTAATTGAACAAGCGGAAGTTAGAAGCTGATTGGTTTCTATGCAGAAATGAGCCTGATTTTGCACACTCCAGCTTTATTAACCCCTTTCCAACCATCAACAGTACATATACTGCGGCAGGTCGGCTCTGGCCCGCGAAATGTCCATGGAGACAGAACTACGGTCTGCCGTTGTAAACACGGCAGACCGTTGTTCTGTCAGCAATGAACACAGGGCTCCTGTGTTCCTCCTATTTAGGAACACAGGTCCCTGTGTTCAATCCATAAGCCCATCCCCCACACAGAAAGCACCCCCTAGGGACACATTCAACCCTTTGGTCGCCCCTGGTGTTAACCCCTTCCCTGCCAATATCATTAGTACAGTAACAGTGCATATTTTTAGCACTGATTATTGTAGTAATGTCCCTAGTCCCCCCCAAAAGTGTCGAAAATGTCAGGGGTCAGATCTGTCCGCCACAATCTCTCAGTCCTGCTAAAAATCGCTGATCGCCGCCATTACTAGTAAACAAATAAATAAATAAAAATGACATAAATCTTTCCCCTAGTTTGTAGACGCAATAACCTTTGGACAAACCAATCAATATACTCCTTATTGGGATTTTTTTTTTACCAAAAATATGTAGCAGAATACATATTGGCCTAAAATGATGAAAAAATTTGATTTTTAATTTTTTTTTTTTTTTTATTGGGAATGTTAGATAGCAGAAAGTGAAAAATATTAATATTTTTTTTTTCTTTTAGAATTGGCGCTCTATTTTGTTTATAGTGCAAAAATTAAAAAATCTCAGAGGTGATCAAACACCACCAAAAGAAAGCTCTATTTGTTGGGGAAAAAAAGGACATCAATTTTATTTGGGTACATCGTTGCATGACCACGCAATTGTCAGTTAAAGTAACGCAGTGCCGAATTGCAAAAAATGGCTTGGTCATTAACCACTTACCGCAAAGTGACGTAGATCTATGTCGGCAGACTTTGCAGGGTTATACCGGGATGATGCCTCTAGCTAGAGGCATCATCCCGTTACCGTGGTTTACAGTCAACGGTCGGCTTTCCGTCTGTAACGACCTATGCGGCTCGGGAGCCGCTCGATCGTTACCCGGGTGAGCGGGAGGGGACGCCCCCCCCCCCCTCCCGCCGCCTTCCGTGACTTTGCTCAGGGCTCCCGTCCCACCGGGAGCCCCGAGCACCCAGCCGGCACGTCCGCCGGCTGGATGGAGTCCCGATCAATGCCGGAAACTACTTTGATCGGGTCTCCGATGACGTAACACGGAGGCGGCGTCCATGACATTACTTCCGGGTTACTGTGCTGCAAAAAGCGGCAAATTTAAAAACTGCTGTATGCAAAAACGCCGTTTTCTGCGTTTTGCATACATGGAAGTGTAATGGAGGGGTCTAGGGTCTTTTAGACCCTCGATTCCTCCATAAAGAGTACCTGTCACTACATATTGGTGTCACAAGAGATGTTTACATTGCTTGTGACAGCAATAAAAGTGATCAGATTTTAAAAAAACCTGCAATAAAGTTAAAAAAAAAATAAAGTAAATAGGGAAAAAAAAATTTAGCCGCCCCCATCACCGTCAGCTCGCGCACAAAAAAAAACGTATACGGAAGTCGAGCCGCAAATGAAATCGCTGTTCAAACCACACATGTGAGATATCGCCGCGATCGCCAGAGCGTGTGCAATAATTTAAAAAAAGAGCTACACTCTAACTCTAAACTGGTAACCATTAAATAAATTGAAAGCGTCGCCTATTGAGATCTCTATTGACCGTAGTTTGTCGCCATCCCACGGGGGGGGGGCGCAATTTTAAACCGTAACATGTTGGGTATCTATTTACTCGGCGTGATATCATCTTTCACAATATACAAAAAAAATGGGCTAACTTTACTGTTTGTTATTTTTTAAATGCAGTGAAATGTGATTTTTCTAAATGTTTCCAAAAAAATGGCGTTTTTAAAGACCGCTGCACAAATACCGCGTGACAAAAAAATATTGCAATGACTGACATTTTATTCTCCAGAGTCTTTGCTAAAAAATATATATATATATATGTTTGGGGGTTCTAAAGTAGTTTTCTAGGAAAAAATACTGGTTTTAACTTGTGAACAAAAAGTGTCCAAAATAGGGCTGGGGCTTAAGTGATTAAGAGGGGGAAACCTTTCGGTCCAGAAGTGGTTAAATAAACCCCAAAATGACACTTGATTCAGCGGAGCAGGGACATGCTGTGCCCTGCGCTGTACAAAAATGCAGACATTCTGCAGTTGTAGTCGGTGCACCACAACGCATCTTAAAGCCTCTTATGGTGTGAACAAGGCAATTGTGCATGGTGTGAATGAGCCCTAATTGTGGCCATAAATGCTTCGATAAATGATTTATTTTGCGATCAGAAGGGCTATTTGATTATTTGCAGATTGGATCCTTCTGATTGAATCGCACTTCTATCGGATAAAATAATGGAATTGTGTCTGGCCGCCATAAAAGCAATTGCTTTAATTTGCTGAAATCACTGGTGTATATGAAGACGCAATTAAAAACGGATATTTGGACTATGTGGTATTTTTTTTTTTTATGGTAATCCAGCAATTTAGAAATTTGGATTTGTGGTCTGTAGTTAACAAAGGAAATTTGCATGTATAAAGTCAGTTTAATTCGTCAGATTTATAATTACCAAACGGTATACCTTATGCTCTTTTCTGAAGAGTTGATGACACTCAACCCCTCCAGATGGAAGTGGGTCCCATCCACCCCATAACCTTCCTGGAGTATTTTTATAATTCATCATCAGCTGACATAGCCCAAGCAGTATAGTCTAACCACTCCCTCTGACTGCTGCAAAGCTGAAATTACATCTTTGTCTTTGAAGTGAGGCACACTGTTAGCGTTGCCATGGCGGCGGGGAGGGTAATGGCCTCCGCTGACAGGAGATTGGTATTTAGCGTCTGAACACAGGCTTCTACGAAGGTTTTTTTTTTTTTCCCCAGATTGATTATAAAAACTATGATCCTCTATTAAATGTTTCAAAATATACATCTTTGTTTTCCTTCGGTGCCTGCAACTACAGTCTGCAATTAGGTACCTACTTTGTAGGCAACTGTCCTTTTTTATGTTACAATGAAAAACGGAATTTTATTCACCCTTTCAGCATGGAGTGAGCAAGCAATTTTTTAAATAGTGGATGCATTGACTGCTAGTTTTTACATGGAAATGAGGCATAGAGATACAGATGATTTATATGATATTTAGTATATGTGGCCATGTACTGCTGCAGCATCCAGAAAAGAAACATGCAATCTATATACAGTAAAACCTTGGATTGTGAGCGTAATTTGTTCCAGAAGCATGCATGTAATCCAAAGCACTCTTATATCAAAGAGAACTTCCCCTTAAAAAATAATGGAAACTCAGATGATTTGTTCCACAAGCATTTATTCATAATTCCTCCAGTTTATAGTCCATATAAAAAGATTATAGCACTGTGATAGGTTGTGTGTCCATCCACAAATGGAAGCCTTCACAAGGGGATTAGAAGCAAAATCCAGCAGGAGCTACAGAGTATAAAAGAGAAGAGAGGCGCCTCTAAGTGAAGCAATATGAGCAATATGGTTACATTTAAAGCGGAGTTCCACCCTAATTTGCTTCTAAATCTGCATGTGCTGCTGATCACTCCGCCATTCCCTTTTGGATATGTCATTTTTTTTCTTTTTTTTTAATATATAGTACCTTTTCTTCTAAAAAAAAAAAAAGATCCACTTCCGTCCAAACCCAGCCATGGCGAAGTTCGTCATATCCTCTTTCACAAAGGCTCCTGGGATACCAGTGTAAGCAATCCCAGAAACCAATGGGCATCTTCCGTGGCTAGCATCGTGTTACTTCTAAACCAGAAATGATGCGATGCTACGGCCGTGATAAAGTCCCACTGCACATGCGTGGGATCGGGAGGTGCTTGCTGGGTAGCCAGCAGCACCTTATCCCGGAAGAGACTCCTAGTGAGCTTCAGATGCCCACACTCAGGATGGACACTTGCTGGATCAGAAGGCTACAGTGAGTACTAACACTTATAATGACACAGAAAATGTTGACATATGCAGCATATGCTGATTTCCAATACATATTTGGCGACCATCACAGGGGTGATTTAATAAAAAAAAAAAAAGGCTGGAACTCCGCTTTAATGAAGGTACAACATTTAACAATTCACATGGCTTATGATTAAAGGGGCACACCTAAGAATGCAGGCATCTGGGGTAAAGCTGTCCACATAGACCGTCCTCCTCACCGCTGGCTCTCACCACTGTTCATCTGCAATTGTGACCGGGAAGACTACTCTGCAGTAGAGCGATCTGAAAGCAAAGCTTGAAGCTCCTGTGGAGCGCAGCATGGAAGGGATGACATGGATGGTGGTGCGAAGGATGGTCTATGTGGACAGATTTACCCCGGATGCCTGCATACTTAGATGTGCCTCTTTTAATCATCAACCATGTGAGTTGCTAAATGTTGTATCTTCATTAAATGTAACTATATTGCTACACTTAGAGGCACCTCTCTTCTCTTTTTTATACTCAGTTGTGACGTCACGCTACTTGCATATCAAGACATCGCTTGTTTATCAAAATTAAAAACTTTGCTTGTCTTGCAAAACGCTCTCAAACAAAGTTACTCTCAATCCAAGGTTTCATTGTATATAGTTTTGTTTTTTGTTAGCAATTGCAAAGGAAATAAAAATATGATAAACTGTTAAAAATGTGACTGATAAGATTGCTAATAAGCATCTAATACTTGTTTTTCTCATTTTAAAAAAAGTGAGGGCATGTGTAAATTATATATATATATATATATATATATATATATATACACACACACACATACAGAAACAGTTTGTGTACTATGGTACTATAAAACAAACCGATCAAGATAAGGGGCTAGATATATTAATTTTGATCATTACGCTTGTTGCATAGTATTGTTTAATCCTGTAACATGTATCATGGATACAAAACCATTATATTTATGGACCTTGGTAAAACTGGTGTTGTAAAAGATCCATCAGATTAGGAAATATGAAAATAGCATATTGTTGCAAAATATGGATATCGTTTTCATAATATGTTAGCTTTCAGGGTCAGGAAATTGCTATTGACAGTTTTTTGTTCCTGCTAAAGATAGTGATGGCCAACCTCACACTAAGGAGAGAACACAAGCGCCAAACTAAGTGCAACATATATGGGCTTTAATATTAAAAAAAAAAAAGAAATTTACTCACAATGATGGAAGCATAAATGGCATGTAATTGTAGTAAGCCCTGCAACAATTCATCCCTGTCCATGGGGTGACCGATCAGGATGGCCTCTTGCAGCTATGGCTCACTGGGACGCTGGCGGTGGATGTCGGCACTTCCTAGGGCTGTGGAACACACGGGCGACGACTCCTGACATCACTTCCCGGATGTGAATATTTATTGGTTTACGCAAAAGTTATCGTGTCTACAAACTAGGGGAAAGATTTGTGTCTTTTTTTTTTTTTTTATTTTTTTTTTTTAAATATATTTTTTTTATTATTAGTGAACATAGGAAACAATCACAAGGTCTGTTTTGCATACAAATAACAAGCAAAATTCTTGAAATAGTAACAATCATGTATGCAGACAGAGAGTTCCTGCATTTTATATTTTATAATAACAGTATCACACATGTTATATTCAGGGGTAACAGTAAACGTAACCTGAAAGACACTGTGAGAGGGGGGATTTGGAGGGAGTAGGAATAGGTAAAGAGATTGACACTCTCGCATGGGACGTGAGGAGAACGTCAATTATGTAAAGAAAACAACAGCTAAGTACAGAAAGGTGACTCTTACTGGCTGAGCTACACACATAGTCTATTCGCATTATAACAGTATGTTTTATAGTTGGGGGGGGGGGGGGGGGAGGAAATAGGGGTATCCATGAGATCCAGCTTGAAGGAGTCAACCCGTAGGTGATGAGCTAGGTCCTGTGAAGGAGGGAACATGAAGGGTGTTGCCTTTAAATTTTCAGCCCGCCTAATGTATTTGATATGGAGGCCTTTAAATACCATTCCGTGAATTGGAAGGGGACCATCAAATCTTTCAATTCATCTGCTCGAAAGGTGTATAGCAGGAAAGAGCGCCATCTGGAGAAAAACGTTTCCATTGACGAGAATTTGTCAGTGTCCAGATTTCCTTTTTCCATGTGAAGAAGTGCTTTAAGATCATTGCAAACCATGGAAATCGACGGGGGAGTGTTGGAAGTCCAAGTCTTTAGAATTGCTTTTTTGGCCGCTAAGGTGCATAAATGGGTCCAAGGGGGTAGCCGTTTACCTTTCCGATTTGGAGGATTAGAGGACTGTGATATCTCTTCGTAGCCAAACAAGAACAAGTGAGGGGATTTTTCCAGCTGGATTCTCAGAACCTCCTGTATAAAAGTCATCACCTGGTCCCAGAAACAAGAAATAGTGGGGCAATGCCAGAATCTGTGGGCCAACGTCGGTCTCTCTCCACCGCACTGAGGGCAGATTGCAGGAGTTCTCGGGTCGTTGGTATATAGAGCAGGAACAAAGGCTCTGTGAATCAGTTTGAATTGGGTCTCTCTCCATGTCTCCATCAGCACAGTCTTTCTAAGCCGTAGGTAACCTTGCAGTATTTTAGGTGCAATATCCTCCAGGGGGAAGACAGCACCCCATTTATCGAACATAGTTTCCGTGGAGATTTTATTTGAGTTTACAAGTAGTTGATCATATAGGACGGAAATGTTGTAACTTTTGTTCTTGATGAAATCATCTAAGACTGATTTTTGGAAACTTTTAGCTGAGCTGGGTGAACAAGATTTAACATAGGCTATTGCCTGGTGGTAGTATAGCAGATGTGATGGGGGCAGTTTATATTCCCCTGCAAGTTCCGTGTATGGTTTTATAGAGAGATCCGAGGGTCTAACCAAGGAATGAGCCAGCGTTAGTCCATTCTGTTCCCAGAGTCGGAACGAAGCATATTCCATAAATTGTGGAAATAATGGATTGCCATGAAGAGGCAGGTGTTTAGAGATAGTTGAGGGAACTCCCAAACGTTTCCGTATTTCCCTCCATGCTATCATAGTGTCTCGAAAGAGTACGTGTCGTTGAAGATGTACGGGCAATGCTGTAAAGGTGCTATGGAGCACTCCAGGAAGGTCCCATGGGTAGGCTAGTTGAGTTTCAATGTGGTAGTTGGAATAATTTGAGGATTTGGTGATCCAATCCAGACCATAGCGTAAGAGGCAAGACAAGTTATACAGCCTAACATTGGGTAAGCCAGCTCCCCCCTCGTTCTTCGGAAGGTGCAGTTTGGCAATGGATATCCTTGATCTCCTCTTATTCCAGAGGAAGGCCATAATGGCTTTGTTTAGAGTATTAATATCTTTATGTTTAAGGAGGAGAGGGAGGGTTTGGAGGGGGTAAAGCAGACGTGGGAAACTAATCATTTTGACCAGGTGGCACCTTCCAAAGAACGAAAGGGGCAGAGTCATCCACAATTCCAATTCTTTAATAATTTTTGCCAAAAGTGGGACATAGTTCAGTTGGTAAAGTGAAGAGGTATGTCGGCCAATCTTGATGCCCAGGTAGGTGATGTGATGGTGGTTCAAAGGGAAAGGGAGGGAGTGATCCCAGTGGTCTATGACTGGTTGCGTTAGTGGGAGGACTTCACTTTTATCGAAATTAATTTTTAACCCCGACAATAGTCTGAATTCCTTTAACAGCGAACATAACGCTGGGAGGTCAGTACTAGGTTGAGATGTGAATATAAGCAGATCATCTGCAAAAAGTGCAGTTTTGAGCTCCGTTTGACCTAGCGGGACACCGTGGATTGTGTTCGAGGTCAACAAGTACCTGGAAAGGGGCTCTATGGCCATGTTAAACAATAAGGGGGAAAGGGGACAGCCCTGACGTGTGCCCTTGTATAATGTAATCGGGTTTGATATGCCTAAAGACGTGAAGATACGCGCTGAGGGGGAAGCATAGATAGCTTTTAAGAAGTCAGTTATCTTGCCGGAAAACCCAAATTTCGCCAGGGTCAGGAAGAGCCAGTCCAAATTAACATTATCGAATGCCTTCTCGGCGTCTAAAGTCACTATGGCAGAGTGACTAGTAGGGTTAGCTTTAGCATGTTCAAGGACCGCCAAGACCTTGCGGATATTTGCAGTGGCCGACCTCCCCCTGACGAAGCCAGCTTGGGAGGGGTGAATGAGTGTGGGAAGAACCTGTGCTATTCTGGAAGCTATTATTTTTGATAGAATTTTAGCATCAATGTTTAAAAGGGATATTGGCCGATAGGAGCCTGGTTGAGTGGGGTCCTTGCCCTTTTTGGATAGTAGTTTGATGTAAGCCTGAGAGCCCGTGGGTAGATAAGTACCATTTTGCCACATATTGTTATACAGTGTAGTGAGAGTGGGTAGGAGGGTATCCTTAAAAGTTTTGAAAAATTCCGTCGAGTAACCGTCTGGGCCCGGCGCTTTTTGAGATGCCATATGAGATATGGTGTGAGCGTGTCTTTTTTTTTTTGGCGTCCCTGGGTGGGCACGAACCACCAACCTTTCGGTTAACAGCTGAAAGCGCTGATTTCGCTGATTTGTGTCATTTTTATTTGTTTATTTTTTACTAGTAATTGCGGCGATCATCGATTTTAAGCGGGACTGCAACATTGCGGCAGACGGATCGGACACCTGACATTTTTGACACTTTTGGGGGGACCAGTGACATTACTACAGTAATAAGTGCTAAAAATATGCACTGTTACTTTACTGACACTGGCAGGGAAGGGGTTAACACCAGGGGAGACCAAAGGGTTAAATGTGTGCCTAGGGGGTCCTTTCTAACTGTGTGGTGATGGGCTCACTGGATGAACACAGAAATTATGATGAACACCTAAATAGGAGGAGGATTCCGGTGTTCATCACTGACACAACAGCAGTCTGCTGTGTTACCGCTGGCGAGTGCCTGCCGGACCCGCTGATTGGCTCCCCCTCTCGTCCGCACTAACTGCTACATGAAGCGACATACATGTACGTCGTTTCGCGTAACAATGCTAACCTGCCACATTAAAACGACGGCAGCTGGTCGGCAAGTGGTTAAACTCAACTCACACACCAACCCATTTACTATTCCTCCCCTATGAAAACTAAATCTATCAATTTAACGGTTTCTAAAAACTGTTAAATTCCAAGCATGTCGGGAGTGCTAACTGTCACATTTGCTTGTGCTTTCTACTCAACTGTCAAATCATCAAATGGCTGGAGTCATAACTAATCACATGTGCAGCACAATGGCAGTTGCAGATCAAACAGAGGCCATGATGGGAGCCTGGTTGGCTGAAAAGGAGCGGAATGTTTAGTTCCGCTTTAAAGCCCATTTACACTTTTTTAATAGCACCCCCGAAGTATATACAAAATACTCACCCTCTACTGCTCCAGCATTGGCCTCTGAATTTCCACCCCAGTACATCGCCAATCTGCTTCCATGGTAAATGATGCTGGACAAGGTCAAGCCATAATGGATGCACCACAAGCACTGCGCTGTCATGTTGGTCTGGGTCTACAGGAGAATGCTACGAAAAACATGTCACATGACTGAGCACTCTTCTCGGCAGCGTTCAGGACCCGCATTGGTGTCCAGAAGAGGACCCTGCATGTCACATGAATGCCATGAAGAATTCATGGTAAAATGTATATATATGAAGAAAATAAAAATAAATTAAATGCTATGGAAGGTGGGGAGGATCACAAAGTTGGAAGCCGGCTTTAACCCCCCGTTTTAGATATTCAGTTCCCCTGCATCAAGGTCTTGTGTGCCAAATGCCACCATTCCTACACCAAAGATATCAAAGCGGAGGTGCTTGCACGTGAATCATACAGCGTTTGATAGATTTAGGTCAGAGTAAAAGTAATACTTCTCTAGATATATTCATGTTCCTATAGTTGGCACTTCTGGGGTGCTCCTCTGAGCTTGTGGCCAGTAAAAACCTGTTAAAAAAGGTTTCTGTGTACATCATAATGAGAGAAGCTGCTGGGATTGTCATTGTAATGTCATTGTCATATTCATAGCTGTAGAAGACTTTTTGTCTCCTCCTTGCTTTGGATCAGTGATCAGGACCAAGGGGCTGTGACTCAGCTTGGAGCAGCCATCATGCTGCAGAAAGGGGGACATTGGGAATGTCATTGAGATGATTCATTATTTTTAATACAGTCTCTGTGCTTCCCCACCCCCCTCTGTCCTATGCATCCTGCGCTCCCTCCTTTTCCCGACTAGTGGGAGGATGGAATACTTAGGGTGGGGGTGGGGATGAGAGGGTACGAGAGAGCCTGAACTATACATAATGTCATGGACCAGCTCAGCTTCACTGTAGAATGATTATCTGGCAGCCAACATGTGGCCTAGGAGTTTTAGAATGGGCACAACCATCAGAGGCTTTACACAGAGGAATTTTGGCTTGTGATAGGTTGCCTTTACAGCCAAACCAGCAGTATAATATAATAATATTATATTATGCATGTGTGTGACAGTGTGGAAGCCGGCTGGATGACTGGATTGCATGTATATATATATATATATATATATATATATATATATATATATACAGTATAGTACAAACATATAAATCATCCACGTGAGCCCCCCAAAGGAGCTTGCAATCGAAAACCTTTTGTAAGAATTTGCCTGCACCAATCCATTCAGGGATGTTAAGATCGGAGTTCAGGAAAGGAAACTCTGCTCTACTTTTCTTTTCATCCTGAACTCTGGAATACTGTGCACTATGCAGGCCTATAACATGAAGTGGCACATAGTAAAAAATGAAGTCAGTAATTTTCCAATAGCCTGTTTAAAATTTTGTAAGCAATTAAGTCACACATCAGGATAATTTTGTAAGCAATCAGTCATTGTTTACTGCTTAGATGTGAATGCCACCTTTAAAAGTATTTTTTTTTATTTCCAGTGGAAATTACTGTCTTGTTATAGTTCTTTATAAACTAATTTTTCTTTTTTTTTTTTTACATCCCCAACTATTAAGCCTTGTCAAAAGGCTATTTTCTTCTAGAAGTACCCAAGGACACAATTCTGTCTAATGCTGATGTGGCTTGTACTTGAAAGAAGCATTAGTCATGTACTAATAGGTAGTGTGCCACAGAGTACATTGCCTGTTACCAGATGTACTGTATTACCATGAAGTAATGCAGGTTTTTATACCTCAGAAAGCATTTTGTCTCCTATTAACTGACTGCATGACAATTGCAGTGGTGTCAGTAGATCATAATGTTGAGCTACAAGTTTTAAAGACTTGTCTTATTACACCTCTATGTTCGAATAAAGCTGGCTATACACATTTTTTTTTTGTTCAGAAAAATAATCAGATTCAGCTATCACTGCTAAATTGCATAGATGACCAAATCTCCCACTCAGCCTATCCTTATTCTGACAGCTAGCATCACTGATTGTCAAAATACCCGATTTGGTTACTTGGGGTCTAAACACTGCAATTGAAGAGGCAGGGTGAAGCGTCATGCATACGACAGGTCTGTGAGTACTGGGTTTTCCTAAGGTTTTTGTGGTGGGTCACTACAGTACAAGAACAGGGTGAAGGAACCTTATTATGGAGCGGCTCCAATCTTGGTCCTTCTATATAATGCTTCACCAAATTTTGGTTTATACATACACCACATGCAAGGACATTTGAGATGCACTGCAGGCTTCAATTTCTCTAAAAAAAAAATGCCTAGGAGTCAAAGCACATCTTGCCTAGGCTCTTCTATCAATTGCATTTCGTTCTCTATGTGCTTTGACTCTGTCAATAAAGTTTTTTAGGAAGTATTTGGAGTAGATAACGTCTTTGCATACAGCAATTTTATACTGCCGAATATGCAGAAAATCTGTAAGACTTTTCTGATCTAGAATACAGATTTATTTTTTTTTTTAAATATTATACTTTTAGTATTTTGTTGTCTAAAAGTGTTTCGTAGATTAATTTACCTTTTGAATATCATAGTCACCCCTTCACACATTCAGGCGAATCTAAACCAAAAACAAATGTAATATATTAAATATCATATAAAGCAGTGCTAAAGTGTACATACACAGTAACAAAGATATAAATGGTAATCAAATCCATACAATCATAGTGAAAAAATATATATGAATGAAAAAAATGATATATATATAGATATATATATATATATTTATTATTATAATACAGGATTTATATAGCGCCAACAGTTTGCGCAGCGCTTTACAGTGTGGGGGAAGACAATACAGTTACAGTACAATTCAAAACAGGAGGAATCAGAGGGCCCTGCTCATTAGATAGATATATATATATATATATATATATATATATATATATATATATATATATATATATATATATTAATAAAAGTCCAATAATGTTAAGCGATCTTCGGTAAAGTGCAAATGAAGATCAGAATGAAGATCACTGCCACCAACCCTTCAACACACGCCTCTTACCAGATCAATAGGACCGTAAAATTATAATGGTCAGATAGGCTCAAGCAGGCAAATGGATGTGGATGATCATCAAAGGTGAAGATGTTGTTAGCAGGCATTGGATCTCATGTGAACTTGTGCCAATGTCCAGCCAACTCCCATATTCTTTAACCAAGAAGAAGAAATGCTTGGAGCGGTCCTGTCTTGCAGGCTCTGCAGGGCGGGATGGTGCAGCGTCCAATAAGGAAAGCTGATCCTTGATGGATTTGATTACCGTTTAATTATTTGTTACTATGTATTCAGGGCACTAAAGTACACTTTAGCACTGCTTTATATGCTATTTACATTTGTTGGACTGGTATCACAGTTTAAGTGGCTGCTTTTCACATTATTATTTTTCTGAGCATGGATATTTCTTGGTTTATTAAATGTAATATATTGCAGCTTACCAGTCGTTATTGGTGGTTGTATTAGTTTCTCTTTTCAGGGCCTTTTCACCACTATTTTTACATGTTAATTCTGCCGATAACTTAGAGTGACTATGCCCACTCATTCTAGTGAAAAAAAATATTTTGCGCTAGGTGATGTGAGTGTTAATAAATACATATAATTGACAGCTGCACTCGCAATACTGTACACGCGAATATTGACAAGAAGGCAATAGAAAAAGCTTTGCGCTGCCGTCACAAAATAACTGAAAATAATGTGTTTATATTACAATCAAGCATACTGCGAATTAAATTAAAAGGTGCAATTCATATACATAAAGTGCTTCCAAACCACTGAATAAATAAATCAAAGTTCATATAGTTAAGCATGGTTCAGTTCATGCTATCATGCAAAGAATAAAGTGAAAAGTGCCGTAAAAATAAAAAAATATCAGTCCCAATATCCAAATAACGGTGGTGTTCCACTCATATATTCATATGAACATCTGTGCTGTGTCACTAGAAAGTGTTCCACTCCCACCAGTGAGAATTCGCTCCATACCGGAAAGGTATAACCCTTGCAGGTCAAAAGCGCCTTAATGGATATAAATCTCATAAAGGATAACTCTCAGCAGGTAGATCAGTGTGATAACCGACCACTTGAATGTACTCTCCTCCTCTCCACAATAATACGAACCAATGGCAATCAAACAAGTACAACTGGAGCATGATACCTTCTTCTTTGAGCAATGCCCAATATAAAAAAAAGTTTATTTTAAAAGACCCAACAATAATAAGAAAGCATGCATTCAGTTTATACCGCATCTGGCGCTCCGGGGAGGTGCTGACGTCACTGCAATTTCCTCCGCCCAATGTATGTTTCGTCGTATGAGACTGGGGCAACTGGGAGGAGCTGCATTGTCGCCCAAGACTGCTCTCCTGATTTGCACTACAGTCTCTTACCCTTTTCCTCATCTCATTACATAGAAAGGAGCTGTTTTTTTGTTCACATAAGATAGCTGAAAAAGTTGATAACTTGGTTCTGGATTGCAGTTCAAGTCCACAGGAAGTTACCAAGACACAAGATTTTTGACTGGATCAATAGGTATTTTCCTGGGCTAGCAGAACTTGCACTTGGCCATGAAATGGAAGTAAACCCATCGATTTAACGGTTTATATTTTGACACATGCCGGGAATGTAACTGCCCCATTTGCTTGTGCTCTTAAAGCGGAGTTCCGCCCCCCTTAAAAAAAAAAATAGTCAGCAGCTACTAATACTGTAGCTGCTGACTTTTAAATAGTAGAACTAACCTGTCCACGGAGCTCGCAATGTCGGCACCCAAAGCCAATTTATGTATCGGCTCTTGGGTGCCGCCGCCCCCATTCAGGATAAGGGAACCCGGCAGTGAAGCCTTTCGGCTTCACTGCTGGTTCCCTACTGTGCATGCGCAAAGCACGCTGTGCTTGTTAATTGGCCCAGCGGTGGAGGAAAAAAGGGGCCGAACTTCTGAGGGACAGCACCACGGGGTTGTCTCCCAGGGAGTGGGGAAGGCTACCTGTCAAAATCAGGTACTCGTTCCTCCCTGAAAGGTGCCAAATGGGGCACCGGAGGGGGGGAGGAGGAAGCAGATTAAAAGTGGAACTCCGCTTTAACAACACTGTCAAACCATCAAATGGCTGGTGTCATAACTGATCACGTGCAGCATCATGGCAGTTGCAGATACAGAGGCCAAGATGGCAGCTTCCTTGGCTGAAAATGTTAGGAGAGTTTAGTTCCACTTTAAAAAAGAAAACATCTGTCACTTTTAGGCTGTTAAATTCCATCCTAACCACCTGTTTTAACCCCAAAATTGCTGCATCAACAAACCACAGTCACGTGCTTTGCGGTATTTTCCCACTGACCGAAGTGATATTTTTTGCTGTGGGCGAGAAGCAAACGATGGCGGCCGCGACATGTGAACACCCCCATCCTCTGTCTTTGCAGCTTAAAACGGGGAGCTAAAAAATGTGACTCAACTGTGCATTTTTTTCTCCCCCTAACCTGAAGTCTAAATAAGCCCTTAAGGACCATTAAGCTGCAATGTATAACTTTTTAAAAACATTTTTATTAAAGATATACGTTTATGTCCTCATTGATGCTACTACAATGCTAATCTAATTCTGTTCATGTAGTTGTAGTGTTTGCTGCTTTAATACTACTAATAGATACTTACTGTCTACCTCCCTATTGTTTTCTTTTTTTCAGTGCTATAGGTATAGGAGACACGTTCAGTAAATAATTTTACAAAAATCTTCTTTTTGTAAGCAGTGGAAAACCTCATAATAGCTGCATAAAGAAAATTGTTACTTGATTAATGTGTTACCTGAGACGGTTGGCCTCTAAAGACTCCATAGTTGGTTGGTAAAGGCAAGGTATGAACTTGAGTTCAAGGGAAAAGCAGAGTGCAATGAGTAATACTTTCTGCTCATGACAGCTCTTTGTTGATCTAAGAGAGAGAGAGCACTTAAAGAGAGCGAAGCCATTTATGTGATTATAAAGAGCACTTGGTACTCTCCTGTTCAAGATGGAAAATCATTTCTAAATAGGAGTTAACTGTCGAGATGAGTATTGTGCACTTCTGTCTTGCAGTGGGTATGCAATATATCTTCCCTTCACTTACTTTGAAAGCAGCTGGCCAGAAAAGATGAACCAATTTCTGTTTGCTGTGTTTTCAAAATGTTTGTAATAATGGGTCACATAAAATCCAATAAATAGTTCTTTTTTTTTTTTTTTTTTAAGAACTACGGCTTCGTTTAGATTTTTAGTCATATTTGTACAGTTGCCAGCAGCAAAAGTGCAAGCAATTTTGGTGGACTGAACTTTTCTCTAGCTATAGTTTCTGTATATAGCAGGTACTGTAAATAGAACACCTATAATTTATGCATTTACCTTGCTATAAATGAATCTGTTAAATAATCTTTTTTCTAATAAATTTTTTTGAAGGAAGCTATTTTTCCTAAATTCTATAGGGTTGCCTGTCACTTCTTTCAAACAAGTGTATTTTTTTTTTTTATGGAAATGAAGAAAAGAGTATAAGTAAGCCTGTTGCTCTCTCCTGCAAGGAGAGAATCGGTGCAAGATAAGTAACCCCAAACCTTTAGGATGGGAATTGCCACAGGATAGGTGAGCCCTATTCTTATAAAGGGAAGGGCTGGGCTGAAGGATATGTGAGCCCATAGGTCTTAGAATTAGGGGGCTGAAGAATAACTAAGCCTGTAGTTCTAAGGAAGTAAGGACTGCCAAATAGGTGAGCCTGTTGCTCTTAAGAACAGAGGGTTGCAGGATCAATAAGCCTGTAGTTCTAAGAGAGGGAATGGTTGAAGAATAAATGATCTAGTATTTATTTTGCAGAGAAGGTTGCAGGATAAGTAAGCTCTTAGGCAGGGAAGAGTTGCAAGATAAGTGAACATGTAGCTCTTAGGAAGGGAATGGATTAAGAATAGTTGAGTCTGTAGCTCTTAGAAAGGTAAGTGCTGCAAGATAGGTGAGCCCTAGCTCTTATGAAGGGAAGGGCAGCAGGATATGTGAGCCCATGGGTCTTACGAAAGAAAAAAAAAGGGCTGCAAGATAAATAAGCCTGTAGCTCTAAGAGAGGGAATGCTGGTGGAATAAATTGGGTAGAGAGGGCTTTAGTGAACTAAGTCTGTAGCTCATAGGAAGGAAAGGGTTGCAGGATGCCTGCGCCTGTAGCTCCTAGGAAGAGTAGCAGGTAATTGAACGCATTGCTGTTAGGAGGGGAATTGTTCCAGGATAAGTAAGATACACATAGATCGTATAAAGGGAGGGATTGAAGGAGGTGTGAGCCCCCGTAGCTCTTTGAAAGGGAAGGGTTGTGGGGTAAGGGAGCCCCTAGCTCTTAGCATGACAGGGGTTCCAGGATAAGTAAGCCCATTGATTTTAGAAAGGGAAGGGTTACGGGAAATGTGAGCCCCCGTAGCTTTTTGGAAGGGAAGGGTTGCAGGGTGAGTGAGCCCATAGAGCATAGGAAGGGAAGACTGCACGATATATGAGTCTGTAGGACGCAGGATAAGTAAATCGGTAATAGCAAATTGACTCCACAATGAATATAAGGGGAAAAAAAGACAGGTTTACAAACTCCTATCCTCTCCATGTCTCATTTTTTCATGCCCTTGATGTATAAGTGCACATCGTCATATGGCACCACAGCAGTCATCATACATGTTTGAGAAGGCTACTGATGCTTAATGAAGAGAAGTTATCATGGAACCCAGTAATGGGGCTTTGTGACATCTGGATAAAGATTCATAGCTTAGGATGTAATCATAGAGCCACTGAACCTGTAAGCAAAGGGTAATAAATTCCCTAACAGGAATGCATCCTTGGGTCACGTTCTTTCATTAGTATGGACAATTGGTACGACCGGAAGTTTAGCATTGTTGTGTCACAGTGTACCACTGTACAACACAGCTGCAAAATTATGGTGATTACAGGTCAGAAAAGATGACTTGCATGCAATTCATTGCCAAATGACATTTGAGCATATTGCAGAAGAAAAGTATGAAGTCTTATGATTCTAACATGGTGATAGTGGTTGTTTGACAAAAGATCTGAGATGATGCTTACTGAGATTGCAGGGCTTTACTTCACTGTTTGTGCATTTTATGATTTTATTTTATAATTTACAGTACTAAAGATACAAACTTTGAAAATATTAGAAGACTGGGAAATAATTTTGGAGTAACAAGGAAATCGGGACACAAATATTAAATACGTCACTTGATTCTTGGAATGTACCCTTTAAAATAATCACATTCTGTTGCTTTGCAGCCTGAAATGAAGACCGATACAGTTTTTTGTTTTATCCAGCTCTCTTTACTCAGTTCAACTTATCACACCAACATGTCAGAAAACAAAATTCAAAAACAGAATCACTGAGTTGGAAAAGGATCAGCCTCCTCTTAAAACTGACTTAATCGGATGTAGCTAATCACCTTTTCAATGGCACACAAAGTCATTTGACTTTCAACTGTGATCGGCTGGGGCATTTTGATTAGCTCAGTATGACAAGAGCTTTCCAGGAGCTTTCAGTCCCTGGTATAGCAACTGAAGCAAACATTCAAACTATGGGTGGCAAGGTAACTGGTCAGAGAGGCTACCAAGAGGCCTATAGCAACTCTGTAGAAGTTGCAGGAATTTATGACAGAGTGGTCATTGTGTGCCTGTGACAACCAGACATTTGTATGGGGGAGTTGCAAGAAAAAAAGCCACTCTTCACGAAAAGCTACATGCAGTCATGACTGAGCTTTGTGAAAACGCCCCTTGAAGATTCCGAGGTAACATGGAAAAAGGTGTTCTGGTCAGATGAGACTAGAATTGAATTATTTGGCCTCAACACCAAACAATATGTCTGGCAGAAACCCAATACAGCTCACCATCCAAATAACACAATTCCTACAGTAAAGCATGGAGTTGGTAATATCCTGTTATGGGGGTGTTTCTCTGCAGCATGGCATGGATGGTTTTTCTTGTAGGCTGGATGGGAAAATGGATGGGGAAAAATAATGTCAAATTGTTAAGGTAAATCGAATGCCCTATGCCAGAAAGTTGTCAATAGATAGAAGGTTTACCTTCCAACATGACAATGATCCAAACCACACAGCAAAATTGACCACACAGTGGTTAAGGGTAAAAAACGTAAATGTCCTTGCATGGCCTAGTCAGAGCCCAGACTTAAACCCCATTGAAAATCAATGGAATGACTTGAAGACTGCAGTCCACAAACTGTCACCATCACATGTAACTGAACCTAAGCAGTTCTGCAAAGAAGAGTTAAGCCCCGTACACACACGCAGATCGTCGTCATACAAATGTTCGTCTTTTCTCCCCGGGATGTCGGTGTCTGTTGAAAAGTGCAAAGACAGCACAAGGACAGCACAAGAATTTTGTCCGCAGACTTCAGCTGACTGCAGAAGTGATGTCATGTAATGGTTAACTTTCCCTGTGTTTTTTATTTTCTGAGCATGCCCAGTCTTGCAAATCTGCGGTCTGTCGGCTGATTTCTGTACTGACAGGCGAACAATCGTCCGTTCTGGTGTCTGCAGACAAAAATTTTCATGTTTGCAAGAAAGACTCTTGTCCGCGGATTGTGTGCAGACATCTGTCGGAGGCACCATACTAAAACGCATACAATCGGCAGATCTTTCGTCCGCCGACGAAAAGGCTGTAATTAAAGCAAAAGGTGGTCCATCAAAATACTGACATAAGGGGGTGATTCCAACTCAGTGATTCATTTTTTTAATTTTATTTTTTTTTTCTAACATGTTGATGTTAGATCTTTTACTTGGATGTTGTAAGTTGGATAAAACAAAAACTGTGTCTGACTTCATTTCAGGCTGCAAAGCGACAAAATGTGATTATTTTAAAGGGGGGGGGTGGTCTTTTCTATACCCACTGTGTGTGTGTATATATATACAGTATATAGTTAAACCAAGGTGGGATACTTTTGCCGTGTAGTCAATATCCTTCTCATAAGATTACATCTAGTGTGGCTCTCCTCTGTTTTCCACCAGACATGTATCATAAATTGGAGATACAATCTCAATCTTTGTAATATTTAATTTACTTCAAATCTTCATGTATATTACAAGCAGAAAAGGTACTGCACAGTTTCGGACATAACCATGTTGTTCATCAAGCTGCATGAAGATTTGAAGTGAAAGGAAATATTGCAAAGATTGAATCTCCAATTTTATATATATATATATGTGTGTGTGTGTGTATATATATATATATGTGTTGTGAGGGATTAGCTCGGTGGCGGGTGTGGATGACCCCTTGGGGGGTGCGTTTTCCCAGAGAGGTAGCCGACAAGTGCTTGCAAACAAACAGTGTGGTTTATTAAATGGTGTTTTCTTCACCAGGCTGTATGCAGCAAAACATCCAAAATAAAATAAAACAGAAAATAAATCCTTGCCTCTGTGGGCGGCTACCTTCTCACAACTGGAACCTGCCTAAGTGTCTGTCTCCAACCTACCGTCGGGCAGACTTCCTTGTCCTCCAGCGGACACTCAATAGTCCTTTTATAATAGCTTCACAGGGCAACACAGTCCTTTTGTTTCTTTCACATCAACAGTTCGTCTTCTCACCTTTGAGACGTATTCACCCTTGGTTACCGTCCCGGGCACACATCACTCCGGGGGGTCTTCTCCCAGGCCCACACATCCTGTCGGGAGGCACACGCTGACTGTCCTCCTGCTCCCAGCCCACATGGCTTCAGGACACAGCTTCTGGAGGCAGCAAACAATAGGAATTTCTCTGAACAAATTATAGAGCCTTAACTCCCTCATTCTGAACAGGTGAAGGCCTTTCAACTTCCTGCTGGCTAGCTCTGTAGCCAACACCCTAAATTAATTAATGGACTTTCTAAATCAGGTAGAAATGTATCTCCTTCCTGTGACTACATTCCCAGATTTAGCTGACTTCCTGTTACATACCCCCCCCTCTTGTTTCAACCCTAGGGTTGGGACACAGATTTCCAGGCACGCATGTGTCAAGCACTGCTGACTCACTGATAAGCCTCCTATTATCCTCAAGCTTCCGGATGAAACTGTTTTGTCATCTTCATTGACGGATTTCTCATAAATGCCACACAGTTTGTCTCTCATCTCATATACACATTCTTCAACTGCATTTTTGGCATCATTTCGCTCCTTCTCGTTTCTGTCATCTTCATTGACAGCTTTCTCATAAATGTCAGACAGCTTGTCCCTCCTAACCGTCTGTCCAATCCACCATGGAGGACCGTGATCCATAGGCAACTCAATTGGGCTAGTCTTAATGTCTTCAACATTCTTAAGACGCCTCTCTCTGCAATCCATAAATGTTTTCCACAAAACTTTGAGAACCTTTGCTTCACTAAGCTTTGTTCCAAGTAGGGACTCTTGACATCCCTCTGTGACTTGAGTTGCCTCTCCATACAGCTGTACACAATCATTGACTTTTTGTTGTAAAAGGGAATGATCTTCCTTCTTGAGCTTTGCTTGCTCTAAGATGCTGTGCAGAGGATTTTCCAATTGAGACAACAGGCTGTCACACATTTCTTCAAAGTGACCCCTGTTCCTTTTCCCAGAGATATCAATATCATTCAAACATTTCATATTCATAGGCAGATCTGAAGCATTTGCACTCATCAACTTCTTAAACTTTTCGCCCTCCTGAGCGAGTCGCAGTAAAGGCCTACTACTTGATTTGATATTCAGTTTATATTTCTTGCCAAACTCTTCACAGAAGTAGCCAACCAGAACATCATCAACTTTCCTTCCACCAACATAGGGGTCAAAGGCAACAACACAGTTGAACCCAGCGATCTGGGTGGTATCCATTATAGACCTCCTCTCTGCATCAGTGAAGAAGCATGGAACTGCAACACATTCTTTTACAGGTTTCTTCAATGCACTTTCTGCTGAACTATTTGACCGCTCAAGGTCACCTAGTTCTTTTTCTCTATCTGAATTCCACATGGAATGCATCTCAAGATCACGATCAAACTTCTGCCACCCGTCTTTCACCAGTTCCATTTTGGAAACACTCCCTGAAAGGCACTTATTCATTTGCTTCACGTTTTCACCAACAGCCTTAGTTTTCTCCACTAGGTTTTCAGCCTGAACTGAGAAATCACCACATTTCTTACTCAGCTCCTTTGTTTGCTGAAGTTCTAATGATACATTTTCCAATGCTTGAAGTTTTTGAAGGAACGGTTTATTCCAAAGGGGTGATTCAAGCCACACGTCGTCACATTTCTGAGGCTCACTCAGGACAGACCCCAAAACACTGATCCTTTTAAAAACTGCATCAGGCACACTATCCCCTCTTTGGGACAGATCCTCTGTTGCCTGGAATTCCTCTTCCAGTTCCTGCAACGGAATCTTCATCTCTTCTACTTGCTGTTCTAAGGCTCGTTTAGACTTTTCTAGCTCCTGAACGCTTTTCTCAACCTCATCCTTGTAGCTGACCACATGTTCCATCTCTGTACATAGCTGCTTGTTAACTCTTTCTAGTTCAGCCTTGGACTCTAGAGCTTCCTCCAAAGAGCGAGCCAAGAACAGGGCTTTGCTCTCGTTATCACGCGCCTCCGCTTCTGCGCGGTCGCGTTCTTCTGCATATTTTGCAGACACAGTCTTCTCTTCACCAAGCATCTGATCAAACTTCTTTTTCACATCTTCAACACACTGTAATGAACCAACGCTTTCTTCCATGCGTTTTTTCATATCCGCTATCTGAGCTTGCAATGTTGCGACTTGCTCTGATAGGTTTTTCTTTGCTTCCGCCTCCTCTTTTAATTGTTCCAGGAAGCCATTTTTCTCATCTTCCATTTGTTTGAGCTTTGTGCTAAAACTCAGCCTTTGACACCTCTCTTCCTGTAAGAGTTCCTGCGTGTCTTGCAGCTGCGATTCCAAGATAGAAAAATCTTCCGCAATTTCTCTAGATTTGCTGTCTGCTTGAGAAAGCTGATTTGTAACATTGTCCAACTCAACCTGCAATCGGGTTGCCTTCTCTGACAGCTTAGCACACACTCGGTCACCTTCTGACACCTTGACTTGCGATTCCTGCAGCTGTGCCTCTACTTTTTTTCTCTTGTGTTCAGAATCTCCTTTTCCCTGCATAAGAGCTTTCACCTCACTGGCTAGCATCTGGGAATAAGAATGTAATTCTGCCACACAGGCTTCTTTCTCCTTTAACTGCTGCTGGACACGTTGGGCTTCCCCTTTCCAACTTTCACAGTCCGCACGCCATTCATTTACCACATTGCTCAAAGTAGTGAGCTCATACACAGTACTCAGTAATTTAGCCTCTCTTTCACTTTTCTCGTTGTCGCTGAGAGACAATGTCGTTTTCAGAGCGACATTCTGTTCCTGCGACTCCTGCAGGTCTATTTTTGTAGCTCCCAAAGACTGAAGACTTTTTTCCAGCTGATTACGCAACTCCAACATATCAGCCATACTTTGCTTCTGCAAAGTCTGAATTTCACTTTCCTTTTCCATGAGGATGGTATCTTTCTCCATTATAGTCTCTCTGCGTTTTTGCAACTCGACCAAAAGAAGAGCAGTGGATTCTTCCCACTGTAACACATGAGACTTGAGTAGTTCATTCATTTCCTGCAAGTTTCTATGCTCCATTTTAAGCAATTCCAAGGCTTGTTCCTTTTCTTCCATTTTCCGTTGCAAGGCATCCAACTCAGCCCTGCACACATACTCGGTTTCTTCCAAACCGATGGCCTCCATTGGCTGCTGGCGTCTCTGTTTCCAGCCTGCCATGCTCTCTTGATGAGCCTTTTGTTGAGCTGCAAAGCTCCGCTGAAAATCCGCATTTGCCTGCTGTTGAGCTGCATTTGCCTGCTGTTGAGCTGTATTTGATATAATCAGTTGTTTCAACATCTCCTCCATTTTGAGCTTACTTTTCATCTGAGCACACTGCGTCTCCATAGCAGTTTCATCAGTGTTGCTAGGGACAACAACCTTCCTCTTTAGTAGACTCTCTTTAGGCATGGATGGGGCTGGTTCAGACGGCAACATCCCCTCCATCCATAGAATCCGGTCTCTCATTTCATCTATCTTTGCATTTTTCAGGCGTTTGGACCGCCCCATCTTCAATAACTCCACAAACAAATTTTTCACAGTCCAGCAAAAATTTTTCAGACCACTGTCTCTTTAACACATGTAGTTTTTCTCTCTCTCTTGCAAGATCTCTTTTCCTGCACACACAGTTTGTGCAGTCACTTGCACCAGACACAACAAAGTTCATCAAATAATTTTGAGACCGCTGTCTCTTTAAAACACTTTTTTTTTTTTTTTTTTCTGTCAGGATCTTCTCTCCTGCACACATAGATTGTGCAATCTCATGCACCAGATAAAGTTCATCAAACATTTGCACTTCCTTGCAGGGATCTCTGCTTATGCCCACTGCATACCTCCACCATATGTGAGGGATTAGCTCGGTGGCGGGTGTGGATGACCCCTTGGGGGGTGCGTTTTCCCAGAGAGGTAGCCGACAAGTGCTTGCAAACAAACAGTGTGGTTTATTAAATGGTGTTTTCTTCACCAGGCTGTATGCAGCAAAACATCCAAAATAAAATAAAACAGAAAATAAATCCTTGCCTCTGTGGGCGGCTACCTTCTCACAACTGGAACCTGCCTAAGTGTCTGTCTCCAACCTACCGTCGGGCAGACTTCCTTGTCCTCCAGCGGACACTCAATAGTCCTTTTATAATAGCTTCACAGGGCAACACAGTCCTTTTGTTTCTTTCACATCAACAGTTCGTCTTCTCACCTTTGAGACGTATTCACCCTTGGTTACCGTCCCGGGCACACATCACTCCGGGGGGTCTTCTCCCAGGCCCACACATCCTGTCGGGAGGCACACGCTGACTGTCCTCCTGCTCCCAGCCCACATGGCTTCAGGACACAGCTTCTGGAGGCAGCAAACAATAGGAATTTCTCTGAACAAATTATAGAGCCTTAACTCCCTCATTCTGAACAGGTGAAGGCCTTTCAACTTCCTGCTGGCTAGCTCTGTAGCCAACACCCTAAATTAATTAATGGACTTTCTAAATCAGGTAGAAATGTATCTCCTTCCTGTGACTACATTCCCAGATTTAGCTGACTTCCTGTTACAGTGTATATATATATATATATTACTGTATAGTCACAAGCATGTATAAACGTGTGTAAGGAATTGTTTGCGTTACATCCTAGTTTCCATTTCTAGAAATGTATATCTTGAGAAATGTGTGTATATATATATATATATATATATATATATATATATATATATATATATATATATATATATATATATATACAGTGGGTACGGAAAGTATTCAGACCCCCTTAAATTTTTCACTCTTTGTTATATTGCAGCCATTTGCTAAAATCATTTAAGTTCATTCTTCTTCCTCATGAATGTACACATAGCACCCCATACTGACAGAAAAACACAGAATTGTTGACATTGTTGCAGATTTATTAAAAAAGAAAAACTGAAATATCACATGGACCTAAGTATTCAGACCCTTTGCTCAGTATTTAGTAGAAGCCCCCTTTTGATCTAATACAGCCAGGAGTCTTTTTGGGAAAGATGCAACAAGTCTTTCACACCTGGATTTGGGGATCCTCTGCCATTCCTCCTTGCAGATCCTCTCCAGTTCTGTCAGGTTGGATGGTAAACGTTGGTGGACAGACATTTTTAGGTCTCTCCAGAGATGCTCAATTGGGTTTAAGTCAGGGCTCTGGCTGGGCCATTCAAGAACAGTCACGGAGTTGTTGTGAAGCCACTCCTTCGTTATTTTAGCTGTGTGCTTAGGGTCATTGTCTTGTTGGAAGGTAAACCTTCGGCCCAGTCTGAGGTCCAGAGCACTCTGGAGAAGGTTTTTGTCCAGGATATCCCTGTACTTGGCCGTATTCATCTTTCCCTCGATTGCAACCAGTTGTCCTGTCCCTACAGCTGAAAAACACCCCCACAGCATGATGCTGCCACCACCATGCTTCACTGTTGGGACTGTATTGGACAGGTGATGAGCAGTGCCTGGTTTTCTCCACACATACCGCTTAGAATTAAGGCCAAAAAGTTCTATTTTGGTCTCATCAGACCAGAGAATTTTATTTCTCACCATCTTGGAGTCCTTCAGGTGTTTTTTAGCAAACTCCATGCGGGCTTTCATGTGTCTTACACTGAGGAGAGGCTTCCGTCGGGCCACTCTGCCATAAAGCCCTGACTGGTGGAGGGCTGCAGTGATGGTTGACTTTCTACAACTTTCTCCCATCTCCTGACTGCATCTCTGGAGCTCAGCCACAGTGATCTTTGGGTTCTTCTTTACCTCTCTCACCAAGGCTCTTCTCCCCCGATAGCTCAGTTTGGCCGGACGGCCAGCTCTAGGAAGGGTTCTGGTCGTCCCAAACTTCTTCCATTTGAGGATTATGGAGGCCACTGTGCTCTTAGGAACCTTAAGTGCAGCAGAAATCTTTTTGTAACCTTGGCCAGATCTGTGCCTTGCCACAATTCTGTCTCTGAGCTCTTCAGGCAGTTCCTTTGACCTCATGATTCTCATTTGCTCTGACATGCATTGTGATCTGGAAGGTCTTATATAGACAGGTGTGTGGCTTTCCTAATCAAGTCCAATCAGTATAATCAAACACAGCTGGACTCAAATGAAGGTGTAGAACCATCTTAAGGATGATCAGAAGAAATGGAAAGCACCCGAGTTAAATATATGAGTGTCACAGCAAAGGGTCTGAATACTTAGGACCATGTGATATTTCAGTTTTTCTTTTTTAATAAATCTGCAACAATGTCAACAATTCTGTGTTTTTCCGTCAATATGGGGAGCTGTGTATACATTCATGAGGAAGAAGAATGAACTTAAATGATTTTAGCAAATGGCTGCAATATAACAAAGAGTGAAAAATTTAAGGGGGTCTGAATACTTTCCGTACCCACTGTATATATATATAATATATTTTTTTTTTTATTAGTTGTCTATTGAAATAAAATTCTCGTGTATGTTGTAAAAGTGTTTGATTTTTGCACTTTACAGTCATGCAGTTGTGCACATCTGCTTTATTTTGGAACATATAATCTTTTACACTGGAAATATGACAAAAACATATAACATAAAATAACTTCATCACCCAGTTATGTTAAAACTATTAGGCTACCTGAAAAAAAAAAAAAAAAAACAAAGGAAAAATCCCGCAATCCATATGGAACAATCTTTTTTTCATTTATTTTTTTTTAAGCATACTGCTTAAAATAGTTGGCTGATTGAAATCCTTTTCAGAACTCATTCTATTTTTAGATTGCCTTTAAAATCAGAGTGGCTGGTGGAGCTGTTCTAAAATCTCTTACTCCTGGTTTGCCAAAACCCCGACCTATAAGCAGTAGAAATTCCTTTGGAGAAGATGGGGATTATTTTGTGGAAACCCCCATTTTCCCATCCTGAGAGCATTCTATCTCATATTTTCCTGTTTAAACTCATTTAGCTGCATCCGGAATAATAATACAGCATTTACATTATACGCCAATACCTTGTAACTGAGCAAGCCCTGTGTTTTGGGTCTGGAAATGCTACTAGTATCAGTGATTTTCCATGATATATGAGCAAAAGTGCAATGAAAGCAGCCGTCCTTATCGGTGTCATTTGTAACTGATACATTTCCTGTGTGTGTTTGTAACGCATATTGCCTCTTGTTTGATTTTGATGCCTCTTCTAAGACCAGTTATTAAACTTGATCTTCGCTTATTAATTTCTGAGAAAGCCTGCACAACCTAATGCCAGTAAAGGAGATTCTTAAATTAATAGCTTCTTACAAACACTGATGTACAATAGCTGGAAAGTAATTCAAACTGTGTAAGATGGCACTTGTCAGGTAAGAGAAGCAGCAGTCTATGTAATTGTGTAACCGTGACTAGTCTGTTTAAATTGCCAATTATTTACATTTCGTCTGGCTGCTTTTAGCTATGCTAGTACCATATATTCTACCTTTTATATATATTTTTGAAATTATTATTTACAAGACATGAAAAAAAAAAAATGTTCTCTTTCCCTTAATTTTATTTATATAATTTCTTTTTTATTCTCTTTTCATTTTTTATTCTATTTTCCTGTTGATTAGAATTGCTATATAAGCAACCTTGGCAGGTGCTTAAAAAATGGAATTAATAGTTCTCTGCAAGATAACAACTGTTATTCTTGACGCTCTAGTGGCTGGTGTGCTCTTACTTTTCTACTCCAGCGCTGAAACCTCCGCCAATGTCTTGAGCATTCAATATTTCCAGGAGTGTCAGGTGCTTGTATTTCTTGCTGCTCACTGGGGCTTCATCTTCTGACCCATATGTCACTGTAGAGTGCTGTAAACCACATCGTGTGGCAGAAATCACAAGCACCTGACACTCCTGGAAGTGTCAAATACTGAAGAAACGGATGGAGACTGCAGAGCTAAAATGAAGGAAAGGTAGGTGACGTGGGCCACCAGAGCAGTGAGTATACTACCTCTTCTCTTGCTGAGACCTTTCAATTCACTTCTTAAAAATGTTGGTTGATTTAGGGAAACTTTTGCCCTTTTAAGCCCTCCTCTCACAGAGATACATACTTGCCTCTTTTCGATCTGATGACTTGGACCTCCAGGGGATTTTTTACATTGTGTGCCACACATCCTCTGTTTCCTAGACACATCTGCACAGTAGAGCCCAAATAGAAGCCTATAGGGCTTGTTTATCTCTCTCTCCTGCCAGCAGGGCAAAATGACATCAATTTGATCAGCTTAAAGGGGGGTGTGGCATTGGATAGATCATATCCGCTTGAAAGTGCATTTACCCATTAATTGTACATAAAACTGCAAGCAATGCATATCTAATTTCAAATTCTTATGCATGTGTGTAAATGAAAAATGTATCTTCTAAATTTTAGTAAAGGTCAGATTCCAGTTTCTTTTTCTACTGTATAAAAGCTGTGATTTCGCAAAAAAAGTGGCTCTATATTATTAGACTGTATCCGTGCTTTATAATAGTGATTCTAGATGCACAGTTGGCCAGGGGGCATAAAGGAACACTATTCCAAAATGAGGAATAACGTCTTATTTTTGGGATTTGAGATGGAAGTGAGACCTGCAGATACCTTCTGTATTAAGAAGGCTTTACTGTTCTTCCCAATCAAGTACGTAAAAAGAAGTTTAAAAAAAACAGTGGCTTTCAAAACTGACATTAATGTACATATGGAAGAGAAAAACTGGATGCTCAACCAAGCTTTTACAAACAGGATAAATGGATTTTAAATCGAGTATAAAAAAAAAAAAAAAAAATTAGATTTGAGAGATGAACTCCTTTGAACCTTTACAAACGAGAGACAAAAATGAAGTAAAGCAGTAATGTAAACTATATCAATTAAAATATAAGGTCCACTCATTTGCTCTTCCTGTATTATGATTCATTTTCTATCTATCTATCTTGCTTTAAATAAAGGTATATACAGCGGTATATTGTAAACAGCTGAACAAAAAAAAAAAGCTGCTAGAAAAAAAAAAAAAATCTTTCTGCGATGTGCTCAGTGTCATGCAACTGTAACTAGGTTCATCAGGCATATTTTTTTTTTTTATCTAGCCAGCTTAAAGTTGGAAGTAAGGAGTATATGTAAACCCAATCATTAAATCCCATAATAGTGTTAAATGTATTAATATAATTTGAAAAAAAAAATTATAATAGATTTAAACTTCTAGCTTTAACTTAAATAATACCTGGTGATCCTGTTATAAAGGTCCCTGTTTAGGCGCTTTCTGTTAGAGAGTAACAGTGTGCTGTCAATCTTCCAGTTGTTCTACTGCACTTTCATCCTGTTACATGGACTTCCCATGGAGACTACAAGTGGCTGTTTCAATGCAGAACATCAACCGGGTATGGGAAAACTAAAAGTCAGCAACTACAACGACTGTAGCTGCTGACTTTTAACAAATTTGCCAACCCATGAAGTCTAGCACTGTCTTCCATGTATCCAAATTCTTCGCAGAGCTTTTCAACTTCTCTGACATCACTTTGCATTCAAGTGCCAGCTGCACTTTCTGATGACTCACAGCCGGCCCCTAATGCATATGTGCAAGATCAGGGACTGCTGTGAGACTGGTCCTGTATCCTCCTGGGATGTCTGATGTATCCTCCCAGGAGGCTGCTGGTGGGCTGAAGGAATGTCGTCCTTGCCTAAGCCAAGATTGACCAAATTAAGGAAGTACCACAAAAAAGGTACATGCTACTTGAGAAAAAAAAAAAATGGATTGTGTAAGTTGCTGGCGGTGGGGAAGAAGAGAATGATGAAGAGTGTAATGTCCGGCTTAAGGTCTGCTTTAAAGTGGTTCTATACCTTCATTTTTTTCTTAATTATTATTAAAATAACAAACCTGTTTTACTCACCTGCTCTGTGCAGTGCTTTTGCACATAGCAGCCCCAATGCTCTTCTTCTGGGGTCCCCCACCGGCGCTACAGGCCCTCCTCTTTGGTGGCTGAAGCTTTTAATGGGGATACCCCTGCTCGCTCCTGAGTCCTGCTGCTGCGTTCATTGACACAGGCAGCGGGACTCGGCCCCACCCCCCTCTCCCGTGTCACAGCATTTGATTGACATCAGGGGGAGCCAATGGCTCCCCCTGCTGTCAATCTGCCCTAAGAGGAGCGAGACAGTGGCAAAAGCCGCTGCACTCATGCACATCACTGGATCAGATGGGCCTCAGGTAACAAAAGGGAGGGAGTGGGGAGCTGCAGCACAGAAGGGATTTTAACTTAAATCATAGAATGCATTAAAGTATTTTTTTTTTTTTAAATAACAAACATGTTATACTTACCTTTTTTTTGTATTAAATCAATTTGCGCTACCGCTTGTTAATACATTTTAATTGAATATTGATAAATCCAAAAAGAGGAAACAAAAAAAATTCTCATTAAGCTTTTTCCTGTGTTGCTAGCAATAGCACTGTTAGGTGTTTCACCTCACCCTTTGCATAGAGCAGCCCCGATCCTCCTCCTTCTCAAGTCCCATGCCGGTGCTCCTGGCTCCTCCCTTCTTCCGGGTGCCCCCACAGCAAACAGCTTGCTCTAGGTAGGAGCACCCAAGCAGGCGCACTCCTGACCTGCGGGTCTGTGTGTCTATTCACACACAGCCGTGGCTGGGCCCCACCCCCTCCATCTGATTAGCTCATTGGCTGTGATTGACCGCAGTGGGAGCCAATGGCCAAACAAAAGCCAACCACGAGTGCGAGTCCCCGGTGAGACAAAGCTCTCGTGGACCTCTCTGTATTGAGAGAGTGCTCAGGTAAGTATTGGGGGGGGCAGCTGCACACAGAAGGTTTTTAAAAAGTATGAAGAACCATTTGCCTTTACAACCACTTTAAGGTGAAAAACCTTAAGGCTTTAGAACCACTTTAGGAAGGTGTGATCCATTGTTGTCACCATCAGGAAACTTACCCTTAGAAATGCAACGTAGCCATCACAGTATTTTATAAAATGGCAGATGTTGCTGTATGATGATCTTCAGTTAGAGTTTACATCTACACAAAGTTATTTTTTTAGTAAGGCACTTTGATTTTCAAAAGAAAATAATTTTCTTGCTTGAAATAAAAGAACTGCACCCAAAACACACTTCTCTTTTAGGCAGGGTCCAATTCCTGGCAGCTGATGGGACATTTCATCTACATTTCTTGAACTAGCTGCACGGTGCGAAAGAAGGATTTTTTTTCTTCTTTCGGATTTTAAGGTACCTTTTGAAAATTGTCATGTGTGTCAGAAGAGATACCACAGGCTTATACAAATGTACTAGATGTTGTCATTGCCTTTAGCCTGTCATTTTAGGTTTGCTGGCAGACTGGTGAGATCAGTTGTCTACTAGTTTTCTTTAAAAGGACGAGTTTTGAGACAGCACATAGCAGGATGAGGGTCGCTTCAGTCAGAATGATGGGTGATGAAAACCCTTGGTGCGCTGCGTGAAGTCTGAATGTGACAGTCATTAAATGCACAGTTTTAGTATTCTGTGAAGCTGCCCTTCCCCTTATACTCGGATAACTTCTCATGACAGCCGTGGCACTGCCAAAGAGACCAAAATGGTTTTGTCACAGAGGAGTGAAAGTATCGCATGCTAGTTTTTTATGGCTTTGTGTACAGATGAATAAACTTTTACATTAATATTGGTCTACACATAAAAGTGCTTTACTGTGCCGCTGAAAAAGGAATGGGAATATGTGTGCTGACGCCAAGTAAACGCCATGTTTGTTTTATGTTGCTGTTTTAGTTTTAGTTTTTTATTTTTCTAATCCCACTCACAAAACTTACTAATGTCTCAATAATAATTTTGATTAAGCAAATAATTTCACTGCCATGGTCATAATACTACTACTCCTATTTTTGTGTTACTAAGAAGTCCATCACAATTAACTTTAGGCAGTTTTTTTAAAGTTACAATGGTTTGCTTTATTTTAATTTCACTGTTATTTCTGTATGGAAAGCACTTTTGTACTGTAGTTACTACCACTGTGTGTATCTTAAAGTGGTTGTAAAGGCTCAGGGTTTTTTCACTTCATGCATTCGGTGCATGAAGATAAAAAAAACATTCTGTGTGCAGCAGCCCCCCAGCCCCCCCCCCCCCAATCCATCTCTTCCCCTCTGTCAGAGCAGAGATCTGCCTTGTTTACATAGGCGGATCGCTGTTCTGTGTATTTTACTTACAATCGGCAGGTGCCAACAGACATCCAGTGTCCGGCACCTGCAGATCGGCTTCAGCTATTAATAATCACAGCCATCAGAGCATGTGTGCCCCCTGCAGGCTGAAGTGCAGAATCCTGTTTATATGTGATTCTGCACAGGAGAGCCCCCCTGTAGCAGTAAAACTGCTATGGGGCAGTTTTTAAGTGGTTAAAGACAAAAGTTGCATTCGCTTTTAAACACATCAATGCCAGCGTATGGATTTATTTAAAATGACCTGCCCTCCTTCAAAGAAACACATTGTTGATATAATTCCTTCTTTACTTTTCTCAATCCAGCCTGTCAGCTCCTCCCTTTACAGAAGCCCAATTTGTGGGCATTTCAATTGTTGAGAGCTGATGTAATTACACTGGTCAGTAAAACAGTATTGCCGACAGTCCTCTGCTTATGAGCCTTAATTGAGAAATCGTTAATTGGGAGCTCACTTGATTGCGCATGTGAATAGTTGCTCTGGCATGACCCCTCTGCTTGCATGTAACGCTGGTGCCCAAGTTCAGTGCTATCAATCAGTGCTAATTATTTGTCTCATTCAAAGCAGTTTGGTTAGACAGCGCTGGGGGGGAAGGGGGCACTGCCAACCATGCTTGCTCTGATTTTTCTGCACCAAATAAAATGAGACAAAGTGCCACATGTTGTTTTTGCCACAGTGGGAAAAAGTGTAAAACATGCAAAAAGTGTAATAAGACTTCTTTTTTTTTTTAAGGAAATGTAGAAACAATTCTTCACATATCTGAATATATAATTTATTATTTTTAAAACCATTCCATTTAGGAAATACTTTTTTTGTTTCTTTTGTGTTGATAGTCAGTTTAAAATCACTACACAGACTTGTATCATATAAAATTTGAATATCTGGACAATTCCTAATTTATAATCCATACTGTTTAATTGTACATTTGGTGATATTGTGTTGATTGCTTCTAATCCTGCATTGTTTAGTAATGGTTTGTTTGCCTGACCAAAAATTCAACGTAACCTGACAATAATCCACTGTAGAAAATGGAGGTTTTTTTACCATTTAAATCCAAGAAGGGGCAGGTGTTTGATATCCTTTCAGGACTCCACTGGTAACACCAGAGGGTAAAAAAAAAAAAAGTTCAGCTCTTACCGATCTAGAAACCAGTGTAGCTAATAGCCTTCTATGGTTACCGAAGCTTAAAATCCTTCTAATTCCTTCCCCTAATGAATAATTCCAGCTTTCTGTCTGTGCCTAGACTTCAGAGGGGCTAATTAAATTGATGTCAGGGAAATTAGGAATGTGCTTGTGAAAAAGACAATTTGCAAACGTAAAAAACTGGGGATAAAACGCTGTTTTGACGGTGTAAGTAAGATAGTTGGATTTTTTTGGTAACTTTTGGCACTTCTTTATTATTTTTATTGGAAGCTCAAAAAGAGAAATTGGGGCTTAGAAAGTAGGAGAGCCATTGTTTGTTAAGCGATTGTGTGTACTTCAAATGGCTTTCCTCCTAAAGTAAAATTAGAGGAATACTAGTTGCCTGGCTGTCATTAATCATTTGTTTGAGCCACACACATGGTACAAGCATGCAGATTAGTCTGTTAAGTCAGATCTCTTATTCCACTAACTTCCAGACTGGCATGAGAGCCAAGCAACTAGCATTTTCATGAGGAAAGCAGTGGTAGCCTGCGCAGAAGATGCAGAATCTAACCAAGAAGCTTTTGAAGAAAGAACTGTGTGGAACCCACTGGCTGCACAAGGAGTAGGGTTGACATCTAAAATAAAAGTGCAGTAACCTACCAATAAGTTTTTTTGAATGGGAGAGCTTACACATGCCATGCAGATCTTTTTATACTGTGCATGTGAGCGTGTGGTGTGTGTGTAGATTTCTCAAGCTTTGAGATAGGGCTGATTCACACTGGTCCGACATGTGCTCCGACTTCCAGAGCATAAGTCGCATGACATGTTAAAATGAATGGTTCCCTGTGAGAGCCATCTTAACTGGTCTGACTTTGAAAATGCTTCCTGCTCTACTTTAGTCCAACTTGGGCACAATTTCAGCCCATTGATTTGACTTGAAGTCAGGATCATCATCTTAACTGATCTGATTTGTTGCATGTGACTTGTGCTCTGAGGATCTTGAGGGGAAACCCCATGCCAAAAAAAATGTAAACAAAAACCGCATGGGGTACCCCCAAAATCCATACCAGACCCTTATCCAGGCATACAGCCTGACAGGAGGCTTATCGGAATCTGGAAACCCTCTTTAACAAGGGGGCCCCACATTCCAGCCCCCCATATGAATGAGTATGGGGTACATTATATCCCCTACCCATTCACCCCTTAAAAAAAAAAAAGTGGTGTATTGTAAATAAAAACAAGAGACAGTTTTGTCAAGTCCTTTATTTAAAGTTAAGAATGTCCTCCGTCATAGCTCCGGTTTTCTCCTTCCTCCACTGCTGTCTTTTCCCTCCGGTGATGTGTTCTTCCTCCGGTCTTCTCCTTCTCCCTCCGGTGATGTGTTCTTCCTCCAGTCTTCTCCACCGCTACTGTCTTTTGCGCCGCCGCTGAGTCTCATGGTGATGTCACCTGATGGCCAAGCCCCATGGCTATATAAGAACGGGCAGACATTGCAGATGACACAATGGCGGGAGCCAGGGTTGGAGGAGGACCGGGTCTGCAGCGGAGAAGACAACAGTGGCGGAGAAGAACTGAGGAAGAACACATCACCGCAGGGAGAGGGAGAAAACCGGAGGAAGAACACATCACCTGACTGAGAATACAGCAGCAGAGGGAGAAGACGAGAGTAAGAAGACATATTGGAGCTATGACGGAGGACATTCTTCACTTCTAAAAAAAAAGGACTTGTTTTTTTTTACACTACACTGCTGCTTTTTAGGGGTAAATGGATATGAGTACCCCATACTCATTCACATGGGAAGGAGGGGACGGGATCTGGGGGCCCACTTATTAAAGGGGGCTTCCGGATTCTGATAAGCCCCCTGCTGGAAGACCCCAACAACCACTGCCCAGGGTTGTCGGTAAGATGGGGATAAGGTAGTTTGGGGTGGGGGGGGGGCACAGATCTATCTATCTATCTACTTATCTATCTATCTCATCAAAAGTATTGGGATGCCTGCCTTTACACGCACATGAACTTTAATGGTACCCAAGCCTGTAGGGTTCATTATTGGGTTGTCCCACCCTTTGCAGCTATCCACAAGTTTTAGGAATGTTTGACCATTCATCCAGAAGCACATTTGTGAGGTCAGGCACTAGTGTTGGAAAAGAAGGCCTGGCTCACAGTCTCTGCTCTAATTCCTCCCAAAGGTATTCTATTGGGTTGAGGTCAGGACTTGCTTTGTGCACTGGTCCAAATCATTTGCAGGAGGGGGATTATGGTGCGGGCTTGTTTTTCAGGGGTTGGACTTGGCCCCTTAGTTCCAGCGAGGGAACTCTTAAGGCTTCAACACACCAAGACATTTTGAACAATTTCATGCTCCCAACTTTGTGGGAACAGTTTTGGGATGGCCCCTTTCTGTTCCAATATGACTGCACACCAGTGCACAAAGCAAGGACCATAAAGACATGGATTAGTGAGCTTGGGATGGAGGAACTTGACTGGCCTGCACAGAGTGCTGACCTCAACCTGATAGAACGCCTTTAGAATGATTTAGAGCAGAGACTGCGATCCAGGCCTTCTCTTGAACATCAGTGCCTGACCTCACAAATGCGTTTCTGGAAGAATGGTCACACATTCCCATAGACACTCTCCTAAACCTTGTGGACAGCCTTCCCAGATGGGTGGGCCAGCTCAGTATTGAACCCTACGGACTAGGACTGGGATGCCATTAAAGTTCATGTGTATGTAGAGCCAGGCATCCAAGTACTTTGCCAATATAGTGTAGTTTGTGTATATGTGTGCCTATAATACCTTTTTTGCCAGATATGATAGGTAACAAAAGATAAAGAAAATGCTGTTCAGGCAATGTCCTCTGGTGGTCAGAATGTCCTTCCAAATATCTGGCTGGAGACTGGCAGAAAAAAAAAATTCACACCAATTCAGTGCTTCAACATTACAAAAACTGGAAATGGGAAGGAGTGTGGGAGCAGCACTCCTTTTTAGTCATACACACAAACACAAGATATATCAATAAATTACATGGCTGGCCTTTGGGAAATAACAGTTAAAAGTCTAAATTGTGTGTACTGGAATGACCGAGTTGTCAAGCCTTATCTAGTGTCAGAGAGTTTGTTGAATCTGGTTGTTGTGTATAGTGGATATCATTTTTCACAGTAGAAAGATGAGGCACCTCCGTTCTTGAAGAACAATGCCAATCAAACCTAATCTGCTGTAATCAAAGCTTTAATTGCTCAGTTGAAGTGGGAGGCAGTTATGGAGAGGGAGAACAATCTTGGCTATTTTTAAAACAGCAGCAAATGCAAGTGACACATCGTCCTAGATGAGGTGTCAAATAAGTTGCAATAAACACCAAAGGGAATGACATGTGTTAGTCTTCGGTTTTGTATTTATGGAAGACTGGGCTTGCATTTGAAAAGCATAATTATTTTTCATGGGAACATGTAACTTTGCATGTACAAAGTCACATTTCCCTTTCCGTATTCCTTTCTTTTTTTTTGTAATTGTTATTTTGGAGGCTACCTTTACATTAAACCTTAGTTTCACAATAAATGTATAGTACAATATTGATTGTGACACTCTAGAACATTATTATTTTTAAGTCTAAACGCAAGGGAATTTGAAGACATCCTGTTCTTTGCCATTGTTACAAAAGCGCACAACTGTCTTTACACTGTAGTCTATTTTTCTGTTGTTCTCTACCAAGACTGGATATTTTATTTTACAAGTTTTGAACTTTTAGCCTAAAATTCCAAGCATCTGATAAACCATTCACATCAGTCCCTGTCCCAAAAAGAGCTTAGTGGTTATCTTTTTTTATTCTTCTTATTGAATTTCAAATTGTAAAATACAGGGAAAAATTTATATAGCTTACCACCTTAGAGGTTTTTGTATACGTGCACTCTTAGGGGTTAATTTACTAAAGGCAAATAGACAGTTCACTTCGAAAGGAAAGCTTCACTTTGCATGGGAATTTTCCCAGAGCTTGGTGAATGAGATGAAATTTTACAATACATGCACAAAATGCAGCAATACCCAATCACGTGTAAGGACAATAAAAATAGCATTTTTGCTTGCTCATGATTGGATGATGGAAGTCTGTGGAGCTTCATCTCATTCATTAAAGTGGCTGTAAACCCTCACATATACCCAGTGAAGTGAATAGCCTCAGATGATACACAGAGATGAAACAAATCCTCCTTCATAAGTTTTACTTATGTATGTCTGCAGTCTTCCCCTTTCTACACTCTTTGGAAAGTGCAGATCGTGTTAAAAATCGTTCTTCCCACATGGGGTGGGTGGGGATACTGGATTTGCACTGTGTGGAAGCTGATTGGATGTATGTAAACCAAAACAGTCTGTTTTTGGATGAAAAAGGGCTCCAGGACTCAAGTGATTAAGATCTCTAGACTTTGAGGAACGGATGACAAACTGATGTAAACTTCCTCTGTTTTTTTCTTTGAAAAAACGTGAGTAATCTGATTAAGCGAATGGTCCGCATGTGTGAAAGGGGCCTAATTGTACTTACCACTGTTAGGCCTTGATGTCATCCCCAAGCATCCAAGATAGGCCACATACTTACCTGCATTCTTTCCATGAAGATTAGAATTGTTTGCCTGTTCAGCACCACACTGTTTTTTCTTCGCTCACTGTTGGCTCCTGTTCCTTCAATACATGAAAAGAATAATCTCCATTCACCAGAGAAGGTCATACTTTGCTCACCTTGGCCAAGAAGGCCACTCAGTGAAAATGGTTTGGAAAAAAAGTAATTATTGCTTGTAAAGGATGCTGTGCGAACATAGGGGCCCAGCATTGCATTTCTTGTTTTTCTTTCAAGAAGTATTGTACATTGTAGTATGCCAGCGCATTCCCTCTCTTTTGTCAGTGATCTGGAAGATCTTTTGCTTACATAATTGTAATGTAGTGTTTCCAGAAACACTGTAGGTGGCTTCCTGTGTTTAATATATAAAAAGCCTTAATATATAAAAAAGCCTGAAGTATCAAAGTGTCAGCACGAAGTTCAGTGAAGTCACATCCTCCAATCAAATTTAAATCTGCCTTGGAAAAAAATTTTTTTTTTGCAAGAGTTAAACAGGGAGAAAATTGTGTTATCTACATTTACAGTAAACCCCCCTCCATTGTGGGGGTTACGTTCCGGACCCAGCCGCGAAAAGTGAAAATCCACGAAATAGAAAAACCCTATTAAAATGCATTGTAGGCATGTTTTTTTTTACTGTCACTGTACGTGTAAAATCATTTTAAGGTCTTTAAACACACTTTTAAAACAATAGAAACTCATTTAAACACATAAAAGATACTGAGAGACATAGCAAGAGCTATGGAAAACACAAAAATATTTCATTTTTAATGATTTATATAGTAAAATAACATTACAAAAAAATCCGCAATATACCGGGACCGCAAAAACTGAACCGCGATGGAACGGAGGTTTACTGTACATTTTTCAGTGATTTTTCTCAATGCTGCATTTGTGTAAATAATGCAGCTTAACCTAAAAAAGAATTAGTAAAGCCTTATAACACAGAAATTGTATATGTACACAAACTTAGAAGCATGGTAAAGCCTAAGGCCATCTTATTTTCTCCTATGACATTACATTGTGATGTTTGAGTATGCAGGAAAAAAATCATCTATGTGATTCATTAGCATAAGAATTCTACAGGTTTGAGATGGACTGTAGATAGGAATGTTCAAAGATCTGAGACTTCAAAAATTCTGACATTGAACACTGCAATGTGAATGTAAACCTAAACAGCATTCCTTGGGATTTGGTGATTTACTAGGTAAGGTTGTAATTTTTTTTTTTTTTTTTTTTACTATTTTCGCTTGTATTTAATAAAAGGAATCTTGCTTCTTCATGGGAAACCTTGGCGGCAATATAAACGTATAGTGATTTACTGCTTCCTGTTATTGGCAAGTAGTAGTCCTCTGCTGTAGGGAGAGATAGACCAGTGCCCAATCCAATCTGACATCACAGGGATTTACCATGTAACCACAATGTGGTTCTTATGGGGCCCTCTGTAGCAATATACGAAACCCTGGGGATGACCAGTTTAGCTCCTAGGTTTAGGTGTAGAACTGGGCTGTTAGTTTATTAGCTTCATTATTAACACCCACCAAGGAATTCTGCAGCCACTTAGACCAGATTCTAATCTCAGTGCTGTTTAAAAGGACCACTTGGTCTTTAGTGGTTACATTGTCAGTTCACTAAGCTATAGAAGTTATTATATCTGTGTTTAATTTATCACATAAAAATTTTCACATCAAAGAATTTTGAAAATATTACATAGTTCAGAAGGTTGAATTTTTTGTAAAATGTGAAAACTCAGATGCCTATTTTTGTGAATTGATTTTACTATACAAAATAGACAATATAATGTAAAAATCTAGCTGATCTGTGCTATAAATCCCTTAATTTAAATACCACGTGTTATGCCTAAGTGAACTGATTATTATAGAGAATTATAAAATTGTGGGGGTTTATTTTGTTTTATTTTATTTTTTTACATTTATACATTTTTTAACTCTTATCCTTTATCTTATTTTTATTATATATTTGTGTATTTATTATACACACGCAAAAAAACATTGAGTCTATGACAGATTTTGTGATTTTCAGAGCACGATGGGTTAGCTAAAAAGAAAGCTTGCTGCCTTTAATCAGTCTTTAGCTGACACGGTGCACCAGATCATCTGGTAAAGGAGGAGACACTACGCTGATTACTCATTAACTGGGTTCACACTAGCTGCAGCCGCGGTGCGTCCCTGTTCTCCATTTCAGTTGCGAATCAGGTCCGAATTTGTGCCTAAATTTAGACCTGAAATGGAGCCAAAGGCGCACAGGACCCTTTTAGAGTACGGACTGCGGCCCTCCCAGAGGTGTGTGAACCTGCCCCATAAAGAACCAGTTACAGTGTCCTGTCGTGCGAATTGGATGCGGGGAAAACCACGTCCAATTTGCATGAGTGTGAATCGAGCCTAAAGCAGACCTTTGTCCTTGTAAAATAACTTATTTACACCTGACTTCTCCCTCTTCCTTTCCCATTGTATTGTGTTCCTTTTTTTTTATTTTTCTTTTGAAGGGAATTTAAAGTCAGAAGTTTTTTATCTTATGAATTAAGATAAAAAAAACCTTCTGTGTGCAGCAGCCCTCCCCCCCCCCCCCCGATGCTTACCTGAGCCCCATCTCGATCCAGCAATGCCCACGACTGTCTCAGCGGTCCGGAACTCCCCTCCTCATTGGCTAAGACACATCAGCGGCACCACTGGCTCCCGCTGCTGTCAAAGTCAGCTAGCCAATCAGGAGAGAGAGGGGGTGGGGCCGAACCGCAGCTCCATATTGTTTTGAGCTGTGATTCGGCTTGGGTGCCCCCATAGGAAACTGCTTTCTGCGGGGGCACTTAAAGTGAGGGAGGGTCCAGGAGAGCCAAAGAGGGACCGAGATAAGGAGGATCCAGGCTGCTCTGTGCAAAACTAACTGCATAGAGCAGGTAAGTATGACATGTTTGTTTTTTTTTATTAACAAAAAGGAGACTTTACAATTACTTTAGGGTTTCTAATCTTTTTGGGCTCTAGGCGAGTATGATGTACCTTTTTGTGCCTAGGCACGAATGACATAGTGTCCCCTGCGCCTCCTAGCATATCCACATCACACATCCCAGAAGGCAGTTTTGATTGACGGGTGCATTGCCAGATTCTGGTTCAGAACCTGGCAAAGACCTGCTGCACATCCTTAGTTTCCTGCACAGATGCCTCCTTAGTTTCCAGCGCAGATGCCTCAGATCTCATGGCCCTAGCTACCAGCTCTGTGTGTTCATGTGAGGGAAAACCCTGTGTGTGCTCAGATGTGCCACAGGTCTCTGCTTTTCAAACATGTCTCCAGTGGAAGGTCAAAAATACATATATTACGTTGTGCTGGGCAGCCTTGCCCAATGCAGCTTACCACATGGATGTGGCCATTTATCTTGTGTCCTAGGTGTTCAGATGACACCGCTGTGTTGAAGTGGTGCGTGCTGAAAAAAAAAAAGTAGGACTACATTTTTTTTCCCTGCTGCATCACAACAAGTTAGCATAGCTGAGCATTAAACTTTACATGTCATCTGTTTTAATAAAAAAATTGTACAATAGAGAATAGAGCTTTACCTGCTTCCTAGATAGTAGACCACATACTATAAATAAGCAATATATCATACCTGACTCAAATTATTATTATTTTTTTTTATTCCTGATCATTATAGGCAAAGAAAAAAAAATTCAAATCAACTTTACAATTCCTTTAAGACTGTGGATTCAATCAGTGTGATCATTGTCAAGGTTTTCATTCTGTAGGAGTCTTTTGTTGTGCTGGAAACAAATATGATGATGCATAAATCAGAAATAAAAAGGTGTGTGTTTCATAGGTTAATGTTTTGCCCTTTAATTTTGCGATTTGTGTACCGAGCAGATCGGTAGTTGGGGGCCATGCCTGCCATATGGGAGTGATGTCATGTGTACAGTCTGCTGTAAAAGAGGTTGAGCTCAGATCTTGGTGTCACCTGGCAGGCAGGCTTTAGTCCCTCATCACTGAGCTCACTACCTGCATTTCCAGTAAATGTGAGTCATTTGTGAACGCTGAGAGTAAAGGCTTTGTCTTCTGGTCATAAGATCCGTTTCGTAGCTAGGTCAGCTAAGCATGCTACGGAAAACATGCAGTCAGTTCTGGTATATGGGAGCCTTTGGTTTAATCATTTATCCAACAGTGTTTTTTTTTTTTAAACCGGTTCTTAAAAATGCAAGGCTTCACTTTTGACTATTTCCAAGTTGTAGGATGTGTGTGAAAAATGTGCTAACCTCTTTACTAGGTGAATAGCTGCCATGCCCAACCAATGAGTTCTTTGACACACTGACCTGCAACAAACATGTAGTTTAGGACTTTAACCCCGGAAGATTTTGCTGCTCAATGACCAGGCCACTTTTTTCAACTTGGCACTGCATGACTTTAACTGACAATTTCGTGGTCATGCAATACTGTACCCAAACTAAATTTACATCCTTTTTTCCCCACAAACAGAGCTTTCTTTTGGTGGTATTTGATCACCTCTGCACTTTTTATTTTTTGCGAGATTATTAAAAAAATTGTGAAAATTTTGCAAAAAATTTACATTTTCTACTTTGACTGTTAAAAAATATCCAATGTATTCAATTTTTGTCATATATTTATGCCAAAATGTATTTAGCTACATGTCTGTGACAAAAAATTCTCAATGAGCTTATTTTTATCCACTTTAAGACCGGAAGATTTTACCCCCTTCCTGACCAGGCCATATTTTGCGATTCGGCACTGCGTTACTTTAACTTTGGTATTTGATCACCTGTGCGATTTTTAATTTTTGAAAAAAAAGAGTGACAATTTTGAAAAAAAAAAAAAAACATTTTTCACATTCTGATATCCCAAAAAAAAATTAAAAAAATCTAAATTTTTTAACATTTTAGGCCAATTAGTTTTCTGCTACATATTTTTGGTAAAAAAAATTGCAATAAGCGTATTTTGATTTGCTAACTACGGGAAAGATGTATGTCATTTTTATTGTTTTTTTTTTTTTTTTGCTAGTAATGGTGGCGATCTGCGATTTTTTTTGCGGGACTGTGACATTGCGGTGGACAGATCGGACCCCTAACTGACATTTTTGACACTTTTGGGGGGACCAGTGACATTACTACAGTAATCAGTGCTATAAATATGCGCATGCTGATATGATAGGAGGAGAGGGTAGAGTGACAGTGGTGAGCTCATCATTGTGCTGCTTCTTCTTTCACTGTACAGTCGCAGGCTGGGGGAAGGACAAGACCTAAAAGTGTTACTTTACTACTGAAGAAAACAAAATCAGGTCTTTAGCCATTCCAGAGAGGGCTGAGCTATGTGACAGAACTATCAGGACTGGACAAGGAGAAATATAATCCTTAAGCTCCTAGAGTTTAGCTTTACCATATTTAGTTTAAAGTGTTTAAGGGCGCTGGCAGGTTCACTTTAAGGGTAAAAACCCCCTTGTTCAGAAGACTTTAAAAGCACTTATTTGAGGTAATGTGGAATAGGTATTAAACTGTATGCAGACCCAAACCATCAATTTCTTATTTGTTCTCTCTTGTTCTGTTAAATATATATTTTAGGAGATACTAAACACTCACTGTTTAATTTACATTCTTCCTTCTATTTCTGTATATGGATGATAGTGTTGGAATTATTATAATAAAAAATAAATCTAAGTTCCTTCTTCCTAATCGATATACAGCTGTCACATGACCCAGATATTTCCCAGGCTGTCTGCAGGGAAACATAAGCAGAAGGAGCTTCTAGTCCTCTGGTCACATTTTCAAAATGAAAAAAGAAAAAAAACAGACTTTGGAATACAGAGTAAAAAAAATAATTAAAAATGTAATAAACTATTTTAAATTGTCATACAAATATATATTTTAAATCCAATCTTTTTTATTTTTGACAATACCATGGTGTGGACAGATTTCTGCCAATCACAGGCTATGTCACGCCCCTCCAGCATGTGCCTTAGAATAGGAGGGAGGTGAAGCCTTCATCAATCTACATGTAATATCCTGCCCTTATTGTGTTTAGCTGAGTAGCATGAATGGAGGAGGAGGGAGGGAGTGGGCTGTCATTTACCACTGTGTATTCACCACATGTGTGACTCTATAGTCATATGGCAATTCAAATAGTAGGAACGCAATAAAGGAAGGTGGAAAAGGAAAATGACCCACGTTCGTTACCCTCACTCATATAAAAGTGTTCCTCCCTAATTCAGATCAATCAAGCCAAAATGTAACTTGGATCACGGTCCATAGACTTTTTTAGGCATGGCACCAATATGTTAAATATTAAAATAAACTTTATTAATGCACAGTTAAAAATGTATTAAGATCACATTAAAAACTAAGGGTAGTAGCATCCTACATCTTTATGTCGGTTATGGTGGTGGTCCATCACTGTAGAAAGAATACACACTCTATGGAACAATAATACAAGCAAAGTTGTCCAGGGGTTGCAATCATCCATTTACATAAAGCTCAACATGTTTCGTGTAGATCGCTTCTTCAGGAGCAGTGGTACAAATAATTGGACGGCTACATACAGCGTCAGCAAATGGAGATTCCGAACATGGTTTGGCATGAGAGCCAGCACAGCCCCCAAGTAGAAGAATGAACAGACTTTAAAGTGTTACTAAACCCACAACAGTACATCTGTCTGTAGATGCAGAAAAGGATGCTTGTTATACTCACTATGTAAATTAAGTGATCAATCCTCTGCAATGTGTAAAAAGACTGTGTGATCCTGTATGCACAGATACTCCCCCTCCTGCAAGTTCACTCTGGACAAGTTCAGATAAGCACAGTAAGTGTATTTCAGCTGCACATGCTCAGTTTGGTGTCTGTTGGTCAAAGAACACTTCCTGGTTTTAGCTGAGCTACTTAGGTCACATGGTATTAACATCACACATGTGGGCGTGTATACAGATTCTAAATGACAGCCCAGTTCCTCCCTCCTCCTCCATGCCAAGTAACTAAAAAAGAACATAGTGGGTTGGATGTCACATCCTGATTGATGGATGATTTTTTTTTCTTGGGAGGGTACATGTGAACAGCACAGGGCCAATCAGCACTGCCCAGACATGTTCAGACAGAGAATTAAGGATCTTGAAGCCTGCTAGGACAATCGTGGTAGAAATTAAAACTCCTCCTACAAACTATCGGCACTCACTGATGCAAGTCACAAGATTGCTCTAATTGCTATATACAGCTGATGGAAAAAAAGGTATTTATCAGTTTATATTTACTAAAATAATTGCATTTTTTTATGTTCTGTGTACTGTAGGAGACCAGATATAGTGAATGCAGGATCTACGTTTAGTAACACTTTATCTATATATCAGGAATGAGGTGATACCAGTACATTCAAATCGATTCCAGCATAAAAATTTCTTCAAAGAGATATCCTAATATTTCAGACAATCACAGGAAAGCCATTGGCTTTAGTATTACCAGAAAAACATAAATGTATTAAAAACATGGTAAGGTGGGGGTTTGTATCGGCATACAGTGTGATGTAATATAAGGTTGTAAACCCCAGTGGATTCCTCTAGGCACCTCAAAAAGTAAAGGACCGGTACCCAGGATCCCCCAACTGTGTCCATGTAGTCACATGGGCTGCTCAGGTGTAATAGGGAGCAAAGCATAGAAACTCTCTAAAAACTGAGCATGTGCAGAGCTGCCAACACTGCTCTCCAAATCCCTAGCTGTATTGTGCACTTGGACAGAAGGGGGAGATAGAGAGCAGCAGGATCAACCAGATTTTTTGCAGAATACAGAAAATTAATCCTATAATGACTGAGTCAGTAGGGAACAACATGTAATACACCTTTTATTGATAGTTTTATTTATTATTATCTTTTATTATATGGGTTTAGTGACACTTTGAAAGTGTTTTCTTACATCTATTTACAAAAGGCTCATTTCCACTTGCGAAGGTGCCCAGGCAATTGACAGGCGGCTGGAAGGTTATATATTTATTTTTTATTTATTTCAGGTACTTGTACAGCTCTGTCAATTTACGCAGCGCTTTTACATATACATTGTACATTCACATCAGTCCCTGCCCTCAAGGAGCTTACAATCTAAGGTCCCTAACTCACATACATACACAGTAGGGCCAATTTTTTTATTTTATTTTTTATACAGGATCCAATTAACCTAACAGCATGTCTTTGGAGTGTGGGAGGAAACCGGAGTACCTGGAGAAAACCCACGCAGGCACAGGGAGAACATGCAAACTCCAGGCAGGTAGTGTCGTGGTTGGGATTCGAACCAGCGACCCTCTTGCTGCTAGATGAAAGTGCTAATTACTACACCACTGTGCCGCCCAAATATCGCCTCCTCACTGTTTGTTTTAACCCTTAATAGACTGCAGCATCACGCCTTTATCACATGCATTACACACATTTGCAGGGCAGTTGTGGCGCAGCCCCACTCACTTTAATTGGTCACATTTTGCGGGGGCACTGCCTGCTGAATATGTCACAGGGCATGTGCATTATCCGACTTTGGTGTTAGGTTAAGGTGGACTGTCAGGGGAAGTGAAACTGCAGCTCAACTGTCTATTTTTACGGCACCCCACCAAAGAGTAGAAAAAAAATCTAAAGATGATGTTAGGCAAAAGTAGTCTGACTAGACCTGGCACCACTCATTCCACAAAAATGTTGTGTGTTGTCAGCCAACAATAGAAAATTAGGAGCCCATTTCCTTTCTAGAACAGCTATTGTTCTGAACTTGCAGGGTATATAAAGGAATAAGGCATTTGCAAAGTGTACATGTATTAGATAGATGTACTGTATTTGTACACTTTTTTTTTTTGGGGGAATTTTGCCTCGATATAGACTTAGTGTTTGCATTGTTAAAGCGTATGAATTGAGGAATGTAAGTTTTCATGCCGAATATTTATGTCTCCCCTAGTGCTGCTATGTGAGCCATGCATCCTGCATGCTCTCCTCCATCTTTTTAATGAAACAATAGTTATTTTTGTTGTGTTCTGCTGGATACTAAATTACCAACACACTATACAAATTGCACTGTGTAATATGTAATAGATCCTTTATAATATAGCAATATAATAAATGATCTAGTCCACCAAGTGTGTCATTAAGGATATAGGCTGTAGGAATAATACAATAATGGGTCGTAGCAAATATTGCATTATAATTGGAGAAATTCCCCAAGCATGTGTCTGATATGCTTTTGCTTGGGTTAGATCCTCTGAGGCTATACATAACAATGAATAGCCTTTACTACACATGTGTAGATGCATATTTCTGTAACAGGAAAAAAAAACATTTAAAAAAGCTTGAATATAAGGGAAAATGACTTATTTGAGCTGACAGTGTCAAGGAAAAACCCTATTTGCCGTAAGCATGCATTGAGTCATTATGCTTGATAAGTAGTTAGGATATATTAAGGCCATGCTAAATAACAGCAAGATTTTGCCTGCAAACGCTTCCTTTTCATAAGATGTGACTACAGTAGGTGTTAAAAGATTTGTGAACCACTAATCCAATTTTCCTACTCCTCTGTGCTTCCAATGCTATAATTATTATTGCTGGTGTTATTTTTAACAGTGTTATTAGAATTTAACGCTAAACTTAAGGCCCATATATAATATGTAAATGAATGCAACACTAATCTCTTAAACGTATGCTAGATTTGGATTGGTGCCACAGTGACGTGGTTAGCGGTTAGCGCTTTAGCATTGCAGTAGTGGGTACAGTACTCTGTTTGGTTCACCCAATGGGTAACTGTTAAATGGCACCACAACACACTGCAGTTAGGCCAGATGTGTTGAAAACATGATATCTATTGTATGTTGCTGCAACACACAGGTCTGAATGGGCTCTCATAGTTTAAAGCTAGATTGTAAGCTCTAACGAGCAGGGCCCTCTAATTCCTCCTGTATTGAATTGTATTGTAACTGTATTGTCTTCCCTCATATTGTAAAGCGCTACGCGAACTGTTGGCGCTATATAAATCCTGTATAATATTAATAATAAAAAGCGGAGATCCAGTCTATTAATATAAATTTTTTTTAAAAGCTTTCCAAGGATTTAGTACTAGTACATTTATTATTTGGATACTATCCTAACTGCCTTCATGCTTGTTATTTTTAAATCTGTAATAACTTACATTATCTCGGAAGCAGGCAGGGGCCATCGAGGATGTGGGCATCTGAAGCCCGCTCATGTGTTTTTCCGAGATAAGGTGCAGCTGGCTGCCTACCCAGCATGCACCTCCTGATCTTGCGCCTGCACTTTAATGTCACTGAGCAGCTCTTCCTCTTCCTGACAGGTTGCCATAGTAATGGCGGTGTCGGTGGAAGTTCCTGCCCCATTGCAATAGCAACCTGTCAATCGGGACTTCCCGGTTCACATCATTTCCGGTCTGGAAATAACGCAAGATTTCGTCACTAGGCAATTCGAAGGGCTGCTGGGATACAGAACGCCGCTGTCCCAGAAGCCCTTGCAAATCGCCTACTGATGTAATCGTCTAGGCGGACGCAGCCGGAAGTGCGGCTGAAATAAGAAGAATAAAGGTATTTACTTACCAAAAAAAATGTACATTGGTAAAAGCATTTTTAAAGAGGAAAATGTACATAGCAACTATATAAAATGGGTGGCACTCCACTTTAAGAGATTATTGGCATACAGACTCCTTCACAAGGGTGCATGCTTTTACACAGGATGTTGCGGACAGCAAGATCCTATGTAAAATCATGTTCATACATTGTATACTTGTAACGTTTGTGCCAACATTACATGTGTACAATGTACAGCACAAATGTACCTTATTTGTTAGGACATAGGTGGCTCCTGCCATCTAGCATCAGGTAGCCCTTGCCACCTAGTGTCTGTTTCTGGGATTCAGGGGGCTCCTGCTGCCTAGCATACTAGGTTGCTAGGACAGAGGTGGCTCCTGGTGCCTACTGTCATTGCTTGCAAGGACACAAGTGGCTCATGCTACCTAGAGTCCTTGGTTGCTATGAAGCAGACAGCCCTGCTGCATAGTGCACTTGGTTGCTAGGATGCAAGGGGCTTCTGCTGCCTATTGTCATAGGTTGCTAGGACACGGGTGGGCCCTAACGTCTAGTGTCTTTGGTTGCTAGGATACAGGCAGGTCCTGCCACCTCCTATACTTCATTGCAAGGATACTGGTGGCTCCTGCTGCCCAATGTCCTGGGTTGCTAGGAAGCAGATGGTTTGTGTCCTAGGTTGCTTGAATGTAAATGGATATACAGGGCCAATAGACTACATTTATGCTAAATGCTATATGCATG